>NC_088794.1:68061933-68781433 GCF_011386835.1 Chrysemys picta bellii | reverse complement strand
TCGGGGGGGGGGGGCTGCCAGGGGGCAGGGGTGTGGAGAGGGATCGGAGCAGTCAGGGGACAGGGAGCGGGGGGGTTGGATGGGTCGGGAGTTCTGCGGGGGCTGTCAGGGGGCGGGGTGTGTGGAGAGGGATCGGAGCAGTCAGGGGACAGGGAGCGGGGGGGTTGGATGGGTCGGGAGTTCTGGGGGGGACTGTCCGGGGCAGGGGTATGGAAAGGGATGGGTCAGGAGTTCTGGGGGTCCTGTCAGGGAGTGGGAGTCCCGGTGGTCTGGCGGGGAAGGGGGGTGGATAAGGGTTGGGGCAGCCAGGGAACAGGTAGAGGATAGGGTCCTAGGGGCGCAGTTAGGGGCAGGGGTTTCAGGAGGGGGCAGTCAGGGGACAAGGAGCAGGGGAGGGTTGGTGGCAAGCCCCAGCCATGGAGGAGCCGGCATGGCACAGGGGGGCAGCAGCCATGCAAAGGCAGCTGCGCCGCTAGCCGGCCCTCCTGCCCAGGGCCCCGCTGCCCTTCCCGGAGCAGGCTCAGGGTCCCACGCCCCAGCAATGGCTCACATGCTCGGGAGCTGCAGAGCCCGAGTGCGGGGAGGAGGGAACTGGGGGGTGCACGGGAGCCGGCACCCGCATGCATGTGCTGCAGCCAGCAGGCACCCCCAGGGTTGGGGGGCATGGCTGCTCCCCGCTAGTGGTGCTGCTGCCTTTGCAGGGCTGCTGCCCCCCTGCGCTGCGCAGTGCCAACTCCTCCATAGCTGGGGCTCGCCGCCGCCACAAGCAGGAGGCTCTGGCTCTCCGGTGCCTCCAGAAAGCAGCTCCTCCCTACCGAGGTGCTGCAGCGGCCCAAGCCCTGCAAAGCCAGTGAGTGGACGTGGGGCGGGGGCCGCTGGGGTGGGGTAGGGAGGGCTCGCAGGGGGGCTCTGCATCCTCCAGGGGAGTTCAGGGGGCGGGGCAGGAAGGGGGGAACCTGGTCTGGGGAGCAGCCCCTGGGCACGGCTGGCCCCAGGGGTCTATAAAGGCTCATTGGGATTTTCCCCTCAATGAATCGATGTGTGTGTGTGTGGGCGGGGGGGGGGGGTGAGGGGGCGCAAGGTGGAAGTTTCGTCCAGGGCTCAAAATATCCTTGCACTGGCCCTGACCAAACCATCTTAAACAAAGAAAATAGAGAGCAAATCTATGTAAATTACAGTTAAATGGAATAAACCAAGTTGTCAATAGACAACACAAACATGTGGCCTGCTAGGCTAAAAATCTACATCATGGGGATGATGATTAAGAATCTTTAAAGAGCCCAAAAATGTGAAAGGTGCCTCATTTAACAAGTAAAATAAAATCCCTAACCCAAAGTATTTACAAGCTGAAGCCTATATCCTGTAAAGATTTAGGATATATCTACACTGGAGCTGGAAGGTGTAATTTCTATCCTTAAACAATATACCCATACCAGCCCTGATAGGGTTAGCATGCTAAAAATAGAAGTGTAGATACAGTGGTGCAAGTGAAGGAAGGGGCTAGACACTGAAGTGCTTGCCTAGGTTCTCAGATGAGATAGTAGCCAGGGTGACTAGCCCCTTCCTCTGTTCACTCTACCAATGCTATACCTCTATTTTTAGTGTGCTAATTTGACCAGAGTTAGTGGGCGTATGTCTTCTCGAGCTGGAAATTTTATCTTCCATCTCCAGTGAAGACATACCCTTACACTCATGCTTAACTTTACATTTGTGAGTATCCCCACTGAAATCAATGAGATTATGCACATGCATAAAATTGACCATAAGAGTATGCTGGATTGGGGGCAAAATTAGACATGATATAACAATTGTCAGGCATAAACAGACAAAAAGGGCGAGGAGGGACAAGGATTACAGTAATGGGATCACAAAGTGATTCAGCATACCATGTAAGCTTTTGTTGTTGTTGTGATTGGGCCCAGTTTCCCCAGTCAGGGATGGGGTCATGCTGTGACTGCAAAATGGTGACTGGGAAAAGTCTCAGCAGTTCAGGGGTTGGATACAGGCATATAAATGTAGACACACTCCCTTACAGAGTTTCTGAATAGGTTACACTTTAGGAAGGAAGAATATTGCTTATGATTTATCTCTATCCAATAGGATTATTTATGGGCAGTGCCAGTAACTGAGATTATCCTGAGTCTTTATAAACTATGATCATTGGATCTTGCAGACAAGAACACAGACTGAGGGAATGAGAATAGACCTGGGAAATTAATGAATGCTGAAGAGTCAGTGACATATTGGCTGCTTCCCAGACAGTAATCTTATTAACTTGGACAGTACCCAGGATTGACCAGGCCTCAGTATGGCAGTGCAGAGCTATCTAATTCTGAGGTGGCAACATCCCATGTCATAGCGCAGATCAAATGTTTCCAAAAATATGTAAATTGGCAATGCAGGGTTGAGGTGCTCCAACTCATCTTCTACTTTGATGAAGAATGGAGGCGCGTGTGGAAGAGTTCAGTGTAACACTAACCCTGACACCTCAAAACAGTGTGGTCCAAAAGCTTTTTTTTCTTTTCATTTTTTCATTTTTAAGAAAGAAACATTTCACTTAGAGTTGGTTTAATAAAAAGATAAGGGCATGTAGGCAACACAAGTCAGAAATCCTTTTCACAGGGAATGAAAGAGTTTCAGTTTAATGCATATTTTTCTTATTCTCCATAAAGCCTCATCACAGTTAACGATCCGATCCTAAACTCCTGATGCAAGTAAAACTCCCATTAAAATGTGTCTGTCAGGAATAGAGGAATTGTCTCTGAATTTAGACTGGCTTGCTAAGAAAATCCAAGAAGAGAAACAAAGATTGTAATGCAAGTCAAAAGCTGAAGTCTGCTGAGGTCTTATACCATTTCTTTGCTGCTTATGGAAGTCGGAGGTTTAGGGACCTCCAGAACACTGGGTTGCATCCTTTACCATCTTTGCAAATTGCCATTGATGGACCTATCCTCCATGAATTTATCTACTACTTTATTGAACCCAATTATACTTTTGGCCTTCAAAACATCCCTTAGCAATGAGTTCTACAGGCTGACTGTGTATTGTGTAAAGAAGTACTTCTTTATGTTGGTTTTAAACCTGCTAATTATTAATTTCATTGGGTGAGCCCCAGTGCTTATGTTATGTGAAGGGGTAAGTAACGCTTCTTTATTCACTTTCTCCACATTATTCATTTTGTAGACCTCTAACCTAACATCCCTTAGTTATCTCTTTTCCAAGATGAACAGTCCCAGTCGTTTTAATCTCTCCTCAGATGGAAGCTCTTCCATACCTCTAATCATTTTTGTTGCTCTTCTCTCTACTTTTTCCAATTCTAATTTATCTTTTTATCACACAGTATTCAAGGAGTGGGCACACCATAGATTTATATACTGCCATTATCACGTGTTCTGTCTTATTATCCAACCCTTTCCTAATGGTTCCTAATATTCTTTAGATGTTTTGACTGCTGCTGCATGTTGAGCAGGTTTACTGTGATCCCTTTGTAACTCTTTGCAGTCATAAATGATAAAAATTGGTTTATAATATCAAAATTAGAGGGACAGCTCCCTGGGTTGGCTTGAAGAATGCTTGGCACAGCACAGGTAACTTTATGTTCCCCTCTCCTGCCATGTTTAGCTCTGGACCAGTCCCTGAGCGATGCTCTACTATAGGCCAGGAGGCAACAACCTCAAGGCAATATTCCAGCAGTGAAAGATCACCAAATAATATGGAACCTTAGCAGTGACCCCTAACAAGGCCAAAGGGAGTGTGGATGTCATAGGAACTATTATGCTACAGCATTTGGGAACCCAATACTAACATTAGGGCTGGTGGATCAGTTCAAGTCAACATAAGATTGGGGTCACAGTCTATATCCCTTGAAATCTTTGAGGTTTTGATAGTCTCTCCTTTGACTAACATTGGATTCCTTTCACCTGAACAGACTGACAGCACATATTTACCTGTCAAGAAGAAACAATTTAGTCCCATTTTCATTCTGCACCCCAATTACTACACTCAGCAAAACTTTGCATTGTGGGGAAAGGCTGCCTATTCAATGCACACCCATGAAACACAAATATAACACAATCATACTTTATCTGTGGTGTCTGAAATCCATTCTACTAGATATTTTAAGCTGCTTGATATTAAGTCAGGAGGGACCATTCCACTGCTTTCTCTCCTACCCTTGCAGAACACCTAAAGACATAGATGTTCTCTTTGTTCCATTTACAGGATTCAAGGTCCCACAAATGTTTAGCTGAATCAATACCAAAATAATGGCTATTGCTGTTAAGATTAATACACCTTTGTCCTACTCCGCCAAATAACAAACAAACAAATCTAGGAAATGCCAAGTTTGCGTTTCTCATAAAGGTTGTTTCCAATCTTAAAAATATCTAGCTGATAAATTTACATTGCATTTCTTTAAACTGCAGAAAATACAATTAAGTAGCTTTAGTTCAGACCATTTATCAAGCTGCGCAGTTAAACACAACTGTCACTGGATTGAAAATGTATTGGCAGTTGATGCTGTGTTTATTTAGATGTTGTTTAAAAGGCAGAGAAAAATAAACTGTATAATATTATATAACACTTTTAAAATCAGTATCTTACTGCGCAAGTGAAATGAGAGCCTAAGAAGGTAGTTACAGTTTGCAGGCTGACTTGTATGTTGGAGTATATATTGTGTTAAGTGCAGTTTAAACTGGCCGTACTGGATGAATTCATGGTATAAAGGTATAAAGTTCTTACCCAGCTAGCTGGAAAAAAAAAAGGCTGATAAAGTTGTATAGCTTCCTGAAAGTTCATGGGCAGTGCTCCCAAGGTCATACCTGAACATACCGCATGTGTCACACTGCTACCTGCCATAGAAAGAATTATTCCTTTCTTTCAGATTTCGAGTGCTTCATGTTGTCAGGAGGTAAACACCCTATAATCCTTTGCAATTTCAACTGAGCTCTGTGAACTGAGCTCTGTTGTTAAGACTCGCCAAGCTACCCAGAAGGCTTTCACTCGGGATAAAACGAAATCCCGGGCCTCCCTCCACAGCCTTAGAGGGCTGTGCCCGCTCATTCACTGGAATTAGGAAGCCTGCACCCCATTTGAGGGCCCCCTGTAGAGATGGAAGGGAATGTTCAAGATGAGTGAGGAACTGACCAGAGCCAGTGGTTCCATTGGTCATTTCTCTTATAGAGAAGAAATGAGAGCCGCGTAGTGGCCATGACATGCAGGGGAGGTGTTCAAGTAACACCATCCATTGGAATGGTACAGTCTACTCTTCTACAGCAGCCAGCTCTACCATCTAGTAAGAATAGGGAAGTGTCACAGTTTCCTCTCTCTACCCCTCCTCCCCCAAATAAAAAACGTGGAGCTCAACACTTTGCCAGATTTATCCTTTTTAGATCATGAGATCATAGCTCTTCTTGCTAAAAATATGATGCAAGCAAAGATGGCAAAATACTGAAAACAGACTTCCCTACTACTCTTCCACTACTACTCTGAAGACAAGGTCCTAGATTCCTGGAATTTAGTTTACAATTCTGCTGCCATAGAATTAAATGGTAAAACTACACTATAGTAAAACTTGTGAGCCTAGACCAAAAGAAAATGAACATATATAACTTCCTCTGTTTGGGGGCCTTGTTTTAAATTCCTATCTTACACAAAGCTGGATGTCTAAATGTTTCATATTCAGTTGACATAACTTGAGATTAGGCACAAATTTCAGAAGACTGAAGGATCAAGAAAAATGCCAAGCAAATACTCAGTACAGCTTGGAGGTGGGAGAAGAGGCACAATGGGCTCTCAGACAGCTTTCTGCCTCCGCTGAGCCTAGGTCTGGATGGAAACCAAATGAGCTCATAGAACAAGTTAGAGCAGCCTAAGTATTGCTGTAACTTTTATGCTGGCTTGTTATGGTCCCCAAGAGCTATTAGGATTGGCCACCCGGCTCATGAGACAGCTCATGGTGTCCGACACCATCAGGTGGTCCAGAGACATTTATACGGAACACATCACAGGACACCGTCAATACCACACTGAGTAACCGAGACCGCCGACCCTGACAGACCAAGGGTACCCCACCTATGTACTTATCCGCTACACCGATACTGACTTGGACTCCTTATTCATTCCATTGGTGGCGCACCCAAGCCCACTTATCCACTGACACTTTAAAAACCCTTGCACCCCAATCTGGGTCTATACAGGTTATGTGATATGTATGTATATTCTCATCCTTGCAAACGATACCTGTAACCCCCTCATAACCCAAGCCTGACCCCAGATGTACAGTACCTTGCCTCTTAACTCGTGCATATTTCATTTTAAACATTCACTTTAATAAAATTTTTCTCTGGCCATGCACCCTCCTTCACTTGTAACAACCCCTATTCTGATCACAGAAGCAAGGGGCATAGAGTAGGCTTTGCCACTGCAGAATGCCCCCAAGCCAGAGGAATCCTCAGCTTCTGGTTTAGAGACAGTTTTCCATATCCTAAGTGCTGAACGATGCAAAACAACTGGGGCTGGAGATCTGGCTTTTAGTGTTTATAATAAATTTGGACAGCATGAACCACCAGCTAATTCGTGGAAATAGTTTTACTGGGTGTTTTGGTATCAGACAGTACTTTGTTGCAAAAACGGCATGGAGCCACATGTGATGTATTCACAACAGGTGTTTCTTTTCTTTCAGTCGTTTAAATACAGTAAATGGCCTCAAAATATTCTCTTAGCCAAATTTATTTTCGCAGCTTGCATAAGCACTAATGCAGCTGTTAAGAGAACGCTATTAATAATGGATGATTCCTGGAATGAGAACAAAAGCAGGATACCAGGAGATAACAGTGGTTAGAGCCTGTCAGGATGACAACTAGTCTGTGTTCTGCAGTAAATCACTGCTGCAGAGCTACGAAAAACTTCTACTGGAAAGGCACTTACCTACAAAGCACTAAAAGAAGTAGTAGTGTATTGACTGAAAAAGGAAGCACATGCTTTTGTTTTGTGGGTATGAGTTGATATTTACTGACGAAATCTATCTTTGCCAAATGCAATGGCAGCTCAGTCAAACATTCAAAGGAGAAACTAACATGTTATGTTTGAAACATTTAAAATGCTTTGAGGTTGTAGTTTTTGTTAACATCAAAATATGTTTCGGGTCTATACACTTAATCTACTTTATTAAATGTGTGAGATCAATTGAATATACAAAACAAATCCCCTTCATGCTATGATAGTATGTGCCGGATTTCTTAATTTCCAAATCTGGGCAAATTGGTTAGCCAAGTGAATTCATATACTGACAAAAAAAGAAAAAGAAACCCACATTTGGGAATAACTTGGGACTCATAGGTAGTGAGGTAGATTAGATAAATGTGCGGGTATCTGTGGAGGAGGTAATAGCATTCAAATACTTGATCACAAATAGGAAAGGAGAATGTTATGAAATGAGCCGCTACTGAAACATACTCAAATCCATGCTGAGCCTCAATAATGCAATAGTTTTTTGTTTTTGTTTTTAAATAAATTAATAATGCACCTGACTCTCCTCATACCAGTTCTACACCAATTAAATTCCATTTTATTTCAATGGAATCACTCCTGATGTAATTTGGTTTACGTTACTTTGGAATTGAGCCCAACCGTTCTTAGGGCTTATCTACACATGGAAATAGCTTGAAATGGCTCATGTGGAATAGTTGTTTGGAAGTGGGTGAAGCTAATCTTCAAAAAGGCCCTTTTTGTGAGGAATAAGGTTGTCCACACAGGAAGCTGGTGTAGAATAGAATTAGCACTTTAAATTCACATTTTAGCTTATTTAGCAATTGGTTCCCCATGTACACAAGCCTTTCCTGATAAAACAACTGAGAG
This sequence comes from Chrysemys picta bellii, assembly GCF_011386835.1. NCBI lineage: Eukaryota > Metazoa > Chordata > Testudines > Emydidae > Chrysemys > Chrysemys picta. The sequence goes on along the minus strand of NC_088794.1, from coordinate 68,773,576 downwards.
AGAGTTTTCTGAGTCTAAATCAAATCTCAATGTTCGGTAAAATCTCAAAGATGGTAACTTCTCTACATACAGAAATCTGGCCAAACTCGTGTGTAAATAGTTCCAGAAATTGTGGGATTCCTTTTAAGATTAGCCTAATTAACCTTGTGCTGAAATGTTGTTGCTACTATGTCTGTCACATCAAATAGTTTGTTTCTGGTGCTTCTGAAACTGGCTGTGGTGGTAGTGCTGATTACAAACATATTGTCAAAATGAGGGGAAAGAATTAAAGTGACTACTTCGTTGCATATTTGTTCCTTCCAGGAGACTGTTTATTTTCATGTAAAAAAAAATGATACTAAGCCCTTCTGTTGATTTTTTTTGGGGGGGGGGGGCGCTTTGGATTAGCTCCATAATCATGGAGGAACTGATGAATGTAGGAGCACAGTGGGTTTGCACAAGCTAATCTTTCTGACTTTCCCATCAGAAAAAACATCAATTGTCCAGTGAGTGACCAAGCAGAGTTTCTTCTATTTATAATGTTCTGAGACTGAGAGACCCCACTCCGGTCAGCTGGGAGGGAAGGACGCGGGATTGCTGCAGGGCGCTCCCGTACTCCACGCCGCTGCCCCCTACAGGGCAGCCGGAGCGTAACAAAAAAAAAGCGGCTGTGCCGCCCTAGGATTGGGCGGAATGCCGCCTCCTACAAGCTGCCGCCCCAAGCACCAGCTTGCTCGGCTGGTGCCTGGAGCTGGTCCTGCATCACACCCAGAGGTGTATCTCTTGTCCTAGGTACACCTCTACCTCGATATAATGCAACCTGATATAACACGAATTCGAATATAACGCGGTATAACAGTGCTCCGGGGGGCTGGGTCTGCACACTCTGGCAGATCAAAGCAAGTTGGATATAACGCGATTGCACCTATAACGCGGTAAGATTTTTTGGCTCTCAAGGACAGCGTTCTATCGAGGTAGAGGTGTATATACAATTTCTTGCACCTATGTTTGGTATCAGAACCCTAGCTTTTCCTGAACTGTTTTTTGAATGAGATTTTATTTATTTTATTTTTTCTTCCTTTATTTTCTTCTCTTATTTGTAAAATTTGATATTGACTTTTTTACACTCACAAACGTAATGAATATGAACTGTTCTTAAGACCTTTTACCTGGTCTCCTTTAAGTTCTCCCAGCTGCCCTATTTCCTCTGTGTGCTGCTGCAAGGAGATGAAACACTTCTTGCACTTCTTGGGGGAGAGGTTTTTACTACAAGGAAAAGTAGCACATCTTAGGTAAGGATTTTCCTTGCTGAGAGGAGGCACTATTGTCTAGAAAGTTACTTCTCCTGGTATGGGACAGGGGAGTCCCAGGGTAGGATGTGCCTGAAAGGAGGTACGTTTAATGGTAAGAGAAGGAGAATAGGAGGCAAGATTCTAGGATTCTATTCCTGGCTTTGCCCAACCTCACTGAGTGACTCTGAGCAAATCACTTAGGGCTACATTGTCACTTTGTCTACAAGTCCATGCAAGGGAGGAAGAATCCCCCTGCCATCTCTATATAAGCTACCCAGACCATACGTCAGTGCATGCAATATTAAGGAGTTATGCACGTGCTTACTCGATCCCCAGATCACGTGGGCATAGAGAGGGTGGGAAGCAGCAGGGAATAGGTGGAGCCTTCGCTCCATTCCTCTAGTTGTTGGCCAGCAAAGAGATGGTCTGTGATTTACTGCTGATAAATTGCTATCAGAACCCCAGCAAGCACCAAGGTATTTGTCTATTATAATTCCTATTATATTCCTATAATTTCTATTATAATTTATTTTCCTCTCTGAGATGCTCTGTGGATGGAGCAGCAATGCATTGCCTCTTAGTATGGGCTTTGTCCTTGTGACAAAAATTTAGTCTTTAAACGCTCTAAGCTTCAGTTATGATATCGCTCACATGGATGTTGTGAGACTCAAATAATTAGTCTGTGAGGTAATTTGAGTTTTTCAGATTATAGGTGCTATACTTGTGGAAAAAATAATAAACCAGAGAGTGAGGAGGCTGTGATATATAGTAGATATTCTTTTAGCTAGACAAAGAGGTAATACCAGTCAGGATTGTTTTTTCCCCAGTATGGCGAGGGAGCACCACGTTGGGGATGGAAGGGGGAAATTGTAGGTTTGGGTAGCATGCAATTAGGTATGAATTGGTCCAGTAGCTCTGCCTGAGAAGTATCTATTTCCTGGTTGAAAGATGTTGCAGAGTTACTGATGCATCTATAATGACAGGTTTCAGAGTAGCAGCCGTGTTAGTCTGTATCCGCAAAAAGAACAAGAGTACTTGTGGCACCTTAGAGACTAACAGATTTATTAGAGCATAAGCTTTTGTGGACTACAGCCCACTTCTTCGGATGCATATAGAATGGAACATATATTGAGGAGATATATATACACACATACAGAGAGCATAAACAGGTGGGAGTTGTCTTACCAACTCTGAGAGGCCAATTAAGTAAGAGAAAAAAAACTTTTGAAGTGATAATCAAGATAGCCCAGTACAGACAGTTTGATAAGAAGTGTGAGAATACTTACAAGGGGAGATAGATTCAATGTTTGTAATGGCTCAGCCATTCCCAGTCCTTATTCAATCCTTTGTTGATTGTGTCTAGTTTGCATATCAATTCCAGCTCAGCAGTCTCTCATTGGAGTCTGTTTTTGAAGTTTTTCTGTTGTAATATAGCCACCCGCAGGTCTGTCACTGAATGACCAGACAGGTTAAAGTGTTCTCCCACTGGTTTTTGAGTATTATGATTCCTGATGTCAGATTTGTGTCCATTTATTCTTTTGCGTAGAGACTGTCCTGTTTGGCCAATGTACATGGCAGAGGGGCATTGCTGGCACATGATGGCATATATCACATTGGTAGATGTGCAGGTGAACGAGCCCCTGATGGTATGGCTGAAGTGATTGTAGCGCACATATCTATTCAAGTGACATCATCACAGGACCTAATCACATTACAAACATTGAATCTATCTCCCCATGTAAGTATTCTCACACTTCTTATCAAACTGTCTGTACTGGGGTATCTTGATTATCACTTCAAAAGTTTTTTTTCTCTTACTTAATTGGCCTCTCAGGGTATGTCTACACTACGGGATTAATCCGAATTTAGATAATTCGGATTTGAAAAACAGGTTGTATAAAGTCGAAATGAATGCAGCCACACTAAGCACATTAATTCGGTGGTGTGCGTCCAAGTACCGGGGCTAGCGTCGATTTCTGCACCGTTGCACTGTGGGTAGCAATTCCATAGCTATCCCATAGTTCCCGCAGTCTCCCGCGCCCATTGGGATTGTGGGTTAAGATCCCAGTGCCTGATGGGACAAAAAACATCGTCGCAGGTGGTTCTGGGTACAGCCTCACCTCCTCCCTCCCTCCCTCCCTGCATGAAAGCAACGGACGGCAGACAACCATTTTCGCGCCTTTTTTCCTGGGTGGGTGAACACTGCAGACTCCATACCACGGCAAGCATGGAGCCCGCTGAGCTCAAGACAGCAGTCATGAATATTGTAAACACCTCGCGCATTCTCGTGGAGTTTATGCTCAGCCAGGACCAAAAAAACGAGGCGAGGAGGCAGCGGCGGCGGCAGCGCAGCGACAAGCATGATGAGGACATGGACACGGACACGGATACAGAATTCTGTGAAACCACGGGCCCCGGTGCTTTGCAGATCATGTTGTTAATGGGGCAGATTCTATCCATGGAACGCCGATTCTGGGCAAGGGAAACAAGCACAGACTGGTGGGACCGCATAGTGTTGCAGGTCTGGGACAATTCCCAGTGGCTGCGGAACTTTCGCATGCGTAAGGGCACTTTCATGGAACTTTGTGACTTGCTGTCCCCTGCCCTGAAACGCCAGAATACCAAGATGAGAGCAGCCCTCACAGTTGAGAAGCGCGTGGCGATAGCCCTGTGGAAGCTTGCAACGCCAGACAGCTATCGGTCAGTCGGGAATCAATTTGGAGTGGGCAAATCTACTGTGGGGGCTGCTGTGATGCAAGTAGCCAAAGCAATCACTCAGGTGCTGCTACGAAAGTTTGTGACTCTGGGAAATGTGCAGGCTATAGTGGATGGTTTTGCTGCAATGGGATTCCCTAACTGTGGTGGGGCAATAGACGGAACCCATATCCCTATCTTGGCACCGGAGCACCAAGCCACCGAGTACATAAACCACAAGGGGTACTTTTCAATGGTGCTGCAAGCACTTGTGGATCACAAGGGACGTTTCACCAACATCAACGCGGGCTGGGCGGGAAGGGTTCATGACGCTCGCGTCTTCAGGAACACTACTCTGTTTAAAGGGCTGCAGCAAGGGACTTACTTTCCGGACCAGAAAATAACCGTTGGGGATGTTGAAATGCCCATAGTTATTCTTGGGGACCCAGCCTACCCCTTAATGCCATGGCTTATGAAGCCATACACAGGCAGCCTGGACAGGAGTCAGGAGCTGTTTAACTACAGGCTGAGCAAGTGCAGAATGGTGGTAGAATATGCATTTGGCCGTTTAAAAGGTCGCTGGAGATCATTATTGACTCGCTCTGACCTCAGCCAAAGAAATCTCCCCATTGTTATTTCTGCTTGCTGTGTGCTCCACAATCTCTGTGAAAGTAAGGGGGAGACCTTTATGGCGGGATGGGAGGCTGAGGCAAATCGCCTGGCTGCTGATTACGCGCAGCCAGACACCAGGGCGATTAGAAGAGCACACCATGAAGCGCTGTGCATCAGAGAAGCTTTAAAAACCAGTTTCATGGCTGGCCAGGCTACAGTGTGAAATATCTGTTTGTTTCTCCTTCATGAAAACCCGCCCCCTTTATTGACTGATTTTCTGTAAGGAACCCACCCTGCCCCTTCCCCCAGCTTTCTTTCAAACCAAATAAAGTCACTATCATTTAAAAATCATTTATTTTTTATTAATAGATTAGAAAAAGAGGGAGGGAACCCGGGTGGTATTTGGGAGGAGGATTGCTGGGAAGGAAAAAGCCACAAAGAAAAGGTTAAAAAAATGACAGCCTTTTGCTTGGGCTGTCTACTGGGGTGGAATGGGAAGGTGTACGGAGCCTCCCCCCCCGCGTTCTTACACGTCTGGGTGAGGAGGATACGGAACATGGGGAGGGGGGAGGGTGGAACAGGGGCTGAAGCGGCAGTCTGTTTTCCAGCAGCCGTTCCTGAACCTCCACCAGACGCCGGAGCAGCCCCAGCGTTGCATCCTTCATCCTCTGGTCTTCCTGCCGCCACCTCTCATCTCGAGCGTCTCTCCTCTCCTCACGTTGGTCCCTCCTCTCCTCACGTTGGTCCCTCCTGTCCTCACGTTCACTGACTTCTTTCCTATACTTTGAAACTGTTTCCTTCCACTCATTCAGATGAGCTCTGTCACTGCGGCTGGATTCCATAATTTCCGAAAACATGTCGTCTCGCGTTCTCTTCTTACGACGCCTTATCTGTGATAACCTTCGGGATGGAGGAGGGAGGCTTGAGGAATTTGCAGCTGCTGTAGGGAGGGGAAAAAAGAGAGAATTGTTTTAAAAGCTACATTTTGCAGAACAATGCTTATACTCTTTCACGGTGACCAACACTGTTCACATTACATAGCACATGTGATTTCTGTGCAAGGTCGCATTTTGCCTCTTAATGCTGAGTGCCTGTGGCTTTGCTGCTAGAGATCACAGGTCTGGGCAACAGAATTCGGCTTGCATGCGGCCATGGTAAGCTTCTGCGCCCTCCTTTCCCACATACCAAGCATAGCTTGTAGAGTGCTGCAGAAGCCTGGCCAATCTCAGCCAGTTGTGGGGGGGCAGTGTGGGGGGGCTTGTCTGGGCCCCTTCAGGCAAGTAGAGTGCTGCGGTTTTTCTGTTAACATTCAGCAGCACCAGAAAACAAACTAACCACCCCCCCCTCTCGCCATGAATTCTCTGGGATGATCGCTGTACCCCTCCCCCCCACCGCGTGGCTGGTATCAGGGAAGATCCCTGCAGGCACCAAACTAACCCCCCCCCCCCCCCCCGCCGCCGCCCTCCTCCCGCCATGAATTCTCTGGGATGATCACGGTACCCCTCCCCCCACCGCGTGGCTGGTAACAGGGAAGATCCCTGCTAGCCAAACGCGAAAAACTCAGGGCCAATTTCCCATCTGCGCTTGGCTAACTGCAGGGAAGGATTTATTTTCCGCCACAGGCAAACAGCCCAGTAGGAACGGCCACCTCTGTCCCCTTAATTAAGTTCCCGTATTTCAACCAGGTTACCAGGAGTGATATCACTCTCCTGAGGATTACACAACAAGATAAAGAACGGATGTTGCTTGAATGCCAGCAAACACCGGGACCATACGCTGCCAGGCTTTGTCAGGCAATGATACCAGATTACTTGCTGCAAGCATGGCGTGGTCAAGTGTCCTACCATGGAGGAGGGAATAAGGATGCACTGCCCAGAAACCTTCTGGCAAGGCTTTCGGAGTACCTCCAGGAGAGCTTCATGGAGATGTCCCTGGAGGATTTCCGCTCCATCCCCAGACACGTTAACAGACTTTTCCAGTAGCTACAGACTTTTCCAGTAGCTGAACTGACCGCGAATGCAAAGTCAGGCAAAGTAATCATTAAAAACCGTTTGCTTTTAAAACAAGTTTTATATTTTAAAAGGTAAACTCACCTGAGGTCCCTTCCATGGGGTCAGAGTCTTGGGTACTGGCTTGGGAGGCTTGGGAGGGTACTTCAGTCAGGGTGATAAAAAGATCCTGGCTGTTGGGGAGAATGGAGTGCTGTGTGCTCTCTGCAAGCTCATCCTCATCCTCATCCTCCTCTTCTCCCCCATCGGTAGAATCCTCAGGCGTCGCTGATGAGACTATCCCCGACCCAGAATCCACGAACACAGGTGGGGTAGTGGTGGCAGCCCCCCCTAGAATTGCATGCAGCTCGGCGTAGAAGCGGCATGTCCGCGGCTCTGACCCGGAGCAACCGTTTGCCTCCTTTGTTTTTTGATAGGCTTGTCTGAGCTCCTTGACTTTCACGCGGCACTGCTCAGAGTCCCTATTGTGGCCTCTCTCCATCATGCCCTTCGAGATTTTTTCAAAAGTTTTTGCATTTCGTCTTTTAGAACGAAGTTCTGCAAGCACTGAATCCTCTCCCCATACAGCGATCAGATCCAGTACCTCCCTCACGGTCCATGCTGGTGCTCTTTTTCGATTATCAGCCTGCATGGTTACCTGTGCTGATGAGCTATCTGTGGTCACCTGTGCTCTCCATGCTGGGCAAACAGGAAATGAAATTCAAATGTTCGCGGGGCTTTCCTGTCTACCTGACCAGTGCATCCGAGTTTAGATTGCTGTCCAGAGCGGTCACAATGATGCACTGTGGGATAGCTCCCGGAGGCCAATACCATCGAATTGCGGCCACACTAACCCTAATTCGAATTGCTAAAATCGATTTTGGCACTACTCCGCTCGTCGGGGTGGAGTACAGAAATCGATTTAAAGGGCCATTTACATCGAATTAAATAGCGTCGTTGTGTGGACGGTTGCAGGGTTAATTCAAATTAAAGCTGATAAATCCGAATTAAAGTCGTAGTGTAGACCAGGCCTCAGAGTTGGTAAGACAACTCCCACCTGTTTATGCTCTCTGTATGTGTGTATATATATCTCCTCAATATATGTTCCATTCTATATGCATCCGAAGAAGTGGGCTGTAGTCCACGAAAGCTTATGCTCTAATAAATCTGTTAGTCTCTAAGGAGCCACAAGTACTCCTGTTCTTTTTGATGCATCTATAGCTTGTGTCTGCAAACTTCTGCTTTTAAAAATTAAATATCTAGGCAATATAATTTTGGAGTGACAAATCTTGAATGAAAACAGGAAAATATTCAATGTCGTTCGAGAATTCAGAAGGCAGAACCTATTAATATGAATGGGAACTTATGTGCTGTGATACCACAAAGAGAACTTAAGTGTACTCCCCTAGTCATCTTCAGCCCTTGTCCCTTCATAACTGTGCAGCTTATATTTTAAGGCAAATGTTGACAATTTTGACACAAATGTTTATGGATCCAAAATATGCTTAACATGACAGTTCATTGTGTGCTGCTATTACAGCAAAAAAGGTAAAGTTGTGGAACTGAATGTGGTCATTATGACCCCTTGCATGCCCCTTGCATGCCCAGTAATGCAGCAGTTTGTTGGGAAGGCAGAGATGTAATGTTTTAGATATTTAGATTATTTATATTTGCATATTTGGCAACATTCAGGATGCTCTTTTCATTTTTATCAGCCTGCCTTAGTGGGTCTATCATTTTACAGTAATGGGCATTTTAAACCCAATCTTGCAGTTTGCAGCAGTACCAACTTCCGTTTGTCCTTTGTCAAACAAATGAAAAGATGGAGCTTCTGGCTAACATGTACCTAACCAGGTGCTCTCCTTTACTGATCCTGCAAACAACCCCTAAAGCACCCAAAAGAGAAAGATGTACCCCTTTACCAAAGAGAAAGATCAAAGAATTGCCAGGTTTCTTCTCTGGATAATCCTGAATGACACAGATAATTACCCTAGATTTCAAAATCAAATACTGTAAAATAGGATTCTCTGTTCTAATCCACTGCTATGTTTTTTTAATTAGAAGTGTATCTTACATGGAAGGAATACTAAATTGTACTTCCTTTCCCACAGCCAGCTGGATCCAGCTCCTATTGAAATGAATAGAAAGATTTCATTGGAAGTAAAATCAGGCCCTGGAAGTACTTGTACCATTTGTATCATTCCTCCCGCATGAGTGATTCTGAATCACCTTATTCAGAGAAGAGGGAGAGGAAAAAATAGGGATGAAATAAAATATTTGTCCCAGCACAGTGACAAAATTCCCCTCAACTTCAATGAGAAGGATTGGTCTTTGCTTTTCTTTTATCACTCAGCAACACTCTTATCAATGAAGCACATGTGATAATATAAAATAAAAGGAACTGACTTATTTATTTTCATTTAAATAATAAGAAAAGATGTTTATATACCTTAACAATTAATATTACAACGTTACCCTAGCAGCATTAAACAGTCAGGGCTTGTCTAAGTGCACAATAAGCTAGGGAGTGAATTTAAATCATACTAGCAACTTTGCACTAACTCCCCATGTGGACCCTCTGCCTGTGCACTGAGAGTGTCCTCAGACAGTCCAGCTTAATGCACTTCCAAAGTAAGTGTCCAGTAAGTATCCACATGGGGGAGTTAGTGCACACTAGCTCCTCCACACTAGTAGCTATTGTGGGACTTTCAGTGTGTGTCTACATGGGGACGGTCAAACAGAAACTTGCCCAGCCAGCCACCTACAAAAAAGTTTCTTTGTTTGTTGCAGTAGTGCACACTCAAACCTCGTCATAAACCCTAGCACACAGATGTCTGTTGCAGCATGCCTGGAAGGTCACCAAATTTGAGCTATTTGAGACAAAGGTGGAGCAAGTTCCAGAGTACTGGGGTCCTTACCAAGATTCCCCTGCCAGCAGACCCCTCTCTTTTCTAATGAGCATGATCTAGCTGGAGTGCCTCTGGCTGCAGCAGTCACAGTATTGCCTGGGGAGAGAGGTGATCCCTGTAGACCTTTAAGTCACAATCAACACCTTAAACTCCACTGGAAACCACTAGGTATTCAGTGCAGATCTCAGAGTATTGGTGTCATGGGCTTCCAATGAGATGCCCTGCCCAGAAAGTGAGCTGCTCCATTCTGCACTAGCTTCAGTCTCCAACTGATTTTAACTATATGCAACTGGGCAGTAAATAGCTCTTACCACTATTTGTTGCCCGTGAGAGCTATACCAAATATAGTCCATGAAAAACATTGCTTAGTGATGTACAATTGTAGGTGTGGGCTAACAGGGACAAAGGAATAAAGACCACTTCATTGGATTAAAATATTACTGGCCACTTGGCCAGATTTTCAAAAGAATTCAACTCCCATTTGGGCACCTAAAAGGAATTGCCAGATTTTAAAGTGTTCAGATGCTGCCTGACAGTTTCCTTCATCAACTGTGGGTAAATGAAAGCTTTATGTGAGATACAGAGAATCAAATTATTAATAATGATTTAGTTAATCCTTTGCATTTCTATAGTGTCTTGCATGTCAGGATCTCAAAGTGATTAGTAACCTTAAGGGCCAGATTGGGGATCCTTTAAAGTACCATTGGTTACAAGTAGCATTGAGTAGAAAAGAACCCACAAAAAAGTTAACATCTTAAAAAAAATAATCCTGGTAAAATGTTACCCTTTGAAAACAAAAGAACAGGTTCTCTGATGGGGTGGACTAAGTGCCGAAGAGGCATCTCTGAATAACTGCGTGGTGGAAAAAAATACTGTCCATTGGCCATGTTCTTTCTTTCTCAGATCAAAAAATGCCTGTGGGCAACATTTAAAACACTGTACTTCATTGGCTAGTCTGAAGTTAGCTGGCTGCCAATCCTAACACCCCCTCTTCCTTGTGTTCATGGTGGGGTTCCTGACATTTTAATGGAGAGTTACAACTCCCTAAGGAACAGGTGTGCCATTCATGCTCTTCTGTGAAGACTTAACTAGACTATTTTCTGCCTTCTACTGGGTCAATGACTTGAAGCCTGGGAGACACAAATCCACTATAGCCATTAATTTTAGTGGGATTGATCTTTTATTTAACAGCCAGGGCTTAGACTTTCTGCATGAAAATGTTAAGAAGTTCAAATACATAAAAGGATGCAGGAAGAAGTGTGTGGGGGGAGCTGCATCAAAGGCCTGTATCAAAACATAATTACTTGGCATTTGCATAAATATTTCAGTAATTGTTATGCTGTAGGAGAAATACATTACAAAACTACATCAAAATTTGGAACTGTCTTCGAACCTTCACTGCTGTCTGTGTGGTAGGTGGACTTGTATTTGCACACTGAGCCTATAAAACATGTAGAAATGCAGTCAGAATGTGCTACACATTTTATTTTTTGTAGTGCTACCCTGCGAAGTATTCCACATGACCTGGTAAAAATGTGACTGGCAATTTACTCTTCATAATGAAGCCAGTGTAAGGCATTACACAGCAGGAGTAACCCACAGCATGAAGTGTGGTTGTTACGTGTAAGATGAAAGTATGGCTCGGGTTGTTATTTCTGTGACTTTTTAAAATATATATTGTTTGAAACATGAGTATTCAAAATGATGCATAAAGGATCTTTGTTTCTTAAGGGTACATGTCCTCTAGCTGCTTAGGGCTTACTCCAGTGCATTTAACACTCTGCTATGATTTCAACTGCCACCCTTCGTTATCACATATAGGATCATAACCCTGATTAGGGGATGTGCTCTGATAGCTCATGCCTCTCTGCTGTTGCAAAGAGGCCATAAACCAGCACATCTCCCCTCCACAAGGAGCCCTTTTTGTGGTGCAAAGCTGCTGTAAATCTTCCTCTGGTGACTATTGGCATAGAGGACTGAGCTAGAAGTAATGGGTGTGGTCAGGCTTCTAGCTGTTGGCAGAGTCCCTTGGGGCTATTGGCATCTGGTGCATGTTAGAGCAGCCTTTATATTATAGGTAGTAGAGAATAGAATTGCATTTGTGTTTGGTGCACATGGGCATTATGCTTGGGACTAGTGCAGGAAATGGATGGGTGAGCTTCAATACCATTCTCATGAATTTTGTAAGCTCTTTCTTAACCAGATAAAAACAATGTAGATGCATTGGAGGAGTACTTATGTGCAGCAGAGGAAGGAACATGTTTATTCTGGGGAAGGAGCATTTATAAGTTTAAACTACTTTATCCTGCATCTGGCCCCCATATACATGCACAAGGAAGAAGGATATAAGAGGTATCCCCCTTCTTCCTTTTTCCCTGTAGACCCAGGCACAATCCCAGTCCCTCTGCTACCCTGAACAGAAGAACTGCTCTCATACTTGTGACACAAGGTCTGGAGGATGGCGTGGATTGCATCCTCAGAAAGTTTGCAGATGACACTAAACTGGGAGGAGTGGTAGATACACTGGAGGGTTGGGATAGCATACAGAGGGACCTACACAAATGAGAGAATTGGGCCAAAAGAAATCTGATGAGGTTCAACAAGGACAAGTGCAGAGTCCTGCACTTAGGATGGAAGAATCCCATGTACTGCCACAGACTAGGGACTGAATGGCTAGACAGCAGTTCTGCAGAAAAGGACCTAGAGGTTACAGTGGACGAGAAGCTGGATATGAGTCCACAGTGTGCCCTTGTTACCAAGAAGGCTAATGGCATTGTAGGCTGTATACGTAGGGGCATTGCCAGCAGATCGAGGGATGTGATCATTCCCCTCTATTCGACATTGGTGAGGCCTCATCTGGAGTACTGCGTCCAGTTTGGGCCCCACACTACAAGAAGGATGTGGAAAAATTGGAAAGAGTCCAGCGGAGGGCAACAAAAATGATTAGGGGGCTGGAGCACATGATTTATGAGGAGAGACTGAGGGAACTGGGATTGTTTAGTCTGTAGAACAGAAGAATGAGAGGGGATTTGATAGCTGCTTTCAACTACCTAAAAGGGGATTCCAAAGAGGATGGATCTAGACTGTTCTCAGTGGTAGCAGATGACCGAACAAGGAGTAATGGTCTCAAGTTGCAGTGGGGGGAGGTTTAGGTTGGATATTAGGAAAAACTTTTTCACTAGGAGAGTGGTGAAGCACTGGAATGGGTTACCTACGGAGGTGGTAGAATCTCCTTCCTTAGAGGTTTTTAAGGTCAGGCTTGACAAAGCCCTGGCTGGAGTGATTTAGTTGGGGATTGGTTCTGCTTTGAGCAGGGGGTTGGACTAGATGACCACCTGGGGTCCCTTCCATCTCTGATATTCTATGATTCTATGATAAGCTATTCCATACTGGAGGCTGGAAAGAGGCTGGTTCATGGGCAGAGCTGTTCCATACCAAGCAGCAGAACTGGTCAGCTGCATGGAGATATGTATGCTGCACACCCTATAGGGATGCCACAGTGGTTGTTCTCCTAGTGCATGCCTGAGAGCTCCTAGAATCTTTGTGCTTCCCAGATCATATAGGGGTCATGCATCACCCAACACAGGACTATAGCTAAAACCTACATGACAGCCCTCTAGATTTTACTTTGGGATTCACCTCATTGAGGTAATTGGCTTAAAACGGAGTAGTAAAGCAGATGTCTTTATTTGCAGATTTAAAAAGTTAGGTCTCAAGGCATTGGTAAAGTCCATGTTGGTGAGGTGACCAGATGTTTCTGAGGAACCCTTACGGTATAAATTTTAGATATACCTCTAGTTCTGTCCTCCTCAAAATGATATTGCACTCTTGATGCAGCTAGCAGGAATTATGAGGGTGTTCTCTTGGCCACTAACAGAACAAATATGAATGTTTGTGTATTAACATAGCCCCGTACCCATCTAACCCATTACCCTGTAACATTATTCCCATAATATGGGAAATATAGAATAAATATAGCAAAACATCTATTGTTCACTGTGGTTTTTGTTTGTTTGTTTTTATTTTTTTTAAGGGAGGTATTCCAGTATCCTTTTATAGTATGTGCATATGGAGTGTAACACATTCTGTATAAGATGATACCTCTGAAACCTTCAACAATAGCTCCTAAAGCAATGTTGCTATTAATTATAAGATACCTTACATTTACCTAACAAGGTTCATTCTGATTGATCCCAGAGCATTTCAGAAATTATGTACTGCGCACACAGGCTCACCACTGCTGGCGCAGAGGCCATCAGCCAGTCCACACACATATTGCTGTGCAACAATGTGGGAAAGGAACCTTTGGTGAAGAATACGGAGGCAAACTCCTATTCTTACAAAAAGTGTCATGTATCTCTAATGTTCATGAAGAGCAGATAGAACCTGAGTTCTTAAGGTATTAACTGAAAAATATGCACACAGTAAACTACATGAAACTTAATTTATCTACCTCATAAGGAGTTGATCCTGACAGGATGAAACCAGGCTCACTATTTCATGCCACATAAAACACTTTCTCAACATCATATAATACAAAGCTAATATCCAGACCACTCAGGGTACCAGCATAATGTGACATCAGATAAGGCCTAGATATTCGATTTTTGTCTATTGCTGCCTTCTGATTTCCTCCATCAGGGTCCTGTGAATAGCTATTGTTAAACAGGAAATGGAAAATATTTTATCTTGGCAATCACCTCTGTCACATTCTTACTGAGCACCTTATAGTTTTGTGGCTTTTTTTTTTTTAAAAACACCTACATGAAATGTTCTGGAGATGAGTGAAGACTCAGCATGGTTTGATTTGCACTATTCATCAAGCAGAGGCAGAGAAAAATTTATCTTATACAAAACAAATAACTCCTGACAGACATCAGATAAACTGTCTAGATTGGCACTGATTGTCAGGAATAATTTTCCAAGAGGAAAATGATTTTCTTTGCATTTATATACTCTGTGCCCTTGCTTCTCAAAAGTGTTGGTGATGACACTGATAGTTTTGTGCTGAATCTGCCTGTAAGGATCTGCAGGGGTGGAACGTAGAACTATGAGGGATCTGGGCAGCTGATATCACCATGGGAGGCTTAGGCTAGGCTCCCACAGGAGGCCCATGTGTGTCTGGGACTGGTTGGAAGTACCATCCAACAGGACCTGAGTTGCCCCCCCCCCACAGCCCACTGTTTGTTCAGCACCAGTATTTAAACCAGGAAGCCATGAAGGGAAGCTGTCTGAGCAACCACACAGACTGCCTGCCTGCCTCTGCCCCAGGCCCTGCTATGATAGACCCTAGACTCTGGCGTCTAACACTGGTTTGTCCTCAACTTTATTGTTTGACAACTGTCTGTAACCTGGCAACTGGCCCCAATCTCCTGGTAACCTAACCCTACCTGCCTCCTGACACCTGACTCTGTTTACCGTCTGGCCTGCCTTGGACTCTGACCTCCCAGTAACTTTCCCCTGCCTGCCTCCTGACTCTAGCACTGACCACTAGGTCTAACTGCCCAAGTCTTAGTCATGACACTGCCTATGTGGTACACCTCTACCCCGATATAACACTGTCCTCGGGAGCTAAAAAATCTTACCGCGTTATAGGTGAAACGGGTTATATCGAACTTACTTTGATCTGCCTGAGAACGCAGCCCTCCTCCCCCCTCCGGAGCACTGCTTTACCGCGTTATATCCGAATTCGTGTTATATCAGGTCGCATTATATCAGGGTAGAGGTGTATTGTTTCTCTGCTTAGCCATTCTTGGCTACAGTATATCACACTTCTAGTAGGGATTGTGTGTGCTGTATCAGATTAAGGGCCTGATCTTGCTCTCATTGGAGTCAATGGATGCCGTAGGTGTTCAGCACCTCTGAGGATTCAGCCATTTATTTAGGTGCCTAAATACAGATTTAGGTCCCTAACTTTAGGCAATGAAGTTTGAACACTTTGGCCTTTATTCCATTTGTGTCTCAGTTTATCTATTTATAAAATGGGATAACGATTCTTACTATACTTTTGTGAGGCAAAGTTTATTGTCATAAGTTTCAACTGACATTTGCACAACTGTGCTTGAAGCATGACCTCAGATTTGCTATGATGTTTTAGCTCTTTAATGCGATAGAGTATGTTAACATAGATTGGGTTAGGGCTATAAATTGTATACACATCTGAAAATGATATATAAAAAAGTTTAAAATATTATTTAAGTTTCAGTAAATGCCAGACTTATGGTTGTCCACGCAATTTTAATTATGACCCTGTAGTGAGGCGGCCTGGCTCCCAGCCACCCCTGTTCACCAGGAGTTGGTGGGAGGAAGGAGGGGGAATGGTTAATTTCTCCTTGTTTTAAGATCCAAGGGGTTTGGATCTGTATTCACCAGGGAATTGGTGAAGGTTTTTCAAGGCTTCCCAGGGAGGGAATCCATTGGAAATGGTGGCAGCGGGACCAAAGCTAAGCTGGTAGTTAAGCTTAGAAGTTTTCATGCAGGCCCCTACATTTGTACCCTAAAGTTCAAAGTGGGGATACAACCTTGACATGGACAGCCGCCAGAGTGGGCGGAGTCACCGCCTGTCCCCGCCCCCCGGAAGTCAAGGGGCGGGACAGGAAGTATAAAGGCCCAGCCCCAGCACTCAGTTGCGGCCCGACCACGGGAGAGGACAGACACTGATGCCCGAGCTCCTGCTGGACTGCGCCTGCCCCGAGCCCGGTATCCTGAGGAGGACTGGCCGCGCCTGCCCCGAGCCCGGTATCCTGAGGAGGACTGGCTGCGCCTGCCCCGAGCCCGGTATCCTGAGGAGGACTGGCCGCGCCTGCCCCGAGCCCGGTATCCTGAGGAGAGGACTGAACTTCCCCTCACCGAGGGTCCGGAGGAGCCGCCCGACCTACCCAGCGCTCGCTGCCCTGAGGAGTCCATGATCTGGGACACGGCTGACGAGGCTCAGGACGTGCAGGTACCTATGGAGGAAGAGATGGGAAATGGCCCGGGGATAGCCGACCCCAAACCCATGTCAGTGTGTTGCGGTCAGGATCCCCACTGACCCAGCAGCAGACGGACTGCTGCTGATAGGGCCCCGGGCTGGAACACAGTGGAGTGGGTGGGCCTGTGTTCCCCCCTGTCACCCCACGCCGGGTGGCAGTCTCTCCTCCTCCCTGCCTGAGGGCCTGAGCCCCCGAAGTTACTGTTTGTTTGCTCAGCCCCTGCCTGAGGGCCTGAGCCCCTGAAGTTACTGTTTATTTGCTCAGTCCCTGCCTGAGGGCCTGAGCCCCTGAACTTACTGTTTGTTTGCTCAGCCCCTGCCTGAGGGCCTGAGCCCCTGAAGTTACTGTTTGTTTCTGCCCGCCCGATCTAGGCCTGGGCACGCAAGGCTGAACTGCTCCCCCCGCCACATGTAGTGAGGCAGCCTGGCTCCCAGCCACCCCTGTGAGGGACGAGCCCTACCCCGGGACGTCTACAGACCCGTTTTGCATACATCTTGTACACTGACTACGGTGACCAGATCGCAAGAGTGAAATATCAGGACACATTGGGTGAGCGGGGGGAGAGAGACAGACACAGGTGCACAGCCCGGACTGGAGCCAGAGGCACACTGGTCCGCCTGGCCCTGTGCTACCAGCGTGCCCCTTCCTGTTGGGGGTGGGCCTATGCTGCGCCACACAACTCCCCTGCCCAGCGCCCCCCGGATCCACTACGTCCAGAGCCCCCTACAATCCTTCCACCACAAATGCACAGTGCTGTGCACACGACCCCGCCCACAGCCCCACCACAGCTGCCCAGCACCCCACACAGAACCCCCCCACTCGCTAATTTCCCAATACACAGATTTCCCCTCCCTCCCTTCTTTCCTCCCTTCCTTCCGCCCTTCCCCACAACCCCACCACTATAACTACACAATGCCCCACACAGACCCGCAGTGCCCTGACACACACAGATCTCCCCCAATGCCCAGCACCCCCCAACAGGCCCCCACTGTCTAGCACCCCAAAACAAACAAACCTCCCCCAGTGCCCTCCACACCCTCACAGCCCAGCACCCCACACACACCTCCCAGACATTCACTCCATCACACCCTGCCCCCTTCCCTGACTGCACTCACCAGCCCTCCTGGGAGGTCTCTGGCTCCTAGGGTGAGAACGGCAAGGGGAGTCTCCAGACTCTCCACGTGCTGTGCCCACCACAAGTGTGAGCTCTGTGGCTCCCATTGGCAGGGAAAAGAGCCAATGGGAGCTGCCAGAGCTGCGGAGTGGGGCTTGCAGGCGCCGGCAGCATGCAGAGCCCCCCCATCCTAAGAGCCAGAGGGACCTGCCAGGGGGCGAGGTGGGGAGTCCCGGCGGTGCTCACCTGGGACGGCTCCCGTCCTGGGAAGCATCCGGCAGGCTGGTCCCTCTGGCTCCTAGGGTTGCGAGTCAGGTCGGGACGGGTGGTGGGGGGCAGAGGGCTCTCTGACCACTCCTGGTGCCTGCAGCACGTGGCGCTCCTGCCGGCGGGCGGGTGCTGGGAACTGTCCCAGGAAGTGGTGAGTGGCAGCGCCGCAGCTATGGTCTGGATGGTCCCCAATATCGGGACAAAGGGCGTCCCGATCGATGTAAGGTCGGAACACGGGACAAGTCCCCTAAAATTGGGACTGTCCCAATAATATTGGGACGTCTGGTCACCCTAACACTGACTGAGGCAGGGGTCCCGTGGAAGCAATAATGTATGATCATGTAATTAAAGACTGTATGATAAAGCCTATATTCATGTTATGTTGAGAGGGACTGGTGAGCTCATTGATCACAAACCTCTTTGAGACTGGGTTTGAACATACTTTCAATTATAAGTAATTCACAAGCCCCCACCTAAGACAAAAACGGCTGTGAACCTGTAAGCATGGTGTGACCCTGGAGAAGCCTAGAGAGAGGTCTGGATCAAGGATACTGTCTGAATGGATCTTAGCCCTGTAAGTGAAGGATAATTTTGGTCCCTCTTGCATTCAGAGAAGCAAGACTTTATACATTCCTTGTAAAATAAACAAGACTGCATCAAAGAAATACCAGATTCCATCAATTTCTATTCAACTGAGACATCTTCAGGGCCCTGAACTTTCACTAGCAGCTTGGGTCAAAAGGGGGTAACATGCACAAATTAAGATTGCATAAAAACCATAAATCTGGCATTTCCTAACATGAGTATTTGATTTTGCACCCTGAATAACTTTCCATTAATGCACAACTGTAATGGCTCCCTCAGTGTGCATCAACAGGGGTTTGAACCCTGGCTTTTCTGCAGTGCCATGTAGTCTGATTCACACGAACTACAAGGCTAATTACATTACCTAACCAGCATGAGAATGTTTTTATCCCAGAGTAAGAAATGGGCCACTAGTGCCATGTGTGTGATACTGAGGAAGTGAGGCTGATGGTGGGCAGGGCCGGATCTAGGCACCAGCCTTCCAAGCACGTGCATGGGGCGGCACTTTCTAAGAGGCGGCATTCCGGCCTCCCTTTTTTATTTTTATTTTTTTGCTTGGGGCGGCATTGCCGGGAGCCGGTCCTGGCCCAGCCACTCGCCCTGCCAGCGGGAGCTGGGATCCACGCCCCCTGCCCAGCCCGGTGGCGCCCTGTACAGCGCTGCCCTGGGGAGACTCGGCGCGACAGCAGCAGCAGGACCCCATCTCCCTCCCTGCATCCCGGGCGCCGCTTCCCCTTCCCCCCCCCCTCCGGGAGCCCCTCTTGCGGCCGCTGCAGCCTGGGCTGCGGCGGTGGCTAGAGGGGCTCCCGAAGTTGTGTGAGGAGTGGGGGGGGGGGGAAGCGGCGCCCGGGATGCAGGGAGGGAGATGGGGTCCTGCTGCCCCTGCCGCGCCGAGACTTCCCTTCCCCCCCCCGCCGCTCCTCACACACTCCGGGAGCCCCTCTAGCCACTGCCGCAGCCCGGGCTGCAGCGGCCGCGAGAGGGGCTCCCGGAGTGTGTGAGGAGCGCGGAGGGAGAGAAGCAGTGCCCCCTGGAGCCGAGCACGGGCTGCGGTGGCGGCGAGAGGGGCTCCCAGAGTCAGGGCCACCCGGGGGGGGGGGGGCAAGTGGGGCAATTTGCCCCAGGCCCCGGTATGTCCAAAGCTCCCCCCGCCTCCATCTTCCCCCATCCCCCGGCATCTCAGCCGGTAAGGGGCCGGGGCTGCAAGCTGCGGCCGAGCGGCGGGAACTCAGGCCCCTCTGGAGACACCAGGCGGCTGCAGCGATATTTGGGAGAGGGGTAAGCAGCATGGTAAGGGGCCGGGGCACCTCCGACCCCATCCCCCACAGCCCTGACCCCCAGCTCTGAGCCCAGCCCCTCTAAGCCGGACACCCCTCGACCCCATCCCCCACAACCATGACCCCCAGCGCCGAGCCCAACCCCTCTGAGCCGAACACTCCCCGACCCCATCCCCCACAACCCTGACACCCAGCGCCGAGCCCAGCCCCTCTGAGCCGAACACCCCCCGACCCCATCCCCCACAACCCTGACCCCCAGTGCCGAGCCCAGCCCCTCTGAGCTGAACACCCCCCGACCCCATCCCCCACAACCCTGACCCCCAGCGCCGAGCCCAGCCCCTCTGAGCCGGACACCCCCCGACCCCATCCCCCCCACAGCCCTGACCCCCAGCGCCGAGCCCAGCCCCTCTGAGCCAGACACCCCCCAACCCTATCTCCCCACAGCCCTGAGCCCAGCCCCTGTGAGCCGGGTACCCCCCCAACCCAGAGCCCAGCTCCCCACCCAGCCCTGGGCAACAGCAGCACCACCCCCAGGCAGCGACAGCCCATTGGCACCAACCATCACCCAGCAACAGCCCATTATGTAATTGCAAATGTATACATACCATTAAAGCATTTAATGTTTTTAAATAATGTATTTAGTGTATTTTCAAATTATTACAAATTAATTTTTGAATCTATTTCACTAGTTATTTTTTACATTTCCAAATAAATGTTACTATAGTATTGCAACTTCTTTTTATGGAAGGGGCCCCCGAAATTGCTTTGCCCCAGGCCCCCTGAATTCTCTGGGCAGCCCTGCCCAGAGTGTGTGAGGAGCCGGGGAGGGAGGGAAGTGGGGTCCCCTGGAGCCAAGCCCGGGCTGCGGCGGTGGCGAGAGGGGCTCCCGGAGTGTGTGAAGAGGTGAGCGGCCGGCTGGGCTCGTCGGTGCTGAGCAGGTAGCCCCGCAGCCAGAGATCCTCGCCTTCCCGCCCACCGGGGCTGGGCCAGGGCGCGGTGAGGCTGAAGAGCAGCAGGTCCAGGGGGCTTTCCAGGTCCTCGGCTGCCAGCATGTCAGGGGTGTGGGCGGTGAGCACAAACTGATCCACCTTGGCCACCAGCAGCGCCTCAAAGCCAGGGAGAGGGGCCGTGTTCTCCGCGCCCCCCCCCGCAGCCGCACTGCCACCTAGAAGTACTCCCACTCCGCGCTGCCCAGCAGCTCCACCCGTATGGGGACAGAGTCACAGCTGGGCCAGGGCTTGGCCGCTGTGTGCTGGTAGCGGATCCCACGTTTCGGGGGGAGCCTAGTGCTGGGGGTGCAGGGGGGGAAGAGAGAGCCCAGTGCTGGGGCGGCAGGGGGTGCGGGTGGGGGGGGCCTGGTGGGCTGGGGGGGGCAGCCAAAAATTCTTTTGCTTGGGGCAGCAAAAAACCTAGAGCCGGCCCTGATGGTGGGGACAGCAGCTGTGCTCGCTCTCTCTCTCGCTCTCTCTGTCTCTCTCTGACAGGCTGTCTGCTTTCAGGTTTCTCCATGAAGTATGCCCTGCTACTGTTGCTTTGGTGGCATCAGGGGCCCAGATCTTCAGAATGTTGGCATTATTTTGGCATGCTGCCAAACTGACGAAAAGGTGATTTTTAAAAGTTTATAACTCAGCTCATTCTCAATGGAATTTCGTGGAACAAAGAAAAGGCACTTATCTAGCCTGGAGGTTTTTTCCCCTGATCAATTTCAAAGGCCTACTGCAAACAATGAAGGTGTCACACCTTTTCATTAAAAAATAAGAATATTTGATAAAAGAAGGAAATTAAATATAGGGATTCCTATCAACTCTCCTGATAATGAATTCACCCCCATCTCTTTTCCCTTCACATTTCCAGTTCACAGATATCACAAGATTATGAGAGATCCCTGTATTCACAATTACAGTGTAAATGGCCTTTTCACCTATTTAAAAATAAATAATTTAAACAATAACACCACAACCAAAACTCCAAGCATGGAACTGCTAATTCTTTTTAGGCAAGGCCAAAAGATTTTTATTTTCAACTGGAAAGTTGTGTAAAGAGTCTGTAATCAGGTCCTATCTGTTATTAAAAGTTCTCCATCCCCCACCCGCACCCCCGGAAGGTCACTGATGGCTGACCCACTTCTGCCATGCACATTCCTGTGTATATCCTATCTATAAGTATCCAAAGTCTAGTCAGATTTGTCAGCTGCTTGGAAGGGAGGGAGATGAGTAGGGAATTGTCTAAACAGTGCACTACACAGCACCAGAGGGGTG
The DNA here is from genome assembly GCF_011386835.1 of Chrysemys picta bellii. Taxonomy (NCBI): domain Eukaryota; kingdom Metazoa; phylum Chordata; order Testudines; family Emydidae; genus Chrysemys; species Chrysemys picta. The sequence goes on along the minus strand of NC_088794.1, from coordinate 68,751,627 downwards.
TAAATTTTAGTGCTCTGCTGGTGCACTCCCTAGCGCACATTAATGTAACTGGATGACATTAACGTGCACTAGAGAATTTTCAGTGTGTCTCAGCTGTGTCCACACCGGTCAGTTTAGCACATGACACACTAGTGTGCGCTAGAATTTATACCCTTCTTCTGCAGAATAATGTACTATGTATAACAGCCGTAAGATTACTACAAGTCTGAGGAACAACCAAGGCAGGTTTCAACTGCAGCTAAATTTATGGATGCATTGAAACTGCTGATGCAAAGAAGTTAAATAACAGAAAGGGGAATGAGGCTTTAGACTTAAATTACAGTTGTTCAGTGTGCTTAATGATACGATGATGCAAATGTTTCAGCAAAGCACTCTGTGATATTAGCATTTCAAGCAACCTAAATACACTTAACTGCACATTTAGTTTGGATATAATAGGATACTTGCTGTAAATTTAAAGGGGTAAATCTAGTTGCAGTCATTATTGTATATTTTTTTAAAGATAGACTGACTATTAAAAACACATTAATGGATGCTTAAACAATTATGTTTTATGTACATATCTTGTTTTTTAAACTTGAAATATCTTTTAATCTTACCCTGTTTAAGAATATAAAACATATATACTGTTGTGAAAAAGTGACCGTGTAACATCCCAGTTCAATTTTAAATATTTTTTTTTAGTTTATCCCAGTTTGGGGTGCTTAACTGGGAAACAAGAAAGGTCATTTTAAATCCGTATGAGACCTAATTTTGAACTTTTTTTCCTGACTCAGTAAGAATTTGCAACCTCAGAGCCTTGTGGATTAGTTAATTGAACTAATTACTGAGAGCCTCTTTTACCAAACAGTTATGGAATACAAATGAAAGTAGACTCTTCATGAAAATGGCCCTTAAACAAGAATCCTGATCAGATTATCACTGGGGCTCAGATACAGCAATAATACAGGTCAAACATGCTTCATTTGCTGCAGGAGGAAATCATTGATTATAATCAGGATGCAAAACAGTACCTGTCAGTGCAATGTGTCCAGAGTTTGGTAAATGCCAAATAGTAAATACCAAAATTCCCTCCATTCTAGGCAGAATCTAGCTCTAACAGGCTATCAATTCTGCTAGCATAAGGGATCTCTTAGCTAGCATAAATTGACAGTTGATGCCTATGCCATTTGAGCCCTAGCACAGGGGTGTTGGTGGTAGGGCAAGAGTGTACCTGCAATACAGCAATTCACAACTAACATGATCATAGCCAGTTAGTATAAATTAAAATGGCTCCTAAACTGCTCTAATTTATTCTGATGGTCCAGGACCAGTGCAACTATCTCATTGGTTCCTAATGCTCCCCCTGTTTGTCTTTATCCACCATTATCTCTTGTCTTCTATGTAGATTGTAAGCTCTTAGTCCACAACTAAGGATGCTAGGTGCCATGGTAGTACAAATAAATAGCAATAGGAGTTAATAGTAAATGCACCATGAGAATTGAGGTGGCCAAACTTGTTCCCCCTTTCTGATGCAACAAACATATCTTTGCACAGGAGAGAATCTGCAGTATAATACCATTGCCTTGTAGTACTGTGAACACCTATTTTAAGCAACTTGAAACTATTTATCATTGCAGAAGCAACCTGTGTTAGTGTGTAATAGAGAGGAACAGGGTGAGGTGTGTGTGAAACAAGATGCTGTACTTTGTCATTACCCAGGAATTGTGCAAAAGGCACATGAGGGAATTCAAATAGCATGGGAATTTCTTTGCATTGGTAAAAACTGCATATGTCTAATTCACAAATAAAGCTTCCAGGTTTTCCACTGAGACATAGACTTAAATCTAAATTGATGTACTGAATCCAATTAATATTCTTTTTCAAATGCCAGTATATTTCCCATGCAAAATTTTAGAGAATGCCATTACTATTCAGTAATAAATTTACATTGTGCTAAATGAATCAAAGGTGGTGGGTTAGGTTTCCATATGTTCATGGTTCATTAGCACAGGGAGAATGGGCTCACGGTTATTTTATTTCAGTTTTTCTAATCCCTTTGATTTAGATTTTCTAGATCCAGCAAGCCACACTATAAAAATAGTGACCAGTTGCAGCTGGAATGGTTTAAAGAGGAATAATCCATCTTTCTGGGTTCATTCTTTCAAGGGGCTACCTACCCTTCATCAGAGAAGCTATTCTTCATCAAAGGGTAGCTATTGAAATACCCAGCTTTCCCAACTGTTCCCAACACCTTTTCCATTTAGGGGAGTTAGGTGTTCCCTGTGAAAAGTAAGAAAGAGTCACTGTACATGAGAGGCATTCTCAGTGTGCTTCTTTCATAGCACATGCATGTTTGCATGCACGCACACGTGTACACACTAGAAATGTTAGTCCAGTTTCTCAGCTTATGACAGCTGATGAAACTCCACTGACTTCAGTGAAGCTAGGCTGAATTGTACCAGCTGAGAATCTGGCCCTGGGCTGAACTAGAGCTGGGTGGAAAATGGTTTTTCCATCTTGTGAACATTTTTGAGATTTTGAAAAAATGCCCATTCTGTTCTGGAATGAAAGTGAGACCTTTTGAAAATTATAAAAAGAGAGAGAGAGAGAGTGTCACCCTAGAACTACAAGTAAACTGGTGGTTAGGGCACTCACTTGGGATGTGGGAGACCTAGCTCTGCCTGGTTCAGATCAAGGACTTAAATGTGGGTGTCCTATATCTCAGATGAATGCTCCCCCACCCATTCTGCTCCCCTGTCCAGAAACTTCATCCTGGACTGAAAAACCTTCCCTCAACAAAAGCTTTATCAATAGTGGTACGTTCCCATGAAAAGTTTTTGTTTAAACTAGTTGTCATTTTCTGACAAAAAGCTGGGTTGTTTGAAAAATTCCCACTTAGCTGCAGTCTGAATTTACTCACCTTCTGGAGTTTACATTTAACTTAAATCACAACAAACACAAGACTCAGTCAGTGCTTCCTCCTGTTCCTATGTTTTTTCTTTTCATGCCTTGGCCCTTAGTTCTGCCATGAGAGCAACTCTTGTCCCATTTACAGTCAGGAGCTGAAGCTAATGAGACCTACTTAATTTGGTTGCCAGGGTGAGTCAACAGAATGGCTGTGTATCTCTAGGCACCTGACAACCTGTCAAGAAAAAACATTTTAAAAGCCAGCTGTGCTGGTTACTTACCTACTAAAATTCAGGCCACATTGTTTGCGGAGAATACACCTCTCTGTGGTGAGTGCACCTCTCAGCATTTTAAGGTTTCCTTTTTGTGGCTTAAAAACCCTTTCTCTTCCCCCCCCCTCTTCAATTTTACTGTTCCAACTACATTAAAAATTTCACACTTCTTTACACTGAGCGAAGACCACAGAGTTAATCCAAATAATACAGCCAAGGGTAACAGAGCTGGTTAGGATTTTTCAAGAAGTCAGAGGGATTTAAGAGCTGAATTCTCATTGAAAGTCAATGGGAGTTGGTATTTAATTCCCTCAGCCTCTTTAAATATCCTACCTGCTAATAAGAAATAAGAGTACATATAATTCTTTATTGTGGACCAAAAGTTTAAGCATTCTGGATGTGACCGTGCAAAGTTACCCCTTCCATTGATTTCTTTTTATGAAATATTCTTTGAAACGAGAGACTCTCTTTTAAACTGTGTGGTAGGACAGGTCTGGGAAGAAGTAAATCTGTGTCTTTATTGAGGCACAGTGTTTCAGGGTTAAGGTACAGGAGATTTGGGTCCTAGTCCTGGGTCTGCCGATGAGCTGCTATGTGGCTTTGGACAGGCCACTCATCCTGTATTCCCATCTGTAAAATAGGAGTAGTCATATTCACCTTCCCTGGGAAAGTATGATAATTATTGTTGTCTCTATCACTTCATAATTCTGGACCAGATTTTAATGGTATTTAGGTGCCTAAAGATGCAGATATCTTATAGCTCCTTCTTATCTTTTTGCCTTTTCGTGTTCAATTAGGGGAAATGGGTCACCATACCAAATACTTCAAAAGGTGTAAAATATGCTCAATATAAATACTGTCCACAGCAGGTCCATAACTAAGTACAGATCAAAATGAATGTACTTCCTATACAGATAATGTCATCCCATAGTCCACACAGTCCTATTTTCATCTACTTGTGTATACCTGTTACATGTTGGCAATGCCTCAGGCAGTATTGTAAGTGATTTGTATTCATAGATTACAATTTAAAAACTGACTTCTGGTAATTTTAAATGATTCTTTTTAGAAATACAACCCCCCAGGAAACACACAGAAAGAGGAATATGAGGGGAGGAGGTGGAAGGGAAGGAAAACCTTAGAAGGTTTCTATTTAGCCTTTATTGTATTACAGTGAGGGAGAACTAAATTCTCAGCATCTACACAAAACAACATCAGAAAATAGCCAGTCGAAAGGCATTCAGTGGGAAAAATGTTAACAACTTTGGCAAGGGGCAAAGACCAAATGACACCCCAGGCAAGGAGTGTCTTTGGCACTCCCCCCTCCCACCTCCATTTGTTAAACTTTTGAATACCTTATTTTTTTATTGCATATGTAGCCTATTTCATGACTTTGATGCACAACTTGAATGCATGATTTATCCCTATCATATAAGAGATTCTACAAAGATCCAGAACATTCTAGGAGGTTAGTGAAAAATGAATCCACATACAGAATACCTGACACATTTTATTTCAAACGTTCTATTTCCCCTTTTGTCACTAACAACAAAAGCAGCACCCAAAGCCTAGCACCCCAGGAAATCACCTGAGTAGCCTGCCCCTTAATCTGGCCCTGCCCCCAAGTTACACTCATAGAGTTTCCTTCACACATGAAGCTCTCACCCACCCCTTCCACAACACCGACTTCTCGTTTCCTAAGATCTCTTGGAGAGTGCTTTTTTGGGCTCAGGATCCATTGCAGTGGAAGCAGTTGGGAATGGATGGCCCAACATTGGGTATGGACATCTTTCTACTGGCCTTGCAGGTTGCTAAGAGAAAATGATTTGACATCAGGGTTTATTACCTGTCCTCTGAAGGTGGGATCCTCCTGCTAAAGGGGACCTCCAGTGCAGATATGAACACAGAGATTCCTGGGTGCCTCCGCTCCAGTAGAGATGCACTGCTATGGAGGAGGGCTATGGGGCGAGAGCTCTGCAGAAGCACAGTCTCTGACTGATTCCTTGGGATCTATGAGGTTTGGAGGTAGTTCCAGCAGTCTGTTTCTAGGGGGGGAAGCAGGAAGTGGGGCAGGATTCCCTTCCTGTTCACCCAATAAAATGATGAGAGGGAATCTTTACTAGGGAAACTTTTTGGAGATCCACTGACTTTGCAGGATTTAATGTGAGAGGTGTTGACCCTGCCCTTTGTGCTGACCTGTTGAGAACACTGTGTGTTGAGCTGCTAACATTTCTCATTTCTTGCCTCTCTTGGGTGTTGCCCATGGCTACACGCTGGAGTACAATATATAGCTTTGTAGAAACATTGTTGATAGTGTTTTTTAACATTGAAAAGTATAGCTACAGTATGCATTACACTGGCTCATGTATACGAAAATAACTTAATGAAATTTCCCTGAAGGGTTAGCAATATGGGTATGTAACATTTGTTAAGCCATTTCTGCCCTGTTACCTCCATCACATGCACTCTTTGACAGTACAATCCCAGATAGACAGCATCTGCACAGCTCGTCAATTTCCTAAAGATTGTTAATACATAAAAAATGCAGGTCCTTAGTATAAATTATGCAAGCTCTATATTAGTCTAGTGTGGTACTTAAAAAACAAAAAACCCAAGATCCATTAGAAACTACTTTAGGTTTTTCATAAGGCTCCTTAATGTCCCACACCAAATAAAATATGAATCTCTGTGGGCTGCAGTGTAATAATGAGGACAGGAAATTGAAATAAAAATAGTGAAATAGAATTCTGTTCAGCTCTTACGGTAATGTGTTTGAGGAATTCAGCATGGTAAAGTCATTCAAGAGAAATGAGCTAAAAAGGTGGGAACAGATCCTCACCTGATATAAATTGGTGTAACTCCATTTTGTCACAGTTACACTGATTTACTCCAGCTCAGGATCTGGCTGACTGCATTCTTAATTCAAGAGGGAAGAATTTAAGGAGAGCAAAAATAATTTTCAAAGCTAGGCAGCTAATCACCTAGTGGGGAATCTGTAAAGGTAAATACCCTTGGCTATCAACTATAGCACGATATCAGCAAAAAGAAAGAATATAGAAAAAAAGTTAGTGTGTGGGAATATTACTAGGCTAGTTGAAATTTCATTTTATTAACATTATAATCAATTTTCATTTCAGTAAATAAGTGAAATTTAAAACTGCTATGGTAGAAAAGAAGGTTGAATGGTGGGAGTGAAATGAGGGGACTCAGCATTTAATGTTTCAGGCTTTGTGCCAATTTTAAATTAAACAATTTTACAATGAAAAGAATCTTTAAATCTTGACTTTAGGGTTCAATGGTGGGATACTGGGCCAGACCTCAGCTGCTGTAAATTGCCTTAGCTCCACTGAAGACAGTGCTCAGTAATGCTGATTTATACTAGATGGGGATCTGGCCCCCTGTCTTTTCTCATCATATTGAGATTAAATAAATGTCTTTCAGCTTAATTCATATAGTGTTTTGAAAGTTTATAGTGTGCAGATCTGTCTCTGTGAATGAATATTTTAATGCAAAAACCACCCGCCTTCTGAATACTGTACCATTATACATTTATCTTGGCTTCATATTTATTTGTGGCCTGACTAACATCTTGAAGATCATATCTAGTAAAAAATAAAACCAACATGTTAAAATATTTAAAGCATTCCTTAATATTTTAGTACTTCTCAATAGCAAAACCATATTCTTTTCTCAGAACAAAAGCCTGAAAAACAAACTCCTGTCGGGAAACAAGCTTTGTGGTATTCATGCAGAAGAGGTGAGTAGAATTTTACTGTTCTAATCCTAACACACCTGGAGAGACAGTAGTGTTCAAAGAGCCCATGCATCTAAAATCTCCTCTCATTTGCTCCCATGACAAAAGCATACATCAGGAAACAAAATACAGTCTCCGTTTTTAGACAAAGTAAATCCATACATTTAGATTTGAGGTCATTGGAGGAGATTGTCTGCTGAATCCCAGGCTCAAAAGCATTGATTTTCTCCATTGGCCCCAATACCAAAAAGTAGTAATAACTTCATTGTTTGAATAATTTTAAAGAATTCTGAATAAAGAACAGGAGAAATTATTTTTAATGTTAAAACCGTGTATGATTTAAAAATCCATGCATGGCACTTTACCAAATTTAGAATAAGAAATGGTACCTCTGCCAAAGAGCTGGCAATCTCATACAGACAATATAAAAGCCCTGATTCTTCAAATACTTAAACATGTAAGTATTTTTGCTCATATGAACGGTCATGCTAGCTACTAATGGGTGCTATTGAAGTGAATAAAGTTATGCACTTATTTGAGTAGTTCCCTGTAGTCAACAGGAGTAGTCAGATGAGTTACTATTGATTCCCACATTCTCAAATAAGAATCCAGCCCCAGTAATGTAAATCATGAGTAACGTCAATGAAATCAAACTGGAGAAGCATAAAAATAAAGAAGAGTCATCAACAATAGTGTACTCTAGGGAACAATTATGCATTGCCAAGAAGATAGGCAAGATGATCTAATAATAAAACTTTTCTCTCTCATTCTGATGAGTCTGCAGAAGTCAATGCTTGTTGCTAGAACACCACAGAATTATCACACTTGAATCAAGTACATTTTAACTCAGAAAAAGATTTGAAAACTTGTATTTTCAAAGTTATACAGCCAGATACATAGTCTAAATAACTGATTTCCATGTATTTCAATTGGGCTATACTGCAGCAGATCTAGCCCATTGTATCCAAGAAATCTACAGCAGTCAGAAGCAATAGATTCTTTTCTCTCACTTTGTTCAAGCTACATCATCGTATCTTTCTGGTTTACTCTACAGTATTTGGTTTTAAATGTATTTTTCTCTCCCTTTATACCACAGAATTAAGTCCTGGCCTAAAAATATGATGATGTTATTTTTTTTTCTCTCTTGCTAATTTCCTTGGGGTTCATCACATCTTGAATTTTTAGCATTATTTAACTTTATTTTTTTCTATTAGCTTTGCATCTTATTTAAATACGTTTGAATATTTGCAACATAACTGTGTATATACCGGCACTGACCTCTACATTTAAATGGAAAACAGGGAATTTGACTTTCCAGTGTTTGATATGAAATCAGTGTCAATCGGTATATTGCCAATAAATCTTGTCTTTATTCTGGGAGTTTGAAGTGGTCAGAATCAAAACTGCTTGCAATCTGTCTCTAAAAATTCTCATTGGCGTATCTTTCAAGTTAGAGCCCTCTTAAAGTAACATACATTTTTAAAAGTAAGATGTGTTTTAAAAAGACCTCTCTATTTCAATATCTGTTTACATGAGAGACCAGATTAGTTGAGGTGGAGTTCTCATCAAAATGAACAGCAGGAGAATCATTGTGAATCGTACACATGGATGTTAAGAAATCTAACTGTAACATTTTTCCTTATGGACCAGCTGGTGTCTTCCTGCTTCTGCAGACACAGAAGAACCTAAAGTGCTGAGAATTGCATTGGTTCCACCTCACAAGGGAGGGTTGGGATTACAGGCAGCAAAAGCACTCCAGACTTCACTTTGCATACTGGGGAGCTCTACTTTCTCTAATGAAACCCTAAGGAGGGAGGCATGGCAGACAATTCTGAAGGAGGGGTGAGGCAGTGGCCTGCAATCCAGATCAACAGGCCTAATTCTCTGTATAGGATGATCACAGTTGAGAGCAGTAGAGAGATTTCATTAGTTTCTATGGCTCAAACCAGCAGGTCGGAGGAGACTTACTGGTAATCTCCACATACTCTCACATTATTTTCAAATTGATGCACAATATGAAATAGAATTAAATTTGGAGGCAGTTTATGTGGAGGCACTATATTTTAGTGCATCTAATGAAATACACCACTAATTTTTATGGTGCCAAGTTCTGAGGTTTTTCCTCAGTCCTTTACCTAGTAAATTGCCTTCAAATCAATTCTGAAATTGATTTATGTAAAAGCTAAGTAAGGAATTTAGGATTTAACCCATGAACAAACTACTAATTTATTAGCCCAACAATATGTGACCTAACTGAAAAGCATTTATTAACATACAGTACAGTATGAGAAACCAATGGAACTCTTATAATGCGCAGTACAATTCATAGTATAGTATGGTGTAGTATGCCTTGCCATCAGGGAATTTCAAAGAACTGAACTCTGGATTATACAAAGAGCCTGTGATAGCAGATTGTGAATGTGCCTTATTTTTCAAGTGCCAGGACATTAAGCTTTATAGGTAGTCTTTATGAATTATGTGTTAAACCTGGCCAGCACAGCTAGGATGAGATGCTGCCCAGTGGGTGCTTTGGTGCTGTACTCTTGCCAGGATACAGTGGGGTAAGACAGGGAAATACACACTGTTTGCTTCTGTTCTGAATAGGAGTAATATGCAGAATGAAGCATACATACTAGGTGGATGATGGTGTGTCACTCCCTCTGATAGTAGAACAAAATCCCTTTAGGCTGAGGTGTATGGAATGGCATGGTAGTAGGTTGCCCTTTCTTTTTCTCCTTTAAATGCTACTTGGAAATCCTGCTCTGCTGACTGCAAAGGGAGAAGAAAAGGTAGAAATTCTCTGTGTCCTCCTTGCACCGACACGGTAGAGGGCAGAATCCTATGTTACATTCATAAACTCTGACAGGGTGAACACATCCCCCAGTGTCAGCTCATTGACCTAAGTGGAGTTCCACTAGGGATGAAATTAGCTCTATGAATATTAATTTTACCAGCTAGTTGTGCAATTAGCAAATGGGTGATACTAATGTAAGTATAAACCTTTATTTATTTTACTGTAGCTGTTCTCTAAGAATCACTGGGACTTTTACACTAAAAACTAGCACAGCATAAAAAGTCTAATGTTGAATAAAAAGCTGCCACTATCATCATGATTGAAAAGTGTGTGTGTGACACTGTCTCAGAATGTTAGTCAGTTACAGATCTGACAAAGAGCCACAGGGATACAGTGCTGCTAGTATCAATTATAAAACAGACATAGTGTTTTCTACTAGCATGTTCAGGAAAAAGCTGGTCAATGTGGTCTTAGACATCAGCTGGTAAGACATGACAAAAGGTCTCCTCGTTAACAAATGCCAGTGTTGATTAGTAGTGAAGCCAGCAAGCATTGCTATGTGAGCTGTACAGCTGGCAAGAGACATTTTCCCTTTGAAGGTTGATTTTAATCTTTCTGGAAGACTGGGCCAAAGCTCAGGGTTTTAAATTCCTTTTCAAAGGCTAGCCTTCAGCTTGACTTACAATATAATACCTCACACCTGTGCCCACCAATCTGGCATCTTTCCTCTATTCAGTCTTCTTAGGATAATTCAGGGTGGAATAGCAACCATGCTTTCATATATATAATATAAAGTAACTATTTATGTGTTCATTTGACCTCCATGGTTTGTTATTGGAGTACAAACCCTTAAACAGTTAGTTACTAGTGACTGGAAAATGCTGCAGACCCCCCTACCCCTGAGATACTGAGTGTGAGAATTTTCTAAGGGAGTGATTTTTAGACTTTCCTATAGTTCAGTGGCAGCTGTATATGTCAGAAAGATTACATATTGTTTTAGGACCAAATCCTGGTTCCATTAAGGTCAGTAGCAGTGTTGCCATTGTTTTAATTGGATCAGGATTTGACCCGTAGGATTGAAGTGTACTAATGGTTGTACCTGGTAGTCCACAGAACCATACTGACCTTTCCTTAGAATAGAGCCTTGGCACATTCTGTTCTCCAAAATAAGCATAGGGGCCAAAAGGGGGAGGGGGGAAGAAATGTGGAATAGAAGGATAGCTCAGAAGGTAGAGGTGAAATATGCTAATCTCGGCTTCAGGTGAACCTTTTCTTCAGTTTCACTTTGTGAGTGGTCTTCAAACTCTGAGTTTCATATTGAGTTATAGGCCTGAATGAACTTGTAAACTGAAAGCAAAGCAAAAGCAAAGCTGCAAGGTTTCACCTGGTTTATCTTCATAACCACGTGAAACCACAATGTATTTATTTTTTAAATTGACACATTTATTTAGAAAACTGTAGTGGTCCAAGTTAGCTCAGAACTTTAAAATGTCCATTCAAAAAGTTTTGAGCCTTAGGATTTTTGTTCATATAGCCATAGATTAGAGGCCAAAAGGGACCCATTATGATTATTTGGTCTTACCTCCCGCATAAGACAAGCTGTAGAATTTCACCCAGTGATTCCTTCATCTAGCCCAACAACTTGTCACAAAACTATAACATATCTTTTAGAAAGATATGCAATCACAGGCTATGTCTACACTGCACACCTTACAACGGCGTGGCTGTGCCACTACAACTGTACCATTGTAAGGCACTCGGTGTAGCTTCTTTTTGGTGCCAGGAGAGAGTGCTCCCAGCAACAACATAACACCAACTCCAATGGGAGAGCGGTTCCCACCGACAAAGCACTGTCCACAGCAGTGCTTTTTGTTGTTAAAACTTCTGTCGTTCAGGGAGGTGTTTTTTTCATGTCCCTGAGCGACAAAATTTTTAATGATGAAAGATCAGTGTAGACATGGCCTCACTTAAAAGGTCCCAGTTATGGAGAATGTGCCAACTCCTTTGATAAGTCATTCTCAAGGTTGATGTCCCTTTTCAATGGACTTGGGATGAGTTTTGAATTTCATTCCACAAAACTCTAAATATCTGAGATCATTCAATACCTTGAAGAAGATGTCATTAAACATGCAAATTGATGTGGGAAGGGAAGGTGTTAAAAACCTCATCACAGCAATAAAAACTCCAAAACAGCTGGCAATGAAGTACTTAAGACTTTACAATAGTATCTAATTTGAAGACCTGTTAGAATTATTACAATTGTGAAGCCAGAAAATACTTTATTTGGGCTGGCTGCTCAGATAAAGGGGAGGAAAATATCAGTGGATAAAGTATCAGGGAGTAGCCGTGTTAGTCTGTATCTACAAAAACAACAAGGAGTCTGGTGACACCTTAAAGACTAACAGATTTATTTGGGCATAAGCTTTCGTGGGTAAAAACCTCACTTCTTCAGATGCATCTGAAGTGAGGTTTTTATCCACGAAAGCTTATGCCCAAATAAATCTGTTAGTCTTTAAGGTGCCATCAGACTCCTTGTTGTTTTTATCAGTGGATAAAGGAACTCAGTATAGTTCAGATCCTGTTTTTATAAAACCTTTTAAAAATATATAAGAAAAGTTGAATACATGGATTTGAAATTAGTTTAACAACAAATATTTTTTCTTAAAATTAAAAAAAAAAAAAAAAAAAAAAAAGCCGTTCTGGGCCAGAGCCTCAGAGAACATAAATCAGCATAGCTTTGTGGACTTTATACCAGCTGTCTATATGATCTGTACAATGTAACTCACACAAAATACAAATAAACACATAATAGTAGAAGTCATTAAACACTTCTGAATATTCTCACCCATGCTGCCTTTATTTGTGCTTAGCTGTGAACATTTAATAAAATCTTGTGTCTGAAATAGATGAGTTAAACTAACTGCATGTAACAATGTGATAGCTTGTGAATGTATTTTAATTGGAGGTCACCTTTTAACTCTTCCTGGGGTCCCATAATTGGTTTAGACATGCTGTCCTTGCAAAGAATGTATGTGTGTGCATTCAAAAGAAAAAAAGAGAGAAAGAGAAATGACTTTTTGATTTTGCTTCACTTTTGTTGTCTGAGCTAAATTCATTTTTCCATTGTCAGAATTTGCTGTCATCTCTTCCACAGGTTCTCAAATGTAAATGATTTTAAAGATTAATTTATTATCTTCCACTTGCAGTCTAAAAAGATCCAAGCCCAGCTGAAGGAGTTTCGCTATGGAAAAAAGGATTTGATTTTTAAGGTGAGTTTATATTACTAGAGCTGGCTAAAGTATTTACTTACAATCAATATAACGTTACAATCATCCAGTGAGATGATAACTGCCTTTATTACTGGAGGACTGAGAAATCATTTCCCTAACTGTCAACATAATGAAAGAAGCTCAAAACTCTGAATCGCAGACATCATTCCCATAATGTGTTCTCTGAAATCCCCTCTACTTCAGTGTTGAAGGGACAATGGATGGTGTTACAATGCTTCCTGTGGCAAAGATAGAGGTGATTTCAAAGCTTCAAAAATTCTGTTGTCTTCATCATTATTTAAAATTAAAATGGAAGAATATTTGGCTTATGATTATTTACATTAAAATGCCTACATAGACCAATATCCCAGTCGGTACTCTGCCAGTGACCCAAATCTCTCCCATTGTTCCACAGGTTCCTGTGAACAGGGCCGGTTCTAGGCACCAGCAAAACAAGCTGGTGCTTGGGGCGGCACATTTTTAGGAGCGGCATGGCCAGCGCCAGAATGCCGCCCCTAAAAATGTGCCCCGGCTGCCCTAGCTCACCTCCGCTGCTGCCGGTCGTGCGCCGCGGCGCGCGAAACAGCTGATTCACGCGCCGCTGCTCGCCCTCCCTCCCGGGTTTGAGAGCCTGGGACAGAGGGGGAGACTCTGAGTGGTCGCGGCGCGCGCGCCGCTTCTCTCCCTCCCTCCTAGGCTTGAGAGCCTGGGGGGAGGAGACAGGGCTGGGGATTTGGGGAAGGGGCGGAGCTGAGGCGGGGCCTGGGTGGGGTAAGAAAAAAACGGGGGGTGGGGGGGGCAGCCAAAATTGTTTCTGCTTGGGGCGGCAAAAATCCTAGAGCCGGCCCTGCCTGTGAAGAGCTTTTTATCTTTCTAATTGAGCAATAGAGCATTTTATGGCTGCCTGGTGGTTTCTATTTGATTAGCAGTCCTCCATGCTAAAGCTGTGCAGGATAACATTTAAAGAAAAACATTCTAATGTTTGTGACAAGTAGACAGAATGACTTGTGACAAACATGGAAAATAAAATGTTATCCTGTAGGCATCTGGCTTTTATCCATCTACATACCCGCTCTGCTGAAATTTCTTTTCTGCAACTACAGCTTCCTGAAAAGAAAATGAAGTATCTATTAGGGATGTGCAAACCAAATTTAGCTTCAGTCTAATTCACATAAATACCTAAAAGTTTAGATACACAGCTAAAACGTATCCAAATTCCTCTTTGTAAAATTGGGCAGCTAATATTATGAGAACAGGCTGTCTCACGGAATTTTGCATACTTCCCACTTCTGGTCTTTGCTGGAACCTAGAAGGAGCAGAATTAGAGGTAGGCCCTAGGCATGAAAATCCTTATCTGAATCTTCGCTAACTTTAAGCAGTTTCATGAGGAATTTGAGGAATTTTCTCTAATCTAGATCCAAGCTTCTGAAAATATAACCAATTTCTCTTGAGTCTCAGTTCATTACCTTATCTAGTGGACCATGCTTCCCCTCACGAAGGATGGACCTGTGGTTGAGGCACAGGGCTGAAGACCAGGAAGGGGTCAGGAAGGGATTTTTTTTCTACAGTGTATCTGGGGTCTTTCGTCTCCTTCCTCTGAAGCATCAGAGATGGCCGCAGCTGGAGATGGGATACTGGATGATGTAGGGGCAGGTTTCTGAGGTGACACCAAACTTTCTCTCTCTCAGGTTCTTGGCTGGCTGGTTCCAGCGCATGTTCCCCGGGTGTAACTGAACAACAGTGACGTTGGGAAGGAATTTTCCCCCAGATCAGATTGTCAGCGACCTTGGAGACTTTTCTCCTTCCTCTGCAGCATGGGATGCAGATCAGTCACTAGGATCATAGAATATCAGGGTTGGAAGGGACCTCAGGAGATCATCTAGTCCAATCCCCTGCTCAAAGCAGGACCAATCCCCAACTAAATCATCCCAGCCAGGGCTTTGTCAAGCCTGACCTTAAAAACCTCTAGGGAAGGAGATTCCACCACCTCCCTAGGTAACCCATTCCAGTGCTTCACCACCCTCCTAATGAAAAAGTGTTTCTTAATATTGAGTGTTCTATTCTAGGCAGTGCCATAGCCAGGATGAACATAGGCAAGTAATTTCATCTCCGTGTACCTTAGTGGCCTCATGTACAAAATGGAATAATATTGTTTATTTACCCCCCAGGGATATTGTGAGGATAAATACATTTACATAAAGCATTTGAGCTCCTTAGATGGAAAGTGCTAAAGAACTGTAAAATATCCATTGGAACTCCTGAATCCCACACGTGAAGTAGAACTCTCATTATTTACCAGAGAATCCACAATATTTCTAGAGAAGAGCTGAGTTGTAAGAAACCTTCATTACTTTCACTTGTTAATTTGAAATTTTGCCTTGTGTTTTATTTTAATAAAGTTTGTAAAGTTTGCTTAACAAAGGGAAACAGAATAATGGATCTTTAGGCTAAAGTCCTCTACTGTAGCACTGCAAGGTGAAATGCCAGCAACAGCAGAACAAAATAAATTCGTGAATTTCTGTGCTTGTATTTCAGGGATAGACTGCCCTCCTCAGAAAAACTGTCAGTTGTAACAACAGTTGTGTACATAAAATTGTGAAATGTGGAGTATAATCCCTTAGGTTTGAAGCAGAGATCTCAAATTCTGTGGTTGCATTGATGAGTTGATCGTTTTTTACACCTTTTTTGCACAGTTTTAGAGGTTTCTGTCATTGCTGAGAAATTCCCAGCCCTCTTGAAGAACGGGTGGTGTTCCTACCACTACTTTCCTCTGATAGAAGGCACCTTCATTCTCTGCCAAGAGTTCAGTAGGATCCCTTCTGGGGACAGAAACAAGAATACTGAATCCCTGCATGCCCTGGCCATTCAGTCTTCTGCAGCATTATTTACCTTTGGGTTACACTGTAAATTTTGGTCCCTCTGGTAGAAGGAAGGGTACGGTCACATTGTGAGCAGATGTTCCTCCAGCTGGGATCTTCCACCAGCACAGAGCATAAATAAATTTGACCCATATGTTGTAATTGGTGGTGCATACTATGCCATTAAGGAGCTACTAAAATGGCCAAGAAGTGGAAGAGCAGATTCCCCCGTTTTAAAAATTTAGTTTAGTACTTGTGATGGGTGCTGTACTGGAGAATAAACTTCTCTGTATAGTGATAGAACTATAGAACAGTTGAAGGCTCTTATAGTGCTCCACACAGACAGCCTCAAACGTGACTTCTGGGGATGACCATGATGACTCTAGGGGAGAGAGAACACTTCAATCTATACTCATTCAAACATTGTTTTCTCTGCTGAAATCACCAAGAAGGGTGCCAGTCGTGGTGGTTGGTGGTTGTTTGTTTTTTGGTTTGTTTTTTTGAATGGCCACCAGAAACTTGTTCTCCCATTTATTTCAAAAGGCCACAGGATAAACAGTGACCGTTATCACTGAATTTGTTCTGATTGCAGCTGTAAAAAATAAATAAAAATGGCAGCTGTGTCTCTTCTAATTCTCCAGTGAATCAGTTAATAGTGTCTAATATTAACCTGACTCTGCAATAGCATCTTATCAGGTTGCAGTAAATAAAATCTAAAGTAATAATAATACCAGCACTTACAATCCACTTTCTATTTTCAAGCCACTTGACAAATATGCACAAATCAATCATCATAGCCTCCTTTAAAGGCACAAAAGTACAATTAATTATCACCATTTGACAGGTGGGCAAAGTGAGACAATGGTTAAATGACTTGCCCAAGGCTATAGAGGCAGTGTGTATAGTGTGTCAGATGGGATTTGAATTTGAGTTCCTGGCTCTCAGCCCAGTGTTCAGTCCTCTCGAGCATGCTGCATGGAGAGTATTGATACCATTATTTTTAAAAGAAGCAAACTGTAATTTGCCATGTGTTGAAACAAGAAAAACTAAGACCATGTAGTGCCAAATTTCAGCGGAGGCCTCTTATTTTATAGCCCCACTTGTACAGCAAATTACCTGACAAAGACAGATACAATTTCTCTCTGAGTCCATTTTAATTATACTAGTAGCCCAAAAACCCTGACTCAGCAAAGGACTGTAAGCATGTGCTTAAGAGACTGAAGCTTAAGTACTTTGCTGAATCAAGGTCTGTGTTTGTTTCAGGCATTTCTAACTTTTTTTTCAGGTTGCTTCTCTATATATTGATAAGAAAAAAATCAGATTTTTTAATTAATTACAGTAAAGAAAATCATTGATTTTCTCTATATATTGATGAGAAAAAAATCAGATTTTTTAATTAATTACAGTAAAGGAAATGGTGTGAAAAATACAAAATGTAAACGTAGGCTTGATATAAATTCAGGATAGTGAAAAAGAACATTCAGTAATTGCACTCATTACGCAGTTTTATACAAATCTTTTATTATTTCTCAATCTTTTTCCTATCAGTGATTTCAACTGTGATTTGTACAAAATCTGAATACTAATTTGAGTGTGTTTTCAGTTTGTTTTTGTGATGTGTTTAAATGGTTCTGCTTTATAGTTTCAGAAGTGCATATTTCATGTATTGTTAATCCATTTTACTTCTTTTCATTTAAGATTCCAAGGTAAAATAACAATTGTTTCACCATATAATAGGAAAGTAAAGTTGGTGATCTGACAAGCTAATTATGTGTCAAAAGCTTCAGAAAGTAAAGATAAAACAAAGAGGAGAAAGGGAATTTTAAAATGCTATTGGCTGAGATAATGAAAGAGGTCTATAGAAATACACCACACATTCACTGGAATACATGTAATTAAATCCCCTAGACTGCCTTGATAATTTCTATTGCTATATTTTAATTCTTTTAAGTGGCTTCAGTGTTTAGGAAGAGTTCTAGGTAGACAGTCCTGAAAATAGAGGTTTTCTACATATGCAATTGCTATATCCTAGGCAATAGCAGCATAAGCTTTGTTTGCCAGCATAATTAAAACTTCTATAGTACAAGGTGGGGAGCCCCATTTCCATAACTATGTAGTCCCTGATTTATCTTCTGAGACTGCTGAAAAGTTCAGCTTGTGACAATGTTTCTGTGATTGGATGATTATGCACTTAAAAATGGACTGCCATTTATAGTACCTCCTCCAGGAAGGTACCAAGCACCCTCAATTCCCATAGATGTGGGTGAAAATTGAGGATGCTGAGGACCTCAAAGGAGGCCCTCAATACTCCTCAGGATTGAGTCTCATCTTATTATTTTCTTGAAAGTGGGATTAATTTGTCAATTTGTAGAAACTTGGAAGACATGACAGGATTAAAGGAAGCAATGTTTTGTTAAATCACCTGCAATGAGGACACGGTTCAAGTAAGTATCCCTATTCTGAACAATACTTCAGCATATGAATAAATTAAGCATGTGATGAAGTGCTGTCCAGAATAGGGATGGCCCGTTGTATTAATTTAGATAGAATATATGGAATAAAGATGTTGGCATAACCCAGTCATTGTGCAACAACGTTAAACAAGGCTTGAGGATTGGTATATAGAGACCTCAGCTTGCTTAGTACCATGGCACATGTCTCATTAAAAAGTCTTTTAACCTTTTATTAAAGAGAGAAAAAAGAAGGGACAATAGTTAAAACATTTGAAATGTAAACTATTAAATCAGGCTTTCATTTTAACTACTTGTTTTTGTTCCCTTTCATTTTAACTACTTGTTTTTGTTCCCTTTCTGGAGAAAGTTTTAAAAGAAAAAAACCTTTGTTTGGTAGTATCAAAGAGAATAATAACCATCCTCTTGGGGAAAAGAGAAGAGGTTAACTGAGATGGGCTGTAAATGTCATTGTTACTATTATTGTTAAAGTCCAATTTTAGAAAGGACCCCGCCATTTGACAGTTTCTTAGATGGTATTGAAGATGGTAATAACTGTCATTCCAGGTGGTGGTTGGGATTCAGCTGGCACTAGTAGGGGTGACAATGTCATCTGGGTCCTTCTCTTTCTGGCCCATTCTGCTCATGATACCTCTCTGTCTCAGGATGATGAAGGCACAGGGTCCCAGGAAAACAGTGCAGGTGGCAGCTATGATTAGAAACTAGCTTCAGTATCCTCAGTGTGTTCCTCTTGCCTGTTCTTTTTGTTCTTTTGAATTTTCCCCACAAAATATTTCTTTTAAGAATTCAAAAAGGGAGCAACGCGTGGAATAGCCCATCCCCTCATTATTTTGTCCACCAATTAGGCCTATTATCTGGCATAACAATTTTGGCTCATTATCTTCTGGCTTTACAACTTCTGGTTTCTAACCAGCTTAATTTTAAAATGGTCCCTGAATCTCATCAACCTGGCCTGATTGTTTAGACTAATTCAGTTATTCTGTCTTCCTTTTTTACTTTTTCCCATCAACATTTGGTATTAATGTTGTTGTATCCTTTTATGAACTTTTACATACTTTTTACAGATGAGCTCATAATTGGGATAAATTTGTAGGCCCAGTAGTCACAACAGGTCTTAAGCATATGTTTCAGTACTTTCCTAAACCACGTCTTAAGATCAGTACTGATATAAAATGTACTACATATTAAATTTTACTTTCAAACTGTCTTTTCAATAGAAAATGCTGGTCTTCCAGGAAACTCATTGATGGGTGGTATGATTTTCTTTTTACATACTACTCTTCTTATAGTAAAAATATTGTATGAGACACAGAGTTCTCTAAGATTAGTTTCAGAGCATAATTATCTGGATGTAGCAGTAATGTGTACTATACTTCCTTCTAAAGTAAAATTGATGCTACCATATATAGGGTTGTGTTTCAGTGCCTATTAAAAATAATTACATCCACAGTAAACCTATTTCTTGGAGTTGCAAAATTTTTCAGTGGCACAAAGGACATAATTCTGTCCTCCCAAGAGACAAAGAGCTAGAAGTGATAAAAGCCAACTCAACAGAAGTCATGTCTTCATCATTAAAATTTAAAATGCCATTATTCTTCACAATGGAAAAATCAATGCAATAAACTGCCTTTAATCTTTTAAAGGGCTGCTTTGCACACACACAAAAATAAAATTGAGATTATTCACTAAAATGCCACAAAATATTTGGATACAATGGCAGACATTGAAATGTTGTGTGTGTTGTACCTTTTGGCTCAAATCCAGTCCTGGTGTAAGCAGATGCAACTCCATTTCATGTTTGTTTGTGTTGCATCCATTTATACTAAGGCTGTGTTAGGCAATAGAGTTCAGCTCAGCTGGCCTTCCAAGTTTGGAAGTACAGTCCCTTTATTGATTCACAATTTTAAAACACAGTAGACTACTTTATTCATTTTCATAAAATAGCCTTTTTAGTTCTATAAAGAAATACACTGCTTTCCTTAACCGAATTCACAACTTAGCACTTTATGTACTGAAAGAGTGCACAGATTTTTTTTATTTTTGTTTTTTAAATTATGGTGTAATGCTGCACCAAAACCTCTGGTATGGTTCAGGGTTATCCATACCTTTGACCCCTCAGTCTCTCCATGAGCACCCCCTACAGTGACAGGCCTACACCTGCACTTCTTTCATAGTAGAATCTCACAATTCATCCCTTTATGTATACCTCAATTAAAAAAAAAAAAGTAAGAGAAACGACAACAAAAAATCCACTACGGCTAAACAGAGTAAAAGAGGTGATTAGAGACAAAAAGACATCTTTTAAAAATTGGCAGTCAGATCCTACTAAGGAAAACAGAAAAAAGCATAAATTCTGCAAGTCACGCGTAAAATTATGATTAGGCAGGCCAAAAAGGAATTTGAAGAACAACTAGCAAAAGACACAAAAACTAACTCTCCCCTCCTTCCCAAGGCCGTGTGTACACTAGAGAGCTTACAGCAGTACAGCTGTAACAATGCCGCTGCGTCACTGTAAGATCACTTGTGTTGCTGCTCTATGCCAATGGGAGAGAGCTCTTCCATCCATATGATAAAACCACCTCAATGAGTGGTGGCAGCTATGTACCACTGACATAGCACTGTGCATACTACCACTTATGCCAGCGCTTGGGGTGTGTGGGTTTTTTTTTTTACACATCTCTGAGCAACATAAGTTTTGTGGACACAAGCAGCCTAAGTACATCAGAAGCAGGAAGCCTGCCAAACAATCACTGGGGGCACCGGGCAATCAGGTTCTAAAAGAACACTTAAGGAAGACAAGACCATTGCAAAGAAGCTAAATAAATTCTTTACATCTGCCTTCACTGCAGAGGATATGAGGGAGATTCCCATACCTGAGCCATTATTTTTAGGTGATAAATCTGAGGAATTGTCCCAGATTGAAGTGTCAGTAAAGGAGGTTTTGAAAGAAATTGCTAATAAGTCACCAGGACAAGATGTTATTCACACAAGTTCTGGAGGAACTCAAATATGAAACTGCAGAACTTCTAATTGTGGTATATAACCTGTCACTTAAGTCAGCCTCTGTACAAGATGACTGGACAATAGCTGAGGTAACACTGATTTTTAACAAAAGCTCCGGAGATGATTACAGGCTGGTAAGCCTAGTTTCAGTATCAGGCAAATGGGTTGAAACTATAGTAAAGAACAGAATTCTCAGATACATAAATGAACATATGTTGCAGAAGAGTCAACACAGCTTTTGTACAGGGAAAACATGCCTCACCAATCCATTAGAATTCCTTGAGGGTCTCAACAAGTATTTGAACAAGGGTGATCCAGTTGATAGAGTGTACTTGGACTTCGATAAAGCCTTTGACTTGATAAAGACTGATAAAACCTCACAAAAGGGTCACAAAGTAAGCAGTGATGGGATAAGAGGGAAGGGCCTATCATGGATCAGTAACTAGTTAAAAGATAGGAAACAGAGGGTAGGAATAAATGGCCAGTTTACACAATGGAGACAGGTAAATAGCAGGGTCCCCCAAGGATCTGTGCAGGGATCAGTGCTGTTCAATATATTCATAAATGATCTGGGGGTGGGGGAGGATAAATAGTAAAGTGACAAAGTTTGCAGATAGTACAGAATTATTCAAAATTGTTAATTCAAAAACTGACTGTGAAGAGTTGCAAAGGGATCCCACAGAACTGGGTGACTGGGCAAGAAAATGGCAGATGAAATTCCATGTTGATAAGTGCAAAACAATGCAAATTGGAAAACATAACCCCAGCCATACATACAAAATGATAGGGTCTAAATTAGCTGTTACTACTCAAGCAAGAGATCTTGGAATCATTGTGGAGAGTTCTTTGAAAACCTCTGCTCTATATGCTGTGGCAGTAAAAAACAAAACAAAACACCAATGTTAGAAACAATCAGGAAAGAGATGAGACAGAAAATATCATAATGCCAGTATGTAAATCCATGGTATGTCCACACATGGAATACTGCATGCAGTTCTCCTTGCCCTATCTCAAAAAAGATACATTAGAATTGAAAAAGGTACAGAGAAGGGCAACAAAAAAGAGTAGGGGTATGGAACAGCTTCCATATGAGAAGTGATTAGAAAGACTGTGACTGTTCAGCTTCAAAAGGAGATGACTAAGATGGGATATGATAGAGGTCCATACAATTGTTAATGATATGGACAAAGTGAGTGAGGAAGTGTTATTTACCCCTTCACATAACACAAGAACCAGGGGGTCACCCAATGAAATTAAGTCAGTGTGTATAAAACAAATACAAGGAAGTACTTAGTCACACAGTCAACCTATGGAACTCATTGCTATGGGATGTTGTGAGGCCCAAAAGTATAAGGGTTCAAAAAGGAATTAGACAAATTAATGGAGGATTAATGTCTGTTAGCCAAAATGATCAGGGATTCAACCCCATGCTCTGAGAATGCCAGTAGTTGGGACTGCAAGATAGTGGATGGATTGCTTGATAAATTATCCTGTTCTCTTCATCCATCATACTGGGCTAGATGGATGATTGGTCTGATCCAGTATGGCCTTTCTTATGTTCCCACATCTTCCACATTCTTCCCTCCCTTCTCTGACCTGTTCTCTGAGAAGCAGCATTGCAGTTCCATTGGTCTATAGCAATACTCTCCTTGAAAAGCAAAAACAGGGGACTACATAGAATCATAGAATCATAGAATATCAGAGTTGGAAGGGACCTCAAGAGGTCATCTAGTCCAACCCCCTGCTCAAAGCAGGACCAATTCCCAGCTAAATCATCCCAGCCAGGGCTTTGTCAAGCCGGGCCTTAAAAACCTCCAAGGAAGGAGACTCCACCACCTCCCTAGGTAACGCATTCCAGTGTTTCACCACCCTCCTAGTGAAATAGTTTTTCCTGATATCCAACCTGGACCTCCCCCACTGCAACTTGAGAACATTGCTCCTTGTTCTGTCATCTGCCACCACTAAGAACAGCTGAGCTCCATCCTCTTTGGAACCCCCCTTCAGGTAGTTGAAGGCTGCTATCAAATCCCCCCTCATTCTTCTCTTCTGGAGACTAAACAATCCCAGTTCCCTCAGCCTCTCCTCATAAGTCATGTGCTCCAGACCCCTAATCATTTTTGTTGCCCTCCGCTGGACTCTTTCCAATTTTTCCACATCCTTCTTGTAGTGTGGGGCCCAAAACTGGACACAGTATTCCAGATGAGGCCTCACCAATGTCGAATAAAGGGGAACGATCACGTTCCTCGATCTGCTGGCAATGCCCCTACTTATACAGCCCAAAATGCCATTAGCCTTCTTGGCAACAAGAGCACACTGTTGACTCATATCCAGCTTCTCGTCCACTGTGACCCCTAGGTCCTTTTCTGCAGAACTGCTACCTAGCCATTCGGTCCCTAGTCTGTAGCAGTGCATGGGATTCTTCCGTCCTAAGTGCAGGACTCTGCACTTGTCCTTGTTGAACCTCATCCGGTTTTTTTCGGCCCAATCCTCTAATTTGTCTAGGTCCCTCTGTATCCGATCCCTACCCTCTAGTGTATCTACCATGCCTCCTAGTTTAGTCATCTGCAAACTTGCTGAGAGTGCAGTCCACACCATCCTCCAGATCATTAATAAATATATTAAACAAAACCGGCCCCAGGACCGACCCTTGGGGCACTCCGCTTGAAACCGGCTGCCAACTAGACATGGAGCCATTGATCACTACCCGTTGAGCCCAACGATCTAGCCAGCTTTCTATCCACCTTACAGTCCATTCATCCAGCCCATACTTCTTTAACTTGGCAGCAAGAATACTGTGGGAGACCGTATCAAAAGCTTTGCTAAAGTCAAGGAATAACACATCCACTGCTTTCCCCTCATCCACAGAGCCAGTTATCTCATCAACTTTTTTTCACCTTTCATTACAGGCTATATTATGATTTGAGTTACATAGCTGTGCTGGGGAGTTAGAGGAAGTAAGGACCTCTCTCTGGCTCACAGGCTGCTTGGACCTTGCGTGCCGGGGTAAGCAAGTGTGTACCTGCTGATCCCTCCCTGGAGCAGGTGGTTGCTGATGGGTGGAGCATGGGGGAAGTCTTGGCTCCACTCCATTTACTCATTGGCCAATTCAGCTGAAGTGGCATGCTTTGTTGCTGGCATAGGTCAGCAGGCAATTACTATAACAGCAAAGCAATAAGGAAGCAAGGAGGTATTTGTGATTCAAGATGTGTCTGAATAATAATGTCTTCCAGAGCTACTCCTGTGGTTGTGTTGCTTATCCATCACCCCTCACTCAAAACTGTGTCTAAAGTCACAACCCAGCCTAGTGAGATGAACTATATGGGGAATCAGGGATACAAAAGGTTAAAGCCAATGACAAAACTTGAAAGTTTGAATTAAAACTTGGGGAGGAATAGCTCACCATCTGCTTCTTTAACAATAGTAGAAGACACAAGAATTTTTTGGTATAAAAAAGTAGGATACTGGATTTTTTCCCCATAATACAGATTTCACACCAGTCACTTTACTAAAGATGAGAAATAGAGATGTAAGTTAAAGACTAAATGCAGTGTATTTCTTAATAATTGATTAGAGCAGGGATCGGCAACCTTTGGCACACGGCCCGCCAGGGTGTTTACCCTGGAGGGCCGGGCTGGTTTGTTTACCTGCCGCGTCCGCAGGTTCGGCTGATTGCGGCTGATCG
Source organism: Chrysemys picta bellii (assembly GCF_011386835.1). Classification (NCBI taxonomy): domain Eukaryota; kingdom Metazoa; phylum Chordata; order Testudines; family Emydidae; genus Chrysemys; species Chrysemys picta. The sequence goes on along the minus strand of NC_088794.1, from coordinate 68,726,635 downwards.
CGGCTCCCACTGGCCGCGTTTTGTCATCCCAGGCCAATGGGGGCAACAGGAAGCAGCACAGGCCAAGGGATGTGCTGGCCACCGCTTCCCGCCGCCCCCATTGGCCTGGAGTGGCGAATTGCAGCCAGTGGGAGCTGCGATCGGCCGAACCTGCAGACGCAGCAGGTAAACAAACTGGCCCGGCCCTCCAGGGTGTTTACCCTGGCGAGCCGAGTGCCAAAGGTAGCCAGCCGATCCCTGGACTAGAGTCTTGAGGCAGGGATCCAAAAGATATTACAATTTAATTGTACAGCTCCATTAACCTATGGTTTCTGAAAATAAGTGTTGAAGACTGCATGTAATTCTGTTCACGTGGGCAAAGAACTTTAGCCATGTGTAGCGGGGCAGTTACCCCGCTCCGGCTCAGAACAGGGGTTAAAAGCAGCCCTAGAGCAGGCTGTGGCTGTGAAAAGCCTAGGCTGATTGGAGAAACAGCCACAGATGGGGCCACGCACCAATCAGGTACAGTTGGCCCTGAGCTCAAGGAAGTCTCTCTCTGGCTCTATAGAGAGAAGGACTGGGCTGCCTGGGAGCTCAGAAGGGTACCTGAGATGGAGCAGTGCTGGGGAAGGGCAGAGGGAGCTGGGGAACTCCAGTCTAGTAAAACCCCAGGCTGCAGGCTTTGAAAAAGGTACTGGGGCTGCAGAGGGGCAGCCCAGAGATAGGCAGCAGCAGCTGGTCCAACCCCCCTTGCCGATGATGAGTGGTTTACAGACTGCAGTCTACCCCAGGGAGAGGGGGCTAGATGGTGACTGGCAATAGTCACTGAGACAAGGTAGGGATAGAGGGTTGGGGGTTCCCCTGGGAGGGGAGACCCAGATTGTGGGTTACTGCTGGGGCAGAACCCTGCTGTAGAGGGGCACCGGGGTCCGGGAGGGACACGGGCCAGCAGCAGGCAAGACACTGGCCTGCAGAGGGCGCTCCAGGCTGGAAGAGCTATTTCCCAGGATGACCAGCAGGAGGCGCCGTGCCGGTGAGTCATCGCCCCGCCACACCATGGCAAGCTCATTTTACAAATTGCCCATGTTGTCTTTAGCAAGAATGATGTGCCTGGGTGAAAATAACCTATTGCTACACTACATTTAGAGCCTTCTAAAAAAGAGAAAATCAGTCATGAAAAATGGGAAGCATTTTTCTTGTTTTGAGGTTGTCTAGAAACAGTGTTAATTTATCTAAAGGTGAATGGTTTTTAAAAAGTATGCAAAAAATTTTATTTACAGTTTAATTCTTGTATCTTTTTATGTTCTGAAAATACCAGGATTTTATCTCTGTGTTCATCTAGTGTATTTTATATTGTTTTCCTTATGATGCACATGAATCACACCCATCTATTCTAGTTTGTATGGTATTCCTACTGCTACACTGATCAATTGATTTAATAGCATAAAAAGCTGCGGGGGGGGGGGCTGCTCTGGTGTTGGTTATTTTTTAAGAGAGGCTTGTTTGTTTGTTTGTTGGTTGGTTTTTAATTCATAGAAAATTGTTGGGTAAAAAATGAGGTAAAGAACAAAACATTTACAATGCATGCATAATCTATTATAGTATGAAAATATACTTAAACTACAGGTGTTCAAATATTGTTTCAGATTGTATCTTGATAGATAAATTAATGAGGATAGGAGTATTGTTGCATGGTTAATGAGCTACAGAAATATCTCTGCAGACATTTGTGTAGCCTTGGGATAAAAGACGGGTTAGAATACTTCTTGGAATTTGGGGGTTTTGTCTGTGCTAGGTGGGGGTTTTCTCTGTGCTCATCACTTATAGCAAGGTTCAGTCATTTCAGAATTACACATCTCAGCACAAAGACGTGATACACATGTTGTTCCTTTTGTTTAGCAATTTGTAGAGCTGATTGAATAATTTAAAAAGTTTCCCATAATTACTCATTCATATTTCAGGCATCATGGTCTAGTGGAAAAGGCACTAGACTGGTGGGTCAGGCAACCTGCTCCTTATCTGCTGTTTGACCTTGGGCAAGCCACTTCATCTTGCTGTGCATCTTACCATCCCTTTTCTGCCTTGCATATTGAGATTGTAATCTCTGAGGGCATGGGTTGTCTCTCACAGTGTGCATGTGCACAGTGCCTAGCATAATGGGCACTGAGCTCAATTGTTGTCTCTTAGCACTAAGGGGAGAAATGCATGCAGTAGTCTGTTTTATTTTGGAAGATTTTATTTATTCATATGTATATACACAAAGAGAGAGAGAGATTGCTAAATGATTATGTTAGAGAAGGCAAGGTCAAAGAATTCAACCTTGGACTAGGAATAAAAGGAGATAAGATTTGTGATAGTCCTTACTCCTGGGGGAGGGGAGTTCATTCAACAGTCTCAAACTGGCTCTCCAGAAAACTGTCTCTCGCATAGATGATCTTTACTCTTCTTGTAGAAAGTTTCATTGTGCCAGAGAAGCATAGTTGTCAACCACTGTCGTCTTCCTAGAATGTTAGTCAGTCTTTTAGATATCCTAGGCCCAGGTAAAGGAGTGCTTTGAAAATGAGAACTGAGACTTAGAACAGTGTTCTGTACTAATTAGAGTTTCCTAAGTAGCAAAGGCTTCGTGCCCAGATATATAACATCACTGTAGACCAGCCAATAGATGCCAGCGGCATGTAGAGTATACTCCTGATTATCCAAATAGCATATGGGACATGGATTTTGTAATTTTTGTTCAGATAATTGCGAGGGCAGAAGCCATTCAAGCATTCAGCAGCAGCTGAGGGGTCCTCCTATACCTTGCTGTCTTAATCAGTAGTCTCTGCGCTGTGCTCACTTAATCCCATGACAGCAGGGCTGCAGAGGGTTCCCCGTGTTACTGCAGAGCCAGTGACACCTAATCTGTGCAGGCACAATGTGTGCCGGGAGGGAGGGGGAAGCTGAGAAGGGGGCTGAAATCCTGGTTAGGCTCAGTAGAGACCCCTTGGCCAGGACTCTGCTATGCCCGGCCAGGACTGCAATTTAAGATGGTAAAAGCATTATTCAATGATGCTTTTATGTGTTAGCATCAACAAGGAATCAAGGAACACTCCTGAACTGAAAGTTGTGGGAGTGTGCTATCAACCAAAGAACACCATGCCATGGTGGCAAACTCTTCAATATGCTTTCCTCTGCCCACCAGCATAATGTCTGTCTTCCTCGGGTTCAGCTTCAGCCAGCAGTTCTTCATTCATGAGCTCATCTCACCCAAAACTGGCCCATCTTGATAGTAGTGGAGTGGCTGTATGGGGTGAATGATGGATAGAGCTTGTGTCATCTGCATGTTACTGACACTTGAGTCTTTGTTCTCCAACTCACCTACTAGCCGATGTAGATATTGAATAGGACCAGAGAGATAAACTGATCCTTGTGGGACTCCACAAGTGGGAGATCTGTTGATGGAGATTTTCATAGATTCTAAAGCCTGAAAGGATCATTGTGATTATCTAGTCTGATTTGCTGTATAACACAGGCCATAGAACTTCCCAAAAATCATTCCTAGAGCATGTATTTTAGAAGAACATCCAATCCTTGATTTAAAAATTACCCATGTTGAGAATCCACCATGACCCTTTGTAAATTGTTCCAGTGATTAACCACTCAGACAGGTAAAAATGTATGCATTATTTCCAGTCTGAATTTGTCTAGCTTCAACTCCCAGACATTGGATCATGCTATACCTTTCTCTGCTAGATTGAAGAGCCCATTGTTAAATATTTGTTCCACATGTAAGTACTTATAAACTGGAATCATCTCACTACTTACCCTTTTCTTTGTCAATCTAAATAGATTGAGCTCTTTGAGTCTATCACTCTAAGGCATGTTTTCTAATCCTTTAACCATTCATGTGGCTCTTCTCTGAACTGTTTCCAATTTACCAACATCCTTGTATTGTTGGCACCAGAACAAGACACGATATTCCAGCAGCAGTCGCACCAATGCCAAAAAGAGAGGAAAATAACCTCTCTACTGCTATTCAAGATCCCCCTGTTTATGCATCCCAGGATTGTATTAACTCTTTTGGCTACAGTGTTGCACTGGGAGCTCGTGTTCAGCTGATTATCCCCTGCAACCGCTAGGATAGAGTCCCCCATCCTGTAAATATTGCCTACATTCTTTGTTCTTAGATGTATACATCTACATTTAGCTATATCAAAACCTATATTTTTTGCTTGCAGACAATTTACCTAGATCTAGATTGCTGTCCTCTTTATCTTTCACTCCCCCAATTTTTGTGTCATCTACAAAGTTATCAGTGATGACTTTGTTTTCTTCCAGGTTTTTGATAAAGATGTTAAATAGGGTAGGGTCAAGTACAGATCCACGCAGGATTCCACTGGAAACAAACCTACTCAGTGATGATTCCCCATTCACAATTACATTTTGAAACCTATCAGTTAGCCACTTGTTGTTCCATTTAATATGTGCCATATTAATTTTACATCCATTCTAGATTTTTAATCCGAATGTTGTGCGATACCAAGTCAAAACCTTATAGAACTCCAAGTATATTACATCAACACTGTTAGCTTTGTCAACCAAACTTGTAATCTAATTTTTTTAAAAAGATATCAAGTTAGTTTGCTGGGATCTATTTTCCATAATCCCATGTTGATTTGCATTAATTACATGACTCTCCTTTAGTTAATTATAAATCATTATCTTGCCTAGGATCAATGTCAGACTGATGGACCTACAATTACCCATGTCATTCTGTTTACCCTTTTTAAAAATTGGTACAACATTATCTTTTTTCCACTCTTCTGGAACTTCCCCAGTGCTCCAAGACTTATTGAAAATCAGTTTCCCATCACCACTCATTGGGTGCATCCCTCCTGGAAGGACTCAAACTATGTTACCACATTCCCGTGGACTCTTGCGACTTCTCTTTGGAGAGAGAGCAGTAGCTTATGGTCAACTGTGTCAATTATTGCAGAGAGGTCCAGGAGAATAAGAATGGATGTCTGTCCTTTGATAGCAGGAGATCACACATCAGTGCCACTAAAGCAGTATCCGTTCCATGTCCTTGCCTAAACCCAGATTGTGCCAGGCCTAGGAGATTAGCTTCAAAATGATGAGCTTGAAGTTAGCCTTTGGCTAGCCTCTCTGAGTTTGTTCAGCAACAGGAGGCTTGATGCTGGAAAGTAGGTAACTAGAATTGATGTATCCAGGGTTCCCCGTTGTTTGGACTATTGGGTATTTGAAAGAGGAAGGAATGATTCCTTCCCTGAGTGAAACACTGTCTATATCCGTCATGAAAATGCAGTTCCTTCACATGTGAAATTTCAAAAAAATTCTGTGTAACTAATTAAAATGAAACCTTTTGTTTCAGGTCAGTTCAACCCAAGTCAAAATTTTAGGTGTCTTGAACCTAACTGAAATAATGTTGTTTCAAGTCAATTTGACATTAAATTGCATCTGCCTATAGTGCCACAGTTTCTCAGTGGAGTTTTAGGTCAGTTCATGCTCCCAGCCTTTCCTATGGGCCAGGTTCCTTGGCTGAAATACATCTCTCATGATGCTCTACAATGACCCCTCTAGCCAAGCAGTGTGGTAAATCATGGGAGTTACGTGACTTTGGTATATTATGGAGATATAGTCCAGCCAAGGAGCCCAGTCCATGGGGGGGAATTAGAGCATGAGCCATCTGAACTACAACTTCCAGGAGGCTCTATGGTACCATAGACACAGACAGTTTAGTGAAACAAAATATTTCAATTTGGTTCAATGCCCTGGAACAAAATATTTTGACATTTTGAATTAAAAAATTAGAATTTTTTATTCCATGGAAAAATGTTGATACTTTGACTTTTATCCTGATTTGGGATGAAAATAAGTGTGAAAATGCTGAAATTTTCCATTGTTGCTCCATTCTATCAGTGCATCTCAGATTCCCTAAAAGTCAGGAATATAGCAGGTTGGCATTCTCTCAATTTCAAGGCAAGAAGTTTGTGATGCAGTTTTACAGACTAACATTCTTCAATGCCTACTTTGTGCAAAATTTCTTTTTTTCATTAACTTTTAGTAGTACTACAGTTATACACTGAGAACCTAAACAGAATTGGGCCCAATTATGTTAGCCCCCTGTAAAAAAAACACATACAATGGGATGTTCTCTGCCTTTAAGAGCTTAAAATCTAGGGAGAGAGGTGACAAAGTATGCAGGGATATAGTCAGATATATCCACCAGTATACACATCGTTAAACACATTTGTAATTTTTCTGTAATAGATCATCAGTCACAACTAACCTCATATACCGCTCAAAGCATCATTAATCTATACCAATAAAGATTGATATTTTAATTGAACTAGAGAAAGTACTATTTCCTACTGTTTTGCTTTAATAGTTTTATAAACTGGTGGGGAAAACAAGTTTGCAACATTTCAGTCCTTAGTAACTTATATATTAGCATATTGTTACAGAGCTTCTCATAATGTAGCCTTGAGCATTAAAATGTTATTACATCTTTAATGAACTGAAAAATCCAATTTAAAAGGTTTCTTACATACCCTTGAGGTGGCCTTAAGGGTCTAGACTTACGTTTCAAGTCAATGCTATTTTTAATAGTCAGTCTGAGTTACTGTGTGTGACAAGGTTACTTAGATAAATCTGGAAGCAGCAGCAACAGTTTTACTGCTAAACAAGCTCACAGATTTCCCAAACCTCACTAGATACCTGCACCCACTGCCACTGAGGTCAGGAAGAGTTTGCCACTGGCTTCAAAGGGAAATGGATCTGGCCCCAAATGATTGTCACTTACTCAGTAAACTTGCTTTAATCAGGATCCAAAATGTATCAAGTGGAGAAGGATTAGAAGTTAATTAAGACACTGAAAACACTGCCGCTGTAAATCCAAACTGCCCCCAAGCTCAGATCCAAAGCTTATGACACAAAGGGGAATTCGGAGCTGTGATAAGATATAAGTCTAGCCCAAGGCAGGTTCTTTGTGTAACAGACAGCAAAATAAAGAAAAGGAGAGAGAGTTTGTAAGTCTTTAATGAAACTTCTTAATTTGTTTCCATATGGCCTATATAACAAAATAATGCAAGAATTCTCAATGAATGAGGCCAGTATCAGCCATACACTTTGTAAGTAATCTGTATTGGCACAGTCATTTTTCTTTGGTGTTTAAGTTCCACAGTGATAGGCACTGTAGAAATACCTGAGATAGATAGTATGTTTTCTCTGGGACTTCTGGGACTCAAAATGCTGTATAATAAGACTAGTGGGGCAAGCTTTGCTCTTAGTTACAACTAGGGTGACCAGACGTCCTGATTTTATCTGGACTGTCCCGATATTTACTTGTTTATCCCGCGTCCCGACGCGAATTGTCCCGATATTTTGCCCTCCAGTGCACAGGCGGAGGGGGCTCATGCCCCCCCTGCCCCAACTCCACCCCCTCCCTCCCCAATTGGATCCCTCCCCAAATTCCCGCCCTTGCCCTGCCCCCAGCCCCACCCCCTCATTGCCCCATTGGATCCCTCCCCAAATCCCCGCCCCGGACCCGCCTCTTTCCCAAGCACGCCACATTCCTCCTCCTCACCCCTCCGTCCCAGGCTTGTGCTAATCAGCTGTATGGCGGTGCAAGCGCTGGAGGAAGTGGGGAGAAGCAGGACGTGGCCCCCAGCTCAGGGGAGAGGGGAGGCGGAGCGAAGGCGAGCTGGTGCAGGGGGGTGGTGTGTGGAGCTGCCGGTGGGTGCTCAGCCCCACCAATTTTTCCTATTTTTTTTTTTTGCTCCGCCGGCACCCCTTCCCCTCCGCGTCCCAATATTTCACATCTCTCATCTGGTCACCCTAGTTACAACCATGCTGCTCCAGTGACTTCTCTGGGGCAACATGGATGTCAGTGAGACTAACGTGGTCAAATGCAAGCACATACATTGCAAAAATCTCTAAGAGCAAGATTCTGTCTCTGTGCCCATGGTTATGTAAGAGTAAGCAGGACTTACATCCTGGACAGGGAGGGTAGGAGAATGGATCAAATCTTGGTTCCACCTCTGTATTTATTCTCCAGAACAGCCGAGGTTGCCTGGGAGGTTGGAATAAGGCCAGCAGGCTATTATTACCAAACGTGAACAGTAGGGTGATTGTGATAGGAGGCAGCAGGAGGGTGACTATTACTCAGAACATTGTCACAGGGAGGTGATGTATCTTACACATAATCGTTGCACAGGACTGTGCCTAAAATCAAAATCTAGCACCAAGTCCATGAAATCAGGAAAGTAGAGCTAGTCAGAAATTTTCTAACAGTACACTTTGCTGTTAGAAAATGTTGTTTCTTCAAAATTGCAGTGTTCTTACAGGAATGGTCCAATTCTGATGAAATACCAGTTGAAACCAGACAGGTTTTGAAACCTCTGAATATTATATGTTGGATTGGTTATGGAGGTGTTTTCTTTATGACTGTACTGATTTAACTTAACAGGAGTCTATCTGGAAAAACAGACAGGAAGGAAGAAAATAGCTTAGGATAAGCTAGCCCTCAGCAAATACTTAACAGTTGTTCAGGGACAATGCCAGAACTATTAGCATTGATGATCTTGCCTCCAGCTCCATCCAAACTACAGGACTGGTTTTGTCCAAAAGGGTCAAAACTCAGGGACACAAAAGAACAAAAAAATGTCTGGCAGGATTTAACCAGGACCCTTTCTAGAGAGAGGAAGTAGTTCAGGGGTACCTTTTGGGGGTTTCTAAAGAAGTTAGACCTGCCTAAGTTGCCTTTAGGGATGGTATGACTTCAGGAAAGACAGACATACATGTGGAGTGTGTGTTGTTTTAAATTATTTTTCTCTAAAAGCTTTGTTTCTAGTGCTAAAATGAACAATACCTTTGTGTTAAGGAGGCTGTTTTGTCACTACCCCACAGGTCACAGACTTCTGTAAAAAAAAAAACAAAAAAAACACACCCCCACAAATGAGCAGCTCCCAGGACTGGTGCACTGTCTGCACTGCCACGTTACAATGCTGAAACTTGCATCGCTCAGAGGGGTGTTTTTTCACACCCCCGAGTGAGAAAGTTTCAGCGCTGTAAAGTGGCAGTGTAGACAAGGCCTTAGTGTGGGAGAATTGCAAAATTCCATCTGAAAATAGGTAAAGGCACAAGGCTCCACCTCTGAGAGGGTTCACACAGAGAAACCAGAAAAGGGACAGCTGCAACTGTGACACCCCTGTTTGTGAGTACTGATAAATAAATAAACCATTCAGTAATATTGTACAATCCGCATTCAGTCTGCTTGGCTACACTTACGAGTTACAGCACATTAAAGCAGCCCCGGGCTCACTAGCTCACTCCCCGTCCACACTGGCAAGGCAGGTAGAGTGCTCTGACTCCGCGGCTACAGCGCTGCTGGTACTCCATCTCAGCGAGTGGAATAACATTTGCTGCGTCCCCGCTGGAGTGCCGCGGTGCCAGTGTGGATGAGGTGTTGCATTACTGCACTCTGATCAGCTTCCGGAAACATCCCATAATCCCCTTAAGTCAAGTGGCCACTCTTCTCATTGTTTTGAACTCGCTGAAGGAATGCAGATATGCCATTTGAAAGCTCCGTTTCTGACATCCGGCTGCTTATCTGCTCTGAGACAGATAAATGTGCTCTGAGACAGATTAGTTTGGAATGCTGTGTGTGAGAGAGAGAGGCGGGGGGTGGGGGGATGTCTGCTGCTGTCTGAACTTACAAGACAGCATGCTGATATGCTCTCAGCCCCCCCAAAAACCCACTCTCTCTCCCGCCACATACACACAACACACTCCCTGTCACACTCCACACACCCCATTTGAAAAGCACGTTGCAGTCACTTGCATGCTGGGATAGCTACCACAATGCACTGCTCTCTGTGGCTGTTGCAAAAGCTGCTAATGTGGCCACTCCAGTACGCAAGCAGCTGTCAGTCTGGACAGACTGCAGCGCTTTCCCTACTGCGCTCTCTGAAGGCGGGTTTAACTCACAGCGCTCTACATCTGCTAGTGTAGCCATGCCCTTAGATCCCAGCATACGGAGTCACTTCTATAGAGATGGCAGCCTCCTGTCACCTACTAAACATAACTAAAATCTGAATGATCTGTCACTGGTTGAGTCACAGGGTGATATTTTATGTGCAGGAAGAAATATGGAGTGGAAAAATCTTAATAAGAAGGGAGGAGTGAAGCTTCCACTACTAAAAATCATGGAGGTCAAGATTCTTTGCTTAGATTGAACAGCCAGAAGAGTCACTAATGAGGATAACAGCATTGAGCATCAGGAAAATAGACAAACTGCAGGGATTTTGAGGGGAATCATATTTTAAGTTGGCTTTCTTTCTTGTTATACATTCTTGAAATATAATTCAGATATTGTGGAATGGCTGTGGTTTTTTAGCTGCACATCTGATTGAACGGATAGCAGTCAGTAAAGTGCAAGTTTCAACTATAGTTAAAATGCTGTTTTATAGTACATAGTATTGTCCAGTGGCACCAACTGTTTGTTTTTTCTCAGAGGCAAATAGTGCCCATAGAGTAAATGTAGTAGATTCCTCTTCACAGGACATCTCATTCAATGTTTGTCTCTCTTCCCAGTTCAACAGTTGTCCCAAATAGAAGATACAATTTTAAAATAAATAATATACCAAAAATAAAGAAAAGAAAACGATGCTCACCCTTTTTAAACTTAAATATTTATTTAAGTACTGAATAAAATTAGAGCTCAAAATGTTACACCTATGTAACATGTGGTTAAACACCATTTAACTACTAGATACTGACTGAATGTTTCCCAATTAAGTAGAATTTGTGATAATTACATCATCAATAAGCAGCAGTTCTTGTATTCAATATAATTAGGCTCAAAAAGATTCCTTTGGAGAGATCCCAATAAAATTCCACTGTAGCATGTCCTAAATAAGGCCCTGATCTTACCAACAGTTATACATGTATTTATCTTTGCACACGTGAGTAGTCCCTTTAATAGGAGGGGACAATCTAGCCCTTTCTACTTACACATGGCTGATTTTTTTTTGAAATTTTTACCACCACCCCCTCCCCCGCAAAAAAAAAGAAAGAAAAGACCCCAATTCAGTGCAATTTGCCATGTCTCAACCTGTTTGTATTTGTGACGCAAGGTTTTCAGTTACATCTGAGACCTCATTCCAAATGTATGGGAAATTACTTTTTGAGTGACAGAAACCATAAACAGTCAATCCCAAATATGTAAATAATATAATTTTCCTGCATATTACTTGGATTACAGTCATGTATATTTCATAATATCCAGGCAATACATGCAATCCAAGGTCTTATTACACACCCCAGGAAGATTCATAGATTCATTATGATAATCTAGTTTGACCTGTATAACAAAGTTTGCAAAACTTCCCTAAAATCATTCCCGGAGCAGATCTTTTAGAAAAATATTCAATCTTAATTTTAAAATTGCCAGTGATGGAGAATTCACCATGACCCCTGGTAAACTGTCCCAATGGTTAATTACCCACACTGTTAAAAACTTACACCTTATATCCATCCTGAATTTGTCTAGTTTCAAATTACAGGCATTGGATCATGTTATACCTTTTTCTACTAGGTTGAAGAGCTCATTATCAAATATTTGTTCCCCATGTAGGTACTTATAGGCTGTAATCAAGTGACCCCTTTTCTCTTCTTAAGGTAAACAGACTGAGTTCCTTGAATCTATAACTCAATCCTTTAATCATTATTGTGGCTCTTCTCTGAACCCTTATGTTGTCAGATGCTACCGGTGTGGTGCTCTGCTTTCTCCTATGTTGATATCACTCAGCTGCGTGCGTGTGTTCCCTCTGTGTGCTGTCCCAGCTCTGCAGATAGCTGACACTGCATACCCAATGAGAGCCCCCAATAACCACAGAGTCTGGTAAGATGCAAAGTCATGTCTACTAGGTTTATTGCGACCTCGGACACAATTGCAGTTCCCCGTAGATTACTTAGTCTACCGGGCATACTACTAATAGATGCCTCTTGGCAATGGACCCGGCTCAGTCAGTGGCGGGACTTTCCACTGCCCCCTCAGACGGACAAAGACACCATCCCAGGGATACATTCTTATACACAGGTACAAACAAGTTACACATCATTCCTGACGTATTGAGGTGCAACCCCTCTACGCAGCAAGGTACAACCCCTCTACATAGTAAGGTGCCGCCTCTCACCTTGTACATTTGGTTCGATCAAAACAACTCTATCCATCATTTTACCCTTTTGCCCCTGTCATTGGGATGAGTCGGCCTGTTCCATGTTATCTGTGGAATGTTCCAGTATTGGAGTGTTCTGATATCTAGTGTTCAGTATTTTTTCGGTATGTATCTTTTTGCAGCATCAGCCCTTTCCTTGCCAGCTTCTGTGAGCAGGGCCTGCCTCTGGCTCACAGCTTAACTTTGCTTTATGTTAGCAAAGTGTTGACCATTACTTTAGTTCAGGCCTTAGGCCTCATACCAGGCCTCTGATACCAAGGTTTATATCTCAGGGCCTCCTCTTACTACACCTTATAATTGACAATTAGGCATAACTTTCCATTCTTAATCGTCCAGGAAACATTCATGTCCAACGATTAAGACATCTCTGGTCAAATTATGGCTGCACAGAAGTTAGGGACAGGAGGGGAAGAGATCATAAAGGAGCCATTTCATGGACTGCCTGTATGTCCTATGCAGATGTCAGACGTAATTTGTGCGCAACTGTAACAGGATGTTAGATTCCAGGGCTCCGCAAAGGGATATAGCATGCTTCTGATGAGTCATTTTGATGTCAGGGGGCAGTGCATGAAGCCATGCGTAGAGATAGAATTGCTGAGGGGTTTTGTTTGTTTGTTTGTTTGTTTTTGTTTTTGTTTTTGTTTTTTTCTGCTGAGCCATGCTAGCAAAAGGATTTTATTAACTCAAACATGAGGTATTAGATCTCTCTTTGAAGCAGCGGCAGCTAGGGATTAGGATGAGGAGATCCTGCAGGAGAAATCTCTGGGCTAGCCTTCCATGAAGAGGAAAGTGAAGGGGCTATATTTGGAGTGTGGCTTGAATGTAGATTGCTTGTTAGAAGCTGGGTGAGCTGCTTTATAGTGATATGCAGTGTTCTGTGTTCCAGAAGGTGATGTATATATGCCCTTTGTTCCACGCCTCCCTTCTGAAAAATTTAGATTTTGCAGGGAACAACATTAACACATCTGAAGACATTATGCCTGGTCTCCAAAAGCATAAAATATCTAGCTTCTGAGGATCATATAGTGTATCACCTTTATTACTTGCTGTATGGCTTTGAGAGAGAGAGAGAGAGAGAGAGAGAGAGAGAGAGCACTGACCCTTTAGAACTTCAATATGATATACAGCATGCAATAATTGTAGATCTTTGTTAAACAATCAAAGACACTGTGCCATGGAAAAGAAGGCATTGTTTGACATATCACAGATTCAAATAGACACAAAAATCCTCATTCTGATCCAGAGTCACTCTGGAGTTTTATCTATGCAACATAGATCAGACTCTAGCCCAATAGCCATCTCGCTCTTTTTTTCTATATCTATAGATATTTATTTAAATGCTGGCATTTTCTCTAAGGTAATTTGTGAGAAATAGGATGAGTACATTGAGTTCGGTGGGAGTTTGGGTGTGGAAAGGAAATGCAGGATTCCTAAGTGGCTTTAAGTTCCTGCACTTAGAGTAAGTGCTCAAAATGCTCTCATGGGGGATTCAATGCTTTTATTTCATTTCATTTCTCCACTATTAGGGCCTGATTCTTCAAGGTGCTGAATCCTATGAGAAGATCAGTACTATGGACATTAATGAGGGGTTGAGGGCCCTCCGTGCCTATCAGTATCATGCCCTTATAGTGGGCGTAGTTAAAACTTTTCTTTTACCAGTGGGTAAGAGATCACCAATTCTAGCAGTATTCTTCACTATAATAATTATTGGGAAGAGCTGCTCAAACTGGTAATTTATTTATTTCTGGTAAAAAGAATGAAAAGCTTTTAAGCTATGCTCATTCTCCATAGCATTTTAGAAAAATGTTTTAAATATAATCCACATTGAAGTGGTTTTGCTCATTCTGGGTACCAATTGTGCTCTTTCCTTAGCCTCTCTTCACTGTCTGGATTATGTTAATTAACAAAACTTTTTCAAAGGATTAGCTCAAAGTAGCAGCAAAATTCTACCATATGAGATGGAGTTTAACAGACAATTCTGAAATTTTTTGGAAAATAATTAATTTGGGCATTGTAAAATTACAGGGGGACAAAGAGGTGAGCTGAGATTTAATATCAGCTGCTGCTGAATGAACAATCCATTATATTAATAAAAAGAATTTTTATAAGTCCTTGCATTTTTAGTGCAAGGACTTAATGTCAGTTTGTAGCAGCACAATTGATACTACATTGCCCTATTGGTTCAATAGCCTGTGAAGTAAAATAATTTACGTGATAGACTCATTAAAGTAAATCAATCAATCCAAACTATTACTTTAAAAAATATATACCTAAGTAAATGTGTACTGCTTAGATAATAAATGCTGCCTGCAAAATGATTTTTATGATACATATTATCACTCCTTTTCAAGAATGCTATCTATACTCCATAGATTCAGAAGGTTTTACATGATATGAAGTAAAGTTATAGAAGAGCTAGTCATTGGGAATAACCTTTGATCAAGTGATCACAAATTGATTAAGTTTAAATTAAATGGAAAGATAACCAAAATCAGCTTGTTTTAAAAGTACAGATTTGGGGAAATTAAAGGAATTCTTTAAAGTCAGATGGACTGAAGAGCTCAATGGCTTAAATGTGGAGGAGGCTTGAAATTTCTTCAAAGCAACTACACAAAAGCTATCTGAAATTTGCATCCCAAGTAAGGAAGAAAAATGTAGAGAAAAACTGCCAATCCAAATGGATGAATAATCACCTGAAAAATGTAATTAGACATAAGCAAAGAGCCTATAGGGAATGGAAGAAAGGGTCCACCAGCAAAGAAAATTAAATCATGGAAGTTAGAAAATGTAGGAGTAAAATGAGAATTGCTAAAAGCCTATCTGAATTAGCTTTTTCCAAGGAAATTAAGATAGATAAAATATTTTTCAATTATAAATAAAAAAAGAATAAGGAAGGATGAAGTTGGAATGCTATGCAGTGTGGATGGAAAGGAGGTTAAAGATGATCTAGATATGGCCCAAAAACTAATGGATACTTTGCTTCTGTTTTCAGTAAGCCCGTTGGTGTCTGCCAGGTTTGTGGAGATGGCAGGTACAGATGGGTGAAGACAGACATGGAACCCAAAATTCAAATAGACACTGCCCAGTGGAGACGTGATCTGCGTTATTGTAGGTGAATTCTGCTTAGGGCAGGACAGCTGACCAGTCATTCTGGTGATCATTTGTAAAGTACTATAGATGTCGTTCTAAAATCTGATTCATTCTCTCAGACTGGCCATCGGTCTGTGGGTGATAGATGGAGGATGTGTAGGTGCAGACTCCACGCAGCAGCAAAGTTTTGTGCCAAAACAACAACACAAATTGCAGACCTCAGTCAAGTAGTCTGTCTGGGAGCCCATGGAGATGGATAAAGTGTGTCACCAGTAGTCAAAACATCTCTGTAGTGATGGGCAGGTGTGCAAGGGGGGTAAAGTGGGGCATTTTGATTAATTGATTGACCACGGTGAGGATGATGGTGTATCCATCAGACACAGGGAGCTGCTGCACTATAAAATCCAGGGTGATGGCTGCCCAAGGTTTTTCTGAGGACTTGGCAGGTATTAGAGCTCCAAGGGGACTTGTGGATGGCCACTTGCTCCAACTGCATACTTCCATTGCTCACATCCTAGGCCATCAGAAGTGGCTAATTAGGTAAAGAATCTTGAAGTGGCTGAAGTGGCTTAGTGGGAAGTCCTGACTGAGTCTCAGGACCTCAAGTCGGGGGTACCCTGGTGGAATGTACAGGTGACTCTTAACAACAGAGGAAATTATCCCATATTTGATGTTGCCTTGCTTCCTACCTCAAGTTCCTTGCTTCCTACCTCAACTACCCTGTTGCTGAGTGGATCAAAGACAGGAAATATTGGGAAATGGTGGCATCCAGGAAATTGCAGGGTTTGAGGATGTGTGGTGGCTCTGTGCTTGAGGGGAGTTGGCTGGTAAGATACTCCCCTTTTCAGGACAAGGCGTCAGCAGCCTTGTTCTGGGCTCCAGGGTGACTGGTGATGATGACATTAAAACAGGTGAAGAACAGGGCCCCAGCAGAGATGTCTTTGCTTTAGCACCTTAGACTTAGATGTACTGGTCTAGGACATCACGGGATACTTGATAAACTGGAAAGTGGCAGGGGCATTTGTGAGACCGAATGGCATTGCCAAGTATTAATAATGACCTTATCAGGTTTGAAAAAAGCTGTCTTCAATTCATCCCTACTCTGATCCTTACCAGGTTGATAGCTCCACACAGGCTGAGCTTAGTGAATAGATCAGCTGACCACACATGGTCCAATAACTTCAGGATGAGTGTGAGGGGCTACCAATTTCTGATGATTATTTGATTGAGGGCCCAATAATCCATGATAAATCCTGGATTCCATCTTTCCTTCTAATAAAAGGAAGAGAGGCCCTGGTAGGAGATGTTGATGGCCAAATAAGCCCCTTTCCAGATCCTTCTGGAGATAGGAACCCAGGGTGACCAGTTCTGGTTCTGACATTACATAGATGTAGTATAGGGCATTTTGGCCTCAGGCTGTAGCTCAATCAGACAGTTATAGTCCTGGTGGGATGGTAAGATGTCTGCATTTCTTCTCAAAGTTGCCGTACTTAGCAAGAAGAGCAGGAGTTGATCGTGGTGATGGTAGCACCTGGCCTACAGCCAGAGTCCAGAGATTTCCTGGCCGTGGCCCAATCTCTGGCCAGGATCCATTGGGCAATGTACATAGGCAGACTTGAAGGCAGAATTCAGAGCAGAAACTGATTTTGCGTTCCTACCACAGACATGCAGGTCATAGATTGCCAGCCACGAGACACCAATGATTATGGGGAAGTGCGGTGAATGGATTGCATGAAACCTTACAATTCTTCGGTGATTCTGGATAACAGCTTACAAGGGCACAGTCTCCTATGTCATTGGGTCCAAGGACACGAGCGAGTCATCTACAGTCTCTGAGATCAGGGATTTGGATTTGACTCCACTGCGATACCCAAGGCGTGTGTGGCATTGGTCTCCATGAAGTTGTTCACTGCCCTGGTGTTCACGAGAACCCGTTCTGGGGGAAACTCATTGAGGCGAACCTGGGTTGTGGAAGCAAACCTGAACTTGGAGGTGTAACAAGGACTCGCCATTCCTTCAGCATGCTTCAGTAAGGGGATGAATGGCTCATGGCCCACCCAGACTGGCTCCCTTTGCCATGTCTGGGCTCAGTCATTTCACAAATTTTGCTGGACTGGGGCCCATGATGGGCAGCCAAAAAGTGCATGACCAGGTTCCCCACAGTGGTTGCAACAGCATTCTCTTTCCTTGGAGTCATATGGATGTGGGCTGCATTGAGTTGAATGGACACTGGGCTGGGGACTGTTACCAAGGAGTATTGGCAGGGATGTGGCACAAACCCCTTCCTTTCTTTGCATCGCTCAAGCAGTTTGTCACTGAGTACAGCAAGGTCAGCAAAGGCATCCAAGTGGGTCAGGGTTCCCACGTAAGCTAGTATGTCTTTGACTTCCTTGTATAATCCCCATTGAAACTGGTAGAACTGGGCCACCTTGTTTTACCTGGTGTCAGAGATGTTTCATCTTAGGTGGGTGACATAGGAGGTGACCAACCTCTGCTCCTGTTGGAGTTTTTGTAGGGTTGCTCTGGCTGAGCGAGTGCAGTGGAGGTCACTGAAAATGCCAAAAAAAAAAAAAGGCTAAAGGAAGGTAGAATTGTAGAATCATAGAGCCATAGAAGATTAGGGTTGGACGAAACCTCAGGAGGTCATCTAATCCAACAAAGCAGGACTAACTCCAACTAAATCATCCCAGCCAGGGCTTTGTCAAGCTGGGCCGTAAACATCTCTGAAGAGGGATATTCTACCATCTCCCTAGGTAACCCATTCCAGTGCTTCACCACCTTCCTAGTGAAATAGTTTCTCTTAATATCCAACCTAGACACCGCCACACTGCAACTTGAGACCATTGCTCTTTGTTCTGCCATCTGCCACCACTGAGAGCAGCCTATCTCCATCCTTTTTGGAACCCCCCTTCAAATAGTTGAAAGCTGCTATCAAATCCTCCCTCACTCTTCTCTTTTGCAGACTAAATAAGCCCAGTTCCTTCAGCCTTTCCTCATAAGTCACGTGCCCCCACCCCCTAATCATTTTCATTGCCCTCCACTGGACTCTTTCCAATTTGTCCACATACTTTCTGTAGTGG
This sequence comes from Chrysemys picta bellii, assembly GCF_011386835.1. Classification (NCBI taxonomy): domain Eukaryota; kingdom Metazoa; phylum Chordata; order Testudines; family Emydidae; genus Chrysemys; species Chrysemys picta. Next base: position 68,708,247 of record NC_088794.1, on the reverse strand, counting down.
GGGGCCCAAAACTGGATGCAATACTCAATCTGCTGGCAATGCTCCTACTAATGCAGCCCAAAGTGCCATTAGCCTTCTTGGCAACATATCCAGCTTCTCGTCCACTGTAATCCCCAGGTCTTTTTCTGCAGAACTGCCACTTAGCCAGTCGGTCCCCAGCCTGTAGCAGTGCATGGGATTCTTCCATCCTAAATGCAGGACTATGCACTTGTCCTTGTTGAACCTCATCAGATTTCTTTTAGCCCAATCCTCCAATTTATCTAGGTCTCTCTGGACCCTATCCCTACCCCCCAGTGTATCTACCTCTCCCCCCCCCCCAGCTTAGTGTCATCTGTAAACGTGCTGAGGGTTCAATCCATCCTATCATCCAGATCATTAATGAAGATATTGAACAAAACCGGCCCCAGAACAGACACCTGGGTCACTCCACTTGATACTGGCTGCCAACTAGGTGTCTCAGTTCATCAGCACAGGGCTTCCTTGTTCTGGCAGGGATGTGGCCCAGTCTAACAGCTCTTCTGTTAGGAGGCTAATTACAAATTCTACCTTAGCCTGCTCGATGGGATAGGACATGGAGCAGAGGAGGAACTGCAAATAACATTGATTAAGAATCCCCCTGAATTGTTGGTCTCTGCTGAAGTGTTCATGGAGGTGAACTGTCAGTCCCATATTTGGGGAGGCGGGGGTCTGGCATGGCATGACACTTGTCCAGAGTACAATATTCTCACCTTGGAGCCAGTGGTCTGCTCCGTCAGAGACTAGTTCTTGGCGGCATACTGTGCCAGTTGAGTCCACTGTGCAGTGTTTTTGTCATGTATCTGAGTAATCTGCATCGACAGGGTCTGGTTCTCAATGTTGGGAGTTCCTCCTGGGGATGATCATCCCATTCAGGCATTTCTGGTGCCCTTTGAGATATGCCAGGTAGGGGATGACCTTATGCCTCCATGTTCCCACAGGACTGGCCATTAGCTTGGATTAGGAGTGGTCCAGGTAAGTTGTCAGGGTCCTGGGGTGGGACTCAAGTGACTTGAGGTCAGACTTACAGGCTAGTTCAGTACTAGAGGTCAGAACCTGTGCCAGGGTTCTGGGTCCAGAATGAGGGTCAGAATCCAAGTCAGAGCCAAAGTTGATGTTGGGACTTTGGAGGCAGAGAAGCAGTATTAGTTATGGTAGCTTGCTGGGGATCCATGTTGATACCTGGACACTTCCTTCTACACCCTGTGGACTTATACAGTGTAAAGGGACCAACTGGAGCCCTCCAGTGGCTGCCAATCAGGTGTTTTGGACAGGACTTCCCATAGTGTACGTGTGCTGCAGTTTGTAGGTGGCAGGGAGTGGCTGGGTTACTGCTGTGGCCAAGTGGCAGTCTGGAGGTGTCTGTTGCCTGGTCAATCTGCTGACCTGAGTTTGTGTCCTGCCCATCCTTACAACATGAGATTTTTAGTCCAGTAGCAAGGATTGTTAAAAAAATTTATCTGAGGGTAGTAGAATCTGACTGGAAAATAGCTAACGTCATATCTATAATTAGGAAAGGGAACAAAAGTGATCTAGGCAATTTCAGACATGTAAGTCCGACCTCAGTAGTGTGCAAGGCTTTAGAACAAATTGGGAAGGAAAGAATAATTAAATGCATAGAGGTAAATGATAAAGGGGTGTAATGCAACATAGGATTACCAACGGTAGATCATGCCATATTAACCTGATTTCCTTCTTTGGAAAAATAACTGATTTTTTAGATAAGAGAAATTTAGTGCACTTGGACTTCAGGAAAGCATTTGGCACAATGCCACATGGAGAAGTATTAGTTATATTAGGGAAGATGGGGATCAGTACACAAACTGTAAGGCAGATGAGGAACTCTCTAAGGTAGAGAAGGCATTTGATTGTGCTGAAAAGTGAATTATCACACTAGAGAGTGTTGCTAGTGGAGTTCATCAACGATCTGTCTTGGGACTAACCTTATTGATTATTTCTATTAATGATCTTGGCACAAAGAGTAGGAGTGCACTAATGAAATTTGCTGATGATACAAAGTTGGGAGGCATTGTCAATACAGAGGAGGATTGGAACATCACACAGGAAGATCAGGATGACTTGAAGACTGGAGTAACAGAAATAGGATGAAGTTCAATAGTACAAAGTGAAGGTCAGACACTCTGGGTCTAATAATAAGAATTTCTGCTAAAAGTTGAGGGCCTGTCAGTTGGAAGCGGGAGAGAGAGAGAGAGACCTGGGCTTGTGGGTCAATCACAGGATGACTGTGAGCCACCAACATGATGTGGCTGTGAAAAAGGCAAATGTGATCCTAGGATGCATCAGGTATGGCATTTCTAAGAGAGATAGATAAGTATTAATGCCATTGTACAAGGCTCTGGTGAGACCTCATTTGGAATACTGTATATAATTCTGGTCACCCATATTCAAGAAAGATGAATTTAAACAGGTGCAGAGAAGAGGTATAGGATGATCAGGAGAATGGAGGGCCTCTCTTAAGAGAAGCAACAGAGAGTCTTGTGGCATCTTTAAGACTAACAGATGTATTGGAGCATAAGCTTTCGTGGGTGAATACGCATGCATCTAACGAAGTGGGTATTCACCCACGAAAGCTTATGCTCCAATACATCTGTTAGTCTTAAAGGTGCCACAGGACTCTGTGTTGCTTTTTACAGATCCATACTAACACGGCTACCCCTCTGTCTCTTAAGAGAGGAGACTGGAAGAGATTGGCTTGTTTAGTCTAGCATAAAGAAGGCTTACTGATTGCTTTCTATTAATGCACTAGGGATGTGTGATGGGATATTCAAACTCCCACTGGGCCTGAAGTTGTTAAAGGGCAATACTGAGCCAAGGTAACCCTGCCCCTCCAGATCTGCCACACGTGCTGCCCGGAGGAGCTCAGAAGCCTAGGCAAAGGATGGTGGACAGGCTGCATGAGAGAGGAATCCTCCTGGAAGCCGGACAGAAGACTGGTCCTGATAAAGGACCACAGAGCAGATAAGAGAGAGCTGATCAAACTTACAAGTGCAATTGTATGACAGAGTTGCGTGTGATGGTAGGTGGTGGAGGTCAACAACCGGGGCTCATTTCCAGTTTCTGTCTTCTGTCCCTAAAAGCTCATGCTTTGGGGGTTTCAGACAACCACTTGCAGGGGTCAGGAAGGGATTTCTCCTCATCCCCCTCCAGTGTATTCTGGGTTGTTTTATTTTTATCTCCTTCTCTGATGGCCTGGCTTGAGATGAGACTGGATGGGGAAGGCCAGGGCTCTGAGGTGACACTGAGCATTCTTTCTCTCACATGCTTGGCTGGTTGGTTCTTGCTCACATGCTCAGGTTCTTACTGGTTTCCATATGTGGGGCCGGGAAGGAATATTTTCTCAGATAAGATTGGCAGTGATCTTGGGGTTTTCTTGCCTCCTTCTGCAGCACATGGGTGCAGGTCACTTGCCAGGATTAGCTGGGTATATCTCACTCAATCATTTCCTTGCCAGTGCAGGAAACTCCAGCACTAGTAAATCTCAGTCCTTCCTAGTCTCTACTTATGACACACAATAGTTTAGTCTCCTGTGGGCTGTAATACTTTTGGTCTGATTTAAGTTGCAGAGTTTAGTGGGTGGGTGCTGGGTGGTGTTGGTGGCCTGTGATATACAGGAGGTTAGATTGGTGGTCCCTTCTGGCCTTACATGCTATGACTTTAAAGTCATTATAATCTATTGGGTTCATTACCTCCCAGGTCAGGATTGTGAATGGCTGGCATCAATGAGGACAGTCACAAAAAGTAGATTTTTGACCAAATGGTCACAACTTTATTGTAGCAATAAACACCTGAAGGCTTCCTCACTTGGCATCAATGAAGAGAGGGGAAGCAAAAACCACCTAAACTCATCACCATGTTTATATGAACAACAAGAATATCTAGAGTTAATGCTAACAGAGGAGTGGAAGCAAATCTTCCGATACCCAAATCTTGAGCAGCTTAACTGTCCAAAGTCTAACCAGTCTAAAGAGAGGGGCTCATCAGTCCTGTCCCATTGTGCCTACATAATAAACCGTAAGAGTTTAGATATGAACAAGTGCCTTTTTTTCACATCAGCAGGAGAATGGAGTGCCATGACTCTGACTGTCATGACTTTTGTTAGTTTGTCAGACATTTAAAACTATATATTTAATATAACTCTTTGCTTTTAATTCTGTGCATGACATTCAGTTAATTTTCCATTGTTCAACCACCTACAGCATAGCCAAAGTTTACCAAATAATAAAATAGGAAAATGTCACACACAAGATCTTTAGCAGGGTGGGGAGTAGGTAAGTCAGACATCTGGACTGTGGTATCTCTGGGAAAAATTAGCAATATGTTTTAGCAATTGGTTGTTTGTTTAAACATTTACAAAGGCCTAAAATGTGGTGTCCTTTGACTGATGAGTTAGAACCTTGCAGATCTATTCATATGCAAAAAATGCACAATGCCTCATTACAGTTTCAGATGGAAAAGACAGCCATTTGGTCCCATGTCCTTTCCTCCCTTCTCCTTCATTAACATTGAAAATATCTACAAAGCTATTTATATTTGCAAGTAAAACAATAAAACAAAACCAAAAAACCACATCTCTTTAGTTACATGGTAGGTGCTATTACATTATAGGTGTCACAGGCATAGGAAGCTAGAGACTCTTAACTCCTTAAAATTTAAATTCCCTACTAGAATTTTCTTTCTCTGGAGGGAAAATTCTATTGAATTATACTGAGTTCCTGGGGAGGAGGGGGGATTACTCCCTGCTGTTAATTAAGGAAACTCAGGTAGACTGCTGTAAATGTAACCCAGTGGAATGACTCTGCACACACTTAACATTTCTCTAAATTACCAAGGTCTCTTTCTCGAGAAAACTCCTCCTGTGTGGGGTTAGCCTGGGCCCCTGGATTTGGACTCTACACTGTTTCAAAAACAGCCATTCCTATACCCCTTCCTTTGAGTGCCAAACACAAGAGGAGGGAGAACCAGAGTTGGAGTTAACTCCATGTTTACCAGGGAGTATGCCCTGCAGCCTGTCACAGTATGTAAGTATGGTTGTTTGTGCATGTGTATCTGTAGTCTAATTTCCAGTTTAGTAGAGAAAGTCTGAATGGCTAGGAATACAAGACTAGCCAAGCAACAAAAACTATACTAACACTTTAATTTTTACAAAAGGTACTCTACGTTGGAGTTTCTAAATTCTGCAGAACACATAGAGACTTTTCCTACTGCCACTGATGTTAATGACTAAACTTCCATTGACATAAACAGGGCAGCATTGGTCCCAGTTCCCACATAAAAAGCCACATTTTCTCAGTAAAAATATCCCTTGGGGCTTGGTCATCTGGCAAGTAATTTTGACTTTAATCTGCAAAGTTAAACCCTTTCCTCTCTCACAGGCATAGCACACAAAATTACTGGGGAAATGATTGTATTGTAAATTACATCAACTACTTTTTTTTTTTTTTTTATTCCCACAGGCACAACAGCTAACAGATCTGGAGCAAAAGCTAGCAATTGCAAAAGATAAGCTGGAAAAAGCCGCCCTTGACAAAGTAAGAATTTATCTGGGTGCTATAAACGTGTTTAGCTCTATTAGCTATGGACACTTCAGTGTAACTTGACAAAGAAATACAAAATAAGGCATCAGTTCTGCAAGGACTTAAACATGCATTTAATGTACTAGGAATACTCCCACTGAAGTCAATGGAACTAATCAGTGCATAAAATTTAAACTCAAATGTAGGGTTTTCAAGATTGGGATCAATAAGATTAAAAGTAAACTGTCTGAGAAACTCATACCAAGCCGAATTCTAAGGTTACCTTGCAACAAAGAGATGTTGATACTTGATCAACTTTTGGGCTAGATTTTAGCATTTAGCCACAGTCCCTAGTCTGATGTAGTTCAGATGTATATAACCCCATGGGAATGATTGAGTCACAGTCCATCTCTCACCTCCTGGCAGTGTAGAGGAAATGTGCAATCTCAAGGGATAGCTTAGCTTGTACGGCATTCTTCCCTCAGGGCACCCAGCTAGCTCTGCAGGCCAGTTATTGGTTGCGGAGTATCGCACAATGGATTTGCCTCCCCCAGCTGCTTTTGGGGTGTGTGGAGGAACAGTCGTTGATCTCCCACAAGTGTGGAACTGTGATTATCCTGGACTTTCAGTGAGGTGGGATTGAAGGGTCGCTGAACCCTTCCCAAACTCCATTTGCATGCTCACAAAGGTCAGGTACAATCTTACACTTTGTGAGTAATAGACCTAGTTAGAACTAGTCAAATTTTTGCAACTGAATGTTTTTCCATTGAAAAATGCTGAGTCAACAAAATTGAGATATTCTATTGGACATTAGAATACAGTTAGAATTCTAATTGAGCAAACCAAGCACCAATTAGCTAAATTGTTAGAATAAAAATTACAAATGACTGGATGCTCACTAAGCAAATCAAGAACCAATTACCTATATATAATATAGTATATAATGTATAAAAGTTGAGTTGATCAAGGCGAAACAAAATGTTGTTACCTTATTCAAATGAAACAATTTTGACCTTATTGTAAGAAAACATTTCAGTAACATCAAAATGAAATGTCACTTACTTTTTTTTTCCAAAATAAAATTTTGATTTATTGTTCCAATTCAGAACAAAAATAAATTTCAGAATTTCTGTGGAACAGGAATTTGGGGGTTTGATCAGCTCTAATTTTCACCAGTTGCTCTTCTTGTTTTGATATGGTAACTAATGTGATGACCACTCTGCATTCTCTCTAAAAGCATTAAGCTAAGCTCTTATACTGCAGGGGAGAGGGGGAGCAGGGTTGGGAGGTAGAAGATGGAGAGAAATGGAGTCTAAGAAATAGAAAAAATAGATACTACTACTATACAATATTAAGCATAATTCTAAAGTATTTTTATTAAATGTGCTTTATTTGAAAATCTTTGGGTTTCTATGATTTGAACTTGTTATTCTCCTTCCACTGAGCTAGAAGACTTTTGTCTTCATCAAATTAATGCCTTAATGTACTGACCTCATAATGTCAGCACACACAGGGTCTGGAATATAGGAAGGATGATAGAAGAATGTACAGTTTGGGAAATATAACAACTTTTGGAAATGGATTGCATTGTATAGCTATTATATAGTATGTTTTGAACCACAGTCAGATATGTCAGCCAACACCTGAAATTGGATCCAGATTCTTGGCTCCAATTATATTCCCTTGTGCCACTCTGATGGTATAAAGGAAGCTTAAAACTCACCTAGTTGGCCAAAGGGTGATTCCCTGCCTATGCTTTATGTAACTGCCCCTCAGAAACCCAGTGTAGGAGATATATTTTGTAGAAGGGGGAAAGCTGGAGTGTGTTTAGAGCCATCACAGTCAACTATAAAAGGAGTCCTGAGGCTTTTCAGATTTATGAGTTGGCCTCCAGCAGCCCTGGGGATCAGGTGAGTACAAAAATCATATAAAGCAATTCTCTTTCTTTCCTCTCACCCACCCCGTGTCAGGCCTTGCACTGTGAAAAGCTCAACCAGACTCAAAGATCAAGCCTTTACTCTTTAATGAGCCCTTAAACTCAGGCAAAATGCTTTCCTATTGGATGATTTTTATTTACTTACTCTGGCAAGCCTACACAATCACTGCACTGAGTTACAGATGTTTTCCCCACAGTAAGGAAACAGGAAAACTATTCTGTTTTGTCCTTTTTTTTCTTTTCTTTTAAGCTTCTGTCCATCTCTTGTTTCTGTGATTATCCTCTTCTGATATGAATAGGGCTTTTGCAATAATGCTTCATCACGCCCTTGGGAGTTTTCATACTGGTGTTTTTTTTTCTTGACTAAAACCCAAGTTGTGCTCTCCTGGGTACCAAACAGGTCCATTTATGTGATTTATCTCTAGGTTCTAATTTGGTGGAAGCAAGATGGGACTGATCAGTTCTATTCTTCTCTAATAGATAACACATCATAGTTATCAGGATATAAAAAAATGGGGAAAAAAATCTCAGAATGTTTGGTATTGGTTACTTGGCTTAGCAGTGCTAAAGGCATGCCGAATTGCACTAGATATAAGCAGCTAAATTACGTCAGATACACCTGTAATACAATGTGGCCCTTTCTCTCTATTTTACATGTTACTGTATGTTTGGAACTATCTATCTATGGCAAGGTCTACACTACGGGGGTGGGGGGTCGACCTAAGATACGCAACTTCAGCTACGCGAATATCTTAGGTCGACTTACCTGGCTGTGAGGACGGCGGCAGTTCTGGAGTCGATGGCAGAGCGATCGGGGATCGATTTTATCATGTCTACACTAGATAAATCCAATAAATCTATCCCCAATAGATCGATCGCTACCCGCCGATCCGGCGGGTAGTGAAGACGTGCCCTAAGGTACTTATCTGGCCCCATTATCATAGTATCTGAGCACCTCATAATCTTTAGTGTATTTATCCTCACAACACTCCTGTGAGGAAGGGAAGTTCTATTAACCACATTTTACATGGAGGGAACTGAGGCACTGAGAGGCTAAGTGACTTGCCTGAGTTCACACAAGGAAGCCTTTGGGAGAGCAGGGAACTGAACCTAGAACTCCCAAGTTCCAGGCTAGAGCCCTAACCGTTGAGAAATTCTTCCTCTCTATGCTTACAGCACATCAGTTGGACAATCTCATTAGTCCATAAGAGAGTGGTCTGCATCCCTTTCTATAAGACTGTTATACAACTCCTTTGCAGTATCGTGCCACTCATCCAAGATACTCAGTATTTCTATCCAAATGGGATATTTAACTTTCTTTATTTAAAAGATCACTGTTCTCACAATATGTAGGAGGCTCTCCCTATAATTATACCATAACTCCCAGTATAATTATAGGAAGTACCTCCAAAATATTTTGAGAACAACAACCCATTTTACTATTCACAATTCCTGGATCCTGAGTGTTTTTTGTTTTGATCGGGACCATGGCAATTTTAAAATTTCCCAATCCAAACAAAACTATGGATATATTATTAACTATGTGAAAGCATAATTGCATATGAGAGATAGAATCTTTCTGTAACAATAAATACACTTGTGCAGAAATACTGAGGATCCTGAATGAGTGACACAATACTAGATACCCACATGTATGTGTATGTTTGTATGAAACACACAAATGAACATCTGTTTCTCTCCAACAAACCTAAAAACAAAGGCTGTTACAGCCCTGACGTTTGGTAGATTACTCAATAGTTCCTTTTAATATAAGTGGTCTTTACCAGGATGTCATATTGAAGTACAATTTTAAAGTTGTATGAGAATGGAAGGGAGTTTACTGTGACTTTCCCAGTCTGTTTGATGTACAGTGTACATACTGTAATCCACGGGGCAATTATGTAAAGGGTGAGTTAAATTGCTTTAATTTCCTGTTTTAATAAGAAAGATTCCTACATCTGTTGCCAAGTGTTTGGTTCAGAGCAGAAAGAAAACAGGCTATACAGTGTAGCTTATCTTTAAGAAAACAGTGTAGCTTATCTTTAAGAGCTGATGACTTCTCATTTTCCCCAGGAGTCACAGCTGAAAGCTCTGAAGGAGACTGTACAACTCTGCCTGTCTTCCGTTCTGCACAATCAACCGCCTGCTACGAATATAATCCCTTCAAAACCAACTGAGAAGCTGACATCCCAAGTTACAAATGACTCAAAAGTTCCATTTCAAGTGACAAACACCAAGGTACAATTTCCCCCCTATTTATTTTTTTTAAAACCGCTTTGAGAGTTTGTCCTGTAAGACCATCAAAGTGGAACTAAGGAGGATTTTAAATTCATTGAAAGATCAGGATGAATTTGAAGATAATTCTAAGCCTATTTCTGATGTCACTAATGTTACTTTTAAAAGTTGGAAAACAGCTACTTTTCTTGCTGGTGAACAAAATTCTGTCTCTGCTGTTAAATGGAACCTGTTTTTCTAGGAAGGTGAGCTTGTGGATACAATAATTGATTACATTAATTCATATTGGTTTTATAATTAATTGCCAGGCACTGAAAATTGTGTTTGATGTTCTACAGGCCTAAATGGCAAGGAAATTTCTGCCCACCATGTCTTCCAATATAGATGATAGACTTAGAAACACAAGATGCAGTGGGAGGCCCAAAGGAAGGGAATCTCTCTTTATTTGTTTTTCTCAGTTTGCTGATTGATTACATTTGGGGGCCATGCACAAGAGGTGGCTCTTTAGAGTGATCCCAATGAAAGCACACTGGGCTTGGGAGAATGTGTGAAGCATATAGGTGCTGCATGGAAGAAGGCATGAATTGAAGAAAAAATGAGACAATTAGGTCTAGTGGGCTTGAGCTTGGATTTAGAACTGGAAAAACATGGGTTCAAACCCTGTCTTTGATATTGATTCTACTCCAGTGCCTGTGTTTTCTGCAAGGTCCAATCTGGTATGTGTACTCTCAAGCAACCTATGAGCACACCTGTCAGATCAGGTCAGCAGGAAAGATAAGTGGGAAATATCTAATTTGAGGTTCTTGTCAGGATATGGGTCTCAATTAGGCGCTTGGCTCCAGGATTTAGGCAGCTGCTTACATGTCCAACAGTAGAAATGCAGGCACCTAGCAGACTTTGTTGGTGGAAACTTAGGTGCCTAGGGAATTTAGGTATCTACAGAGTTAGGCAGCAGCTGTGTGTGTGTATGGGGAGGTGAATATCTAAATTTTAGACTTAGCAGTTAGGCATCCAAATCCCTTTGTGGATCTAGCCCCTAATCTTTGTAGAGTGTAAGGATTTTACTATGATCAATAATAACAGTGAACAACAATTATCTTAATTTATATTTATAGTCATATTTTGCCCTTGTATCCAATTGTGTAAATCTAGGAAAAACTATTGGTTTCAATAGAGTTATTTGAGATTTACAAAGAAATAACTGAGATTACATATAGTGTGCCCCTTTCATTCCAAAGGATCACAAAATACTTTCCTAAACTGCATATAGGAATCACTTCACCCACTGTAAAATGTAGCCATCTGTAAGGTGGGACACGACAGCTGTATACGTGCATAATCAGGTTAGAATTTTAAACCAGGAATTAGTGAATCCTTGTGTCCAATTAAAACTGTAGAGTAATTTCAGTAGGTGGAATATAATTATCCAATTAGGAATTTGATGACGACATGGAATCTCACATAGTTATTCATGCAAAAAGTGCTATGGAATCCTTAACGAGCATGCGTGGTCAGAACTTTCTCATGCAAAAGAACAGCATCTCCAGGAACAAACATTGTGCCTTTTAATAACACCATAGGGGATTACTGTATCAGTGCTAATTTAGAAGAAAGAAAACCCCGTACTCTGCTTCCTGCAATATCCTGGGATTTTCTTGGAGGTCATACAGACCAAGCCGCACCGTGCTTAATTTGTGAGATCTTAGGAGAACACCTTCCTGAAATCCTATGTCTGCAAGATTCTTTGTTTTTACTGTACCAGTAGAAGTTTTATATATCTGCTTTGCTTCACCAATTGCTATTCTGCCATCATGCAAGAACAATAATACTTAATAATAAGGGTCAAAAGGCCACTGTGCATCTGGCTAATTTAGGTGTAGTGTCATATACTTCAGACTTAGGCTGTCCAGCTCTCATTGGCTTTACAGACATGACTGCAGTACAGATTTTGAGGGAGTGGAAATAAAAGCAGTGTAAAATGGAGTGAAGTTTTTTAAGTTCTGGAAAAAAAACCCACGTATATCTGATTTTTCTCTGTATTCCTGTAAAATGTTGTATTTGTTGCCTATTGCTATATATAAAATGTTGTCAGTATTTCCATGGTAATACTGTCAACAAACCTGAACAGATAGGCTTCTGTACATCCGTCCACAGGCGTATGTTTGACTAAGAAAAGCAATATTGCCTCTTCCTTAGTCATTGTTCACATTTCTCTGTGCTTGGCACATGCTGTGAAAATGTCTGGGAAAATAATGGGTCTCAGTCCTGCTGTTCCACCCATTGACAAGCCATTATTATAAATCTGTGCATTATCTGTGATTATAAAATCACTGAAATCTGCTACTGTGAAATAGGTTGTCAAAGAATCATAGCCTGGACCAGAATTATACTCTCTGTACCTGAATTATATTATGGAAAACTTTTCATAATGTCATCCATTGTTATGTATGTAGTCCTTGACTTTGTCTTCCTATTACAAGCTAACTAGCCCAAGCTATACATGTGTGCATTTTTCCTTTCCTTCATGCTCTTGCACACATTTTCACACTGTAGGCTATTTAAGTGTGTGTGTGTGTGTGTGCATTTTTTTAATATAAAGATAGGGACCCTCAGTGGAAAAATGTTCATGAATCCTGTCACTTTTGATAAGTGTCAGCTTAACCTTCAGGGAAAAATGTGACTCTTTGCCTGGTAAATACCTTAACTTCAAAGGATTACTCATCCAGCTTGAAAAATTGCTTTTTAAAAATGTCAAATTTACATACCACTTACAAATTAAAATTTATATTGTGTGGTCTGTACCACTCAGGGACCATAGTCACTGGAATTGGTGTTAGTTCCTGTTAGAGATCATGAATGAGTAGATTGTACACTTGTATCAATGGCTGACCGTTACAAAATTATAGGGTGGTTTTGGCACCTCACCTCCTAGTATTTTGAGAATCAAGTTATCACAGGCAAAAAGCGAGGAAGGAGGAGGATGTAGCAAGAAGATTGCTTCTCTTGCCACTAGCCAACAGGAAGAATTGGATATCTTAATTGTTATCCACAGTTTTGGTCTGTGTGGAGGTTGTTGATATAAGAACATTTATCTTAATAAAAATTAAAAGCTGTGGAGTTGGATAGCTCAGAAGCTTGGAGTATTGGTCAGTAAAGAAATTCTCACATTTAGGTCATGGAAATTATTCAAATCCAGTGATTGAAAACATTACAATGTGAACTCCATTTGGTGTCATGTGTTAAATGAGTTGGTGATCTTGAATCCAGTTTTTAATGGACAAGACAGAGTTCATATACCAGAAATTACCTTACCCTACCAGTAATTCACATCCTTATTGTCACTCTGAGAGGATAAAAATTAAATAGTCATGTGTGGACTTTTCTTCCCACTTACTGAATTGGACACTCAAAATCAGAGTGGGAGATAAGTAGGCAGCACGGTGTGTAGAAGCTTGCACTGCCATTTCCGCCTCTTACTTCTTCCTGGGATAACAAGAGGGCAGGAATATCGATCCAGCATTTCTATTGCCAGGGCCGTTATTGCCATATTTCCTCCAGCTCTAAAATTCATTTACTTAAAACCGAGCACCAAAAAAGTAACAGATAAAATTGGGAGAACAAGAAGAAACACAGGTTGATTGCATTTGTTTTTTTCATAAAGGACAACTGGAAGAAAACACATTGTCTTTCCTAAATCAATATATTTTCTAATCAAAGAGGCTTCTACTGTAAATAACACTTCCAGTACTAACGTATGTAAGTGGTCAGGGCATGTACCACTATAAATAAACAACCTAAGGAACAGTCCGTGGGTGCAAGACAGCCTCATCTAGAGATCCTGTCACTAAGCTTGAGCTGTGAGAGTTCTCAAATTCTGGAACAGAGCTCTGCTGTCCTACAGCAATTCTTAACTGATGTATGGTCTCTAAGGGGCCATAGCTAGCTGTCATAAGTCATGGTATCCCTACAACATCCAAGACCTGCTTAAATCAAAAAGCAAAGAAAGTCTGTACCTCCAGGGCCAGAGTCATGGAGGAGACATCTGCGAGATGTTCCCCAAAATTGATATTTCAAGGAATAAGATATGTATCAGCTAACTAGCTGGTGCCGTGGTGTCTTTTCCCAAATGTACTGCCTGGCAAAGAAAGTCCTTCTGCCCTGGTGGATGTCCTGTGATCTGAGGACTTGCAACAAATTAGGGATTTGAAATCCCTGAGAGTTTCATGCCTAGAGGAGCAAACACTAACCCTTCCAACGCTACCGGACAACTTGGAGAAAACACCACACAGGGATACTAAGTTTCCTAGCCTCAATTTAGGAAAATCCAGATTGGGCTAGCATATGGCTCATTTTTCTCTAGTAACATACAGTATTACCAACACTGGTAGTATTATCACTGATGTAGTTTCCCCTTTCAGCCACTAGAGAAGTTCTGGGTTCTGCCTGCAGTACTGGAATTGAGAGTTGGGCAGCTGTGGCACTCGGATGGGAATGCATAGGCCTGGGGGAGTGGAGGCAATGGGCACCTGCCAGGGAACAGGGGGATCCTGAGAACGATGAGAAGGAGTTGGGGACCACGTGCACAGAGCAGATGGGGACTGCATTTACTGTGTACATTTCTGTTATGCACTTAAAGTTGAATTTTCTACCTGTAATTGTCACAGGCTCATTGAGTGTAGGCAGGGGGGTTAAAAAACTAGAAGACAAATAAAAAAACATAGTTTGGCTAAAAATCATATCTATTTTTAAGAGTAATCTTTTGATTTTGGAGGTTCTGATTCATGAAGTTTGAACTCTTACAGTTGGCAACACCACATCTATTGCTTCTCAAAGGCAGCATAAGCAGTTTTTTAGGTTCTGTCTTGTCCTTTTTTTTTTCAAGGAGATTAGGTGGGACCATGTCTGTGTCAGTAAAAATACCAAGGAGAATATGACTGAGTCATATTTTGTAATAATTTGCAAGATCTTCCCAACACAGCAGTTATTTCCAGTATCCTACTACAGGTTCTTTAAGCAAATACAGTAATGTATCATTTCAACTATATCCCCTTGCGGAAGGTCAAGAAAAAATCCAAAATCAGAACAAGTTTTTAAAATCATTTATTTGCTAAAATTAGAACCAAGGCTGCTCTCATCATTTATCATAATATCCCAATTTAAATGCGGGTTTTGACCTTTTTTGCACAAGGCAGTCACACATTCTTCTATGAAGAACATATAAAACAATACAAATTTAATTATGGGATTATTTTTATCCTAATAAGAGAGAGTACTGATATAATGAAAACTTTTCCAATGTGTATAATTTTTTTCTCTGTTTCCATAACATGTTGGAAAACCTCATTTTTGAAAATTATTTTTCTTAGCAACAGCTTGAAATATATTGTCTGTGACATTATGGCATTGAGCCCCCACACATTTCTTGTTTGTAATAGTCCTGCCACTTAGATTAAATGATGTGTGTCATTCAGCAGGTAACATTCTTTTGAAACATAGATTTCAACAGCAATGGACATACCAGGCTACTTTTAGTTCATTTGCTTTTAACAAAGGGCTTTTGAAAGAATCTGACAGTTCGGTACACAAAATGCGACTGTCTTTATCCCAGATGGATACCATGAGCCACCCATTTCTTCTCCAGACAGTGTCCATGACTGAATTATTTCCCAGTTTTTCCTTCTGCCTCACTGACTGCTTCTTCATTATTGCTGTCTGTGAATCATCCACCCCATCTCTGTTGGTGTTTCCCTTGGTCAAGTCCTCTTTTTTTTCTCTCTCTCTCTCTCTCTGTGCTCACCGCCCAGGATGACCTCATCCATGCTTTTTGTCTCTCATCCCACCTGCTGATTGCTGCAGACCTCCTTTCCCCCCAAGCTTACATCTTCCTCTGGATCTCCTGTTCCTCCTTCAAACTTAACAAATCTGAATATATAATTTTCCTTCCTTTCCGTCCCTCTAGTGTGTCTGACTCTCACCATTTCCCCTTTTAGTCTACCCAGCATGTTGCAATTATATTATTGTTGTTGTTTAAATATTTTTATTGTGGTGGCACTTACAGGCCCGAGTCAGTGATCAGGGCCCCCATTGGTCTAGGAACTGTGCACATACATAATGAAGACAGTCCCTGCCCAAAGGAACTTACAGTCTAATCAACTTTCTTTCACCCTACTTTGACCATGTCCAACACCTCTTCCCCACCCACTCCCACCACAGCCGGAATCACTTCCTTGTAATGGCTCCCCACTTCTGTGTGTGTCACATTTGAACTCCCCACCTTCACTTTCAAGGTACTGCATAGCTCTGCTACTGCCTACATCTTAGCTCTGTGCTCCATTTACTTTCACACTATGTCCTTTGTCCTGATCTGCCAGTCACGTGTTTACCGTTTCTTTTAGTAATGCCACCAGTGGTTAAATCCAGAGGTAGCATCGTCTCATTTCTACAAAGCACCAGGAAAACTGATGGCACTATATAAATATTTAATAATAATCTCTCATTTAAAGTCCAGTCCTGAAGTCCTTACTCAGACAAGACTCCCCGGTGTTTCACTGGTAGTTTTGCCTGTACAAAGATTTCAGGATTGGGAGCATTTAACCTGGAGACTAAAAACTCCATCTTCCAGTCCTTTTTTTCTACACTTCATTCACAGTATGTTTCTGCACTAACCCAAGGCAAAATTAAGACCCCAGATTCAGGCTCCTCTGGTTTGGCTCCATCAATTATTTCTACCTAAAAGGCCAAGTTTTGCTCTTAAAGGCGCATGTGCAACCTCCCTGCATTACTTGGAGTGGTATCTCCGAGTAACTCAAGAACAAAATTTGACCTAAAGTAGGTTGAAAAATCCTCTACTACTCCTACAGAAGGAGTTCAAGAATTAATGTGATTGTTTCAGGAGAGGATAAGGGGAGGGGTCATTTAGATTTGTAACAGGTGCAGATTATGGGTGTATTTTTCTGTGTTCTGAAGAAAGAATTCCTTTGTAAGTGTTATGGAAATGGGGACAGAAAAAAAGAGCTTCACTGCCATTTCATTTGCTCCAGCAAAGGATGATTGCTAATGTATTTATAAATACTACTGTCAAAACTTGGTGTTTTATATAGAAATCATCATCATCCCCTACTGCACATTAGCCCAGTCTGCGCTGTGGGCTTTTTTTTTTTTTTGTCTTTCTTGAGAATGATTTGAAAGCTCATTGTAGCTGTTCCCATATCTTAAATCCCTTCTTTTATCTGTGTTTTTTGATGTCACTTCAATGTAGACAAGCCTCTTCCATTTCCTCAGAAAGCTTCCTTTATACAAGAGTAGCTCTTTTGCCCTAGTGATGAATTTTAAGGAAGAGTTGGTGAGCTGACCTTATGTGCTAGAAAATGTTTAATAGCAGCATTCATTAAACCAAAAGGTGAAGCTGTTTAGTTTTATTGCTAGTTTTAAAGGAATCTTCATTATTAGCACATTAGCTTTATAGATAAATAGTTTTTATAGCCAACTGCAACCAGTTGAATTTGGAAGAAAAACACCTGACCAAAATCCTTAAAACACTGTAGTTTTCTTGAATATTTAATGTCATAACCTTTATAACTTCCTGTAATTCAAAAGGTAAGCTGACTCTCTGACCTCCCTTCTTCAGCTTTATGATTGACCCCATTATTCTGCTTCAATGTCATTCTTTGCCTTAATATACTATTGTGTAAAACTGTAGATAGGCAGTATTTCTATTATACAACCTAGCTGAGAACTCCACACCTGTATCCTTGTCTTCACTTGACACTCTAGAATGAGAAGTGTGGTCAGTGGAGTGAGGAGGTGACCGGGAGCCAGATATTCCCAGTCTCTTTTCCTGACTGTGATTGACTAACAGCTTTACTCTGGAGAAGTCATTTAACTGGACTGTGTCTATTACAGCAATAATGGACTTATTTCTAACCTGTATCTTATTTCACTGTATCTAGGCCCCAACACCATGCATCTAACTAATGTACTTCACAAGGATGCTGTGAGGCTATATTTATTTATTTATTGCAAAGCACTATGAGAACAGCAGATGAAAAAATACTATACAAGTTTAGTGTGTTTAATCTCGTATGGATCCAGATCTTTGGGTGCAGCCCAGGCTATGCTCAGCACAAGACTAAGGCCATGAAAAGAGCACTTGAAGCAATCTTTGGCTCCTCAAAAGCAGCTGAGGTCCAAAATAGTCCACACTGTTACTTAGAGGAACTTCTTGGCTATTCTAAGTTCTGCTATCTGCCATAGCCTTCTAGAGGCTCTGGCCACATTTTCTTCCATCCACAATATGCCTCCTGCTTCCGCCATACAACCAGAGAGAAACTGAGGTCACTTTACCTATATTTCACACATTTTTTAAAATGTTACTTTGACAAACAGCATTACTTAGAATCTTTTTATAATGACTAGTCAAATGGCAACTGACATACTTTTTTTGGACAGACTTTTTTTTATTACTTTGTGTAAAATATTAGTCATGTTCAATAGGAATGGATAGGAAAATCAATATAAGGTAAAAATTTCTGTTAAATTTTAAAGTCTTACAGTTTGGATACACTGTCTTTTACAAAAATACACATACACATCCCCATATGTGTGGTTCCAGACAGACTGCCCAAAGTATTTTATTGTTCCATTTGCTGCTAAGAATAATGAAAATGCAACTAATGCAAAGCAACAGGGAATATGTGTGTCTATGCATATTCTATGGTAGTGGGCCTATTTTAAGTTTATAGTAGTGCTTTTTTCTAGCACCATCTTATGATATTATAATATATGAACAAATATAGTTAGTGTCTTAATTATAATTTTAAATGGCTTACATAGCTGAATGTAATTGCCAAAAACAATCTCAAAGGAATTTTGTTACTAAGAATTCATTAATGATTTATATGAGTATTAATGTAGTCCCCTTATATGTAACATATATTATTAATTAACTGTTATAAGGTTTCACTTAACACATCTAAGAGGCTAACTAGGAACATTAGAGTTGCTGTTACGTATTCCTGTCTTGAATCTGTCTAAACAAAGATATAATTTAGAAAATTTCCACTAGGAAAGAGTATTAATTGCCTCCAATGAATCAGGCAGTTTGACCTTTAAAACACAACCACAGTCTTTACATCTTCTAATAATTTAATGGAAATGTTTTGAATCATCAGCCATTTAAAAAAAAATCCACAATGCCTTGGACATCAACACCGAAGGAATTCAATTAGCTTTTGTCTTGAATGATTTGAGAAACAATCTGCTGGCCTAACATGAAGTCCTGGCAACTCTCAAGAGCTTAATAGAACTTCATCTCTGATTTTACATTTGAAATCTAGCAAAAACTAAAAGTTTGACTTTTATGAGGAACCAATTTAAACAGTCTGACTGAAGCTAACCTCCTATGACTGGAAAAACTGGCCTCCAAAGGCTCATGAAAGACACAAAAACAAAATCCCACCATGAAACCTCATCCTGAATTAGCTGTGTGGAAATAGAAGATTTCTTGTTAAGTAATCTTCATGACCAACACAATTACAAAATTAATGAACATTTATTTTTGTCATTACTAAATGATCTGGGATAGCTTGCCAAGCACTTAAACATACCTGGCCCTGATCCTGTAGTGACTTTATTCTGTTCACGGCCAGGAGATAAGGGCCATGGCTTTATACTCAGGGGCTCCCAGTTGATAGAACAACCCCCGAGGACTGCTGGCAGCCACAGTGCAACCCTAAAAAAGCGTATAGGTTTACCCTTAGTAGTTTCTGATCCTTTTTACAATCTACAGCAAAGTCTCTTTCTGGAATCTAGTACATGCTGCCACATGGATAAAAGACTAGAAATGGTCAATAAAAGAGACATCTTAGTTGGATTATTTTTCTCTTTTTTCACTGAAAATATAATTCAATGAAAAACGTCTAGACATCTTTATATATGAGTAGAGCTTGTTGGGAATTTCCAGCTACACATTTTTTCTTAGGAAAATTCTGATTTGTCAAAACTGAAATGATTCTTGGGAAAGGGTCAGTTTTGATGACTCTCCTGATTCAAAGAAATTTTGAAAGAAAAGTTTTAAAATTGTCAATATGGGATGTTTCAGCATTTTCAAAATGAAAATTTTTGTTTTTTGGTTTGAAAGGCTTTTTGTTTGAAAAATTTAGTTAATACTAAAAACAGGCTTTTTTTTCTAAAAAGTCACAAACCAACACACAACATTTTAAAATTATTGGAACAAAATGTTTTGATTGACTTGACCCAAAATTTATTGTGGGTTATCAATTTGGGGAAAGTTTTAAGATTTTAACTTTTCATCCTGATTCAGGTTGGGACAGAAAAATAGTTTCCCATCCAGCTCTATCTGTGATCTCATCTTCTGTGAACCATGGCTCTTCTCCCTCTGTAATTCTTTCAGCCTTGCCTTTCTGCCATTACAAATGCGATCTCTGACATATTGTAACCTACATAGTTTTGTCTGGGTAGATTGTAATTGCCTATGAAGCATTCTGTGATATTCTGTGTGACTGATGCTTTACAAACATAAAATGTGTTGTATAAATGAATGTTCATTAGCCTATGACTAATTCCTTTTTCCTGTCATGGTAGTTGCCAAAATCAAAACACTAGCATAGCAGTAAGTTTCTCTAAATACTTCAGTTTCTTCTGAAATTTGTTTGTCAAAGAAGTATAACGGCTTATAACAGTGTGTTGATGGGGCTCTCCTGGTTCATGAAGCTGCCCACATTCACTGAAAGCTAGGGAGAGTTAAATCAGCAGAACAGTGAAGAAATAGGAAGTTCCTACATCAGGGCCAAATTGTGAACCTATTTAAGTCAAAGGCAAAACTCTCATTAAATTCAGTGGGTTCAGGATTTACCCCTTAGGAATTATTAAAGAAAAACTAAACCAAGATGGAAACCACCAAAAATGGGGAACCCCACACTGTAAATGGCATTATTCTCCAAAACCGATACTTAGAACTCTCCCTGTAATATAGGGATATTCAGAGACAGAGATTTCCTAGTCCTTAAAACAGCCCTTGGTCCATCTAATTACAGCTTTAGCCATTTTAAGTGAAAAATGTACTGTAATCTTCCCTAGACAAGTCCCTCCAGCTTTTGCAGAACCTAAACCTTCATTTAAAAAAAATTACTATAGCCCTTATGGTTTCTTGCTAAGTGTGCAGAATGACAGCTTCAAAGCTGCCACCACCAAGCAACAGGTGATGCCCAACCAGTGGAAGATTAGAGTGGGGATGATGACGTTGCTGAGTGGAGAGAATGGCTTGCAATGATCTGTGGGTCAGGCTGGGGCTTGGCTTGAAGTGCCAGTGTATTTCAGCCTGGCAAGTAAATGTAGTCCTTGGGCTACTAGGTGTTGGATAGGGCTGGTCAAAAAATTGGAATCTTTCATCACAATTAAAAATTTCTGCAGGAAAAGATTGGATTTGGTGAAACTCGTGATAGAGTTGGCCCATGATAGGATGGTTCAATCACATGGAAAGATTACAATGCATCATGAGAGGTGTGGTTTGGACAGCAAGCAGAGTACAAAGAGAGGAATAAGAGCATAAGGGACCCAGAAGTACAATTTCCAGAACACACTGTGGTGGTTCAGACAGAGATTAATCTCAACTTGACCAGAAACAAAAGATTTCATATTGGGTCAACAAACTGTGACAGACGCATTTTGATTCAGGAATGTCAAACATTTAGTTTCAATGAAAAGATGTCGACACAAAATGCTTTAACATTTCCAAATTGAAATTCTTTGTGCTGCAAAATGTTTAGCTATTTCAACATTTTGTCCCAATTTGGTATGAAAAACAAATATTGAAATATGGGAAATAGAAATTCTGGTTTTCACTCAGGTCTGGTGTTGTGTAAGATTTTCAAGTCATTTCTTAAATAATGGTGACCATATTTAACCTCTCATCTCCTGATACTTTAGTCACAAATAAATATCTACAGCTACTATTAAACAAATGTGTACCATAAAGTAGCCTACAGTGAAATATCAATACCAGCTTGGCTACCCGCTAACAACCTTATAGACTGCAATACAATACACTGAAGTAACATATTGTTGTCAGTGAAATTGGACAGTTCAAACTATTAATTTTTATATATACATAGATTTTAAAGCCAGAAAGGTCTATTATGAACATCTAGTCTGACAGCTTGAATAGCAAAGGCCATATAATTTCACCATAACACATGAGTCTCTATAGCTTGAGCTACATTTTATTCTAGCAGTTTACTTCTGCCCTAGAAACTCTTTAAATTAATGATGATATCTTTGTCCACAGCACCGGGAATTAATGCAGATTACAACCTTAGTACACATTTAACTGACATTTCTTTCTGATCCTGTAATATTGTGGTTCAGTGTGAATCGCTTAGGGCCAGATTCTGCTTGGCCTTACATGGGTGTGCAGTGGGAAAAAGGCCAAGGGGACTCTTCCCTCCTCCTTTCCATGGCCCATGTAACAGCCAGGCAGAATTACAGACCCTGTTCCCTCCCTACCCCCCACAGGTGCATGTTGCCTCCTATACAATAGTCATCAGAACTGGTAAGCCAGTCAGCAAGATGGGGTAGTGAGCTCCACTGTAAAAAGGAATGTAGCAGCAAGCACACTGAATCAGTGCCCCTCCGTGCTCCAGGAGACATTTTGCCTCCTTAAATGAAAACACCTCCTGGTATTCCAGGAGGTTACAATCCAGCCTATAATTATTATTTATTGTTTAGATTGCAAAATTCAATCTACCATTTGCTAAATGCATTCCAAACACAGAGGAAGATGCAGTCTTTGCTTCAAAGAACATGCGGCCAGATCTTCAGCCGGTTTAAATTGGCTTAGCCCCATTGAAGTCAATGGAGCAATGAAGAATTTCACCAGTGTGGGATGTGGACCACAGTCTAAAAAGATAAAACAAAGAAAAGGTTGCAGGAAAGGAAAGCTCTTAAACATGTCACACTCCCCTGAGCTCAGATTCAAATGGGAAATGTTCAGATGGCTCCAGCATTAACAATAAAAAAGATGTGTTAGAACAAATGGTGCGGAAATAAATTAATTTATTAGTAAATAGTCTTTCAGGCATCTGCCACTTTTCCCTCCTCCTCATACTTTTGTCACTACCATCTTCCGTTATAAAGGATGCCCTTCATTTTCAATCAAAATATACTACTATCCTGCATAAACTGCTATTGTACCTTGCTTCATTATTATTCTAAATTATTTACAATAACAGCCTCAATTGTTGCAGTAAATCCTGGCCAGTTTGCCTTTTGAAAGTTCCATCGTGGATTAATCAATGACATGATTTTGAGAAATTCCGTCTTAATATGGATTATAACTGGTCAATGCTGACTTTGTGGAAAGTTACCAAGAATAGTTCAAGACGCATTCTGATGGATTCCAAATTAGTCTTCGGTGAGGAAACAGACATCCTGGTTGCAGTCTCCGGTTCCAGTGAGCAGAATGAAAAGTGCCTTTGTCTTTTGGATCCAAAAGGCAATGTGTGTCTCGATGTGTTTGATTCCTCAACTGTGTTGGCCACAGTATCATTACTTTCATAGCCCTGAATCATGTGGTTGCTATAGAAATCAACAACATATACAAACGGGTGATAAGCCATGGGGAGAAGGCCAGTCTGTATTTGGTACTTTATACATTTTAATTACCATTATTTTGATGATTCTACCATGATATGATTCCACCGAAGCCTAAATATTTAGATTGTTTCACCCAGCTCATTCAAATAGCTGCAAGAAAAATCCTACCTCGCAGCCATTGAAAAGGACACATGCTGGAAATCAGGAACAGAAAGATTATTAAAGATGCACCAAATGACTGGTGGCCCAAATAGAGTAACTTAAGTTAGCTCTCCATCAAAAATGGATCAAGATGATTGAAGCTCTGGACTTTACTCAGTTCAGCCATAAAGCCTGGGGTGCAAATCCAGTGAAATATTGAAACCCTGAAGTCTCAACCAATGTGATTGCAAGAACACTTCTTATGAACTCAAAAGCCCCAGGGGAGAAGCTTATTAATTGCAAAGTGCTCACAGAGCTCAGACAATCAATCAGCTCACTACCTGATTCCTCCCCCCATCATTCCTCTTCACTGTTGAGGAGGTAAGTAAGGCCCTCTCACTCACAAAAGCCAAAAAAGCTGCAGGACCTGATGGTGTCTTTCCAGAATTTCTTTAAAAAGTTGGTGCCAAGGAATGGAAATGGCTGGCAGCGCTGTTCTCCAATATTCGTTCTTTGGGACTTGTCCCTAGGATCTAGCAGAAGACTATCGTACATTCCATTGCCAAATCCGTGAGGCCAACCAGCAATCCTTCATTGTACTTGTCCTTATCACTTCTCTGCAGGAATATTACTCGCAGGATAATGCTGCTTGTTGAAGCAATGTTACCAGATGAACAAGTGGGTTTCTGACATACCACAGCTGCACCCAGGGCCGGTGCAACCATTTAGGCAAACTAGGCAGCCACCTAGGGCCCCTAGTGGTTGGGGGCACCTAAAAGCCCGCTCAGGCGAGGAGGTGGAGTGGAGGTGAGCTGGGGCGGCGGGGGGGACGGGGACGCGGGGAGGGCTGCCTGCAGTAACGGGGGGGGCGCATAGGGGAACCACTCCCCACCCCAGATCACCTCCACTCTGCCTCCTCCACTGAGCACACAACCCCTGCTCTAAGTCTCCTCCAATCGGCGCCGCAAGCCTGGGAGGGGAGGAGAATTAGAGCGGTGCTGGCGTGCTCAGCGGAGGAGGCAGAGCCAAGGTGAGCTGGGGCGGGCTCCCCAGGCGGGCTTAGCTGCCATGGCGGGAGTCTTCCCCGGGCAGGAGGGGGGGCTCCCCAGGTGGGTTTAGCTGCGGGGGGGGGTAGCTGCTGTGAGGGGGGGGCTCCCCAGGTGGGGGGCTGGGTTAGCTGCCGCGGGGGGGGGGGGGGGGGGGCGCAAGGTGGAAATTTCGCCTAGGGCGCGAAACTTCCTTGCACCGGCCCTGGCTGCACCGACCAAGTATTAGCCTTAACAATACACAATGAGGCAAGATTCCAGAAAAACTCAAGTTTGGGGCTGCTTTCTTAGACTTACCTACCGCTTATGACACTGTATGGAGTGATGGCCACTCCAGAAAGCTAGCAAAATTATCCCATGCAATGTAATGATAAAATTATTCCAAAAAGTTCTGACCAGTGATATATTTCATGTTTTCCTTGGTGACCAGACCAATCAGCCACACCCTGTCAATGATGGCCTATCACAGGGATTAATTCTAACACTGATCTTGTTTGCTATCTATCCCAGCAACCGTCCTCAAATATCCTCATAGATATTCCGTCTATGCTAATGACCTTGCTCTGACTAGAAAGGCACAGGATTTACCTTTCATAGAACAAATCTTGACTAAGGATAGTAAAAACATGAAAAATATTTCTTATATTCGTGACTAACTCTAAACCCCACTAAGACTGTTGTGTCAGCAATTCATCTAAACAATGAAAAGGCCAGGGTGAAACTGCACATGGACTTCCATGCTGAGTAGATAAGACATGATCCCACCCCCAAAATATCATGGTGTGACATTAGACCAAATCCTCACACATCACCAGCATCTGAAAAATATCCGTGACAAAATAAAGATTCATGTAACATTCACCCAGAAACTGGCAGGAATGACCTGGCTAGCCAGTGGAAAAACACTTCAGACTTCTTCACTGGCCCTTGTCTACTCTACCACAGAATATTGCTTGCTGGTCTGGACACAGCTTCAACACATCACTTGTCAACTGTCAACTTACCACCTTCATGTGGACCAGTATGATCATCGTAAAATTAGCACCATATCTGTGGCTTCCCATACTGGCCCACATCCAATCACTTCAAATTTGTCACAACATGAGAATCCTTCAGGAGTCCCATATTTGAGGGAACAAGGATTTATAAATAGGTGAAAACCTAAATAATATACCAGCGCTCTGACTATAATCTAGAGAACCTTTTTGGCTTGCAGTGCAAGAGCTTGAAAACTTTGGGTCTTCCCTTGAAGATCAAAGGCAAGGAAGGCAGATGGACACTAAACAAACACCTCATCAAGGATCCAGCCAAAGAACCCAATATTTTTTCACTCCGATGGAAAATATAGCCCACTTGGAATGGTATCTGCACATCACATGGCAGATGCACCTACCTTCTCCATAAATGGGGACTGAGAGACAGTCCTATATGAGATTGTGGAAATGGACTTCATTTAGAATATTGGTTGATGAGGTTTTCCATAGTTTGATCATATCTTGGTGGTATATCTGCCATCCACCTCTGTGTCACCTGAAGCAATCAATTGTCAGCCTAGTTTGGACCCCTAACATTTTAAAGCCATATGAAAGAAGAAGATTAACAATAGTGATGAGTAAGGCTGAGAGTCTCTCAGGGCGGTCATGGAAGTCACGGATTCTGTGACTTTCTGGAACCTCTGACACTTCTGCAGCGGCCAGTGTGGCTGGCCCAGGCAGCTGCACCGACCACTGCTGGGGCAGGTTCGGGCCACCACACCCCTCCTCCCCCTAGCAGCAGCAGGAGTTTGGGTGTGGGAGGGGGCTCAGGGCTGAGACCGCAGGTTGGGCTTGGAATGCAGGAGGGGGTGATGGCTCTGTGCAGTGCTTACCTCGGAGGGGCTCCCTGGAAGTGGCAACATGTCCCTCCCTTGTCTCCTAAGCAGAGGCATGGCTAGGTGGCTGTGCGCTCTGTCTCCGCCTGCAGGCACCACCCCCACAGCTCTCATTGGCTGTGGTTCCTGGCCAATGGAAGCTGCAGAGTGGGTGCTCAGGGCGGGGGTAGCACACGGAGCCCCTCTGGCCACACCTACATGTCTGCCTAGGTAGGGGCCGCAGAGACATGCTGGTTGCTTCCAGGAGCCGTGCAGGGAGCCTACTAACCCCGCCGGCCCCTCCCCTTCTCTCCCCCACAGCAGCAGTAGGGGTCCACGCTGCTGCACACACACACCCTGCACCTGGAATGCCCCGAGCTACCCCCCTTCCCCCAGCGCTCTTGCAGCACTCCCGGGCCGCCACCTGCCCCAGAGCACCCAAGTCAGGGGTATATAGTACAAGTCATAGACAGGTCACGGGCCGTGAATTTTTCTTTACTGCCCATGACCTGTCCATGACTTCTACTAAAACTACCCATGATTAAAACATAGCCTTAGTGATGAGTTATGCAATTAAGGTATTGAACATATTTGTTATAGAAATGAAGAAAAGTTTCCAACATCCTGCTCTACTACAGTACCAGTTCTTGTGCTTCTTTTATATTGTATTTTATGTTTTACAATGTGCACTAATTATTTATTATTTCACTGAAATTGACCACACTGAACCTTTTAGTGGAGGTTTGGGATTAGGGGGGACGGTTGTCTGGCTTGCTGAGGGAAAGAGAACTGTGCTTTTTATGGATGGGGAGGAAGAGAGAGGTCAGAATTTGCTGCAAAAAGGGGGTGACTTATCCACTGGGAACAGAATGGCAGAGGGGTTAGAAAGGGCAAGGCTGGGCAAGAGAAGCCCTTTTTCCACAGAGCAGGCAAAGCAGCATCCTTCCTCCCTCCCCTGGAGGTGACAAAATACCAGGTTTTGTCAGGACTTACTGGTGGGCATCGTGCTAGCCGCTCCTTTTTAGGGGTGCAGGGAAGAAATTTTTCCCAGTTTGGCCTAGGTGGAGTGGGGGGGGGTTGCCTTCCCCACAGTGGGTTCAGGGAGGACTTTGTTATGGTGAGAATGAAGGGAATTAGGCAATATATTGAAACTCATTATGTAAGTGTGGGGTGGATGTCCAGTGCAGGTACTCCATAGGGAAGCATTCAGTGACCAGATATATGACTTGGTAAAGGACTTTAAAAGGAACAGAAGGGTGGGGGACAGGGCTCCTATGAATGGTACGGCAGGGAGATAGCCCCACTTTATAGTCCACCTTACCCCTCGTGTGAGGTGGGAAGTTTCCAGCAATGGGTTGTCTGGAGGACCTGGATGGAAAAAGGGTGGAAGCCCCCTAGCTAGTTATTGAATGAACATGGGGTTACCTGCACTGTACACTTTTATTTGCCAGGTAGTCCCATACATCTAATAATAAAGTTGTGCCATGATTAAAACCATATCAGGTGTCTCCTGTTCTTTCAATGTAGCTGGACAATTAACTATTTTCAGAGGTCTGTACCGGCATTAGATGATTACATCTGCTTTACAGGGCAATAGTATATTTAAAAATACATAAATGAATATACACATTCATATAAGTAAACAGGGGGGCTGGAACAATTTGTATAGGGGGTTGCTGAGAGTCATTGAACCAAACTGTAAACCCTGTATATGATGGAAACCACTTCAAGCCAGGGGTGCAGCAGCACCCCCAGCACAGTATATTGATATCAATATCAATTGATATCAGACCTATATAAATTTTCAAAAAATTCACTTGGTACTCGGAGGATGTATGATAAATTAAAGGACTGGACTATTTTCTCAGCGTAACAAAGAGGTTGAATCCCTGCTTTAAGTGAAAAATTCAACCTTAACTATAGAGTCACCAATAATATCTCCATAATATATATATATAGTGTATGTGTTTATATATAATACCAGTATGAACATCTATAAGTTACAACATAGTTCTGAAATGTGTGAGTACTGGTTCTAGCTTTAATAGTATCAAAAGCTGAATTTCCATTTTAGACAACACACTTCAATATTGAATGGAAGGAGCCAACAGATGTGATTCCCAATTTACCTGCTTAATAGTGAATTTAAATCAAGTTGGTTGTGATGGCTCTTACTTTTCCTCTCACTGTCTTCTTTTGTAATGTGTGACTGCTTCTTTCTTTCTTCTTCTTATTTATTGTTTGTTGGTTACTTTTGACCAGATCAGCTAGCTAAAAATTGGGGCCTTGCAGGTTGTTCCAGTCAGGAGGAGAAATAGATGATAGAGTCAGGTGCTTTTGATGCAATCCTGTTTGTTTACAAAGAATGTACAAAGTTCTGTTTCCCTGAACACTGGAGAAAATACACTATGAGACAGTTTCCTTGATAACAGCCCCTAGCATCTTTTTGGCCAGCACTAGACCCAAAACTGTTCTCTAGACTTTTCTCTCAGTGCCACACACTTTGCTTGTTCAGGCTGTGTCTGGAACTTCCTCCTCCTCTTTCAGTGTGCTTCTCTGCTTGTCTTTTCCCCACCCCCACCCCATGCACCCTTATTCAAACAATGTCCAGTGAAGCTTTTCCATTACATAGTTCAAATTCCTGAGTGGCCTTGGTTGTGCCTTTGTTTTGGGCAGTGATATATGACCAGGACACCATTATGCTAGGTGCATACACAGAACATAAGGATGGTCCCTACCCCAATAGCTTACAATCTCCTCTTCTGGTTGTGTGCTCAAAAGTATTCTTGACAAAAGTGAGGATGAGGTCCTGTGGTGTCAGCAGAAACATGAGGAGCATATGGTGCCATTTCTCAGGACTAGATGATAAACCATGCTTATAAATACAAATATCTTTTCATGGACAACAAAAGAAAGAACCTCCCCCCCCCCCCCAAGAAAGGAAAGCTTATATATATATATATATATATATATATATATATTTTAAATGCAATAAAAATCTAATTGTTTTAAATGGATATTCTCCAACAGAATCACATATGTATCAAACACCAAAAAAGGAGTCTTTTTATTGTTTACCTAAACAGTAAAAAAGTATATCATAATATATTTATATTGACTCTGCTATAAGCCATCTACCACATATTTTTGATTCTATCTTCCTTCAAATATTTGTGGTATCACAATCTTTCATATTCTCTCAAAAATTACTACATAACTTGTCTAAAATGCTATGCAGTAGCTTAAAGTACTTTTGCTACAATGTTTTGGACCATTACTCTATAATATTTTGGTATTACTTTATATGTATGCTGCGTAGCCTCATTTAATTATATGTACCCTTCATTTGTCATCTGTTCTAGATTGCATCTCCCTATTCAGAACAGTAGAGGGGAATTTATTATTTCCTTTGTCTTTTTGGTTAAGATATATTTCTGTCCTTTGCTTTCAATCCTGAGAATATGTAAAAATCAGAGCTACTTCAAACCCATCTTAAACTGTAACAAAGACCTTTGTAATACTCTTTTCATAGAATCATAGGACTGGAAGGGACCTCGAGAGGTATCTAGTCCAGTCCCCTGCACTCATGGCAGGACTAAATATTATCTAGACCATCCCTGACAGGTGTTTGTCTAACCTGCTCTTAAAAATCCCCAATGATGGTTATTCCTCAACCTCCCTAGGCAATTTATTCCAGTGCTTAACAACCCTGACAGTTAGGACGTTTTTCCTAATGTCCAACTTAAACCTCCCTTGCTGCAATTTAAGCCCATTGTTGCTTGCACTATCCTCAGGATGTTAAAAATAACCTTTTGTGTACTTGAAAACTGTTATCATGTCCCCTCTCAATCTTTTCTTTTCCAGACTAAACAAACCCAATTTTTTCAATCTTCTCTCATAGATCAAGTTTTCTAGATCTTTAATGATTTTTGTTGCTCTTCTCTGGACTTTCTCCAATTTGTCCACATCTTTCCTGAAATATGGCACCCAGAACTGGACACAATACTCCAGTTGAGGCCTAATCAGCACATACTAGAGTGGAATAATTACTTCCTGTGTCTTGCTTACAACACAATTGCTAATACATTCCAGTATTATGTTTGCTTTTTTTGCAGCAGTGTTACACTGTTGACTCATCTATAGCTTGGGGTCCACTATGACCCCCAGATCCCTTTCTACAGTACTCCTTCCTAGGAAGTCATTTCCCATTTTGTATGTGTGCAACTGATTGTTCCTTCCTAAATGGCGTTCTTTGCATTTGTCCTTATTGAATTTCATCCCATTTACTTCAGACCATTTCTCCAGTTTGTCCAGATCATTTTGAATTATAATCCTATCCTCCAAAGCATTTGCTACCTCTCCCAGCTTGGTATCATCTGCAAACATTATAAGTGTACTCTCTATGCCATTATCTAAATAATTATGAAGATATTAAACAGAATCGGACCCAGAACTGATCCCTGCAGGACACCACTCGTTATGCCCTTCTAGCATGACTGTGAACCACTGATAACTACTCTCTGGGAATGGTTTTCCGGCAGTTATGCACCCACCTTATAGTAGCTCCATCTAGGTTGCATTTCCCTAGTTTGTTTATGAGACAGTCATGTGAGACAGTATCAAAAGTTTTACTAATGTCAAGATATACCACATC
Organism: Chrysemys picta bellii; assembly: GCF_011386835.1. Lineage (NCBI taxonomy): Eukaryota > Metazoa > Chordata > Testudines > Emydidae > Chrysemys > Chrysemys picta. The sequence continues at coordinate 68,677,226 of NC_088794.1, read as the reverse complement.
TAGTGCTTCCCCCCATCCACTAGGCTTGTTACCCTGTCAAACAAAGCTGTCAGACTGGTTTCACACAATTCGTTCTTGACAAATCCATGCTGACTGTTACTTTTCACCTTATTATCTTCTAAATGTTTGCATATTGATTGCTTAATTATTTGCTCCATTATCTTTCAGGGTACAGAAGTTAAGGTGACTGGTCTGTAATACCCTGGGTTGTCCTTATTTCCCTTTTTATAGATTAGCACTATATTTGCCCTTTTCCAGTCTTCTGGAATCTCTCCAATCTTCCATGACTTTTCAAAGATAATTGCTAATGACTCAGGTATCTCCTCAGTCAGCTCCTTGAGTATTCTAGGATGCATTTAATCAGGCCTGGGTTTCATTGTCCTGGGTTCATAAGCCAGTACATCTTTGAGCAGGATGCTCATTTGATCTAAGAAGATATTTTTTCCCCATTTCAAGATCCTAATTCCAGTGGTGGTAGCTGCTAATTAACAATGTTTGAATCACCGTATTTCTAAATCCCATCACACGTAGACTGTGATTAGAGTCAAAATTCTGAATATTGGTAATTTCTGTATTTTACCCTCCTTCCCATTTGTCTTTCTAAAAAGGTGCAGCAGCCTATTATTTCCCACCTCCATATTATATTGCATGTTGAGGTATGTACACACAACGGAGGGAAGCCAAAAACAGAGGTTTTCACCTCACCATCTAGTTTCTGACAAACAAAAATGACACCATAGTTATCGGTCACCTTTATCTTGTTTACTGACCGTATATTTTTCATTAGACATTAGAGAAGTATGAGGTCCACTATTATGATATCTCATTATTGTAAAACTCCTTTAGATGGGAGAATATTGGAGATAACTAATAGGATGTATAATGTATGGCTATGTATTCATTGAGTGTAATACAGAGAGAGCAGAAAAAAACATATAGATTAGTGGAACGGATTGTGATTGTATATATAAACTTGTTACTTAAGTTTTTACTGCGCAACTCGAAGAAAAACTACATTAATATTTAGTGCCTTGTTTTTCATGGTTAACAGCAGGGAATAGAGAGAGAAACACAAATAAACTACCAGAGATTTTATTTCAAAGAACCCAACATCACTAAATTCAAACTTTGTTTTGCTGTTACCTTGGTTTTAATGAAAGCTGTGTTCAATGATGGATGGATGATTCAGGAAATAAGAAACCTCTCACATTTAGGAAGTATGGACTGAATTGAAACACTCTTGATAATTCAATATTTCTGTCCATCCTAATACATTAAAGGCATTAATGTAAATGGGAAACCTCTTTAGCTTTATGGATGACATTGAATTCAGATGGCTGAGAATTGTACATTATTCAGAGAAATGGTAATATGAGCACATGGGATTAATTAATGCTTGTAAAACATTTGGTAGATGAAAAGTGCTCAGAGAGCATTGTTGCGGGGTATTTTGTCAGCAAAGAAATGCTAATAGGTATTATGAGCAGGATAAAGGGCCAGATCCTTAGTTGATATAAGTCAGTGTAGTTCCATTGAGGTCAGTGGAGCTATGCCAATTTACACCAGATGAGGATTGTCCCAGAAGTTTTAATCACTAATATAGGGTGGATATGTTGTCTGACAGAAGAGAGCTATTTTCTGAAATAAGAAGAAATTAAATATTGTGGTTTCTATACTTCTGTCATTCTGCGCTTCTCAAGGGTGGGAGCCAAGTGAGGGCAAAAATAAGTAGAAGAGCCCCTAAACTCAGGAACAACATCTGGGCAGGCTAGCACCTTCATCCCTGGAGTCCACAGAAGTTCCTGCATAGTTATGTCTAGTGTGACCAGATGTCCCATTTTTAAAGGGACAGTCCTGTTTTTTGGGACTTTTTCTTATATAGGTGCCTATTACCCCCCACCCCTGCCCATTTTTTCACAGTTGCTATCTGGTCACCCTAGTTATGTCATGCTGTCAGGGCTCCTTTGGTCTGGTAGGAGAATGCTGAGGTGAATAGTGGGAAGAGCAATTCTACATAGCATGCTCCCCTCAACCACTGGTGATGTAACCAGCATTAAATGCTTTCTGTACCTTTTGCTTAGATTGTGGCACAAACACTGGCAGCTCTGAAATCTGCATGGATGAGACCTTCTTTTACTACAGAGATTTGGTGCTTAACTTCCTATTCCTGTGTGAACCCCAGGTACTCTTCCCATTGATGGAAACATACTGAGTAAAATCCATTAGCTTCATCCCTCAGTTTCCTGGATGTTTTTTCTCTATACATGTTTTCCCCCCATATAGCAATGTGTAAATATTAAATCCTTATACAGGGCCAAATCCTAAAGTCCTTGCTGATTTTTACCCAGGCAAAGCTTCTAAGAATTGATTGAAAACTAAGTAAGGAATTCCCAAAGAAAACAGAATTTGCTTTTATATGTTTTCTTTCACATTCGAAGTATACCAAACACCTTTGAAGAGTAATGAATCCCTGTAGTGACTTACAGTGGATGGTGTAGGCAAAAAGCACAGACCCTCAGCAGTAGCATATATACAGCCAAGACTATTAGAACCTGTTTTACTTAGGGGAAATGTTGACCAACATACCAGCGTTATGCCCTACTTTTATAATAAGATGTGCAGAAGAATCTCTAATTTTGCCAGGACTGCCACAAGAGATAACATTTGATTAAATGTTGTGCCTTAGGACCAAATGCTGCCATTTAGGCACCAGGTAGGGGTGCAGAGTGTCATTTCATTGCCTAGGGAGGAATATTGAGTACAATCTCTTCAAAGAATTCCCTAAAGGATCGTGCAATATGCTCCTCTAAAAGGTGGCCCACTATGGGGCCCTTTGTGTATGCCCAACTCCCATTGAAGTCAAACTGAGGAAAAAAATGTTAGGCTGTTTGTGAAAGTCAAAGTGCAATATTAAAAATGTATCACTTCAAGTTTACCCTAGCTTCAGTAGTGTCCAACAAAATTGTCCCAGTGTGGCAGTATTAAAGCTTTTTTACTGCCTTATTTGATTCTCTCTCTTTTGATGGAAAATGAGCAAATTAGTACAGTACATCAAAATAACTTCACTTGACCTAGAGAAAAAAACAAAGTTACTAACTCCCATAGAAATGATGCTTAAAGGGTGGAAAAGTTGTTATACAATTGCCAAAAAGAATCAACCTTAAAGTCAAGGTGACCCTTCATCCTTAAATTGTCCTGTTGTGTCTAGGCAGTTGTCGTGCATATGGTGTGGGGTTACATAGACTCTGATCTGAGACCTCAAGGAATAGCAAGCAAACCTAAATCATTATTTTGCAGACATTTCAAGATGCACCTTAACTATTTATCTATTTAGGGATTTAAATGAATATATTATTTACTACAAAGATTGAATATCTTGGATACTTTGAAAAATGCATATTAATACATCATTGGGGCTTAATGAAATGTGGATTACTGACCTGTTGGAAATCTTGGCAGACAATATACATGGTATCAGAGAGGATACATGTATCAGAGGGGTAGCCGTGTTGTAAAAGCTGTGATGTAAAAGCCCTGTTGATGTTGCTGTTATAGATTAACCATATTTACTGGCACCATTATTGTGCAAAAAGTTTGTGAGATAGAATTCTGTTCATATTTTAGGTCTGTTTACTTTTCCTTGCATAACAATTCTATAAAGTAGGGCTGTCAAGCGATTAAAAAATTAATTGTGATTAATCGAACTGTTAAACAATAATAGAATACCATTTATTTAAATATTTTGGATGTTTTCTACATTTTCAAATATATTGATTTCAATTACAACACAGAATACTAAGTGTACAGTGCTCATTTTATAGTATTATTTTTATTACAAATATTTGCCCTGTAAAAAACAAAAGAAATAGTACTTTTCAATTCACCTAATACAAGTACTGTAGTGCAATCTCTTTATCATGAAAGTTGAACTTACAAATGTAGAATTATGTACAAAAAAAACTGTATTCAAAAATAAAACAATGTAAAACTTTAGAGCCTACAAGTCCAAACAGTCCTACTTCTTGTTCAGCCAATCACTCAGACAAACAAGTTTGGTTACAATTTGCAGGAGATAATACTGCCTGCTTCTTGCTTACAATGTCATCTGAAAGTGAGAACAGGCGTTCACATGGCACTGTTGTAGCTGGCGTCGTAAGATATTTACATGCCAGATGCGCTAAAGATTTGTATGTCCCTTCATGCTTCAACCACCATTCCAAAGGACATGCATCCATGCTGATGATTGGTTCTTATTGATAATGGTCCAAAGCAGAGCAGACTGATGCATGTTCATTTTCATCATCTGAGTCAGATGCCACCAGCAGAAGGTTGATTTTCTTTTTTGGTGGTTCGGGTTCTGTAGTTTCTGCATCAGAGTGTTGCTCTTTTAAGACTTCTGAAAGCATGCTCCATACCTTATCCCTCTCAGATTTTGGAAAACACTTCAGATTTTTAAACCTTGGGTCAAGTGCTGTAGCTATTTTTAGAACTCTCACATTAGTACCTTCTTTGTATTTTGTCAAATCTGCTGTGAAAGTGTTCTTAAAAAGAACATGGGCTGAGTTATCATCTGAGACTGCTATGACATGAAATATATGGCAGAATACGGGTAAAACAGAACAGGAGACATACTCCTCCAAGGAGTTCAGTCACACATTTTATTAACACATTATTTTTTTAATGAGCCTCATCAGCATGAAAGCATTCCTCTGGAACGGTGGCTGAATCATGAAGGGGCTTACGAATGTTTAGCATATCTGGTACATAAATAATTTTCAACACCGGCTACAAAAGTGCCAAGTGAATGCCTGTTCTCACTTTCAGATGACGTAAACAAGAAGCACGCATAAATGTAAAACTTGTTCGTCTGAGCGACTGGCTGAACAAGAAGTTGGACTGAGTGGACTTGTAGGCTCTTAAAGTTTTACATTGTTTTGTTTTTGAGTGCAGTTATGTAACCAAAAAACCTACATTTGTAAGTTACACATTCACGATAAAGAGATTGCACCACAATACTTGTATGAGGTGAATTGAAGAATACGATTTATTTTGTTTTATTCTTACATTGCAAATATTTGTAATAAAAATAATACTGTAAAGTGAGCACTGCACTTTGAATTCTGTGTTGTAATAGAAATCAATATATTTGAAAATGTAGAAAAATATCCAAAAATATTTCATAAATTTCAATTGGTATTATATAGTTTAACAGTGGGATTAAAAATGTGATAAATTGTGATTAATTTTTTAAATCATGATTAATTTTTTTAGTTAATCGTGTGAGTTAATTGCTATTAATCGACAGCCCTACTATAAAGCTTTGCTACCTATACACAAAATGAAACCCTGCACACTATATAACTGCCCAAGGTCTCAGAGGTGACTTACTCCTCTGATTAAATTTTAAGTAGATGAGTAGTCCCACTGAAGATGAAGTGAAGTGTGAATGTGAGCATAAGTCTTTAAAGGATCAGGGCCTAAAAGACTATTTTCTGGGCAAAGGCATAGCAGCAATTTAAAGAAGAAACAACTTCAGTGTCTTACAAAAATATTAAGAATGTTTTCCATTACTCTTAGATTGCCCAAAGGCCCTACTCAAGATAAGAGGTCCATGGGAGAACGTAGGTAGAGCACAATGTTCTATCCTTGGCTCTGCCACTGATCAGCCGAGTAACCTCAGTCCAGTCACTTTCCCTTTCCATACCATAGTTTCCTTATTTGTAAAATGCAAAGTACTCTGAGACCTACTGATGAGAAGTATTATATAAAAGCTTGGTGGTATTAATAATAATAATAATAATAATAATAGTATTGTGCCAAGTATTATCAAACACATAGACTTATTCCTTGCCCCAAACAGCTTGCAACCTAAGATGTGAAAAATGAAAGTAGGAGATATGAGGGAAAAGGCTGAAAGGAGACTGGAGATAACAATATGAATTCGATGCAGAAACTAACGCTTCAAATCATGTAAATGTATTTTTAATTGTAATTTTAAATATTCCTAGCAAACTATGACCCCTCATGTTCACTTATATTCCTCCACAAAAATTGACCCTGATATTAACACCAATCCTTTTATTTATTTGGCTAGCTGTTCCCCGCCCCCTTCTCCCCCCCCCCCACACACACTTCTGTGCAGACTATCCCCTACCTATCCTCTACTTTAAAACCTGCATCTTGCCTCAGGCTAAGGGGCTATTTAACTGAGGTACAGATGTTGAAGCTGTGGTTGGATCCTGGGCTCTAGGACCCTGTGAGGTGGGAGGGTCCCAGAGCTCAGGCTGCCTCCCAAGCCCAAATGTTCACATCACAATTAATCAGCCTTTTAGCCCAAGCCCTACGAGCCCCAGTCAGGCACAGGCCACTCACGGGTGTCTAATTGCAGTATAGACATACCCTTTAAGGTCCCAACCTGCAATGCTCCCTCAGTTAGTGTCCCTTTTCCCCACCCCTCCCCCAACTCTATAAGCCTCCCTAACCCCTCTTCACTGGGGTACCTGCTCCTTGAGAGTCCCCTAGGATTCTAAAGGTTCTTCCACTCTATCTACTGCCATTATTCAGGAGCAAGGTGTTAGGTCCTTGCAGGTAATGCAAAAGGACAAAAAGTCTATTGATGCTGATCAGTTATGGTACATATATTCTGATATTACTGTGGTCCAAGTCTGTGCAGATGCTGCTAAGATCCTGCCCATTACTTATCCTCAGTTCCCACCCCCTTGCCACACGTCCCACACCCAAAAGGCACAATCCCACAGAACAGCTCACAGAACTTGGAACTGTTAACATTATCAGGCATCCTGAGACTTTTCTAGCCTTGCCCCTTGGTGCTGCTAGGAGGTTGGGAGTTCAACAGCTGAGTGCCACCAAAGTGCTTAATCCTCAAAGGCTAGCTGGAGTTCAGCTTATCCCCTCTGATTCTGGTTCCTAGTGCTTCTGTCAGACATTGCTGATGAGTCTCTCCTTCTTGGAGGATGTTGGAGTCTTCTTAAAGAGCCACTTCCTTGGGAAATTCTGTGAACAGCACCATCCCACATGTCCTGAGAGTGAGAGGGACTGATGGGGCTATGATTCTTTAAATTCTGGATCTTGGAACGGAAAAGGGGGTGAAGCTGGCAGTGGCTGCTGTAACTCCAGAACATCCCCTGAAACCAAATAAGTGGGTATTTTTTCCTATGTAAAAGTAAAGCAACATTTAAGCTACTCTAGGCCAGTGAAAGTGTCTGCCTCTATCTGTTTGTTCAGAACCCAGTATAATTATTATTTATTAGATTATTATTTGTATTACTGCAATGTGTAGGAGCCCTCGTCATGGACTTGGACCTCGCAGTGCTACGTGCTGTACAAACACAGAACAAAAAGATAATCCCTGCCCTAAAGAGCTTGCGGGGTCCCAATTCTGACTGGGGGGGCCTTTGGAAACCATTGCAAAAAAATAAATAATTACTAGTGAAAAAATTTCCTCACAGATTAATAGCAACATTGAAAAAGTTTTAGGAATCCTTTGAGAAATGAACCTTTTGAAAAACTTGCCCCAGAGAAAATATTTGTTTTTAAACCCATTCTGATGTAAAACTTGTAAAATGGAATCTGGAGGACATTTTTATCATAGACTTCAGGACAGTGCCCAATCCTGCTCCCAATACAGTCATTACAAAAACACTGATATCAATGGGAGTTGGTTGGATCAGGCACATTCTGAAAAAGTAGCATGCAATACTTATTTTACAAATTAAATCCTTTTATTAATTATAGGAATATGAAAAATATATGTAACTGCTTTGTACCCTATAACTTAAGAAGGCAGCCACACAAATTGCTTCTGAAGCAAGTCCTTGTGTTTCAAGTTTAATCATACAGCAAATTTTTACAACTAAATTATAAAACCTGAAAATAAGCATTTAAAATGAAAATACCAGCAGAACTTTAACTTTAATGACATAAATGTCACAAGTCTAATAATAAATCCCTTAACAGTGTAATAAATCAACGGAAGAACTGAGAAGGTAGGTGATGAATCTAATCAGATTTATAGGCAAAATGAAATATTATGTAAAAAGCATTCTGCTAATAAATATAATACCCTTCTTGGGCCCCTCAGAGGTTATTTTACTTTATTTTTTTATCTCACTTATGTTGGTTTGGGGAAATCAAGTGCACAGCAGAGAGAACAGCAAAAATATTTTTGTGCACTTAAATATTTCCTACAACATATAACCATCTTCATGTAGGAACAGAGTATTGAATGATCCATTTCTCATCTGAGAGGTATTCATTACTGCAAATCTTGACAACCCAATAGGCCATACTTTTGAAAAGTGTCTACAATGCAATTTTAGAAACCCCTTGGTGGCCTAGTTGTAATGCATTCCTACTCAAAAAGATCCAAGTTCAGGTACTGAGCAACTTACATATGCATGTCACTCAATCCTAGGTGGAGCACGAAGTGAGACCCAAAGGAGCTCTCAACATTATGAAGGTTGTATTAACAGTGGGGATTTGAGGATTAGAAATAGGAGCAAAGGGCTCAATTATGCAAAGTACTGACCATTTCTGTAAGGTGCTGAGCACCCTTAACTCCAGTGAAATCAGTGGGAGTTTTGGTGTTTAGCACTTTGCAGGACCGAGTACAAAATGTGGTATCAACAGCTTTCCAAGAAGTATTTACAGAATCCCTTCTCATAGTAGTAAAGAGTCCTCAAAATCTTTAAAATCCATGCAGCTCACACTTCACTCTACATCTTATTATCACAGATGGTGCTGTCGTTAGGAAAGTGTTTGAATCATTAGCTAAATTGGCTGTAAAAAAACACAATTATATGACAGCAGAACATTTTCCTCCCCTTAAAACTTCAACAGAAACAAAAGCCAGATCCATCACTGAAGAGGAACAAATTAATGGGACTTTTTTAACCTTCTGGCTGGAATGTATGAAACCCTAATTTTGACATTGTTCTTTAGATACAAACTTTTATGTACTGGTATACACATTAAAAAAGGGAGATGGATTTTTTTCGAAGTACATTACTCTTCACTCTGCATAAGCTAAAACACCAGAAAGAGACAGAAGCTCTGGGCAGGTGTGAAAACACCTGCCCAGTTAGAGTCAAAATCCCCACAGATAACCATATAAAACAATTGCAGTGCCATTGTCACTGTCCTCTTATATCAGGAGTCAGCAACGTTTGGCACGTGGCTTGCCAGGGTGAGCACCCTAGCGGGCCGGGCCAGTTTATTTACCTGCTGACGTGGCAGGTTCGGCCGATCGTGGCCCCCACTCGCCGTCGTTCGCCGTCCCGGGCCAATGGGGGCGGCGGGAAGCGGCGCGGGTGAGGGACGTGCTGGCCACGGCTTCCCGCCACCCCCATTGGCCTGGGACGGCGAACCGCAGCCAGTGGGGGCCACGATCAGCCGAACCTGCCGCGTCAGCAGGTAAATAAACTGGCCCGGCCCGCTAGGGTGCTTACCCTGGCAAGCCGCTTGCCAAACGTTGATGACCCCTGTCTTATATGGAATACAGCTGTGGCACATCGACGGTATCTATATTCAAAGCTTATATTGTGTATTAACAGATGGAATTTCTTCCCAGCCCATTTTTAGCTTGTGTGCATTCTAACATTTATTTTAGTATTATCCTTATGCTTATATCAGAGTCATTTTCTTTTAAATATGCTATATGAATGCAAAAATGACAAGACTTGGTATTACTAAGTAAAGGAAGAATTGGTGACTTTTCTGGACCTTGTGAGCAGTGTATAAACAGTCATTTAAATTCACTTTGAATTATGTCCCTTTATTGCAGTAAAGCAGGCAAACAATAGGCTACAGGTTATAAATGAGAAATTATGTAGACTCTTGATGCTCATTGTTGCATTTTGCAATGGATTAGCATAAAATTAATGAGCACAGGTGTTTCGGTAATTGGGAAGCATTTGGAAAATTCACAGTGTTCAATGACCTCAAATTTCACAGCCATTTGTTGTGGTGACATTGTGTTATTGCTCTGGATTGCTATGTCAAATAATGTTTTAATGCAAGTTGGACTCAAACCTCTAAGAATATTTTTCTTGTACTTTCTTTCACTTATTTAACTGCATTCTCTGCTTTTTTCATATATAACAAAACATATTCAGAAAACAGTTTTTACAAGCATACCTTTCAGTATAGGTATCTTCCCTATCACCACACAAGTCCTGCCTGTCAAAAGTGCACAGTTGTATACCCAGCAGCAGAACTGTCAAGAATGGGTTCTTTATATGTGAATTTACAACATGCTTGGAAATCCTTCAGAATTAAAAACTTACATTTAAGAAATATTGGACCAGGTCTTCAGCTGTTATAAAGTGAAGTCAATGGAGCTATGCTGATTTATGCTGACCCAAAATATGTACACTTACCGGTAAGTTCACTTATCACTGAAATGCAGCCACCTCTGGGCAGAAATGAGCAGATGTTTTGTTGATTCACAGCAACACTGCACAAAACCTTGGGGAAAGAAATGGATAAGAATATTGTAGCTAAAATGAACCTAGAGAGGAAATTTTAGCTAGTTAGAGTGTACCCAAACTAGAATGTTGCTAGGATATTTTTATTCTTTGTGTTCCTAGTGGGGGAGATTAAGGACTACCCTGACACCGTAAGAGCCCTAGAAATGTTCTGCATTGTTAGAGCTGGACTTCAGTCTATTCTGAAACCTGGTTTGACCCAGTTGCCCCTGCTCTCATATCCACCAGAAAGAGAAATCGGTTCAATCTGAGCCAGAATGGGACTCTTAAGACGATTGAGTTATAGTAACACAGAGAGAATAACAGCAGAAATACTAAGACTATAAAATTGCTATGCTGAATTAGTAGGGGCTAAAACAAAGTTGCTGTTTAAATAAAATGGGTGTAGAGCTGAGAGTTGCAGAGTATTCTGTGGGGACTTTTTATAAAGTTTCTATAGTAATAATATTTTATTGTCGGAGGTTACATTCCCTTCACAGAGTTGACCAAAGTCACTATTCCTTTGTTCACCATGCTTTGTAATATCACCTCATTTCCATTTGGGGTACCTGAATGGCTGAATAGTGTACACGAGGGGTCGGCAACGTTTGGCACGAGGCTCGCCAGGGTATGCACCCTAGCAGGCCGGGCCAGTTTATTTACCTGCTGACGCGGCAGGTTCGGCCGATCACGGCTGCGGTTCGACGTCCTGGGCCAATGGGGGCAGCGGGAAGCCGTGGCCAGCACATCCCTCGCCCGCACCGCTTCCTGCCGCCCCCATTGGCCCGGGATGGCGAACTGCGGTGAGTGGGGGCTGCGATCGGCCGAACCTGCTATGTCAGAAGGTAAATAAATTGGCCCGGCCTGCTAGGGTGCTTACCCTGGCCAGCCACGTGCCAAACATTGCTGACCCCTGGTGTACACCTTTACCTTGTGATCCACTGTATAGGCTCTTCAAAGCATGTAAATTGTTACAGCTGAGCAAATCATAGAATCATAGATTAGGGTTGGAAGAGACCTTAGGAAGTCATCTAGTCCAACCCCCTGCTCAAAGCAGGACCAACACCAACTAAATCATCCCAGCCAGGGCTTTGTCAAGCCAAGCCTTAAAAACCTCTAAGGATGGAGATTCCACCACCTCCCTAGGTAACCCATTCCAGTGCTTCACTACCCTCCTAGCGAAAAAGTGTTTCCTAATATTCAACCTAGACCTTCCCCACTGCAACTTGAGACCATTGTTCCTTGTTCTGTCATCTGCCACCATTGAGAACAGCCTAGCTCCATCCTCTTTGGAACCCTCCTTCAGGTAGTTGAAGGCTGCTATCAGATTCCCCCTCACTCTTCTCTTCTGCAGACTAAATAACCCCAGTTCCCTCAGCCTCTCCTCGTAAGTCATGTGCCCCAGCCCCCTGATCATTTTCATTGCCCTCCGCTGGACTCTCTCCAATTTGTCCACATCCTTTCTGTAGTGGGGGCCCAAAACAGGACACAGTACTCCATATGTGGCCTCACCAATGCCAAATAGAGGGGAATAATCACTTCCCTCGATCTGCTGGCAATGCTCCTACTAATGCAGCCCAATCTGCCGTTGGCCGCCTTGGCAACAAGGGCACACTGCTGACTCATATACAGCTTCTCTTCCTCTGTAATCCTAGGTCCTTTCCTGCAGAACTGCTGCTTAGTCAATCAGTCCCCAGCCTGTAGCGGTGCATGGGATTTTTCCGTCCTAAGTGTAGGACTCTGCACTTGTCCCTGTTGAACCTCATCAGATTTCTTTTGGCCCAATCCTCCAATTTGTCTAGGTCACTCTGGACCCTACCCCTACTCTCCAGCATATCTACCTCTCCCTGCAGCTTAGTGTCATCTGCGAACTTGCAGAGGGTGCAATCCATCCCATCATCCAGATCATTAATGAAGATGTTGAACAAAACCGACCTCTGGGGTACTCTGCTTGATACCGGCTGCCAACTAGACATTGAGCTGTTGATCACTACCCATTGAGCTTGACAATCTAGCCAGCTTTCTATCCACCTTATAGTCCATTCATCCAATCCATACGTTTTTAACTTGCTGGCAAGAATACTGTGGGAGACCATATCAAAAGCTTTGCTAAAGTCAAGATATATCACGTCCACTGCATTCCCCATATCCACAGAGCCATTTATCTCATCATAGAAGGCAATCGGGTTGGTCAGGCATGACTTGCCCTTGGTTGAATCCATGTTGACTGTTTCTGATCACCTTCCTCTCCTCTAAGTGCTTCAAAATGGTTTCCTTGCTGCATGATTTTTCTAGGGACTGAGGTTAATAGTTTATTTTATGAATTTGGCAGTTCTGCTTGTTTTTGAATTGTCCACAATCATGTTGCAGTAGTTCTAGTACTTTTTGTTTCTACTGTTGTTATTGGGAGCGATTCTCAAAGGCATAAAGCAGGGGTCGGCAACGTTTGGCACGCGGCTCGCCAGGGTAAGCACCCTAGCAGGCCGGGCCAGTTTATTTACCTGCTGACGCGGCAGGTTCGGCCGATCGCAGCCCCCACTCGCCGCGGTTCGCCGTCCTGGGCCAGTGGGGGTGGGAAGCGGCGCGGGCGAGGGATGTGCTGGCCGCGACTTCCTGCCGCCCCCATTGGCCCAGGATGGCAAACTGCGGCCAGTGGGGGCCGTGATCGGCCGAACCTGCCACGTCAGCAGGTAAATAAACTGGCCCGGCCCACTAGGGTGCTTACCCTGGCGAGCCGCGTGCCAAATGTTGCCGACTCCTGGCGTAAAGGGTACATGGGATTCATAAATTATAAAGCCAGAAGTGACCATTGTGATCATCTAGTCTGACCACCTGTATAACACAAGCCATAGGACTTCCATGAATTAATTCTTGTTCAAACTAGATTTAAAAAAATTCCACAACTCTTGATAAGTTTTTCCAATGATTAATTACCTTCACTATTAAAAATGTGCAACTTTTTTCTAATTTGTCTAGCTTCCACTTCCAGCCATTAGATCTTGCTATAGCTTTGCTAGACTGAGGAGCCATTTATTTATGCATTTCAGTTCCCCGTGTAAGTGGTCACCCCTTAGCCCCAAAATGTAAATGGGGAATCCCCTCTAAATGGGAAATCATTGTTGAGTGGGTGTTTCTAATCTGGTCCCACAAGGATCTGGTCTTGGCCCTAAGCTATTTAACATTTTTATCAGTGACCTGATAAAAACATAAAAACATCACTGATAAAGTTTTCAGATGATCCAAAAACTGGAGGAGTGGCAAATAATGAAGAAGGCAGGGCAGTAATACAGAGCAATCTGGATTTCTTGGTAAACTGTGTGCAAACAAACAATATTGAGCTTCCAGAGTCTTTCCTTATAAAGGGAAGTTTTCCAATCCCTTTAATCATTCTTGTGGCTCAAACCCGCTCGTTTTTCAACATTATTCTTGACTTGTGAACACCAGAACTGGACACAAGATTCCAGTACCAATTGCAACAGTGCCAGATAAAGAGGTAATGTAACCTTCCTACTCCTACACAAGATGCACCTCTTTATTCATCCAAGGATCTCAGTAGCCCTTTTTGCCACAGTATCACCCTGGGAGCTCATGTTCAGCTGATTATCCACCTTGAGCCACAAGTCCTTGTTATAGTCACTGCTTCTCAGGAGAGACTCTTCGATCCTATAAATATGGTCTTCTTTAGGCACCCAGCTCTCACTGTAAGTGACATTATATAGATGAAAGTCAACAGGAGATGGTTTCCTAACTGCCCTTTTTGCCATTGAAAATTTACCCTATTATTATGTATTAAAAATATACATTGGCTAGTCATTGTACAAACACAATCCCTGCTCCAAAGTGCTTTCAATGTCATTCAAACCTCGACATACCAAGTAACATAATAAACAGTTGGAGGGAAGGGTAAAAAGAGATTAGCCGTAATTTAGCCCTGTACTAGTTATTTCCCCTTGCTGTTTGAGTACAATCCACATGTGGAAGAATGTACCCTCCACTTTCTCTGATTCTCATAAAGTTGTCCTCACACTGTGGTTTATTATATGATGATGAGTTTGTTTTCCCCATGAAACATAATGGAAACATTTGCCTGATATCACCTCTGGTGACCAAGACCATTAACACAGTACATTTCAGACCAAGTGTTTTGATAACCAATATGCAAACTGCTCAAAATACCACGTGCTACAGTGTAGACAGTGAACATCAGCAACATTACATTTAGCATGAACTATTTTGTAAGTGTTCTTTGGAATAGCTATAGAAATCTCATTCTCCCTCACCTAAAGGGTCATCTTATAGTGTGGTATCATTCATCTCATTTTTATGTCTTGGTTTATTGAATTTTCTTTTGTCTTGTCGTTTATAAGGAATAACATCCATGGCAGTGGTATGCATTGGTAGTAAGTGGATTTTGCATTTAAGAGCTTTGGCATTTAATCACCCACAAAAGCTATTTATTGCTTCATATACTCCTCTGCCATGAACATTATCCTTTAAGTATAATTTGTACTCATGCGGATATTTATTTTTGGAACCAAGTGAGGCTGTGTGATATATTAGATCCTTTTTGGTACTTGATTTCCTTTAGCAGCCAACAAATGGATTATAAACTGACTCCAGTATCTCCAATTCTTCAGCACCTGTTCCTGATAGTCCAAGTTTTATTTTTCAAATGATTAAAAATGTCTTTTGTGTCCAACATAATGTACTCCATTTTATTTTAAAACCCTCAAATTATCAGTAGCGTACCAATATTGTTTAGTAAGCTTTATATAAAAGGCCTCTGGATAAGGTACAGGTCATAAATTTTAAACTTTACATTTTTTAAATTATTTTCATTATAGTTAAGCAATATTTGTAAATGATCATAAAATGTTTAGTGTAGGCACAATACTATCCAGTAATTTTCATTAAGTCCTCTCAGAAAGGCCACTCTTAAACAAAGTTAATGGAATGGGTGTTCATCATTCAGTGTTTGTTGTACCAGATGTGTTTGTAATACATCATTTAGACCGTTTATTGGGACTTACCTAAAACAGAGGTGTCACAATGTGGCACTGGCCTTTTTAAGAGGGAAGAAGCCAGTTCACCTGTGACTTGTCATTTGAACCCTCTCCCCCACCCTCCCAATTAGGCTTAAGAGAGGGAGGAGACCGGGTGAGTCAGAGAACCTGAGATTATCATGAAGGGGCAGGTGAGAGCTGTCTGAGACCGTGAGGGGAGAGAAGGATCAAGGAAGAGTTGATGGGAGTTAGATGCATTTGGAAGGAGAGCAGTTAACTGTGATCTACCAGTGAGATTCTCGGATGAAAGCTGTTGGTGAGAACTGATCAAAGCTGGGGATCCCTGATGAATGAAAGGCTCAGACAAAGGCCCTCAGGCAAAGGGGAAGATCTAGCTTGGTTAGAGGAAGCCAAGCCCGGAAACAAGAGGATTGTTGTGGGGGAGTGAATCCCTTTGAGAAAGGGAAGGACTCCCATGCAAGAAGGCCTGGAAGAGTGGAACATTGCAAGAAGGGGAGTTCTTAGGATGAAGGGCTCTGGGAAGATTGGTCACTCTCAGGCAGGGAGGGCCAAGGGCCAAAGGAACTGATAACAAAGTCCTTCTATTGACTCTTGGATGGGTAGCTTGCTGCTGATGTCCCTGGACAGGGAAATGGGGAAAAAGCTGCTTTATGTTTATTGTGGAAAATGGAAAATAGTTGTACTGAAAGGTTTGGGGAAAGAATTGCATGAGTGTTTGTGAAATTATGCCCAGAGATAGGCTTTGTGTAATGCACTGGAGCCTATGTGCCTTTTTATCAGAAGAAAGAGGGAAACTGAGACAGGCACACCTGTCATGCTTTAGCCCAGCACAGGAAAGTGCTTAAGGCAGGGGCTAGCCTGTGACAGGAAGTTCCCTAACTGAGCTAACTTTTGTTCTGGAAAGCCATTATTGGTTCACAGAGAACTGGCTGGTTAAAAGATGCGGTGTCTCCTTGTTTCTAGATTTCAAAAAATATCCCATATGGAATGGAGAGAGAAAATGAACAGTAAAAGTAGAGTGTGAGTAATTTTTTTTCATGACAAGCAAAACAGTTATAATTCCAAACACAGCTAAAGATACTTGAATGCTTTCCTTCTATTACTTTCTCTATTTAAGCAATTACCATAATTACTACAGGGATGTCATAGACTTGGAAATGGGAAGTGTGATGGGCTCTAGAAAATCTTTCTAGTAAAATGTCTGAAATATGACAATCTGCACTAGTCTCTGTGTATATTCATATACTCAGTAGTAGTAGACAATAGTGGCCCCTGGAATGTACTTGGCTAGTGGGGCATGAATACGAATATTTGCCTAGTGACAATTAATAGGAAACATTCGGGCACTAACTCCTGTTTGTTGAATTAATTTTAAATATTTCTAAGAATATTAAAGAGCGGCTCATGTCTACTGAGATTGTAATGGTGAATATACTCAGATGTGGGATTCTGCTGCTTAAAGATAATGTGAGTTCATCCATTGGTGGTTTTGTAATTAGCAACTATCACGTCCATGCTGGTTTGCTGTGGAGAAGATGTCTGGTATTCTGTCAGATTGGTGTCATGAGAGCTGCCGAAATAGGCAGGCAGCAGAAGCCATTGGGAAGGTTCCCCACAGTGAAGATTATGCCTGGTGAATGTCCTACCATCCAGAAGTGATCTACCCTTCCTAGTTAGGAAGGCTGATGTACTGCCGGGGCATTTTGAAGTGAGACTCTAGACTCCTACTGGAAAGCTGCCCCATAGTGACAAAATAAGAAAAACACAGGAATTGGTGAACAGGATGAAATTGGGAGAGATTAACTTTCTGTCCTTAAAACAAACTTTTTTAATTCTAACTGATGTAATCAGGAAAAAGTGAAAACGAGAGAGGTTTATGCTGCGCTGCTCTAAGGTCTCCTGTGTAGAGCTCTCTCCTGATGGAATAATTAAACCATCCCCAACGAGCAGCAGTAGCTACGTCGGCAGGAGAGTGTCTCCCACCAACATTGCGCTGTCCCCTTTTTTTTGGTGAAACGTATGTTTGTTTCACACACCCTGACCATCAAAAGTTTTACCGACAAAAGTGCTAGTGTAAACAAAGCCTTAGACTCACTGCAAGAAGTACTCTGCTGGTGTTGCTTTCCAGAGGGTCCTGGGCTGGAACCTGGTGGAGAAGGAGGTCCAAGTTTCTCCTATCATACCCCTTTAAGAGTCTAGACTCAGATGTGGGTGGAAAGCCGAAGATCCCCAGCTTAAGGTCAGAAATGGTTATGTACTACTCTGATTGAGTGGCAAGGGAAGGTTCTTTAACCACTAGGCAACCCGGTCCTCCAAGTTCCCAATCACACAGGATCTGGTGTTGCTTGGAGTTGGTGTATCCTGCTTGATTCTGATGATGAGCTTTGAGGGGCTTACGGAAAGATTTCTTTTAGGATGTGGTCCTGATCAAGTATGCACTATAATTGTTTGATACCCCATATGGGTTCCATATTGAGATGGAATGTGACAAGTAGGGGTATGTGTTCAGTGGTTTTTTTTTTCTGTATGGAAACATTTTCTCTTGGGGAATTAAAGGTGCCTGTTCCATGATGCAATCTACTTCTCTGATGGAGTTTCCTTTTTTGATGAAGACGATTTTATGGTATATATCCCAGACTTCCTCCTCTGGGCATATTCTGGGGTATCTATGCATCTAGCTGCAGATAACAGATTTCTTGGTTTATTACTTTATTTGTGAAGGTAAGTGTGGTGATTTGTAGGTTTCTTGTGTATACTTGTCTGCAGGGTTCCAATTATTTATACACTTCAACAGGAGAGACTAAGAGAGATCTACCCCAGAATACTTAGTAGCCTGGTGGTTAGCAGGACACTCACTGGGGTTATGGGAAGCCTGGATTCAAGTTCCTATTTTAGAGCAGGGATTTAAACCAGGGTGAGTGCCCTAACCACTGGACTATTGGGTAAAGGGCAGGGGTGGGAAGAGTAGCACTTTGTCCACTTCAGTTTTTGTGATTCTAGCCCTTCATTTCCTTTTGCTTTTTTAAATGCCCAAAATGAAATGTTTCATTTGAACTGAATTGAAATGTTTCTTAAATTCTTAAGTTTGCCAATTATTTTTATGTTTATGTTTAATTATTTATGTTTTGGTCTGGCCTGAAATGAATTCTTTTTTCACTGTTTCTAAACTTCCAGCAAACCAAAAAATCAGTTATTGTCAACTAACACTATGAACCAAAATTAAATTGTTTCGGTTTTGAGCTTTTTAAAATATTTTTTAAAATTAAATTGAAGTAAACTTTTAAATGAAAAGTTGTTTAGAAAACATTTTAATTTTGACAGATTTTGACAGCTGTTCTGTGGTAATGCACTTTTCCCAGTCCTAATTTCAAATTTGGGATCTAAAATAATTTAAGTTGACATGAAAACTCCAGGACACCACAGACATCGGACAATTATGTGAGCAATAGGTTTATGAATTGATCACTGACTGTCCTCATCTCTAGTCTAGACATATGTCAATAAATTGAATGGAATTTAGTTGAGGATAAGTTGTGTTAGAAAAGCACAAATAAAATCTTATCTCTTGGATGTATTTATGCCTGGAAGGCTGCATGTGCCATCAAAACACATATCTCATTAGTGTGTTGGAAGTAATGTAGAGTTGGCTCACTTGCACACACACCTGCTGGCAAAGCCAAAATGTGCTGAAATAGTGCTGAGGGAATAGGGTGAGGGTGCATCAGGGACATTATTAACAAAATAATTTGGCTTTTCCTTCCAGTTTCTCCTAAGATCTTTTTCTTTTTTTTGCAAACCCATGCATTCCACTAATGGGGTTCAACTCTGAGCTATACGTGTCTAATAATTTTAGCCAAAAATGTATTTGGTGGGGTGAAAACAAAACAAACTTCCCCTGATTGCCAACTGGCCTCTCAGTGTATGGGAACTTGTGATAATGGCGACGTTAGACAATGGATATTCAACATGTATTGAAATGTGGTCCACCCCTTGTCTACACTTTGTACAAGAAGGTTTCTTTATGTCCAAATATAAATCTTTGCATAATTACTTATGCATCTGAGAACCTTCCAGACACTCCTGAATAATCTCATGAAAACCATCTTGTTTGTATCTCATTTATTCTTACCTCCTTAGAGATTGCAACAGACAAACAGATGACAATCATTTGAGCAAACGACAGATATCAATGGCTGAATTTACGTTTTGCTAAATTTTGTTTCACTTTTTTGTAGGCTTATGGAATTTACTTAACATATTGTAATATCTAAATGAACACTTACTGGAACACATGATAGAAATTTTGGTATATATTGAAAGTAAATATATTGTTGTTTTTCCATTGTGTGCCCCATCGTGCTTCTATGCATATTAGTATTTTAGTTGCTTCATAATATGAATAGATGTAATTTAACTGCATGACTCTATCTTCAAAGTATTAAAATAATAGGATGTATAGGTAGTACACGCTATAGTTAACAGTGAGTTCCAGCTTCTATTCTAAGCTACCTATTATAAGTTGCTCATAATTTCATTACACAAATTCCTTTTGAACTGAAATATACTTAAGGCCTCAGTTCAGCAAGATACTTAAATCACATGCCTAACTTCTTCTTATCATATCTGCAACATGTCTCAAGGGGCACATGACCAGGATTCATTACCGTACTTTGAGCATGTGAGTAGTCCCATTCAAATCAATGAGATTATTTACAATTCTTCATGATAGGCATATTCTTAAGAACCTTGCTGAATTGGAGCCTTAACATTATCAGAAAAGTGATTTAAAAATCATTGTTTATTCAATTGAACATGAAAAAGTTTTACCATACGTGTTGGGCTGAGAAAAGTTATATGCAGATAAATCATAAACAGCTGAAGATATGCTTTGTAGGTTTCAACAAAATGTAAGTTTTAAATAATTGGGGGTGTTCTATTAGTTTAGTATTTTTATATACTTATGAAAGTTAAAACTGAGCCATTTGAAATATTTTATGTAAAAAGACAAGAAAAAAGACTGAAGGAGATTACATTTAAAAATAGCATTATCCTCACCTTTAGCTTGCTCCTGGGAATTTGTATATTTACAAGTAACATCCAGTTAATATATTTATTTAAGACAAAATGCACATAAAGAGTCTTGCTGAAAATATAAAACCAAGCAAAAAATCCTATCAGTCTCTCAGCCTTTAATATTGTGTCTAGCCATTGGAACATATATGCATCGTTTTTTATTACGCTCCTAATGAAGGGTCATCTCAACTGTAGTACTAAGACTAAAGGGGATGAACTCAGGGACAGAATGAGACAGATGACATTTTTTCTCCTTTTTTTGTGTGTTCTTAGCCTCATCTTTTATATTGTTTCTTAAGTATTAAATGCATCCGAAGAAGTGGGCTGTAGTCCACGAAAGCTTATGCTCTAATACATTTGTTAGTCTCTAAGGTGCCACAAGTACTCCTGTTCTTTTTGCGGATACAGACTAACACGGCTGCTACTCTGAAACCATTTATTTTGTAGATTCCCAAGAGGAAAATAATGTTGTTCTTCAATGTTGTCTCCCCAGTCTTTTTCCCTGTGTTTATAGATTAAAACCGTAATGACTATCATTTCCAGTTTCTGTGTCTTTTTAAGTAATGAGCTATCTTTAATATAGTAACTTTGTGAACACAGTATGGGTAAATGGGGAACTTAGCAGTACCTGGGAATGCTTTGTTGGCTCTCTCTTAGAAAGGTTGTTACAAGTAATAGATTGATCCCACCAGTTTTGGACTGTTAACAACTGATTTGGTTAAAGAAAATTATTTTAGGCTGAAAAGTTTATACAGTCTAGAAAACAAAAACAAAAAAACCCATACATTACAAACAATGTGTGAAATGAAAGAGCTCTTTCCCAGCTTTTGCCTGTAGGGTTTCTTATGAAAGTGCTTTTACTTTTATTTCTTAGAACTACAGTAGAGATTTAAAAGAGGAAGGAACACAGAAGAATAGCAAAGAAAACATAGAAACGTTAATGGTCCATTACATACCACAGGGAAGCAATTATGATGTAGTCACAAGTATGTTATAACAGTATTTCAGAAGTAAGAAGTGTGTGTGTGTGTGTGTGTGTGTGTGTGTGTGTGTGTGTGTGTGTGTGTGTACCATTGTCTCAAATTTCCTTGCTCTCTTTGTCAGTCATTGAACGATTTTAAGTTTTCTCACTATAATTTAGAGCAGAAAGGATGACTCGAGATTGATAACTGGTTATGGAAAATTTTACTTCCAGATCATCTGATTGAAGCCAAAAGTAATTACTATCTGATGGATATTCTGGAGTTTCTGTGACATACGTTGACAGTCTCTCTCCATTTCCAAGATGAAAAGTGTTGACATTCCAGAGCTACCATTACAATTGATATTAGTTCACTTGAGACCTGAAGCAGAGAAAAAGAAAGGGAAGTGTTGTCTTTTTCGCATTGATGTTAAAGGTCATCTGGCAATTTTCATAAGATATGGAGTTTGTCCTGGTGTCCCTGAACAAAATATCCCTGTAGCACAAGGTGTACAAAGTAGCAGCCACTTCTCACCCCAGAGATGCTTAAATGTCAGTGGTGCTAAACATGCAAAAATCAAATTCTGAAATGATTAGTTTTAATTCATGCCTTATAAAGGTAAAACTCCTGGCTCCTTGCTAATTGTGCTGGACTTGTATGTATGATGGTGACCATCAGACCTAGGGAACTATAGCCTCCATAGTTTCATTATTACCAAGGTTTGCGCTTCTTATTTAATAATTTATTTTTTTTATTTCTTATTTATAAGTTTTTATAGTCACACTGCTAAGAAACTGACTCAAGGATTTGCTTTACACTGCCAGTATTTACAAAAAGTTGTACAGGCTTCTCTGTGGTATTCAGTAAGGGACTGTCTTTTGTATTTGTCTACAGCTATTAAGAGGCCCCCAACTAATTTTGATTACTTCCAAAATTGTGTGGAAACACATATCTGTGTCACTTCACATTTTGGACAGAAAAGATTAGAACACGAAACAGAAAGCAGTCATGAAGAATTGCAATTGTAACCTGCCCAGAAATTATGCAAGGCTCTGTCAGGCCAATCATTTTTTTCTAATGGCCCCTTAAAAAAAAATCAGGTGGGAAGTTCTTGCCCTGTGCATGTATATAGTGTGCAAGTAGACAGTCAGAGCCTTGTGTTTGGGGGAATGTGACAAATGCCACAGATTATGGGGATGAGAGATTTCTGGATGCTTCACAATGCAGCTGGCCCAGAAAAGCACTGAGGACTCTATTCCAGCTCCCAGCTATCAAACTGTCCTCGTCCGCCATGACAAATGTTACCAACACACAACTCCCTGACCAGTTACCAACCCTTCCCAGACATCACAAGCACCTCTCTGCCAAAGAACTAAAAAAAAAGTCCTTGCAGTAAATTGATGAAAATAGTTCTGAGGAAATTCCTTATCTGAGTTTGCACAGAGCCCTGCAACGTCTACAACCAGACCAAGTATTAGTTGATTTATTTTCTTGTATGCAGTCCTGCTACACACCATCTGTCTGGCTGTTCATTTGTCCTTGTGGGTTCCTGGAAGGGAGTTGACTAAAACTCCCATCAGCCTTTGAGGCTGGCTTCAGCTATCCAGATGGATACAACAAAGCAGGGTATCAAGTACTTCCTGTAAATGTTTTTTAAATGTTTCTAGTCTTGGCCTTTGATGCTTCTAATGATAAATGTTTATCCCTGGACAAACGCCAATGGTATTGCATCTACAGTTTAGACCAAAATAGTCTGTAGATTTCAGGGCATAGCCATGGGTTTGACGTCCAACATCTTGGTGATCTTTACAGACATTACGTGCAGATGAGACCACTGATTTTTATAAAATCATATGACTTGGATTTATAAGAGTTGGACACTTGTTTGAGATCAAAGTCTGGCAGAAGACCCTTGTTAAGTCTATAAGAAGGCCTTTAACTTAAATTGCTTCTCAGAATGCAAATTAATTCACTGCCCCTGTAAAACTTAAACTGAGAGAAGAGAACACAAGTGGGTTGTACATAAGGGAAAATAGATATCCTGAAGTTGGAACATTTATTCATGTTTGTGGGCACTTTGGCAAGTAGTCTTAACAGTGCTGGTGGTACTTCTCATGTAAGTGCTTACCGACGTAAATGACTGCACAATAAAACCCAGCAAGTCTTGTAAGAAGAAGAGGAAGAAGCACTTGAAAAATAGCATATTGAATAAAGAGTTCACTTACATATCAAAGTCAAAAGAGATTACAAGATAGTAATTCAATTGCCATAATGAAGTAGTGTTATTAGGCAGTAAAGAAATAATGGTGAGACCAAAGAGATTATAATAATGCAGTATATTTTTGAAAAGAAAAATTGTAAGTAGCTTAAACGGGGGAAATGTATAGATAGAAGCTAAGAACGTTTAGAAAATTCAGAGAAATTATGAGTTTGGCTTGTTTTTCTGTTGTAAATTTCCTGGATTTTTTGTTGCAAGCTATGCACGCAAAAATGGATTCTAGTTTCAGCTGCAAACATATATGTTAAATATTGTAAACAGCTTTACTTAATGCAGATATGTGAATTTTGAAAACCTGATTTTTTTTGATCAAGCGTGAAAGGTCTCACCTGCAAATATCTGTATTTTTCAAAGCAGCTCTAGTGGATGCAGATCCACTGAAAAATTTCATGTGTGAAATCCTGGATTTAAAAGCTTTGGGCAGGGTTCAGAAGAGCTTAGACAAATTAGAAAGGAGTCCAGGAGCTGTTTCCAAATTATTTTGCCCGCAAATACACAGCGGCATTTTTATCAATCTGCTAAGTGATTTAAATCAGCTAGTAAATGATGTTTCCATTTTCATTAGGGCTGACTATTTTTTTTTTCAAAAACAAAAAAAAAATATTTGTAAAGGTTTGTTTCAAGGCATTCATTCACATCATCTGTGATTCAACAGCCCTTTTAACATGAGCTCCCAGTGCAACCCTGTGGCCAAAAGGGCTAATACAATCCTTGGAGGCATAAATAGGGGAATCCTGAATAGGAGTAGAGAGGTTATTTTACCTCTGTATCAGGCACTGGTGTGACTGTTGCTGGAATACCGAGTACAGTTCAGGTGTCAACAATTCAAGAAAAGGGTTGAAAAATGGGAGAAGGTTCAAAGACGAGCCATGAGAGTGAGCTTCTTGAGTCTATCACTATACTTTAATCAATCTATTTAGCTTAATAAAGAGAAAGTGAAGGGGTTACTTGATTAAAGTCTACAAGTAGCTACATGGGGAACAAATATTTAAAAATGGGCTCTTCAATCTAACTGAGAAAGATATAACATGATTCAAATGCTGGAAGCTGAAGCTACACAAATTCAGACTGGAAATAAGGTGTAAATTTTTTACAGTGAGACTAATTAACCATTGGAACAATTTCACCAAGGGTCATGGTGGATTATGAATCACTCACAATTTCTAAATCAAGGTTGGATATTTTCCTAAAAGATATGCTATAGGAGTGATTTGGGGAAAGTTCTACACTGTTATACAGGAACTCAGACTAGATCATCACAATGGTCCCTTCTGATCTTGGAATCTATGAATCTATAAACACTAAACAAAACCTTAATGATGTTTAAGAAATATAATTTGTCATGGTATTTCATCTAAGAAATTAGTTCTAACTATTCCTGGAACCCCATAAAAATCCATACAGATGCTGTAGTCTTTAGGAAACTGGATAATCCCAGTGGTCAAATGCTGAAGCCTTTGCTCAGGTGAAATTACCATTGAATAGAATGGGAAATTTCCCTGAGTAAGGACTGGTTATGGACTTCAAAATGTGAACCCGAGTGTTGAACAACTTAGATTCCAGCCAGTTTCCATGGTTTTGAAGTGGCCAGATGGAATGTGAAAGGGCTTCTGGGCACTAGGAGGTGAAACAGGTTAGAGCTCTTGGGAGGAACCAGGAACAGGCTGACAAAAACCCCTCTTTGTTTCTGGACTGCACTCTCACCATGATCTGCTGTGTCCCATCCTGCTGTTTCCTGAAACCTCCTTTGGGTCAGGAAACAACAGGCAGGAGATGGGAGTGGCAAATTTAATCAGTTTACACAATTTAACTGAAGACATGAGCAAGGAACAATTGGCATGGAGCCACAGCATGAAAAAGAACTGGAGATGGTTGCACAGGAGTTGTGGATAAGAAGCATGAACCATTCTTAAGGGTAGGGTAGAGGAGAATTCACTAGACAGGGACTTCTAGGGGAATGGGAGAAGGCTCATTTGATTGAGAAAAGGAAGATAATAGGAATAGGGAAGGATATGGAGATTCCGCTGTGCACAGGGGGAGAGAGGAAAAGAGGGAGTGGGAAGGGGCTTGTTTGGCACCAGCACCTCCTTAAAAGCATTTAGGCTTTGTATGTTTGTCCATGATGCTCTGGGAAGGGAGAAAGAAACAAAAAACATCAAGTGACATGGTATCTGTATTGATGAATTTGTAGTGTCAGTTGTCTTACAGAAAGGGGAAGGTCTTATCATTCAAGAACTCAGTGTGATTCAATGCTATAGGACAATTGGAATTTCAAGTTTAAACAACTCTACTATTACCCCTCATTGTTCAGATAGGTAGATTATTTAATCAAATAGGTCCATTGTTATGAACAAAAAAATCATCATTTCACCAAACTGATTCCCCAGATCACATAACTAGCAATTTTTTTGTCTATTTTCAAATATATACTTACTTATCTTTCTCTTATTCAGAAGTTTGTAACGTGCATGTCATACTCTGGGCCAAAGTTGAAAATAGTCCCCACCTCCCCATATTGCTAGAAACACCAGGGGAGCGAGGATTGCTTTGGTGTCACATCCCAGTAAGACTAATAGTCTTGCCAAAACTAGGCAGACCATATCACCAGCTGTTTTCAGGACTATAGCTTGTCTGTCATTTATCAGCCTCCATGAAACTAAAGCTTTCTCAATGAAGATATCCTCCTATTATTAAAGAAAAATACTATTTTGTAGGTTATAATCTACCCATTTCTTCTCTTCAGCTCTCTATCAATTCTGGAAATTTCTAAAACATTGTAATTTACACAAGAAAGATGGATAGAACCCTGAGCAGATACAAAATTTGTATCCACATCCAGCCAGTGATCCGCAAACATAGTCTGCAGATATCTGCGGATATCCGCAGATTTGCAGGGCTCTAAAGATGGAACAACCTTTCAAAACTGGTCATTGAAGATCACCAACATTGGTGATTTGGTTGCCTATTCCCAGCTAAATTGTTGTGAAATTTTAGACAAAATTTCAAGATCTCAGCCAGAAATATAGAGCAGCCCAACTTCATCTGAAAATATTCATCCAGCTACAGATGCTAAACTTTTCATGACTTGAAACTCATACCAAAATCAATAAGGCTCATAAACATTGATTTTGGAATTTATTGTAGGGTTTATTCTCTGAGAACACATTTTAATATATTCCCAGAGAATAAATCCTACAATAAATTCCCAAATCAATGTTTGAGCCTTATTGATAGGCCATGAACCACTGGAAAGAGAATTGATTACTCCAGTGACTAAGGATCTCACAATTTTGAGGCACTTAAGGCCTGATTAAAATTCCACCGATGTCAGCTGAAGTCTTCATATTAACTTCAGTGGGCTTTGGATCATACCTAAAGAATTTCTGATAGAAATAGAAGAACAATAAAAATATGGTCGACATTTTCACAATGATCATGGGTTTAGTGCTTTCAGAACAGATAGCCCTCTATAACTGATAATGAGCAGGCTGTGATAATGATCCACTGAAATTCTTCATTAAACTGTGTTGCATATTGTACTACAATGGCAATTTTATGTTACATTTTATTTTTCAGCATGGTGTCTGTTTATTTATACTTTATTAACAAACAGTATGTACAACTGATATGAAGATGAAATCTTCAAATTTAATGGTTCATATATTTAAAATATCCTATATGTTTATCCAGCCAGGTCACTCTGTACTGTAGTTCTTGTTAGGGATGAGGGAACCTGGAACTATCAACATTACTACATGTAAACAACAAAAGTATGATGCTGATGTATATCTATATAATGTAACTGTGGTACAGATTCTGTATCGAAATAACATCCAGATTCATTTCTGCTGTTTGTCTCTTTGCACCGTTGTAATGGCACAAAGTGTTGGAATATGGCTGAAAAGGGACAATTGAGAATTTTCCCAGTGTTAGAGATCTCTCAGCTGGTTTACAATTTATACCAACTACTCTCAACACACAAATAATCTGTCTTAAGGGTGGGAGGGACATATTGTGGGTAGGTGCGGCAGGTTTGTATCATTTTTGGTGGTGCCCAGAACGGGTCCAAGTCCCGCTCCCCCCCCCCCGCCCCACACACACATACCTGCCTTGTAAGCCAATATATATCTTTTAAAATAATGTAAAAATGTGAGGGCTTTGGGGTAGGGCTGGTGATGAGGGGTTTGGGGTGTGGGAAGGGCTCAGACAGAGGGTTGGGATGTGGGGGTGAGGTCTGTGGGGTGGGGCCGGGGATGATGGATTAAGGTCAGGGTCAACGAGGGGGTGGGGGTGGAAGCCGGTACAAATTACCGAGGCCCGGCGGTCCGGAAGGGGGTTTAGCCAGTCCGCCCTTGCTGGGGGGCCCAAAAAAATTCCGAGCCCGGTTTCCCCCCCCCTCTCGTCGGCCCTGTTTAGCTGGTCCGCCATTGCTGGGGGGCCCAAAAAAAAATTTTCACCAGGGCCCGAACCCGCTCTCGGTGGTCCTGATTACAGTGCAGGAGGGGGCTCAGGGCTGGGGCAGAGGGTTAGGGTGTGGGGGGATGAGGGCTCTGGCTGGGGCTGGGGATGAGGGTTTGGAGTGTGAGAGGGGCTTGGGCTAGGACAGAGGGTTGGGGTGTGGGCTCTGGGATGGTGCGGGATTGTGGATGAGGAGTTTGGGGTGCAGTCTGACTGCCCTGGGGCTGGGGCCAGAGAGGAGGACTCCCCCCATACCTCTCCCTGCCGACAGCAGCGAGCTCCCGGAGAGGGGCCCCCTTCTTCCCACCCTCCCCCCCCCCAGCAGTACACTCACCTTCTACCCCTCTCAGCTCCAGGAAGCCCCCTGGCCTCCCCTGTGATGGGTGCTGGGGAGGGACTGCCATCACGTGTGCGCCTCCTCCCCTGCTGCTGCCCCTCACTGTAGCCTCACTGGGGGTGGGAGATGGGGTTGCCACTTGCCCAGTGTGGGGCAGGAGCAGTGACTCCAGGCGGGGGACCTCCTGTGCTGGTTGAGGGTCCCACCGGAAAAGGGAAAGGTCCGAGGCAGAAGGGCAGGAGCAGCCTGCCCTGGCACTAGTGAATAGGGGGCTCTGGACTCTGCAGCAACAGTTGATGCTGGCAGAGCAGAACAGGAGGCAGCCACCTGCTTGAGGCAGGGATGCTCTGGGGTCTGGAGGAGGCACGCAGGGGCGGCAGGTGAGGGCCGGGGGACACTTGGGAGAGGCGCGTGGGGATGGCAGATGGGGCTGGGGTTGAGACCTGGCCTCAAATATTGGTGGAGCTGGGCCTCCGGATCCTGAATATTGCTGGAGCCTGGGCACCACAAGTCCATATAACTCACTGCCCCTGATTGTGAGCATAGAGAAGAGTATGTTTTTACCACCCCAATTCACAACCTCTGTAAGGTCCCATAGATCATAGCCAGTTTGAATAAGATAAAGCAGTTCTTAAGATGTTCCAACATATGCTAATAAGCAAGCCTGGCTCAAAAGTACCAAAAGATTAAGATAGGCATAGATTACTGATATTCCCTTTCTCTTCCCTGCCTTGTGTGTTGGCTGTATCTGGGTGCAGAGGAGAATCTAGGCAAATGTGTGCTGCATTACACAATAGTATAAAGGAAGTGCTATCCAAGGCAAAGCTTATCATTAAATAAAATCTTCATATTCCAGTCTTCTGCGAGGAAATCTTGATTATTATTGATTTTATAGATAAGTAATCACATTTATCAAAATGCTTTACAAAACGCAAATGCCCTGGAAATACAAAATAGAGAGTAATTGATAAGAGTAATTGATAATTTACAATAAACTTATTGCATTCTATTTGCAATCCTGATTTTCATGTAAATTCTGTCTACAGGTTGTCTCTGTATTTCCTTTTTTTTTTTTTCATTTTCTTCTTTCCTACTTTCAGCAAAATGCCTCAGCAGATAAGGAGACCCTTGCCTCAACAAAGGAAGCAAATCGAAGTGTCCAGGAGTGTGATTCTCAAGATGTAAGATTGGGAGTCAGTACTTAATATAGACTGAAAGCAAATATTAAAGCCTTAGAGACAATTTTAATGCTATCTGTTTTTAATAATCAAGACAGTACATATATTTTAAAAGCAATTTCATGTTCAAATGCTGTGAAGCAAATACTGTTTGGTGTACAAGTATGCAGTGTACTCCCTGGGTTTTCTTTAGGGATTGGTTAACAGGGTTTTTAAAGCTTTTGTGACAGTAAAGCAGTAGAAGAGATGTGATTTAATGATTAACCTGTTCAGCAATCTACTTATTCCCTTAGAGATTTGGAACACAGTGAGGTACAGAATCCTGTTATATAACATTCACATTAATAAACAAGCATAGATGTCACAAATGCTTCATGGACGGGGGGGGGGAGAGAAGGAACTTAAGGCAGATGTTTAACTTGAGCAGTAATGGTGACAGTGTAATGGTAAAAATCTGCAATCTTGTCAACTGCGACTAGGGAACAAGCTGAAAGCTCAAATCTATAACGCATCAGAGACAGTGGGCTGGAACTGCAGCCCTTACTCAGTTAAAACACTGATGTAGTATAGTAACAAACCTCAAACCAATTTATTATGGCCTGTGTTACAATAAAAACAAAAAAGAGTAGAGTATTGCTGATTTGGATGTTTCCCTGGATATTGCAAAGGATATCACACTAATATGGTCTTAACAAATGTCCTAATGAGACATGAAAAAAACAATAAGAGAAGAAAAGAGACACACTAGTGTTCCTTAAATATAACAACCACTATATCTGTAGGTAACTGGAAAGCCTTCTGATAACAATAGCAGGTTACACATCTTTCATCCACACACTTAAACTGTTAAGCAGGGATTGCTTTACCCACCTCAGAAGTGCAGCCATCTTCTGTATAGAACACAAGAGCCATTTAACAGCACAAAGGAACACTGCACAACAGGAACATATTACACAACATTTTAAGGAAAGAACTGATTCAGTTAACACTGCAAAGTAGAAAGAGTTGAGCCTGTTGCCTTGAACTCTGTACCAAGCTCCTTCCTGATACCACTTACTGTTTTTTGTTCAGCAAATTGCTCCTGGATATATCCCTATTTTTGGTGAATGTTTTTGTTTTTCCCAAGAACTTGCTGAATAGTTTGGACAACTTATTTTCAGATTGTGGGCCATTTGCAAATATGGTCCCCATCAATCAGTGTCTCGGTATTATATATACCTATGTCACATGGTATGTTTTGCTCACTGATTGCAGCACAGAATTTTTTTTAAAACAAGAGAATAACGTGAATAATGAACAACAAATAATTAATTATATGAGCAGCTGTAGTTAAAACATTACAGGGGGGATTACTGAGGCAGAACTAAAGCAATTAATGCATAGTGGCCATACTTTTTAAATAGAGCTGGCCAAAAAAATTGCATTGAAATTTTTTCAACAGAAAATTGGGTTTTTGACTAAATGAAATTTTTCACAAAAAGTGTCTGTTTTCTGCAGAAAATTTTGACTTTTTATAAAAGAAAAAAAACTGACAACAGAAGCACTTTTGGTTTTCTGCCAAAAAGCTGAAAAAGTGTGATTCAGATATTCTGTGGCATACTTATGGGAGCAAAAGTTTTGGTGCCACATGCTCCAACTCTTCTCCATGGACTGCTTTCCC
Source organism: Chrysemys picta bellii (assembly GCF_011386835.1). Classification (NCBI taxonomy): domain Eukaryota; kingdom Metazoa; phylum Chordata; order Testudines; family Emydidae; genus Chrysemys; species Chrysemys picta. The sequence goes on along the minus strand of NC_088794.1, from coordinate 68,645,772 downwards.
TAGCTGCACTACATCTCCCATGATGGCCCATGTTGGCTCAACAAAAGGGGAGACCATGAGGCACCAAGTAAAGTATTATAGTATAATTAGGCAAGCCAAAAAAGAACCGGAAGAGCAACTAGCCAAAGACACAAAAACTAACAGCAATTTTTTAAAAGTACATCAGAAGCAGGCAGCCTGTCAAACAATGGGGCCACTGGAAAATCCAGGTGCTAACAGAGCACTCAAGGAAGATAAGGCTAGTGTGGAGAAGCTAAATGAATTCTTTCCATCAGTATTCACTGTAGAGGATGTGACAGAGGTTTCCACATGTGAGCCATTCTTTTTAGGTAACAAATCTGAGGAACTATCCCAATTTGAGGTGTCAAAGAGGAGGTTTGGAATAAATTAAACAGTAATAAGTCACCAGGACCAGATGGTATTCACCCAAGAATTCTGAAAGAACTCAAATATGAAATTGCACAACTATTAACTGTCGTAAGTAACCTATCATTTAAATCAGCTTCTGTAGCAGATGATTGGAGGATAGCTAATGTGACACCAATTCTTTTTAAAAGGCTCCAGAAGCAATCCTGGCAATTACAGGCCAGTAAGCCTAACTTCAGTACCAGGCAAATTGGTTGAAACTATAGTAAAGAACAGAATTATCAGGCACATAGATGAACACAATATGTTGGGGAAGAGTCAAAATCGCTTTTGTAAAGGAAAATCATGCCACACCAATCTATCAGAATTCTTTGAGGGGGTCAACAAACATGTGGACAAGAGTGATCCAGGGTATATAGTGTGCTTGGCCTTTCACAAAGCCTTTGACAAGGTCCCTCACTAAAGGCTCTTAAACAAAGTAAGCAATCATGGGATAAGAGGGAAGGTCCTATCATAGATAAGTAACTGGTTAAAAGACAGGAAACAAGGGGTTGGAATAAATGGTCAGTTTTCAGAATGGAGAGAGGTAAATCATGGTGTCTCCCCCGGATCTGCACTGGGATCAGTTCTGTTCAGCATAATCAGAAATCCGAAAAAGGGGGTAAACAGTGAGGTAGCAAAATTTGGAGATGATAACTATTGAAGGTAATTTTGTAAGTCCAAAGCAGACTGCAAAGAGTTACAAAGGGACCTTTGTAACTGGGTGACTGGGCAACAAAATGGCAGATGAAATTCAATGTTGATAAATGTAAAGTAATGCACATTGGAAAACATAATACCAACTACTCATGTAAAATGATGAAATCTAAATTAGCTGTTGCCACTCAAGAAAGATCATGGAGTCACTGGATAGTTCTCTGAAAAGATCGACTCAGTGTGCAGTTGCAGTCAAAGAAGCTAATAGTATGTTAGGAACCATTAGGAAAGGGATAGATAAAAAGACTGAAAATATCATAATACCACTATATAAATCCATGGTATGCCTACATCTGTAATACTGCATGCAGTTCTGGTGGCCCCATCTCAATAAAGATATATTAGAATTGGTAAAGGTACAAGGAAGGGCAATAAAAATGATTAGGGGTATGGAAAAACTTCCATATGAGGAGTGATTAAAAAGTCTGGGACTGTTCAACTTGGATAAGAGCCTAAGGGGGGATATGATAGAGATCACTAAAATGATGAATCATTTGGAGAAAGTAAATAAGGAAGTGTCATTTACCCCTTTTCATAACACAATATCCAATGGTCACCCAAAGAAATTAATAGGCAGGTTTAATACAAAAGGAAGTATTTCTTCACACACCGCACAGTCAACCTGTGGAACTCATTGCCAGAGCATGTTGTGAAGGCCAAAACAAGGTTCAAAATAATTAGATACATTCGTGGAGGATAGGTCCATCAATGGCTATTAGCCAAGATGGTGAGGGATGCAACCCTATGCTCTAGGTATCCTTAGCCTCTCACTGCCAAGGGATGGAAAATTCAATGGTTGTCTGTTCTGTTCATTCCCTCCAAAGTGCCTGGCACTGGCCGCTGTCGGAAAACAGGATACCGGGCTAAATGGTCCATTGGTCTAACCCAGTATGGCCATTCTTATGTTCTTATGGGAGATACAGTCTGGCCTGGTATCCTGGCCCACATTGGAGAAGAGGGGCATTAGGCATTTTAACTACAATTCCCATTTGACACTGCAAAGCATTTCCAAATTTGATTTTAGTTTTCAGCTGAAAGGTTTTGGCTTAAAGTTTGTTTTTTTCAATGTTAATAGAAATTTTTGGTGAGAGAAACAATTTTCTGAAGAGCTCTCTTAACCTCTATACAGTTCTTAATTAGGCTAAATTCTCAGTGAAATCAGTGGTAGCTGTGTCATGATATAAGGACGTCATTATATGCTCCCTCCCATCTGCCCCCCCAAAATTGTAGATGATTTTAAAAAGCAACCTAGATAAAACAATTTTAGGTTTGAACAAGCTGAAAAGCACAACATTAACTAATGTTGGAAATATTGTTTCCAGTTTATTCTACCATGAATGACCACAGACTCCAAAAGTAGAATGAGCTAAGAAAGGAAGGTATTTTGTCTTTGAATATTAAATGGTATTTCCTAAGTATGTCTCTGTTTAGAATCTACAGTCCTAATACAAATAAATATACAGTTAATATTTTACTTTCAAAAATGAAAATTTTTGGCGGCATATAGGCATGAATTTGAACTGCCCTTTAGTCCGAGAGTCAGCTGATCTAACAAAGCAGAGAGCTATATTCAATTGCAACAAGCTCCCTTCTGTGCTGCTGCCACCTAGTCAGGGCTGGATTAATGCAGAGGCTTTAGGGGCTGAAGTCTAGGGCCCAGGCTAAGGGGGGCCACATTGCAGCAGGACTCAGGCAGGCTGCCTTCATGCCATGGCGCCACGCTGCTCCTGGAAGCGGACGGTTTCTGGTATGTCTCTGCGGCCCCTGGCGGGGGGGAGGCGTCGCCACCCGCTGCTCCCGCCTCCAGCACCATCCCCACAGCTCCATTGAACCGACCAATAGGAGCTGCGGGGGCGGCGTTTGTGGGCATGGGCAGCGCATAGAGACATGTTGTCCCCCTCCCCTCAAGGGTGCGCAGAGACATGCCAGCAAGCCGGCCACTTCTGGGAGCGTTGTGGGGCCACAGCATGCAGGCAAGCAGCCTACCTGAGCCCTGCTGCACTGAGAGCCGCCTGTGGTAAGTTCATCCCAGCCAGAGCCTCCACCTTGCACCCCCTTCTGCACCCCAAACCCCTGCACCCAAACGCCCTCCTAGACCCCGTACCCTCTCCTGCACCCCAGCCCCTTGCTCCAGGTCAGAATCCCCTCCTGCACCCAAACTCCCTCCCAGAAAGAAACTAATAGCTGTTCTAAGGTAAGAAGTAGGCTATTTTGAATTAACTTAACTATAGTCTACAAGTTTAGTATAGCGTTAATAGCCTCAATGCCATAATTGCGATAATTTTGTTTTAAATTAGGAAAAAGACTTGCATACACAAAATCTAATAGCCCCAGGCCCACAGGAGTGTTAATCCGGTCAGATTTTTAAAAATATTATGTTCCAGTGACCAAAGTACAATTAAGGTGGTAAAAAATGCATGACAAGTTATGATCTGTCATTTATTTTAAAAAAATAATATAAGGGTTAAAACTGAATTTAAAAATTGGGACTTAATGAACATGGTCAGAATCAAGATGTTGCTAAGAAACCTTCAGCAACTCTTTTCTCAGAGTGGTGGAAAAATCCCTTAATTGTTAAACTGAATCTTGTTTATCAGATAATTTTGTAGAAGGATTACTCTTCTAATGACTGACTACCCTAGAAGAACATATGGTATTTTAGACTTCTAAAGAAAAGAGAGAGAAAGTAAAGGGCTTGTCAAATATATCAGATATCCCCCCCTGCACTCCTTATGGCCAAATACTTTGATTATTTTTAATTTGCTACTCCTGCTGCAGTTTTTGTTTATGGCTTATGTGTTCATATTAATGTATGTAATTTTTAAAGTGAATACATATACAATTTTATATATAGGTTGGATCTAGATAAGCAGAATGAAATTAATTCATTTGGAAATTGGACAGGCTGGGAAAAAAGAGCTACCTCCCCTCCCCTCCCATGGGACATTCAATGGCTACAAGTAGTTGGATCATCTTGCAATATTAATGTCTTGGTTTATTTAAATCAGTGACATTTTGCCTGAGTCAGGACCTCTGTTTGCCTCCAATACCAATACCAATTTTCTTTTACTCATCCCTGGCATTTATAAAAACACTTCAATAAGAAGAATCTTGTCAATTAAATTCAAGAGGATGTTTTCCAGTGGTCAGACAGCTAGGAGATTATCAGTGAAATCCTGGCTCAGTTGAAGTCAATGATATATTTTTCTGTTGGCTTCAAGGGAATCAGGATTTCACCTCATGTATTTTTACTTACAGTGCATAGCAAGCCCTTCTAGTGTAGAATCCTGGACTGAACAATGTCTCAAGCAGAAACTAGACTCCTTCTGTTACAATATTATGAAGAATATTATCAATGTGTAACTTTCACACCTCTCCTCCCCCAAAAAAGGAAAAGCACCATCCAAAGGTCAGTCACTACCTTCTTCAGTCCAGAGAATCCTGATGCATATGACACAACATTTAGAATCACCTATTGCAGGGAGTCAGAAATAACATCAAGCAATTTATAAAAAGTTGCTTTATTTAAACATCTTATATTCATCTTGTGTTGGATTTCTAACTCTCTGTGTTTGCCCTTGCTCAGCCTTTTCTGAAAAACAAAAGTAGTACAGATTTTATTTACTGCCTTCATGTTCCTGCAGTAAACAAATATAACAAATTCATTAATCATTCAGTGGCAAAGGACATTGAGCACTGGACCAAAATATACACATGTTTCTAAGCAACCATGGTATTTAGCTTCATAATTTTGCATCATTCTTAACAGCAAAGCTTTGATCACTGTACTATCCTCCACCCCCCCCTTGCCAGTGTGGTAACAAGAGAAAAATAAAATTGTTACTGTCACAAATTTCATTTCAGGCTGGCTCAATTCTGAATCTGACTTCAATTGTCCCATGCTGCCTAAAAAAAGACTATAAAGGTCATGAAGGGTTAAAACAATTTGGTTTTAACTATTAAGCCAGTACACTGAATGCCTAAAACAAGAGTGCTAAAGTGTGAAAAACTGTAGGTAATACCTTAATCAAGAACCAATGGAAACACACACTCAAATATATTACATATATTTAGCACGACATCTTCTTTAATAAGCTGTTTGGAGGCTCTCCAGATATTTAAGTAGATCATTATAATAGTTGATGAGAAGGTGTTTGTGTGTCCTTGTACTAAACATAGAAGTAATTTGGCTAATGATACAGGACAGTTCTCAAAGGAAAAAATCTATTCTGCACCTTACCATAGTTATGCCATATTTTAATAGCTCATGTGTATTTTAAAACAAGATACAACAATAAAGTTTATATAAACATGAGCCATCTGTGTAGGTTAGAAGATTATCATGAGGAAAAAAAAGACTAACAGTTAACAAGTCAAGTTCAGCCATGGATGTAAGCAGATAAGCAGATGCAACTTCACTGCCTTCAGTTAAGTCTTTGGCCTTGCATCTTTGAGGGGACAAGTTACTTTAGAAATCAGGGAAACTGACAAAAGAACATTCTTCTCAATATGCAGCATCAGAACTAGAGAAGGGAAGAAATCTCAGAACCTAGAACTAGGGAGAAAGGAGCATGACAATATGTGTTTAATGTTTGAGAACTAACTTGTTATAGTCTAAATTCTCTCAGTTGGTCTGGTGTAAGTCCAGTCTGAGAGCAGAATTTATCATTTTAATCATTAGATCAATGTGAAATATTTACAAACAACACGAAAACACGCAAAACTTGATTGACTGGTGTTTGATACAAATTCAAATGCCAAACCAAGATAATTGAAAAGTTTGGAAGGGATAATGAACTTTTGAGCAAACCTGGGCCCTTTATAATTTTGACTTGAAATCATTTAAATTTCTCCTTTCAGAGAGTTTTGGCATTAAACCAGGTGAAATTTAGCAGATTTTATCTACTTCCTCTTTGAAAGTTTAAGATCATTTGAACCAATAACACAAGAAAAATCCGGGGATTGTAAACCCACCCAAACCCCAAATATATTCTACCTCTGCAATGTGAAACCAGGAGATTCCGGATCAAACTCTGATCTCGTAGATATCAGTTTTACACCAGCTTAACTCCATTGACACTCTATGGAGCTTTAACACTAAGGGCTTGTCTACATTGCAGCTAGGAACATGCCTTGCAGCCTGAATAGACAGATGCATGAGCTCTGCTCTAGCTAGCATGCTAAAAATGCACCTTAATAAGCAAGTTGAATGATTAGTTGATCTACACAGTATGTAGTTTTCTTTTTAAGAGTCTTGCTTCACTGATTTAACTGAATACCTTCATAGTCATGTTGTTGCATAGTTTGTAGATCAAATTGAATAGTTTAATAGTCAAGAGGCATGCCTAATGTTACTATTCTATTAAAAAAATTACTGAGGATGCATACTGGACTGATCCACTTTCATAATTTACACAGCCAGCAGTGCATTTCCCTAGCTCTGCTGTATAATTCATGGGGTAAGCTTAATACTATAGGTGTTAAATTTTTGCTTACTTTACTGATCAAGCTGCATATTTCATCAGTTGAATTCTCACATACTCATACTTTGTTGATCAAACTGCATACTAAATTGATCAAGATGGATAAATACTTTGTCTTATACCATGCCTTGATTGTCTATCTGCTTTAATATTTACTATTCCAAATTCTTTGTGCTTTAGCATGTATAAAAATGAATTGCTTTAGGCGTGTGAGACATTGCACCATGGGATACTTTATTTTACAAATAAAAATAAAGAGGTCATTAATATTTTTCTTAATCTCCACATGGAAAATGTGAAATGAGCCCTTCTCACCAATAAATTCATCCCATGGAAGCACTGTTCTGTTGTTTAGACAGAAAAAATAATAATAACCCCTTTTTTTGCAGAGAACCAAATTCATACACAGTCATAAAAATTTTAATTCTTGTCAAGATGTTGTGGGAAAATATAAAATTGAAACAGAAAAGTATAGAAAAATAAACCAATAGAAATAAGGTTAGCATAGGCTGCAAATAAATGAACTTGATTGATCATTTTTTCCATGAAGTTTTCATCTTGGGATCAGACAGTGGGCAGCAGTCTGCATATGCAGCTTTCATTGATTTCAATGAGAGCTCTGCACATACAGGGCCTGAAGGATTGGGGCCTTCATAATGCCTCCAAATCAATGGACAACATATGCAAGTCAGTTAATAAATTATCTGTAATCATTAGGTTCTGGATTAGAAAAATTACTATAGTAGAAAGACTTTAAAGTCAACAAGAGTTTAACAGATTATCAATGGGGTAAAGGTGTTCAGAATTTGCCCACAGTTAATCTGTAAAGTTCACTCATTAGTAAAGTATCTGTAGGTTGAGTAGCTCAACACCTATCAAATAGAGGAAGGATATGTGCAGGAAAGAGAGCGAGATATCACCTCTGACGTGTCTTCCATTACTGTTTAAATTTGAGGAGGAGTAACAAAATTGCACCTGCACAACCAAAAGGCTGTGTAGATTAGAGGAATGAGCAAAAAATAGGAGGGGCTTGAATTATAATCCAGACTCTGCTTCTTTCTGTCTCCGTTTCCTGTTCTCCAATGTGTGGTTAATGATACTTACCTATCCAACTCAAAGGAGTGTAGTGAGAGCTAACTATTTTGTTAATAACTGGACAGTGACAGGAAGGGAGAGACTCTGTCAAGGCCACACCTATTCTAGATTTTGCCTGGCCTTTCCCCACCCACCTTTATATAGGGGCAGGCACACCTCCTTTCAATGCACTCCCTGGGGTCAGGAACCAGGGAATTAGGTGTTAGCTGCAGAGCTAGACTTCTCAATGGGGGTAGGTAAATATGAGGCCAGGAACCGAAGCAAGAAGAGCTGTGATGGAGTGGGGGAGGCATGCTGCATTTTTCCGAAAGGGTTACAGTAAGGACAGCTACCAGACCACAGTTCCTCTTAATCACTACCTTCACTTCCAATGCAAGCAGGGGGTTAGAGCCACAATCCTGCCTAAAATATGTGACTAGATCAGGCTAATATATACCTTTATCAATGAGATGATCAAAAGGTTTTCCAAGCTGATGAAGTCTGCATTTTATCAAAAAATGATATAATAAATAATAAACCAAATCCCAAAACATCACACATTGCAGCATATTGAGAATAGTCGATTAAACAAGTGAAATATGTATCTGGCAAGACTTTTGTCTTAAGTAGCACCTCTTAGAAGTGCAGCACCTATCTCTTTTGTAACATACCCATTGTACCAATAATGCTATAATATGGAGTTGGAACTTGAGTTGCCTTACTGGATCAGAGCAGTGGTTCATCTAGTCCAGCATCCTATCTCTGATGGTGGCCAGTAACAGATGTTTGAAAGGAAGGTGCAAGAAATCTTTTTGTGAGCTCTTACAGGGTAACCTGCCACAGAGCGGTCTCCTGCTAACTGCCAGTGGTTACAGATTGGCTGAAACCATGGACTTAGAATTTCAGAATTCTGTGATCCTTTTTACCATCAGGAAGACTTTGTAGTCTTAAATATAGTGATCAGTAATAAATATCAAGAATAAAAGGAGATGTTGGGAAAGTGGGACACAAGCATCGTTATTTTTTCATAATCTTAAAATTAAATCACAATTTTTAGTCACACTAACTAGCCTTGAAGAGTCTCTTAATATCCCATAATTTCTCTCTTTCATATAAAAGCCTCCATGGTTCATCAAATATTTGTAACTAGACCAATGCATCTCTGCTGAATCATATCTTCCTTGCTTACCAATATAGTTTCCCAAGTGTATAATCTCATCCATCTCTTTCATCTATGCTGCTCTTACATCCACATTCTTTATTCATCTGTCACAAACAATAAGAAAAATATGAAGAATATAGCTCTGGGTTGTTTTTTTGTTTGTTTGTTTGTTTTTTTACATTGGCCCTTAAAGCATAAACTGAGCTTGTTGGGCTCTGAAATGGATATTAACTAAGGGAGGTGAAGTGATCTTCTAAAGGAGTTGCCTTAATTTTCCCCTTGGTGTTGCAGAGTTTCTTTTCTTTGCAGATATAAGCCTAATAACCTTGTTGAACTTCTCTGATTGGGTTGAGGGAGAGGACAAACGTATGCTATGAATCCCAGAAAGTCCTTCCTGGAAATAAATGGACTTTTAAAATATATTTATCAAGCTCAAAATCATCAACAGGTGTAGTAAGACTGAGTTATAGGCCCAGATCCTGTGTAGGGAGGACCACACTAGTATATATGGATCCTGCAATGGTGTAGAGCTGCCAAAACAGCTCCTGCACCATCTCATTTCCCTCATACCAGCTTACATTTGAAATTGAGCATTGACCCCAGTAGACTTGGGGAATATGAACATGAAACACCTCCATCCATCCTGGAATGGCTTCATTCAATACCACTGCTAAGCCTTCACAGATTTGCAAAAGAGCAAGAGAGAGATTCCTGTTAAGATTTATTTGTCAAATGGAGACGCTGTGCATTGGGTTAGAACTGAAAGACTAATGTTGTTCTTTTGGCACAATTTTAGTTCAAATCCTGCCCTCAGTTAGGCTATGTCTACACTACAAACTGGGGGTGTGCTCATGTACACGTGTGCTAGCTCTCACTAAGCATTCACTGAGCTATCGTGGGTATGTGTACACAAGCAAGGGAATCACACCCTTAGCTCTTAGTGTAGACATAGCTTTAGACTGGTACACTGAAAACAACTGAGTTGCACTGGATTAACTGAGAGATTGTGGGTTATAACTTTTTAGTTCTCACTTCCTTGAACGCATCCCACTTCTACCCCTTACATTTGGCTGTGTTTTCATCTGTCTATATTTGCATTTCCGCTAACATTCTTGCAAACTGTGTTTTCATTCATCTGCTCATGGGCAATGGTGGTTCTGTGTGCAAATTATGAGGTGAAGATTGTTTCTCTATGGGGGAGAAGGGGATGGCAGAATGGGGTATGGGATATGTGCTTGCACATGTGCAAGGGAATATGACTTTACCTCCTACCCACCTCTTTCTGGATGATTTACTCATTGGCACAGAAAGGACTGATGAGTCTTTGCTCACAGGGACTAATATTTTGGTCCACCATTCTATTAGCTTAATAGAGAAGGGTGTGTGTTGGGGGTAAGGAAGTCTCCTAGCACACATCCCTCTCCTTTCATGTGCATTCACAAAGACAGATTACTGCTTCACCCATAGAGGAGTTTTAGCCATGCATCCATAGAGGAGTAGATCTCTACATTCTTTATCCTCCCCCCACCTTCTTAGTTTCCCAAAGCTATTTGTATCAAAGTCTTTGTGAGTTAATATGTTTGTTTATATATATATATATATACTTTATTGTTAAGGTTCCTGAGAAGTAATTTTCTGATATATAAAACTGCTGAAAAATGAATGCATAATATCCAGTAAAATATTCTAAAGCCCATAATCTCATGTTCAGTCTTTGTAAGTTAAAAAAATGTGTTTAGCATTTGTTAAATAAATTTGGTATATCATACAGCAGGTAATTAAAAAAAGCCACCTATAAAATGTTGGAGGCTTGCCTTATTAATTCACTAAGTTACCATGATATATGTTGTGGTGCATTGCAATAAAAAACACAGTAAATTGCATTGCAACGCCAGTGGAAATAATGGCAGCTATGCCATGACTCAAGGTATTTTATAGCAATATGGTGGTGTAAGTTATTCATGTCTCCAGTGCATCTATCCGATATTAACAGAGTTATACAAACACATTATACTATGTTTTATTGGGTTTTGGCACTATGAAGAAAAAGCGTTCAAAAAGGTTTCATTTTAAGCCCTATTTTTACCTTTCTGATACCTAAGAACATTGGTTTGTCTTGACAATTGCCATATTTACTTAAAAACAAAAAAGAAAATCTTACCCAAAATTTGAATAAAATTCATTTTAGAATTATGGGCCATTTAACAAGTATTCTGATATGAAATCATGATGAGTTTCTACTATCTATTTCAGTTCTTCTAGATCAAAACAGCAGGTTACTCCCTTTTCTGAGCTTGAAAGGGAAATCATCATCTGGAATAAACTGGCATCGCTACGGTATGCTGATTTACACCAGCTGAGAATCTGGCTCTCCAGATAGTTTACTGTCTTCAAAACTAGTGCTCATGAGGCAGCTGAAGATTAGATTATAATTAAACAAAGTGATAAGTGATTGCTTTATCAAATTGTACCAGTTACACCTGTAGACCTCATTGCTAGCTAACAAAGCCGGTTAGAGCTGTTAGGCTCTGGTGCTTTTTGAGGGGAAAGTGTCTAGAAGAACCCCTTCAATGTATTGGCTCTCTCTTGGTGGGGAGAAACAGGGATATCCCAGGAGGCACTGCTTCCCCTGATTTCAGTCATGATGCCTGTACTACGATAGGACTGACCCCAAGCCTACTGAAATCAATGGGAGTCATTCCGCTTCACTGGGCTTTGGATGAGGCCTATAGGTGGGCGGAGGAGGGTGGAATCTTGGAGTCTGCTTCCGGGAGACAGAACTGGAAAGCTCCTCAGTGACTACCTGCATGCCTCTTCTCACTGGTTTCCAGTAGTGCTCTGCCGGGACAGAGCCGGTTGGGCCATGGAGCTCTGGAGTGGGTCTACACCTGCTGTTCTGGGCTACACCTGCTGGACTGGGAGTGAAAGTTTGGCCCTTTGTCTGTCTATGCATTTTCTAGAATGCTCATGTCCATGGTATTTAGGATCAAAAAATCAGAGGAATACCACACTGAATGTGTCTGTAAAGAACCTAGCCATTTGCCAGCCCCCCCAACCCCTTTTTTGTTATTAAAATGCTTATTCCAGTTTCCAACCATCTCATATTACAGTAGGTAGCTTTTCAACTCTTTTGTAATTTCTCTCGGGCTTTGCTATAGAACCCATTGCCACACTGAAACAAGTCAATTTTGATCTGCATGATGGACTCTCTCAATGGCATCCACAAAAGATTCGGCTGTTTGTTCTTAGACACTAGAAAACTCTGGTTGGTTGGCTTTGTTGGTTTCCTTTGTTCCTGTTGTGTTTGTTTTTATAGTGGAAGAGTTTTAGGAAATGGGTGGGGTGAATCTTGCAGCATATTCTAAAAGTGGCCAAAGTGGGTCTTGTTCAAACTGCTATTGGTAACTCATTTAAAAAATAAGTTCCTTTGACCAAAATATTTTATCTCTGAGTCTCACAGGCTTTGTCTTAGGTTTCATTTGCTACATTTTCCTAGAAGTGTTTGCCTGTTTTTCAAGTCATGAATGGGAAGGCAGTCTCTAAAATAGCCAGGACTTGGCCTGCCAAGGGCCTTAACTATTAGGAACAGGACTGGTTTCAAATTGGTAACCAGTCAGGGTATACAGTGCAATGGTATGATGTGTTCTTATCAGTATTTCTTGTTTAAAATGCAGGCTATAGTTCATCTTTGCTGGTTGAATTCATAGTTATTTGTTGGTTAGTAATATGGAAGTCTTCATTGTGACAGAATGTCAATATTTAGTGTGGTTAAACACTAAAGGAATGTAGGCATTGCTCTACTGGTTCAAACAGTCGCCCACCCAGTCCAGTATCCTGTCTCTAGTAGTGACCAGTACCAGATGCTACAGAGAAAGGAGCAAGAAACCTGCTACTGGACAAATATGGAATATCATGCCCATAGGGGAAATTTCTTCCTATCCCCAGAACCACATCAGTTAATGGCTGGCTTGTGAGATGAAGCATAAAGGATTGGTCCCTTATAAAAAACAATTATTAATCCTAACCATGCCCCCATTACTTGTCTTTGCTCTAAACCATTCCTTTCTTTTCAGTTAATCTTTCCCAATTTAAAAGCTTTTCCATGTCTCTACTAACTTTTGTCACCCATCTCTGGATCCTTTCTATTTCTGTTGTATCTTTTCTGAGACAAATGACCAGAATATTTCAGCTTTTAGGTGACAGTACACCATCAATTTTTAAAATGGTCTAATAATTATTTAGTGTTATTTTCTACTATTTTCTTTACACAACCTAATATTTAATTCGTTAGTTGTTGTTTGTTTTTATGCCCCTTTAGTAAATTTCATTTGTCATCATGCTTCCCATTCACCTAGCTTTGTTAGGTCTTTCTCAAGGTTTTCCCTAGACATGACTAACCTGAACTTTACCTCTCAGTCTATGGCTACGTTGTTTCCTTTTAGTAAGAAAGTATTTAAGAAATTCAAATAAATGATATCAACCAATGCTGTTTTATTCACTATTCTATTGACATGCTGTCAAGGCTGGATCCCCACTTTGAACTTTAGGGTACAAATGTAGGGGCCTGCATGAAAACTTCTAAGCTTAACTACCAGCTTAGCTCTGGTTCGGCTGCCACCATTTCAAGGGATTCCCTTCGTGGGAAAGCTTGAAAAACCTTCACCAAATCCCTGGTGAAAACAAATCCAAACCCCTTGGATCTTAAAACAAGGAGAAATTAACCATTCCCCCTCCTTCCTCCCACCAACTCCTGGTGAATCAGGTCCAACCCCCCTGGGATCTACAACAGGGAGAAATTAACCATCCCCCTCCTTCCTCTCACCAACTCCTGGTGAATCAAGATCCAAACTCCTTGGATCTTAAAACAAGGAAAAATCAATCAGGTTCTTAAAAAGAAGACTTTTAATGAAAGAAAAAGGTAAAAATCATCTCTGTAAAATCAGTATGGAAATTAACCTTACAGGGTAATCAAACTTAAAGAGCTCAGAGGACTCCCCTCTAGTCTCAGGTTCAAAGTACAGCAAACAAAGATAAACACTCTAGTAAAAGGTACATTTACAAGTTGAGAAAAACAAAGGAAAACTAACACGCCTTGCCTGGCTATTTACTTACAAGTTTGAAATAGGAGAGACTTGCTTAGAAAGATGTGGAGAACCTGGATTGATGTCTGGTCCCTCTCAGTCCCGAGAACGAACACACTCCCAAACAAAGAACACAAACAAAAGCCTTCCCCCCCCAAGATTTGAAAGTATCTTGTCCCCTTATTGGTCCTTTAGGTCAGATGCCAGCCAGGTTACCTGAGCTTCTTAACCCTTTACAGGGAAAAGGATTTTGGAGTCTCTGGCCAGGAGGGGTTTTATAGTACTGTACACAGGACAGCTATTACCCTTCCCTTTATAGTTATGACACATGCTCAAAGGATTTTAATCACAAAGGCACAGCTTTCCTTTCCAGAAACTTTGCTGATTTGTCCCTCTCACCTCATGTTCATCTAAAGAGCTCAATGTAATGCACTTTCTGTACTTAGAGAGACAGATGCCCTGCTCCCACGCAATCTGTTGATCGTTTCCATTGCCGTACTGATGACACAGGGATGGCCCAGTGGTTTAGGTAATGGAATGGAAATCGAGAAGTCCTGAATCTTAATTCCAGTTTTTACTCCAACTTCCTCTGTGGCATTCATCAAGCTACTTAAATTCTCTGCCACAATTTCCTCATCTGTAATATGGGAATTGTAATTACTTACCTACCTGCCCCACGGGGCTGTTGTGAGGATAAACTGGATAATATTAGTAAAGAGCTTTGAACATAAAAAGGGTTACATAAGTGTCAATCCCATCTACTGAAGGAAAGAAGAAAATCACTGATTTTTTCCCCCCAAAATTTTGTAACGGTGATATGGTTTCAATGATTGTATTTGCAGGTTGGCAAGACTTGTTTGGGGAAGCGCAATAATTCAACATCTCCTCACCTCAAGATGGCAGAAACAGATCCTAGCTTTCAGGTACTTCTGTCTTCATGTAATTGAGCCCTTTTATAAAAGTGTCTTTATCAAATGCAAAATTCCTTGAACTGTATCTGCTTATTCTAAGTCAGTGATTTCTAGGTAGTTCCTAATTAATCACAATGGAGACTTCTTCTCCACTTGATTGAAGTTGGTGGTATAAGATGTTAGGACCTGTTAGAAACAGTTCTGTTAGGAAAGTTCTGTTAGGAATTATTTCAATACTTAAAGAACTTGACTGCTCTAATAATCAGCTAGGCCATTCTTATAAACTCAGGGTTTCTTTTTTGCGGGGAGGAGGAAGAACAATTTCCAAACCTTGGGTATAACTATGATTTAGTGAAACTGTGCTTAATTAAGCATGTTACACAAAGAAAAATTTCAGCAGATCGTATCATAGGACCCCTTCACCTGTAGGTCCAATAAAAATATAATTACATAGATATTCTGTAGCAGAAATGGGAAGTGCTGTACCTCTGGGCAGCTCAGTAGTTTTGCTCCATTCTAATACTCCAGCCATTTTTTGTACCACTGATTGACCAGCTGTTTTTCCCCCCTCTGCCACTTAGGGGGTGGGGGGAGCACCAATTTTTTTTTCACCCGAGTCAGCAAAGTGGCTAGGACTCTTCTGGCAGAGACCAGAATTCTGAACCAGACAATGAGAAAGCAGTTGAAGAATATTCTATTGTTTGAAATCTTCCTAGCAGTATCCTCAAATAATAAATCTATAAAAGGTGAACAATTGATTTCATACAATTGTTTCTACAATGAAAATTTTGGTATTTTGAGAAAGATGCTAGAGGTTTCATGGAATGTAGATTAATTCTATAGAGAGAGACACACACACATTATACATATATGTATACATATACATATAATGTATCTGTGCACTCAGCAGACATACTATAGTTATTTTGAAAGCAGTACAAAGACTAACAAAAATAACTACAGCTGTGTGCACATTATTCTTATGGCACTATAAGCATTCAGTGTTGATTCTTTGTATTCCAATGTAATATGATGACCGCAGATTGTTGGCTTGATTCTCCTCTCACTTACGCAAGTGTAAATTCACTGACTTCAGTTCAGTAACTCTTGATTTAAATCAGGATTGATTTAAAATGAGATCAAAATCAAGGCCTCTGTTTCTTGATGAGAAAGATGACCCTTTTTATTTAACATCCCACTATTCAGCTCTGTAACATTAAATAATATTATAATACTTACATTGATTCTGTTTTCCCCTTTGTGTTGGTTAACAGAAGTTGCACAGCCCTCCATGGATTAAACCTGAAGCTAAAAAATCAGCAGAGACAAATGAGAAGAAGCATGAAGAGTCAGATAAAACAGAAGAAAAAGCACTGTAAACATTACCAAGCTATGTTAACAATGTCCTTCATTTGCTATTGTCTTCATATTGTTTTTAGTCCAGAAGCATGATAATGTATCAAGTTTCTAAAGCATGCAACTTTTTTCACTATTTTATGAATGTAAATTAGTCTAGTTTCTGAAATAGACCAATTAGTACCTCTCAGCAATAATCCAATAGAAATGGATGTTTGAAGATATGCTTTGTAATACAGTCCAGTTTTTTGAAATATTATTCTGCCCTGATCAGTAACTTGCTTATTATAAATCAGTCTGTTTTGTAAAGAACTGCCATTCAGAAGTTTTCTTTTCTTAGCCTGTTCTGTGTCATAGCTATCTTTACTGTATACTGGGAGGCTGAAGTCAAAACGGGGATAAAAGCCTGCTAACATAAAATAATAATAATAATTACATAGTTAGAGTGCAATGCTACTCAAAAGAGTGACTATGAAAATGGCACAATAGGATTCTATATTTATCACCTTTCAATGCCTTCCATCTCAAGTCTACTCAGTTAACAGGTAAAAGGATGTTTGTTTGTTTTTCTAACTGCAACCATTACAAACTCAACTGAACCTCAAGTTGTTTTCTTTGTGGCTTATGCAGCACCAACATAAACATTCTTCAGTTGAAACCAAGTTAACAATTCTACTGATGATGCACAAGCCAGAATGGAATCCATCTCCATCTCCCATAGCTGTGTTGGCCCTGTTGCCCTAACAGGGGTGAAAAAGAGTAAAAACGTACTTTGTCACCATAATTGGCAAAACACTGAGAAAGTGGATTTGATGAGTGCTTGCAGTGGGATGTGCTACCTCTATAGTTCTTAAGAATCTCTTAGCTGTGCACAGAGTGCACTTTCTGTATCAGCTCTGCAGAATAGGGAGTAGAACCAGCAGGGAATTAATATCTGGAGAATTGATTCAGCTGAGGTTAATTTAAGCTACAGGGCCCAGCTGCTAGTTCTAAAAGAAGAAGAAAAGGTGAATCTGAGGATGGGGAAGTGCAAATTCTTCTTTGAGTATTTGTTCGAGTGGATCCCAAGTAGGTGTGAATGTGTCTCATGATTAGCAGTGTCTATTGGGCCTTGCTTGTGCAATGCACATCCTCATGCTCCCACCATGGCAACAACACAAAAACCCTTTGATCAAATTTAATTCCTCTTATTAGTTTCCTTATCCCTTTCCATTTAAATGATGAAAACAAACAAAACTCTCCTTTTGTTTTCTTACTACCCTGGTTCCTTGTCCTCACATAATGGTGAACTCAAAGGCTTGGGGCTTTAAGTCTTGTCCATTTTGCAATTACCTAATCCTGCTCACCAACGTCCAGAGCTGCTGTCTAGTCTGTCTCGGAGACTGGCTTACTCTGAACAAGTGCTCTATGTGCAATTTGTTCTCAGCATGGATCTGGAAATCCAAAGATGCCCACTTCAAGCTTCACCTTTTGGGAAAATCCATGAGAGTTACATCAAACCCAGAAGAAAAAGAGATCAACCTCCAATTCTCAACAGATAATGGGAAAGTTTTCCTGTGCAAGTATCCCTAACAGCCAGCACACAAGGAGAGTGGTACCGAAAAGAAATCAATGTTGAGTAAAAGCTTGGAATTGAAGTCACCCCTGCCACTTACAGCCTTGGTGGCAAAGACCTTACCACCTCCTCACAGAGGCAAGGAAGTCCAGAATAGAGATAGACATGACTCCAGGCACTGCTCTGTGTCCTCCCATAAGGAGAGGTCAAAATACCAGCCCTCCAAGGAGACCACTAAGCACTCACTATCATAGTGGCTAAAGATCAGCATAAAAATACGCAAGCCCAGCACCAACATTGACACTGTCCACTCCAGTCCTTATATTGGCACCAACAACAGAATCACTCATGGTATCTACTAGCAGAGGAACTACTATCCTCTGTGGCAATGTCTTTGGTACCGAGATCTTCATCAGCACCAGTGCATGCTTCCACCACCAATATCATTTATCAGCACCACCCCTGGACTAATCTATTCATCATCCTTATTAGCAGGGCATACCTTCTCACCAACATCAAGTAGGGAATCTTGGGAGTAGACCAGAGATGACTCCTTCAGGGTCTCAGTGTTTGGAAATGGACTGTCCATCCCCAACCAAACCAGTCATACCAATATGTATACAAGTGGGGGAAAGGGAATATAGGATCTCGAATCATAGAATATTAGGGTTGGAAGAGACCTCAGGAGGTCATCTAGTCCAATCCCCGGCTCAAAGCAGGACCAACACCAACTAAATCGTCCCAGCTAAGGCTTTGTCAAGCCAGGACTTAAAAACTTCTAAGGATGGAGATTCCACCACCTCCCTAGGTAACCCATTCCAATGCTTCACCACCCTACTACTGAAAAAGTTTTTCCTAATATCCAACCTAGACCTCCCCCACTGCAACTTGAGACTATTACTCCTTGTTCTGTCATCTGCCACCACTGAGAACAGCCTACCTCCATCCTCCTTGGAACTCCTTTCAGGTAGTTCAAGGCTGCTATCAAATCCCCCCTCACTCTTCTCTTCTGCAAACTAAATAACCCCAGTTCCCTCAGCCTTTCCTCGTAAGTCATGTGCCCCACCCCCCTAATAATATCCGTTGCCCTCCGCTGGATGATCTTCAATTTGTCCACATCCCTTCTGTAGTGGGGGGACCAAAACTGGATGCAATACTCCAGGTGTGGCCTCACAAATGCCGAATAGAGGGGAATAATCACTTCCCTTGCTCCTACTAATACAGCCCAATATGCCATCGGCCTTCTTGGCAACGAGGGCACACTGCTGACTCATATCCAGCTTCTCGTCCACTGTAATCCCCAGGTCCTTTTCTGCAAAACTGCTGCTTAGACAGTCGCCTCATCAAAGACGGGGAAGCAGGCTATAGTTCCTCTCCCCCAATATACAGAGACAGGGGAGGTGATAGATCAAGACGAGCAGCAAAATCCCCCATGCTCCTATTGCCACAGTTTAAGCAGCCAAGCTATTTAGGAAACCTCTCCCGACTTCAGTATTGCCATCTCAGGTCAGCTGGAGATGGAGGCAGCTGCTTCTCCAAAGTAAGTAAGGTGGGGAGCAGGGATATAGGAGCTGGAAGGCGGGGAAGCAATCTCATACGCTGTGAGCTGCAGACAGCTGCTTCCCCGCCTTTGAGATGCTATATTTAGAGCCCTCCATGAATACAAAATTTGTATCCGCATCTGGGCTTTCATTCAGTTCCCATCAAGTCCACCTTGCAGTAATCTCTGCATGTCATCCACCTGATCAGTTCTCATTAGTCTTCATGCATTCCATGATATCAAAATTCTTGAAGAGGTTGTTGCATACTTACCCACTTTTCAGAGAGCGCTGCTTGCCTGGGATCTCAATGCTGTCCTTTCAAGCCATTTCATTTTGGAATGCTTCCTCCACCACGTTACAATCAAGACAGTCTTCTTACTTGCCATTTCATCAGCTAGCAGAGCTGAGACCTCATCCAATTTTTATCCCTAAAGTGGTTTCAGAATTCCATTTGAACCAGGCCATCTACTTACCTGTATTCTTTACTAAAGCCCATGCCACACTAGGGGAGAAGAATCTCCATGTTCTGCATGTTTCAGGAGTTTTATTATACTATGTTGATTAAAAAACCCCTTCAATCTGGCACGCCTCTTTTTGTGATCATCTCTGGTGCTTTGAATATTCAAGCTCTCTCCTCCCAGAGGATGTATAAAAGGATCCCACAGTGAATCTACTACCAGATGGATGAGGTGCCTCTCCCTCCAAATGTTAAATCTCACTCCACTAGAGAATAAGCTATATCCGCTGCCTACTCCAGGAGCATATCCATATTAGAAATCTGTAAGGTTACTATGCAGAGTAACTCCTTGGTGTCCATTAAGGATTACAGTCTTGACCTAGCTGCAAGGTCAGATGCCAAGTTTGAGAAGCAGTGTTACAATCGCTGTTCAATTAGGTCAGTCAGAACTCCTCAGTTCCATCTTCCAGATGGGACACTGCTTGCCAGTCATCTACAGAGAGATTCACCATGGATATGTACTCAAAATAAGAAAGAATGGTTACTTACCTTATAATAACTGTGGTTGTTTGAGATGTAATCAGTGTGGATCCCATGAACCACCTTCCAACCCTCCTTTTCAAAGTTCTCTATACCTGGGATTATGATTTAGCAAGGGAACTGAGGGATAATTGCAACCACTCTGCACTTTATGCCTTTGGATAGAGAAGCATAAAAACATGCAGACATGGCCCAGTAGACACTGCTATTTAAAAGATTCTGATCTCACACATGAGATACTTAGGGTCTGTCTACACAGCAATTTAACACCTATGGCTGGCCCATGCTACTGACTCAGGCTTATGGGCTCGAGCTAAGGGGCTGTTTAATAATGGTATAGATGTTCTGGCTTGGAGTGGGGTCCAGTCTCTAGGACCTTGAAAAGTGGAAGGATCACAGGTCTTGGACTGAAGTCTGAGCTGGCATGTCTACAGTGCAGTAAAACAGTTCCTTAGCCTAAGCCCCATGAGCTTGAGTCAGCTGGCACGGGCCAGCCACCAGTTGTTAATTGCAGTGTAGACATAGCCTTTTAGTGGGATCCATGCTGATAACATTTCTAGGAATTAGGGTTACCATAAGGTAAGTAACTGTTCTTTTCACTCAGAAGGGAGGATGGATGACCCTTCTCAGACCCTGAAAGGGGGAGAAAATTGTGTTTCAGGGTTTTTTTGCTTGTAGTCTACAGAGGGGTGAAATAATATTAGCTCTGGAAATGGAAAATGTTTTTCTGAAACCTGGTGAGGTGGAAGGACCTTGGATCCTGAGCTCCAGTCCAAGTAGGAACATACACTGCTATTTTTAGCCCCACGGCTTGATCCCTGTGAGCCCAAGTAAATTGACATGGGCTTTAAAATTTTGCACTGTGGGCTATTTTTTAAAGTGTAGACATACCCTTAAGCATCAAATGCAAAACCTGATTGCCTTTCTGATCTCCCCTAATACTTCTAATTGACTGGTTTGCCCAAGGGTCAAGGGGAGATAGTCAGCAGGGCCTTTCTCATTGGCCAGTCGAGATCTACCCTATATGCACACTCACCTGTAATAGGTGAAGTGATGTGTACCGTAACATTATGCTGCTACTTGGCATAAAAGTCACAGGGCACAAAGTCCAACCCTTCATTTTGAAAATAAAAGATAGTCTTAAAGGGAATAAATAGACCTGGATATATTCTCCCATTTATGTATTATCAGAAAGTCAGCAGTTAAAAGCAGGTTCTACTTTGAAAACAGCCCTTCCATATTTTGCTGCACATGTAGTGCAACAGGTAAAAGGGCAAAGCAGTATCTTGGATCACTGCACATTGTAACATCTCATGACTGTTTGTCTGCTAGATTGCACAATAGGATACAGTCCCAGATGCTTTTTTTTTTCTCCTTTCTGGAAAGAAGTTCATCCATGCCACATATATTGATTTTTATGTAAAGGTCATAACCAAGAAGTGCTCACTTATGCAAAATTGGAAACACACATTTTTGGATCAAAACAATGAACACTACAAAACAGAATGTTAAAATCCATGTTATTCCCTTCCTTAAAAGCTACAATGTTTGTGTTGAAATGGGTCATTTGTCTGCGATTAGGGCTCAGTAACTCATTTTGCTTGAGCGAACATACATATTTTACTAGATGTGATTTCCATTTTATTCATCAAAAAACATAAAAATAGCCCTTAGTGTTTCACTCCTTGAAAATTAAGATGCTCAATTCCAATTCATTGATGAATTTTCATATTGAATTTTTACTGTCTTTGCAGGGTAAATGGGACATGGGTAAGTGAAATGAAAACATACTTTATGACATAAATATTGTAGTGATACTGGACTAAATTTATCCTAATGAAAGCCCATCAAATACAATGGTTTTCCACTAGAGATTTGGCTGGCTCAATGTATTCATCAGGAATAAATTTTCTACCTCAACATGGATTTCTTCGAACGTTAGGGAAGAAAATTCAATATGGTGTAATCAAACTGTAGACTAGAGCAGTTTTCTGAAAAATATGACCTTTTCTGAAGTTTTCTTCATAGATACAAATATGAGTCTTAAATATTTTTCATTTTTTAGCATATACTGCATAGTATCTTTGCTATACTGTGTTGTATTTGCTGTAAATACAAAGTGTTAAATTATTCTCATTTGAATGTGTTGTAGAAACAGCAACAATATTTGCACATATTAAGTTTACTGTGTACCAAAAATAACTAGGAACATTCTGTATAGGACTTCAAACTGATTCCTATTGGAATATTTCTAACTGCACAATATTAGGCTCTGATTCTGCCTTTGTATACATGTGACAGGGTATACCAGCCCTTTTGAAGCCCCCTGTTGGAGGCCCCACAGTCTTACCACACCCTGCCCCCAGGAAGGAGCTGCAGAGATAAGTCCTCCAGGCCTGCCTAGTGAGTCTGCACAGAAGCAGCCAATCAGAGCCCAGCGGACTCAGATAAAAAGAGCTGCAGGGGCTAAGCAGGTCAGTTGCTGTCTGAGACCAGAAGGGTGAGGAAGGACTGCAAGACTCTGAAACTCTCCAGACAAATAGGCCTGCAGGAGACCCTGCTCAAGCAGGGAACAGACCGCGAGAACCAAGGATTGTAATCCTAAGGTAATGGGTGAAGGTGACAGGATTGAGTGGGAAGCAGCCCAGGGAATGCCACAGTAGCAACTATTAAGGGAGCCAACACATGGCTGCTGTTGACAGGGTCTCTAAGTTGGGACCCAGAGTAGTGAGTGGGCTCTGCCCCCCCAGTCAGTCAGTGAGGAAGTGGCCTGAGTCCTGAAAAGGGGACAAGACTCTTGGCTAAAAGCCTGAGAAAGGGGCTGGAATTTAAACAGGCCTGGGGTTGGGGCTGAAGACCCTGGTGAGGGCCAACCATATGTTGAACTTTTGGGGCTGTGAGAATCTGTGAAGATGAAGAGTCTACAGCAGGGATCAACAACCTTTGGCACGCGGCCCCCAGGATAAACACCCTGGTGGGCCAGGCCAGTTTGTTTACCTGGCCGATCGCGGCTCTCACTGGCTCCAGTTTGCTGTCCCAGGCCAATGGGGGCCGCAGGAAGCGGCGCGGGATGAGGGATGTGCTGGCCGCCGCTTCCTGACACCCCATTTGGCCTGGAGCAGTGAACCCCGGCCAGTGCGAGCCGTGATTGGCCGAACCTGTGGACGTGGCAGGTAAACAAACTGGCCTGGCCAGCCAGGGTGCTTACCCTGATGGACCGTGTGCCAAAGGTTGCCGATCCCTGGTCTCCAGGGAGAAAGCCCTGGTAGCAGTGTTCCATCACAAACTGGGGAAGTTTGTTAAAGTTAAAGTTAGCCCTGAAGGGACTGAGAACTGAGCCCAGAAAGCAGGCTGAAGAGTAAGCCAAAAGGAAGGGACGATCATTTGCTTGGATGTTTGTTTAGACTTTCAGATGGACTTCTGTTACCCAGGAAGGGGTTCATCCATTTTAGACTGTGACTTGACTAGAGGACTGAGCCACTGAAGACACACACCTAGTGAGGCTCACAATCTAGAGCTGGTTCCAGGAATAAAAAAGAAGATTGCAGCACTGCATCCACCTGACAGGAGGCATTCACAGAGGTGAGTGCACCCTGTCACAATATCTTTTATAAGTAAATGAAACTAGTTGTGTGTATAAAGCTAATCACACATGTAAGTATCCATTTCAACAAAACTATGCGACACATATTAGCTACATGTCCTGTAACTGAAAGTTTGTGCTTGGATTCCTGAAATTTTTGTTTCTAATACAGAAATACTAGGGACCCTGTCACAGGGTGATCTCCTGTGAGTCTCTCACCTTAGGTACAGACCATACTCAATCCAGGCCACCTTCACCACCACCGTGCTTTTATTATAATGTTCTAACAGGCCATTCGCTGAAGTACTATTTACATATTATCAAGTCCCAATGAGTTCCCCCTCTTACATCTGGAAACAAAGGGAGTAGCGCTAGCAATAGCAGCCAGCTCTATCTTCCTTTAGCCTTCTCACTGCATCCAGGGTTTCCTTTCCATCTATTCATTTGCTCCCAGCTGTTGGGAATTTCTCCCTCTAATTAGCCCTTCAGCTGTGGCCCTACTTCTTAATTGATCCTCTCTTTATGTCTCAGTTAACCAAGTTGGTGGGGATTTGAGTGACAGTTTACTGAGTCAACTCCTGACTTAGAACCCATGTCATAGACCAGTTTGGTTTCTTCATGAATAACCTAGTACTCAGTACCAGGGTTAAAGCCCCTGCCTTACTTTCAGCTGTAGATGCCTTGTCAGTGCTGTCTCCCCTCGGTGCAAACATGATGAGTGCATGCCAGAGTCCCTCTGGGAATGTGCGTCCTCTAATATCTGCAGACATGCCTGCAGTACATTGTGACAATGCATCTCCGACAGTCCACCAAAATTGTTGGAATGTTGCAACTCTTCACAGGTATGGTCATCAGGTTGCTGTCTTACGCGAAATGGACTGTCTTAGTATATCAATTGCAGGATTAACAAAAGCAAGACTGATAGATCACAGACATCACAAGGTGGAAGATTCTTACTTCTGTATTCTGGTGACCCCAACCATTTATATGGGGTAGCACTACCACTGCGAGGCAAGGCCAAGTCCTCCCTGACAACCTGGACACCCATGTCTCCCCGTTTACTTATTGCACGTCTAAAACATTGCCATGATTACCTCACTGTCATAGCAGTTTATGCGCCAACAGAGGAATCTGTTGATTCGGGCTAGGTCTACACTGGGGGGGGGTCGACCTAAGATACGCGACTTCAGCTACGTGAATAGCGTAGCTGAAGTTGTGTATTTTAGGTCGACTTACCTGGCTGTGAGGACGGCAGCGAGTCGACTGCTGCCGCTCCGCCGTCGACTCCACTTCCGCCTCTTGCCACAGTGGATTTCCGGAGTTGACGGCAGAGCGATCAGGGATCGATTTTATCGCGTCTTCACTAGACGCGATAAGTCGATCCCCAATAGATTGATTGCTACCTGCTGATCCGGCGGGTAACAAAGACGTGCCCTCAGTTAAAGATCATTTCTACGATCAGTTGGAATATCTAGTATGCACAGTCCCTCCATATGATAATCTCGTGATCCTGGGTGACCTAAATGCAGTTTACTGGCTCCCTGAGAACTGGGTTTGAACAGGTCATTGGTCATTATGGTTCAGGCACACCCAATGATAATTCTCACCCCTTGCTTACATTCTGAGCCTCCCAGAATCTTTCCATTCTTGGGTCATGGTTCAAACAGCAACGCATACACCAGATGTCATGGATCTCTCATGATGGTGTCACTCAGAAGGAGTAGGACCACATCATTACATGCAATAGGCATCTTCTCGCCCTCTGTAGAGTATATCATGATGAAGAATGCATGGCAAACACAGCTCACATCTAGTGGTCGCCCGTATGGTGTTGATGCTCCGCCGAGCAGGTAAGCCCTCTGCAATGACGAAGAAGTTTGACATCGACACACTCCGTGTTCCAGGTTTAGCCAACAGGTTTAGTATTGACATCAGCAACAGATTCTCGGCTCTAGCTAATCTGCCAGATGATGTGGAGGTTGCCTGGTCCCTGTTCACTTCTACCCTCAACCATCTGCTGAGCAGACGATTAGCTATAGGCATCCATGGCTATCAGAGGAGGCCTTCCAGATAATTAAATTGAAGGCTTCAGACTGCCAGCATGGTGATAAATGCACTTGTAATCAGCTGAAGCAAAAATTTAACACCCCGCAATCGTGAGGCATATTGTAACCAAGTGACAGATGATGTCGAATTTGACTTAACCAGGGGCAACTTGATGTCGAATCTTGCTTAACCAGGGGCAACTTGAAGCCAGCATTCCACATCATTCATAACCTCAACGGTCAAGAGGTAGTCACTACAAACGGCATTTTGAATGACAGCCAAGGCCATCCATGTAAATCGGATGATAACATTCTTTCACGATGGGTGGAACATGATCACAGTGTCCTGAACCATCCTCCAGCTGCCACTTGTTCAGAGCTGGATGATCTGGCAGTCACTGCAGTTCCAGATCCAGACATTTGTACTGATGCACCAACATTGGATGAATTGACGCATGCCATCTCTAAACTGAAAAATGGATGCACAGCCAGTGCTGATGGCATCCCCTCACAGCTGCTAAAATATGCTATTGATCCTGTAGCAGAATCACTTCTGGCCATCTCTAATCTGGTGTGGAGAACTGGAACCCTGCTAATCGCCTGGAAGGACGTTATTGTGATCTCACTCTCTAAGAGCAAGGGACCATGCAGTGAATGTAAGAGCTACAGGCCAATCACCTTGCTCGCCTTTCGAGGGAAGATGTTTGCGCATGTTTTGCTGGCATTCCTGGAGCCTTTGCTACATTGGAAGTGTCGTCCCCAATAGTCAGGCTTTCCGAGGAACAGGTCCTCTTTAGATGCCATTTTGGCCCTTTGCTTGTTGTTGGAGATACATCGCAAATTCAGGAAGCCCCTTCATGTAACATAGGTTGATCTTAAGGCTGCATTTGAGTCAATAGACCATGTCACGTTATGGAAGGCCTTAAAGGCCCTACCACTCTGCTGGACTTGATTAGAGAGCTGCATAATGGAGCCGCTGCCTGTGTTCGTCCGGGGAACCGGCTGTCAGCGCCTTTTAAATCAGTATCTGGTGTTAGGCAAGGTTGCATTCTGGCCCCTACACTCTTGTCGAGCAATGGATTTCATAATACAGCATTCTGTCAGGTCCACAGGCACTGATATAGGTGATCTCTCACTCACAGATCTTCACTACACTGATGCCGTTCTTTTAGTACAGAGCCCCGATAGGTTTCGTGAGGCACTCTAGCACATGGAGGAGGAGTCAGCTAAGATTGGTCTCCATGTTTCATGGTCAAAAAAGAAACTGCAAAATCTAGGACCAGGCCCACCTGCGATTCCAATCTCTTTGAACAACAAAACCGTCGAATCAGTTTCCAGCTTTTGCTCTCTGGGTTCCACACTTACCAGCTCCTCCAAGTCTCACATGGTGATTCTCCATCGGATTGCCATCGCAGCATCTGCCGTGAGTCATTTACAATGGATATGGAATCAACATCATCTTAGTATGACAACCAAGTTCAGGATTTATTCGAGCTGTATCCTTCCCATACTGTTGTACAGCTGCGAAACATGGACACTACGCCGCTCAGATTGGATAAAACTGGAAGCTTTCCACACAAAATGTCAACATTGTATATTGGGCATAAAGTGGAATGACTTCATCTCCATTACAGATGATTTATGGTCGCTCAGATCTACAGACTACTGGGGCCATTGTCCTCAGGCGGCTCTTTACGTTTTTCGGACATGTTGCAAGGATGCCACAAGACATTCCAGTGAAAACCATTCTCTGGGTGGCTTGTAACATCTGGGATAAAATTCCACCAACCGAGGGGTGGAGGCGGCCCAGATGCAAACCCACTATTACACAGGGTTTATCAAGTCTGCTCCGGTGTTGGACTCTCAGGCTGTCAAGCCTTTGCAGTTGTGCAGGAACGGACCAAATGGCGAATGATCAATCGCTATAGCCGCCTGTCTGGCTAAGCGTTGAAGAAGAATGTATTGTTGTATGTATTAAATTACTGCCAGGAACTTGCAGTAATTCAGAAAATCATACAATTTTATAGAATACTGTGTATATCAACTCAGAAACCTTTTCACTTGGGAGATGAAAAGGGTACTGCTTCGTAAAAGCATGTTCTCACTTGTAATCAAACAATGACAGACAGTGATGTCTTTATACATAGTGGTGTCTTTATACTTTATCATGCTGAATATTTCAATTTTATAGGCTCATGTACTGTGACAAACACAAATTGCAACAGACTAGAATTATTTATTGGTACCTGTTGAGCAAGTTCTGTTGGACTAAGTAAATATAAACAAGTGCGACTGCTCATATAAATTTACTTGGCCACTTGGAAATTATTTAGATCTTGGGTAAGAGAGTCTCCTGCAAATACAGAGAGGTGCAAGGGCTCTGGACAACTGAGTACCCAAAAAGCCTGAGGTCAAAATTGGCACTTAAGTCCATATTTAGGCACCTAAATAAAAGTGGCATGATGTTTTGAGAAGTGCTGAGCACCTGATGCACAGATTAAAGTCAAAAGTATCCATTAAGTTTGGATACTCAGTATGAGATACCTAGGACCTGATTTTTTTCCAAAGTACTTCACATTATATAGCACACTGAGCACAAAATAACCATCTGTTAAAAATTTTAAGTGAGTTGCCTAGCATTAGATAGAAACTCTTTGACAGAAGCAGTGATAAAATCCAATTCCTCAGGGCAGTTTTCAACTGCATTAACAATGAGATAATCCTTTATCTTACTGTACTCTCCTGCCTCATTTACCAAACACCTTCCAATTTCTGAAATAAATGGGGCAAGAGTCCTACAGACAACAGCATCCTTGACTACATCACTCATTTTAATCCCACAGCAGATCCATCCTGTGCACTGCATGAGGCAGGGGTCCTGTGGCGGAAATAGTATGTGATCATGTAAGTAAAAACTGTATCTTACTGTAGAGAGAGAAATTAAGGTTCCTTGTTCTGTCCCAGTCTCCTGGCCCAACCATTCCCACTTCCCCCTCATAGAACTCAGGGCTGAAACAGATCACCAGATCATCTAACTTCCTGCACAACACAGGCCACCAGCATCTGCACGCTAAACCGCAAACTGAAATTAGACCTAGGTACTCCAGCTCTCAGGAGACCAAACTATTATGTGCCACAGGCAGAGAATAGGCAGGACCAAGGTGTGCCAATGTCTGATGCTCCTGCAATGGCAGGGAAATTATTAAAATAGATATGCTCAGATGATCCTGGCAAGTGACCCACTCCCTCACATGCTATAGAGGAAGGTGAACAACCCCCAAAGTTACTGCCAATCTTATCTGGGGGAAAATTCCTTTTCAACCCCACATGTGGCAATCAGTTCAACACTGAACATGTGAGCAAGAATCAGCCAGCCAAGCACCTGAGAGAACGCTTGGTACCATCTCAGAGCATTGGCCAACCCTATCCAGTGTCCCATCTCCAGCTCGTGCCCTCTCATGTGTTTCAGAGAAATGTAATTAAAAAATTCCCCACACACCAACCTCAAATACATTTTGGGGGTGGAGGGAAGTAAATTCCTTCCAGAGCCCTGCAGGTGACTGGCTTATGCCTTGAAACATGAGATTTTTAGGAATATCAGGCATGATCCAGAAAGGACTGCCAAGGCTGTTGAGCCCTGTCCCCCACCATTACCAGCAACCCCTTCATACAATCACACTGTTTTGTTTTGGGGGATTTTTGCCCCTACCACTTTTATTGGGAGGCTGTCCCAGATCATCACTAAGATGGCTGAAACCTTCTAATTTCCAGCCTGAATTTGTTCATGGCCAGTATATAACCATTTGTTCTTGTGCCAACATTGCCCTTTTGCTTAGATAGCTCTTCATCTCCCAGGTATTTACGCCCAATATAGTTATAGAGAGCATTCATAGCCCTTCTCAGCCTTGAATTTATGAGTCAAAACATGCCAAGGTTTATAGTCTTCTCTCATAATAGGCCTTCCATTCTTCCAATCATCCTCGTAGCTCTCTTTTGCACCTATTTCATTTGGAATTCGTCTGTTTTCTTCCCCAGCTCCTCTTATGATCTGTCTCTCACCCTCTTCCCCAGCCTTCTGTCTCCCATCCCCAATCACATTGCCCATCCACACTGACTTCCAGTCTGTTTCCTGCTCCAGGCACAGAATTCAATCTGTGCACTGCCCTTCCTCAGCTCCTTGTTCCAGTCTTTGACCAGCTGGTCCCAGTTCTCTCCCCACATCCTGGCTTGTCATGTCTGTCATCCCTCCCCTCAAATCTTCTTCCTATTCCCACTTGTTCCCAGTTCCAACCTCCTTGCCCAGCCTGTACCAGTCACCTCATATGAAATCACAATGCCTCTTCCCCTCCCCACCACCCATTCCCATTTTTCTCATTGGCTCCCAGCTCCAGTTGTCCTCCCTTTGCCAGTCTCCAGTACCATTTTCTCGCTCTCTCCCAGGGTCTTTGTCCCAATCTTCTCATCCAGATCAGCTCTTGTTCCCTCTGCATTTGAATCAAGCAGCCTGGGCATCAGCATGGGGATGATTACTGAGAGCGCAGGATAAACAGTCTGCCTACTTTGAGTTCTGGTGCCTTGCCTCATCCCACAGCAACAATTGTAGGGAAAGGCCTGTTCACCCCTAGGCTGGAGCATGATCAGGGCAGATGGTATCTTCAGGGAAGTTTACTGCAAAGCTCTAGCAAGTCACCGAGAATGTGTGAAATGCAGTTTTTTAAAGTCTTATAACTTGGCCACGTTTAGGAAGATTTTCAAAGGGATGGCCAAAGGCCACGCCCATGAAAAAAATTGTGCCCTGCCCCAAAACATAGGGGAGGTAGAGTGATCTAATTCTGGGAAATAACTGAACCATTTTGGCTGAAATGTTTGAAAAACTCTCAGCCTGAGGCCAAAGCTGAGGGGGCAAAATTTCAATCCAAATGGCTAAAGTTTGGCTAAGTTTTAAAAAACTGAACAGATGTTCTTAGGTGAAGTATCAGAACCTTAATACATAGTGCTACCAGTCCTGCCTATCATATTGTTATATGATCTTTAAAAGCAAAATTGTACCGCATATAGAGTATAGCTACAAATATGGTACTGTACTGTGTCAAACTCTGCTGTATATATCCATACAATCCCTTCAATGTACAGGCACACCTGTAAGCAAAATGGCCTAGTTAGGCCTAGTTACAGATTAGATATTTATTGATAAATGTCAGTAAATGGTAATTTCACTCTATTCCCACAAACTGACCCAAAAAATTCCATTGATCAAAATTTACAGCTAGTCAAAGTTTAAAAAAAAAAAATCTCTATCTGCATTTATTAGTTTGATTTAAGGATATTTACTCTGTGTATCTTAACATGATTTTGACAATTTTTGTTTTAATGGCTATGAACCTCTAACCTTTTGAACCTCAGCACTTACCATCATTAAATAATTGTCTGATTCTCCCACCATTTCCCATAACATTGAATATTTAAATGGATAAAAATAAAGTTTAAAACCCATAATTTTGTGCAACTGTGAAAATGTAAATAAAGCTTAAAAATAAACAGTTATCCATCAAAACTAAAAAAATAAACATCAAATTCTGCCAAACCTATTTATAAAGTGCATGTGCATGTTTGCACACATTATCACATCTTTTTATATAGAAATGATGGACCAATGTACTAAATATTTAATCCAACATGTTACACAGGATCTAAAGATACTTGTCAAATATCTGAAGATCTAGATGTTTTAACATAACTTTATAAGAATATTTCTGATTAACCATGTGATATGATAAGATTCCTTTACCAAACGTTGAACTATGGTTTAAAGTGATGCAACTTTCATAAGGTATTTCATTTTACATATCAAATATTCTCTCACTTTCTTCCTTTTCTCTTTCTTTTCTTTGCCTCTGTCAAACTGTCATCTGAAATCTGTTTCACAGATGACATTACCATTAAGTCCTGGTACTGTATGTGAAAGTACAATATGGCAGTCACATTCCATTGACCAAAAACATTTTCAACAGATACTTTTATTCATATTCCTCAGGTCAGTGAACTTGGACAATGGATTTGGCACACATATTCCTGGATGAGAATCTGACATATTAGTAGAGGTGTAGTGTCAGAAAGCATTAGTATTACACTCCACTAGTGTCTCAGGAGCACTATGGGTATTGCTCTGGGCATATATTGCTGTGGCATCTAGTCTAAAATTAAAGATAATGTGGAGCAGAACTGGATGTGGTATGTAATGGAAAATAACTCTTTTCAAGAAGGCTTTTTCAATGATGTCAAACATAGGTGCACTTATCATAGGACTAAGTAAAGCTAGCAAAATGAGTTTAGAATAATTTCTTATCAGTGGCATATAGTACACCAGGGACACTTTTTCACTTTTACTATGATATGGGAAAAAATACTACACACAATGTAATATTTAAAAATGGTGTTGGGATTTAAACATCAATTGCTCATGCAGCAAAAAAAAACCATGACTTTGATGGGAGTATTGGTATGCAGGATCAGCCCTATACATTGTAAGCTCTGACAGTTTTTTATTAAAAACAAGAGGTTTCAATGGGCAACTTGAGATGAAATATATGGGCGAAATCCTGGTCTCACTGAAGTCATGTTTTACTTATTATAGAAAGGAAATGTATATAAGGCCTCACATAAAGCCCATTGAAGACAATGAGTCTTTAGTGTCTGACACACAGATTCCTTGATAAAGGATCCTCTGTTCTTCGCAAATAATTCTCACCTCAGATTTGATAAACTTACTACACTGTACATGTCTTACATGTTACTCTTTATGGATAAGTATCCTGTAAGATATCTACAGAAATCTTGTAACTTATCAAGATTTATAATTGCTGCAAGATGTATGTATGGGTAATATTTAAGGAATAATATATTTATTTTGAAATTATGCTTTATGGACTTGGAATAAAAATAATCACTGCAAGATAATGTGTATCAGTGATGGCCCATTCAAGCAATGGAGTTGTCACCCTGCCCTGTCTGGCCAGTGATGCAGTGCAAGACTCAATTGTATAGTCTTGCACATCACTAAAATCTTGAATGGTAAACCATCAGAGGGAACAAACTATTGAAACCACTTAAAGGTAAAACAAACTTAAGAAAAAGGGTTCACTCTGTGTGTGAATAGAAACAATAGATTAGTATAAAACTAGTATAAAACAGAGGAGGGAAAAGCCCTCTGTATCCATTCACTGAGGAAAACCCTTTCTGAATCAAGGGTACTTTCATGAACATTTGGATCCTGGTTCTTGAGAAACCAGGCAGCTCTGCAACAGATTGAACTTTGAGTGTCTGTGTGTGGTAATCTACTTGATTATATAGGAAAGGTAACCATATAAATTTAGACCCAGGTTTGTGTTTTATGATTTTGTTTTATATTTTAACCATTTTTATTCTTTCTTAAATAAAGCTACTTTTGTTTTTATTATGAGCACTTACTGGAGCAGCAGTTTAAGGTTAAACTGGGGTACACTGCACTTCTGGGTGCAGAGGATCTGGAATGTCTGTGAGTACCCAGTGTCGAGCTGGATATCACAGGGACACAATTCAAGGGGACTCGGGGATTGGGTGCACTTATTGTTAACCTGCAAGGCAAAGTTACCACTGGCATAGCCCAGAGGAAAATGCTTTAGTGGATGAAAGGCTGGTGGTATTGGAGAGCTGATACCTAGCCAGGCACAGGCAAGGCTTCCCCATGCTGGAGGCAGGCAGTAACAAAGTGATTCTCTCAGTGCTGGGTATGCCAACAACTGTCAGTGTACTCGGATAAAAAGGAATGTCCTTTGGGACTGATTACACTGGTCTACAATTTTTGAGAAGTCGTCTGCTTTAGAGATAAAATGTGCTATTTATTATGTATTTTGATGTGCTGAATTCAAATATGACAATTTAAACAACTGATTGGCTACTGTTTCTAAGATATTTAAGATATTTTTACATTTTATGTCTATGTATATTGTGTAGATAGTAGAGTTTTAATCATAAATTGTAAACCTAGGTCTTTTCATGTGTTTATGGTTGCTTTACGTGATAATATTTCACCTGTCCTGTTTATGTAACACTTTAAAAATCAGCAAAAGGGTTATATAAATAAAATTGATTATGAAACCAAAGGCAAAAAATTATTATGTACATAGTTTAGTCCTATTCAGTGTCTACTTGGCGCTTCTTGGTTTGTCTCTTGTATTCATTAAATGGAGCATGTCTTGTCACTGTCCAGCAATAGTCTGCAAGCATTGATGGGCTCCATTTGCCCTGATAACATTTCTCCATTGTTGCAATGTCCTGGTGAAATCGCTTGCCGTGCTTGTCGCTCACTGCTCCGCAGTTTGGTGGACAAAAATCTAGATGAGAGTGCAAAAAATGTATCTTTAGTGACATGTTGCAACCAACTCTTTTGTATGCCTTGAGGAGGTTTTCCACCAACAACCTGTAGTTATCTGCCTTGTTGTTTCCGAGAAAATTTATTGCCACTAACTGGAAGGCTTTCCATGCCGTCTTTTCCTTGCCACGCAGTGCATGGTCAAATGCATCATCTCGAAGAAGTTCACGAATCGGAGGACCAACAAAGACACCTTCCTTTATCTTAGCTTCACTTAACCTTGGAAATTTTCCATGGAGGTACTTGAAAGCTGTTTGTGTTTTGTCAATGGCCTTGACCAAGTTCTTCATCAGACCCAGCTTGATGTGTAAGGGTGGTAACAAAATCTTCCTTGATTCAACAAGTGGTGGATGCTGAACACTTTTCCTCCCAGGCTCCAATGACTGTCGGAGTGGCCAATCTTTCTTGATGTAGTGGGAATCTCTTGCACGACCATCCCATTCGCAGAGAAAACAGCAGTACTTTGTGTATCCAGTCTGCAGATCAAGCAAGAGAGCAACAACCTTCAAATAGCCACAAAGCTGCCACTGATGTTGGTCACAGTTTATGCACCTCAAAAGTTGTTTCATGTTGTCATAGGTTTCCTTCATATGGACTGCATGACCAACTGGAATTGATGATTTGTTGCACAAATGTTGCAGCATATGTGTGGGGCCCACCTTTTGTCCTGATCTCCAATTTTGCAGCCAAAATAAAGGTGATAGGCTTTCTTAACCATAGTGGTTATACTGCGCTTTTGTGATGCAAAAGTAACTTCACCACAAACCTAGCAGAAGTTATCTGCACTGTTCACACAAGTACGAGGCATCTCTGCTCACTTTGGCTAAACAGAAATGTGTCCCTTTGCAAAATAAAGCACTGACAAATAAGAGAGCATGACACTATATGATTTCTAGAGCCGATATAGGGCAATTTGTTCTGCAGAGTGATGTAAGCTTCGTTATGATTGCATCATCCATGACTTCTAGGAATAACATGATGCAATTCATATCATGTATGACGCAATACCAGCTTCAGATTGCATCATTCGTTGTTCTGCCTAAAAAGCAAACCCAGTCATAGATTTATTCATAGATCCAGTCCAAGATGTATTTTAGTCATTTCTGGTTTAAACTGAGATCCCTTCCCTTTATAACTCACTTATCCTCCGCCATTCCCAAGTCAAGGGTCGTATATACTGACCCAATAGCATATCTTGAAAACTAGAGCCAATCAACAATTTTAAGCATCATTTTCATTCTCAGTGACCCAGAATTAGTAAAGTTTGACTACATTTATTTCAGAAGCATTTTGGCTGTAGAGCAGTGTTACAGGCCCTCTCAGAGGTCCAGAGAAGCCCGGGCCACTTCCAGCTTTTGAGGTCCCTAGCCATAATAAAAATAAAAAATGAAGACACATGAAAACAAAATAAGGCACCAAAATAAGGCACTAAAATGTAACAATTCTCTACCTTTCAACATGCACTTGATCCAGCACCAGCCACTAGTAGTGGTTTGTTTATATAATCAGCTGATCTGAGAGGACACGTTCATCACGGTCTAATCTTGTGCCATCAGAATCAATATATTTTTATTAATATGTATGAACATTTTAAACTCTTTTTAATGTGACAAAATCTATATCAGTTAACAAAAAAAAACTGTCTTTTACCAAATCACATCTCTTATTTGCTTAAATTTGCAGCTCTACGCTGAGAGAGTGTGTCACATTTTGGTCTGTTAGGCATGCGCATAAAAACAAGTTGCAAAACTTATCAAATGCCAAAAAATTAACACGTGTCTACATTTGAGGTCCCCTTTGAGCTTGAGGCCCAGGCCAAATGGCCCTCCTGGTCCCCCTCCTGATTGGCCCTGACTGAATATGATGTCGTTCTCCAGAAGTAGCATGTTCAAACATATAACAGAAGAATGGATCTATCTATTTAGACTTTTATACCATGTTCATCATCCTGGTATCGGAATGACTCAATTGATCTACAACTGGATGAATGAACGTATATGTAATTTTGATCTCAGATAAATGTATTTGAGATTTATTACAAATATTATACTATGTTGAAGTATATTTGTCTCTTTTTACTAAAGATTAGTTTCAAATATCTGGACCAAATTCACCAGTGGGGTAGCTCTGAAATGAAAGCAAGCAGTATTAAAACCCAACTCGGGGCAGGAAGTGGGCTCCACTTAACTGCTGCTATATTGTGATGTACCTGGAGCACAACAATAATAAAGACACTTGGAGGAGGCATCCTTGTGGACTCTGTGTGCTACTTAATTCCCTTGATTCACAGAGGGCCTATTAGACAGGGTTTTCTGGAGCTGAGGGGGGAACCTGTTCCCAGGATCTTACATGGATTGGGCAGCCCCCTGATGACAGGAAGATAGAGAGAATTCATTTCAATGTCTTTATTCTCATTTGAGGAAACTAGAATTCGTATCTTCAAAGCTCTAAACTGTGATGAAATTAAGTTGAGCTCAAAGTTTGGCATTTAAATTTCCCAAATGAGAATTTTTTTTTAGATATATAAATTTGAGTACAATCATTTCTAGCATTAAGAAGTGCTGCCGTGAGGCTCTCTTTCAACAGATGAATAGAACAGGGATCTTTCCATTTCTTCCCCAATAAGTTTCACAAAAGCCAATTAGAACTTTCTGGGGAAATATTTGGAAAATATTATTGGAAATATTTATTTCAAAACAAATGATTGAAGAAAATAACTTAGAAGTCAGACTGCATGGGAAATCTTAGAATAACTGAAATGCATTGTGAATAAGCTATCAGTGGACATCTCAATAGGACCTTGTGAGTGTGGAAATGTAAGTGATATGGTAATGTTTCAGATAAGAAACTTAAGTTGGGATGGGGGAGGGAAATTCTATTATTCATTCAAACAAGCTTTGCTACAACCATATTCGCAAACCTTTCATGTTTACTTCTTGGGACCATTTGAACAGTTGAGGTTTACTGAAATGGACAAATAAGTAGTGGTGGATACATTTATTAAAAAATATTCTCACCCAGTCCCCCAGGCTGCTTAACCTAATTTAAATAATGACAATACTTCAAAGTCAGAGAATATATAAACCTCAAAGTAAAAAAAAAATCTCTTCTGAGAAGACAGCGGCCTGATCGCACTCCCGATTGACAAGAGGGATGGGAGGTATTGATAGTGCTCTGTGAAAATATAGAAGAGGGAACAAGGAGATGACCGACTCCCAACTATCCTCTGAAATCAGAGTACTAAGTTCACATTTAAAAACAAATAAAGCAATGGGCAGACCATTTGGTCTGGCTGAGCAACTCCTGGTGCAGGACCAAGGGAAAGGAAACAGATAGATAGTTCTAAGCCCTAAATCCTGAGGCTGCCTAGTGACTCAGCTGGAACATAGAGTTAACTTAAGGTCTGCTTTAACTTATGTCAGCAGAAATAGCCACCTGTTCTATACTGTTCTGCCAGCCAGTGATCACCAGAGTGGAAAGTGTTCCAACGTAAGTATAGCTATTAATTAGCTGTTTCAACTGTGCACAAAGTCTGTTTGTTAGTGTATGCACCTAGAACGAGATGCAGCCCCTGCCCGAAAGAATTGTCAGTCTAGAGTACTCAATCCTGCAAATGCTTACACACAACACTTTGCTCTTAATTTGGTTTTCCCAAAATTACACTATCCACAATGTCTCTCGGAGTTTCCATGTGAATGGTGTAACTCCACACTGCCTCAGAGGAGGGCGTACCATATAAGGCACAATGGAACCCCAAATGAGCATGCCGTGTATTTAATCCTATGCTGTTTGCTTCGTACATATTACAAGTCTGATCCAAAGTTCACTGAAGTCAATGGAAAGTTGATTTCAGGAGATTCTGGATCAGGCCCTAATGTAGTATTTTAAACTCATTGTCAAGAGCTCCTTTAATTGCTGATATATTTCAAGTCGTGTAATAAGGATAACTTTGCCACGTAGCAAGTTGATGGGTTCCTTGCCTCACCTAAGCAGAAATATATCAAAATATGGAGGGAAAATAGCTGATGGCTAATAATACTAGTACTAATATATATACTAAACTGATATGTATCACTGATTGTGATACAGAAACTCCATAGCGATAGCTTCTTCTTTCTTACTTTGTTCCTGAGAAGGTCTGTTAAATCTTTAGGTATTCTCCCAGTAATACTGGCTTTTGCATTCATGCGTGTGTTGGATATAATGGATATTTAGTTCTCTCACTGCCCCTTTTTGATATTTTATGCAGTCAAGATTGATCACAGTAGCTGCTTCTTGAAATAGGTTGTAAAGTAACAATTTTAGCTTACCTTAGAGAACTTAAACTCCAAGGCTACATCCATATCTGTAACATATTATCATGCTGCCTTAAGCCACTCCTCCTCTGTTTTGAAGAATTCTTGAGGAAAGCAGCTTCACTGTAATTTAATGGGCAGTTACTGTTTTAAAGACAGGAGCGGAATGAATTTCAGAACTGACACTTCTTTTCAGTATAATAAGCCACTTGTCAGGAGCAATGTGAGTAAGAGGACTGCATTGAAATGTCCTCACTATGGATGGGAGAACTCAGACAATTTAACAGTTTTCAAAAATCATTAGAACTCTGTAAGGGAAAAGAAAATTCTGTATTTCATCCATTTAGGATTCCGATTCTCCTGTCAAAAACACTCACTTTACACAGGTGCAACTCTATTGGAATTACTCCTGATTTACACCCGTGTAAGAGGGAGCAAAACCAGGCCTTAAGTATGAAATTACCAAAACAAATCATGTTCTCTAATTTACAAGATCATCTCTTGAGTTGTTTTTTAGATCGCAAGGCTGTCAATCAGCATTCAGACACCACATTGATGGAAATGTTTGTGCCACAGCACTTAACAGGGAGGACTGTGTGAAGGTTGTCATCTTCCTCCTTTGATGTTAGGTGCTGGGTTGGAAAATTTTGGCTTTGGTTCTTTATTATCTTTACTATTATTTTCAAAAAGAAAACTGTTTACAAATAGGTATTGATTAATAGAATTAATAGATCCCATCAAAATAATCCCCAAATTAATGGGATTAAAATAACAGGTTACACTAGTAATTAGAGAGAACAGCTCTTTTATACCTCTAATTAAAAGAGCTTCTAAATCAATAATAGATTAATGGCACTAGGCTAAATGGTAGCTTTACACTCATGTTATCATTTGTGATGGTTACTAAAGAAGTACCTAACAGAGCTGACAAATTCAAAAACACAGCTTTTAGCTACTGACAGACCAACCCATTTCTTATGTCATTCATGCACAGAATGAAACCACTTCTACATTTTCATTATGTGAATGACATCTAACAAACAGTTAAAGTATCTTCTTGTGGTGTCAGTGCTTCACGCTAGACACTGTAGGCAGAGGCTCATTGCAAGTAATGAAAGTATATTGCTTTTACCTTTGCCAATGCAGATGAGATGAGTGCCATCTGCAAGAAATTTCCACAAGTCCCAGCATGCAGCTAAATTTAGTAGTGCCAGCTGGATCTTGTTCTCAGGGTGTAATAACCTTAATATCATAATACTTCCGTTGATGGGGCAAATGATACTGCATCAGCAATGAACCTATCGCTGCCAGTCTCTGGCACTGATGACAATTCTGTCTTGTGCATAGTAAACAAACCAGAATCATGTCTCCCCTCATCCCAGTATTTGCTACTCATGCTCTGCAATTAGCATCCCACAGCTATAGAATTGAGGTTGAGTTTATTAAAGTTTGATGCCAGGTGTTTTTCTCTGTTGTTCTGCCCTTCAGAATATGCACTTTGATATGCATGAGGCTCAACAACAGAAAGGAAAAGAGTGAGGTGTTTTTTTTTAAGATTTATTTCATGCATAATGCATGAGATCTAATTTCTTATTAGCCCTGGAACAGAATAGAGAATATTTGTGGGAAATGGTACAGTATGTGAGAAAGGAAATGTAATTTTCCACTCTTTTCTTTAGAACTAGTCTATGATTGACACATCTCTCTGCCTGCTCCCCTCCCCTCTCTTCAGATTTCCTCTTAACTAGAAAAAGTGTGCTTTTTTCAATTTTTTTTTAATTGACTGTTCCTTGGGTGAAAATACAGACTGAAATACAGTGGTTCGCGGGTCACAAGCCCCGAGAAGGTTTCAAACTAAAAAAAAAAATGTTTGACAAATCCTTTAAACTTCACTGGGGTCATGCATTTCTGATAGAAACCAATTACCTTCTTGTGCTGCATTCCACAGTTAAAGAGAAGGAGAGGTATAGGGTGTCTCTTTCACTGAGCAGAGATGATTTATTTTTTAAAGTACCAAAGAGAAAGGAAACTGTTATGTAATCACTTTTGGGGTTCATTTTATGGAGTTGTTTTGTCTTTTATTGCCTGACCAGGAAGCACTGATTTGGGGACGAGAATTTTCTTTTGTTAGTTGACATGGATCCAGCCATTCTGCAGTACTGCCACATAGGGCGAACACTACATAACCGTGACACTGGTGAAAATAAACCTCTGTTCTTTCACCATTTATTTGACATTTAATAACAATGCCTCCAGCAGTTCAAAGACCATTTCAGGCTATGTATTTCTTGACAGCCAACTCATACTCTTAATAAGAATATACATCTGCTTTGGGTCAGGTAGAACACAGTTTTTCTAGCACTTAAGGCAGGGAAGATTAAATTAGCTATATGGTTAGCTGTCTGCTGGG
Source organism: Chrysemys picta bellii (assembly GCF_011386835.1). NCBI lineage: Eukaryota > Metazoa > Chordata > Testudines > Emydidae > Chrysemys > Chrysemys picta. The sequence goes on along the minus strand of NC_088794.1, from coordinate 68,604,747 downwards.
ACAGATTAATTCATGGGCACAGAATAGAAACAGATTTTGGTCAAGTACTGTTTTTCAGTAGTAATCTATTTTTCACACTTTATCAAACTGGAAGTATACAGAAAAGCACTTTCAAGCATTGTTATTTATATAACACATGCATAAAATGATTAATAATAGTTGTTTTTAACCTGTAACACATTCACATTTTTGTAGTAGGATTTACAAAATCTGTTGACTGGAGTCACCACAATAAGGTGCATGATCACATCCTCTTTAGAGGGGTCAGTACAATAGTTTGCATAGTAATAGACACTAAAGGACTACATAGTCACACATGCCTTTTCACTATATTATTTTCTCCTTTCAACAGGTGAAAAGCAGGTGTAACAAAAGTTACATGCACACTCCATGGATCATACAGTTGTATGTAATGGTATTCTAACCTCTCTCCCCTGAGTCTTGGGCTGATGGGAGTTAACAGAAGTTCTTAACATTCTGTGCATTCCCGACAGCTGTTTGCTGCTGGTCAGGCCATGATCCTTTGTACAGTGAAGCATGCTACCGCAGGACAGCATCCTATTTTAAAATTGCTCTTCTCAACTGTAACACATGATGAAAAAAATGAAGGAAGTAGCAAGGTGTAGCCCCAAATGACAAGAAAATGGCATTAACACAGCTCTTGATGTATTTATTTTTTGCTTGATAAGTAAGGCCATGTTTAGACTACAGAGTTAAGTTACATTTACGATCTTAAGTTGCTTTAATACCATCAGTTGTGCACGTCCACACAATTATCCTTGTGTCCGTGGAGTTATTGCTCTTGCATTGACAGAGGGAGCATTGCATTGTGGGTAGCTACCCCACTGTGCAACTCATCACCCACTGTCACTCTGTGCTGCTGTGAATTCTGGGAATGGATCACAGTGCAGCCTTGGGATGTGCTTGTGACAGATTTCTATTATCAATCTATCCCTCGTGTCAGGTGATCAGGCTGACACCTCAGGATCGTTGGGGGAAGATGACGAAACACACCAAGTGTCTAAATTTTAAAGCTTTATTGATAAAATACAGCAGAGAGTGCTGGGACCGTTCCCACATCACTCGGGGGAAGAAAGAAAGCATTAGAGCCCTAAGCCCTAACCCACTTTCATACTCACACCACGCACAACCCAGACTGGCCAAGTCTAGGTGTAACGTCAGAAGAAGAGGCGGGGGGAGGGGATGGACAGAGAGTGCTGTCCTGGGCCCAGGTCGTCCAAGAATCCGCTGTGTTCTCTGAATTGCTTCAGCTCTCAGGGGGGTTTTTAGTTCTGGGCTCCTTGGGGAGGTATTCCACTCAGGGAACCTCTGCTCCTGGTGTTCTTCATGCCAGTCCAACCGGCTTTCGATGGTCTCTTCAACATTCCCAAAACACCCCGGCTCCAGGGACACCCCCTCTTGTCGTCTCATCTGTATTTTCACACTTTGCTGGTTATCTTCTTTAGTTGGCCTTGCTGGTTTGCAGGTCTGGGCAGTAGGATTCTTCTTTCTCACAGCTGCTCGGAAAGTGTTCAAGCCCCCATCTTTCTTGGCTCACAGCCAAGCCTTGGCTGTGAGCTGTGTCCTTGGGCTGGCTGGGGCCAGCTCTTATCTTCGGATTCAACTAGCTGGAGTGTTGAATTGATTTGTTCTCTGCTCTCTTCTTTTTCCCTCCCCTCTCGGCCCCTCGTACGTGCTGAGAAAACTTCCACTCCCCATTCACACACCTTTGACCCTCCCCAAAATGCTTTGCGATGCTTGCAACAGCATTAGCCACATATAATGCTGATCTGCCTTCCCTGGGGACTCCCCGAGGGAGGGGGCCATTGGGGTGTGACATTCTTACCATCCGATGATGCAGTTCTTTCCATCCCATTATTCCAAGGGTTTCCTACTTTGTTTCACAGCGTTTTTCAATTGTCCTTGTAAACTGCGCACCCACCACCTCTGCCTCACAGCATGGATCCTGAGCTGATGACTGGTCTGGTGATGAGCCTTATGAACACATCGCGTTATTATTGGTCCTGCAGTATTTCATGAGCTGTGAAACACAGAGTGAATCAATGATGCCTGCCCTAGTGTCTGACATGGAAACAAATAATTCAAGATTGCTGCTGGAGCAGCTTGCCATGGTGGACCATCATTACTGGGCTAGGGAAACAAGCACTGAGTGGTGGGATCACATTGTGATGCATGTATAGGATGATGAGCAGTTGCTGCAGAACTTTTGGATGCTCAAATCCACCTTCCTGGAACTGGGTGCGGCACTCACTGCAGCACAAGGACATTGGAATAAGAGCTGTCCTTGCTGTGAGTGGTTATCACTGTGTGGAAGCTGGCAACTCCAGACTGATACCAGTTAGTCACAAATTGTGGTGATGCAAGTGTGCAGGACCATTAATCGCTTTCTGCTATGAAGGACTACGACTCTAAGTAAAGTGCAGGAAATAATTGATGGCTTTGAGGCAATGGGATTCCCTAACTGCAGCGGGGAGATAGATGGAACACACCATCCCAATTTTGGCTCCCGACCACCTTGTGACAGAGTACATCCACCAGCACCTGAAAGACTATGGAGAAGTAGCTCTTTCAGTTGATCACCAGGGCCATTTCATTGACATCAATGTGGTGTGGTCAGGGATGGTGAATGATGCACCCATCTTTGGGAACACTGGGCTGTATAGAAAGCTCCATGCAGGGACTTTCTTTCCAGACCAGAAGATTCAAATGGGGGATGTGGAAATACCCATAGTGGTCTTTGGAGACCCCACATACTCCTTGCTCCCATGGCTCATGAAGCCTTATACCGGGAACCTAGACAGCAGCAAGGAGTGCTTCAACAACAGGCTCAGAAGGTGCCAAATGTGTCTTCGGTCAATTGAAAGGTCACTGGTGCTGTCTTATTTTGGTCAGTTAGACCTCAATGAGGAAAATATTCTGATGGTCATTGTGGCCTACGGCTGGAGCAAAGCTGCGATTGCACAGCCTCCCCCCACCCAGACTCAGCGGATCCAACGGCTCCGGTGTGCTCCACATGGGAGAGCATCTGTTGTGGAAAGTCGGCGTGGTCAGCTGTGAAGATGCTGTGTGGACTGTGCACACTGAGCAAACAGGAAGAGGAATTTCAAAAATCCCCAGGCCTTTAAATGGGGGAGTGGTGCACACCTGAGTACCTTCAGGACAGTGGAGTTCAAAGTGCTGACTGGAGCAGTCAGGATGGGCATTGTGGAATACTGCCTGGAGTTCAATTACGGTGACGTAACCAAGTACAGTGTCTACGTTGATGCTGTGTTGCTCTAACCATCGTAAAAAGCTCTATGCTGGTTGTCTAGGTGATTTTATTATGTTGGCATAGCAGGTGAGTTACATCAGTGAGAAGAGCATTGTTGTATGTACACTTCCACTGCGTGATGAACAAAAGCTGACTTTTGTCGACAAAGCTGTGTAGTGTAGAAAAGGCCTAAATTGGCTGGCTGAGTCATGTGCCTCGTATATATATTTTGTGCAATGGGAGATGTGAAAGAGGATATAATTGCTTTTTAAAGGGTATAGAATAAATGTAAGGAAAGACATTGCAAGTCCTTTAATATATATATATATTTTAATGACCATCTCCATGGTAATACTAAGCATCAGTCCAGACATCCACCTCACTTTCTTTTTTTCCCCCTGCTCTTTTTTTATTTTCTTCTCTTCTGACCATGTTACTTGAGACTCCTATTTTCACAGTGGAACTTGCAAAAAGCCTATTACCAGGGCTGGTCAAATCTATTGCTTCCTGACTAACATCTCCCAGGTGTAAGCTGGTCATGACATTTGTAAAGCCTCAGACTTTCCTAACTAAAGTCAATGAATTTTCTGGGAACAGATTAAATAAATGAGCTGACTTCCATTTCAAACTCAGCTCTGTCTTTCCTTCCTCTTGTCAAGATGCTTATCTGAAGCCTGACACACAGAAAAAGGGACAATGGAGCACAGCAGGCTTCCTTGTCTCTCTTGTTTCCTACACCCTCAACTAAAAAGAATACAAATGCCTTTCCATTGCATGCTTATGCTCTTGCATTTGCTTAATGGCACGCACAGCAGTCACCATTAAAAAGTCAACATTTTACCACAGCTATTCCTTAATGGTATCTGAGATACCTCCACCCCAAGCTCTCAGAGGCAGAGGCAGTCTTTTTTGTGTGTTTGTACAACACCTAGCACAGTAGGATCCTGGTCTGTGACTGGAATTCATAAATAGAGGTATGCAAAAAATGTTTGGTGAACACTAAATTCTCTGAAAATATGTTTTTGGAGCACCAAATTTATTTGTGAATTGGGGTCAAATATTTGAATAGTTTCAGCTCTGACTTTTCCTTTCAAAATGTCATTTCATTACAAAAATTAGTTATATTAGTTTAAAAATAACCTCAAAAAGATAAAAAATATCACCCCAAATGGAATAAAACCAAAATGCAAACAATCAAAATTGTTTTGGTTTAACTGACGTATTTCTTTCCACCTTAAACTAATTTGATTTGATTTGGGTTTTGTTTTGGATAGAATTTCAGTGTCAGTTGGATCGAACCAACTTTTCCCCCCTAGATTTTCCCATTTGGGCCCTGACCTGAAAAATCAATTATTCACTGAGTTTCACTCCTAAGTGCCACCACAATAAAAATCATCATCATCATAGGAGAAGTTTACAGTGTCTTAGATAGCAATGTGGGGGTAATTATGGTTAATGTTGGTGGTGGGTATTTTTAGTGGTTTTCATTCAACAACTGCAATCTTGATTGTTATTGGTTTATTATTGTCTCCTCTAATGAAGCTGTTGGGGAAATATTCTCAATACCAAAGAAAATGAGGAAAAAATACCATTTCACAGGTTCATGAAAAAGGGGAAAACATCATTTTTTCTCATCTTGGGAAAACATTATTTGTTCTCATCTTGAGCTTTGTTGTGAAAATGAAATGTTGTTATCTACAGCAGAAACTGTTATATTTTGCTACCAGTGTTCCTGAAACAAAGTTTGGTGGTTTTGAACAGCTCTAATCAGTAAAATCTTTCAAAATAGTCTCATTAATCTAGGACTTCTTTCTATTAACTGCTTTCTCCTTTGCCCCCAAACCAACTAGTTGCAATGTCATCAACACAATCAAAAGGCATTATGCTAAAATGACAGACGTTAATTATATAAGGAATGGGGGTGAGGAGAAATCTGTGTTTCTTGCTTATGTCAGTAATGGAGAGGTGATTAAAGGTCTTCAAAATGGATACAGTGGTAACATATCTTCTCTTTCTGATGTTACACATTCTGTGCCTAAACTTTCTTTTTCATGACAGCTCAAAGGTGCTGGAAGTCTTTCTACTTGCAAAAATAGCATCCTGGAAAGATAGCATGGGCCAGATTTTTAAAGGTATTTAGGAACCTCACTCCCACTGATTTTAATGGGAATTAGGCACTTAACTATTTTAATAGTCTGTATATAGTATATATTTGGTGGTAATGAAGTTTTAGCATGCCACCATTTTACATAGTCTGTAGCATTGGGATTCTGAGTGCAAAAGCTATTGAATCAAATCTGTGATGATGCTAATAACAGTCCATGATTATTATATGTTAGGAAATAAGAAGCATTACTATTTATTATCTCATTCTCTTCTTGCCCGTTCTCTGTGCAAAAATAGAAACATTTGTATAATGCAGTAGTTAACAAAAGAAGAGCTAGAGCAAACTCTGGGAAAGAAAACATACAGCTGAGTACATGTTCTACACACTTTCCAAATGAACCTATTAGAGATGAGAAAACTATTTATAACAATTAGAATCATAGAATCATAGAATCATAGAATATCAGAGTTGGAAGGGACCTCAAGAGGTCATCTAGTCCAACCCCCTGCTCAAAGCAGGACCAATTCCCAGCTAAATCATCCCAGCCAGGGCTTTGTCAAGCCGGGCCTTAAAAACCTCCAAGGAAGGAGACTCCACCACCTCCCTAGGTAACGCATTCCAGTGTTTCACCACCCTCCTAGTGAAATAGATTCCTATCCAGGATCTGGCAGGGCCAGAAGCAGAACAGAGGCAAGGACCATCAACACAAATACCTCTTGCCTCCTATGGATTTCTCCAAGAGCAGGAGGTAAACTTAGCCAGAGGTGTAATTTCCAGGTTGGGTAGACATATCCATGCTAACTCTATTTGAGCAGTGTAGCTGTGGTGGGATAGGGACAAGCTAACCATCCCAAGTACAATGCTGCCTGAAATCTAGTTATATACCTGGGCAGCTAGGCTAGGGTGAAAAATCAGGATGGGGGAGGGGATAACAGGCGCCTATATAAGACAAAGCCCCAAATATTGGGACTGTCCTTATAAAATCGGGACATGTGGTCACCCTACAGCTAGCCCATCCTGATGCTCATGACACTGTGACTACATTGCTTTTTTTAGCATGCTAGCTCGTATGGGTATGTCTCTTTGAGCTGGAAATTACACCTCAAGATCCAGTGTAGGCATATTCTTAATGGCTCCACGCACTCCATCTTCCTACACAAGGGGGCATGCCCTGCAATGAAATGATTGAAATTTATAGGAACATAAAACTGCCATGCTGGATCAGACCATTGTGCTAACTCCTCCAGTATCTTGTTACTACCAGAGGCCAGTACCAAATGCTTCTGGGGTGAAATCCTGGTTCCACTGAAGTTAATGGGAATTTTGCCATTGGCGTCAATGCAGCCAGGATTTCATCCTTGGGGTTTTGGGGAAGGTAGGGATGGGCAGTGTTAGTATTTTGTATTGTAACTCTGGATAGTCTTGTTATTGTTATAAATATCTATTCCCTTTTGAATCCCATTAAGCCCTTGGCCTCAGTGATACCCTACAACAATGAGTTCTACAGGCTTAAACATACATTTTGTGAAAAAAGTATTTCCTTTTTATCAGTTTTGAATTTTCCCACCTTTCAATTTCTTAGAAAGTCCTCTTGTTCTTGTATTATGAAACAGGCTGAATAGAAGTTCTGGATCTACCTTCTCTGTACCTTTCATAATTGTATCTACCCTTATTATGATCCCTCTTGTTTGTCTATCCTCTAAGGTAAATGATCCCAGTAATTTTAATCTTTCTGTTTCATACTGTTTCTACTTCTTGTAATTGTGAGAATGTGAAAAAAAAGTTTTAAAAAAGAGAGAAAATAGCACTTGTGGTAAAACTTTTTTTCAGTTTTCCTCTTAAAAATTAAAAAGTCTGAAGCAGTGTTTTTCCCATATTTCTTCTGACCTTTTTACTTGTTTCTAACTTTTTCATATGAGAGAAAAGTGAGAGGCTTTCTGCCTTTCTCTCCATCTTTTATCTCAGCCCCCTTTTTTTAATGGGTAAAAAAGAGGGGAGGGAGGAATGTAAAGAGGAGAGAGAGAGAGGAAAACAACTTGAAAATCCAAAAAATGCAATTGAAAAGACAAAGGTGTCCATTTTTAAATCCAAATTGAAAAGAAAATGTTGATTTCAGTTCAAAATTTTGTCCAAAAATATTTTTTTTTCTCAGGAAAAAGCACCATTTCTCTGCACCATCTCTAAATTACATCTGCCAGTCTATTGTCCATTCAAATAGCTAGGTTAAGTCCCCCAGAAGATCCTTAGAATATTCACTGGCCTGGGGTTACCTAAAACATCTTCATTTTTTTCTATTTCACTGCTCATATTCTTCTAATTAATTAATATAAACAGCATGGGTGCTCCTATAGAACCTGCTTGTTAACCTTTTGCCATGATGAAAATTAACCATTTAGTCCTTCTCTTTGTTTTCTGTCTCTTAGTGAAGTCTTGATTCTGACTCCAGTCATGTAACAGGTGGATCGACCTTTGTCACTGTGACCTAGATCATGTTACAGGACTTGATTAGAAACCTTACTTTGGTAAAATCTCTGTTGGCATCATGCATTTTGCCAGAGTAAGGACTGCAGGATTTAGTCCAAGCATGCTGGGAAAATTGATTTTTTTCTAAAAGGTATAATCTAGAAATTATCTTGTGGGAATTCTGTGACCTGTGTTATAATCAGATCAAACTAGTTGATCATAAAGGTTCCTTCTGGCCTTGGAACCTATGAAGGAAAAGATTTTAGAGTAAGCCACATAGTTTCTGAAACAGGGTAGTCAGCCCCTTTAAGGGCCAGTGGATCTGGGCTAGGGTGACCAGACAGCAAGTGTGAAAAATCTGGACAGGAGGTGGGGGTAGTAGGAGCCTATATAAGAAAAAGATGCAAAAGTGAGGACTGTCCCTATAAAATTGGGACATCTGGTCACCCTAGTCTGGGCTAGCCATCACTGTTTGTTTATCATAACTAAGCTGAGAAGGGGCCAAGTGATCCTTATAGAGGTCTGAGAGAACTAACTTGGAAAGGGGCTCCAGGAGAGAGATGGTGTCCTGCGTTAAGGGGATTGAAAGGAAGCATATATTGTTTTGAGCCCTGAGAGAAGCAAAGGGAAAATTTCTGAAAGCTATAGGAACTGCTTTGGTTGGTTTGGTTGTCTGTTTGGGTGAATAAACTGCCCTGAAAGAAGGGCCTGAAAGAGACCTATGCAGGATAGTGAGTCCTTCCTGAGCTGAGGAGACAGGCCAGCAGCTTATAATTCCATATGGTTAAGTATTCATATTGCACATAAAAGTATTTTCCTTTGGAAATAAATATTTCATTTTCATGGCAGAGCATTTCAGGACAGAAGGAATTGCATTTATTTTGCAGTTACCATTTTTATTACAGAAATATATTTTTATTCACTATTTTAGTTTTCCATCTCAGCAAACTCGCCTCATCATCAAACACAAAAGAGTAGTAAAATGAGGCTATGCTATGCTATGTTTTAATGGCTAAAGTGCTATTGCCAGGTCTCGGGTTTGTTAATGAGCAGCTGGATTGTGGGGAAAAGCTTGTTAAATTTGTCACAATGTTTATCCAGATGCCTCAGTAATCATAGTCATCTTGGAAATAGGTTGACTGATCAAAGGAAAGTAATGAATATGCATGTTAACAGGGTGTACCTTCTGGTTAGTCAACATTACCCACTTTTTAAGCTTTGATACACTTCTGTGATCCCCTCCACAGAGGGGAGTTGCAAATTCTTTGCCTTACCACAGACTTCACTCCCCTACCCCCCTGAAGACTTTTTGTTGCCTGGCATTAGCATAATGCAAAACTCAAGATATTCCAGTAACTCCAACTGAGTCCGGTCAAACTCACAATTCAAGGCTTACATTCTATGATGATCGATGCCGTGTGCAACCTCACTGAGGTCAGTGGAGTCTCACAGGATGTAAGTCTCTTTGCATTTCCATGAGAACCTGTAATTTACTTCCCATGAGTCTGGATTATATGCCACACAGTACATTTTAAACTGGAAATGCACAGACTCAGAGTTGGATGGGCCCAATGTGCTCAGGTGGAGGAGAGAGATTCAAATAAATGTTTGGGAGGGATATAATCCCTCATGTTTCAAGACATAAACCACCCTAGCACCTTAGCGAAGAAACTTTCCCTATGGCCAGTTATTCCATAACAGCCCACTTTGGGGTTTCTCGCACCTCCACTAATGTTTTTATAGACCACAGTCAAAGGTCGGATTGTGAACCGGAAGAACCAAGGGACTGATAAGGTAGGAAAATTCCTATTCCCATGAAAATATAGTGGTGAAAGGTAAATTGGTCTTTGAAAATTCTCTGAGTTTTAGTAATCTATGCTGTTCTTCCGTGACAGAGATAAATAAATCTTTTTTTTATGAGAGTGTTAAACTGACAATGTCCCTTTACTATGTTTGCTGTTTCGAATGACATCAAACATTTAGGTGCAAATCATATTTTAAAAATTACTTCTACTATTAAGCAATGTTTAGGATACAGAGTGTTTTTAAAGAAAGAAAGAAAGAAAGAAAGAAAGAAAGAAAGAAAGAAAGAAAGAAAGAAAGAAAGAAAAGCATGTTCAGGAGTTACATTTGTCTCTGCCAAGTAGTAAAACCCATTTACCAGTAGGTTCAATACAAGGAAATTTGGCAGAGTGTCAGCATTATATTAGCATCCTCTAGTACTTTAAAGGGATTTCAAATGTCAGGAATTTTACTTGTTGAAAAATAGAACAGATGTTGAACAGGAGATACATCTAGTTCCAATTCTGCATTTAGGAATAATGTAAAAATGAACAGGGAGATTAAAAAGTAAGAAAATCTTGCGGTAAATTAAGGGCTGTACATGTGCAAGTGGTAACGTTTCATGGCTGTCTTTAATACTGTGCAAATTCCCCAACCACTTAAATGAAAGTTTATGCTGTATTAACAGAGCTCTCTCCTCTAACACCTTTTGGAACAATACTAATTTGCCAGGTGTGCTGGGTGAAAATGATTTTGCCTCCTGGCAGAGAGAAGGATGTTGATAGTTATTGTTAGATAAATCTACTCCTTTGAATTTCTATTTAATACATTTAAACTACTCTCAGTGTCACACCTTCATACTGTAATGAAGGTTTTGATAAGTGTAACCAGAAATTCTTAACTGTGAAATCATACACTTATAAGGTTATATATTTTAGGAGTTTGTGACTCAGCCTGATTTTAAAAGCTGAAGTATCTCAGTTTCTGCCTTTGGAATTGAATTGGTCTCTTTGATCGCATGAAAAAATGGTGCAGAACAAGTAGTCTTTCCTGAGTAATAAAGAAATTATTCAAATTCAATCTCATTCAGCAGAGAGTTCCACTGAGATGGTTCCAGTTGCTTCCATGAAAATCTGAAAGAAATAAGCTACCCTTTGATGCTGAGTAACACAAAGTAGGGATTCTGCTATGTCAAGATTGGTGTTTTTAGGTCAAGGCCAAGGTAGCTGAGCCAGTGGACAATTTCACTGATAATACTTGCTGTTCACATGTGTGAAATCAGGCAAGAGTTGCACACCAGAGAATGGTTGAGAAGAATACAAAACAGCACAGAGAAGAAAAAAGGACCAATAACACAATGGGCCTGATTCTGATCTCATTTACATCAATGTGAATCTGAAGTAACTTCACTGAAATGGAATAACTCCTGATTTATATCAGTGTTAGTAAATTCTCAATCTGGCCTAGTGTATAATGAAGCCACACTCCCCACATTTCTTGGCATCCCAAGTGAGGCATGAAATCAGATTGGGCCTGATCATTATTATAGCCATTCCAGTCACACCATTATGGCCATTATAGTCACACCTGTAGATAGGCAATGCCCTCATGTCCCACTGTGGAGACTGCACAAGGCTGTGTTTCACTTCCCTTAAGATCATCTGAGTTTGTTTCACTTTTCCTCTTGGGGAGTGATCTGATCTCATTGATCTGTCTGTTTAATGGGCATTCATAGTGCTCTCCTCAAGCTGCCTGGGGCGGCTTTAACATGTATTTTTTCCACTCTGGCTCTGCATGCTACTTGAAAGGAAAGGAATGCAGCTGTGCAGGGATGTAAGCTGTGCTCATCCCCCTTTGGGCTGCAGCCAGGCCCTCTTTCTTGCTGCTGCACAAAGCTATAACACAAATGTTGCCCAAAATCATGATGACATCCGTACGCTGAGTGGCAGACAAGTTTTGGTATAAGCTGTGCCACCCTTCAGCGATGGCATTCTGTTCATATCAGGCATGCAGTAGACAGAAATGTGTGCATGTATCTTTAAAGTCTAATCATTGGCTTGTGTGCACTGAGAGAAATTTTGTGTTGATATATGTAAATAAAGATAGAGAGTCCAATCCTGAACTTTTACCAAATCCGTTCAGCCAAAACTCCCCCGTCCCAGTAATCACCCTTCTCTCCCACTCCTTAGCAGGTACAAATAACTCTCATTGACTTTAGGAGAATGTATACCTATCCTGGTAGTGCAGGGGGGGAGAAACTGCCCCCCCCCTGTGGATAGGACCAGATTTAGGTTGATGGTAATTAGCAGAGTTCCCTCCCCCCCTCCACACACCCCCAGGCAGCCCTGTAGAAATGTAGTGATGAAAAGGTATGGTATATACAACACGTTCATCACAAATCAAGCCCATAGAGCTTCTTCAGATTTACAGCACCATAAACGAGAGTAGAATTTATCCCATCTACTTTTGTTTCTTTTCACCAACTCTGTATTTTTGCTCTAAAATTAGAAAGTTGTAATTCAATATCAGTTGACTAGAGGTTCATTTGAATCTGTTTTATTTTCCCAGTTTTTAAACAGACACTAAGGTCTAGTTTTACTCATGTTGCACAGCAGAATAAACCTTTGAAATATGTAAGTACATCACTTCTTCAACTGTGACAAGAACTGAATTGCCATGGGAAAATGCAAAATGGTCCTTTCTATGACATACTGATATGCACATTTTTGAGGGGGGAAAGCTCACAATTTATAATAAGTAGTGTACAGGTAGAACATGATCTTTTATAGATTATATTACAATATACCTCTATTCTTAGATTTTTTTTGATCATGCACATAAAATAGTCTGGGAAGGTATCTTTTAAATATAAATATAATTAATCCTATTAGTCATAATAATGAACTTTGCAGACCAATATTCCAGAAAGTACAATAGTCTATTCCTAATAGCAGAGCATTTCCCATGATGAAGCAGTGCTGGTAAATAGAGCTGGGCAAAAGTTTTTGGACTAATAGTTTATTCACAGAAAAATGCAATTTGGGGTCAACTGAAATTTCTTTGGGAATGTGGGTCATATTGGGTGAATAACTTCCACTTAAAAATGATACTTTAAAAAAAAAGTCAAAACCTTTTGTTTGAATCAAGATTTTGTTTTGAAATTTAGTTACATGTATTTAGAAAAATGTACCAAAAGGGTAAAAACCACTTGAAAACAGAATTTAAAAAATCAAAAAATGGGGAAAAAATCATTTCAGGTCAAACAAAACATTTCATTCAACACAAAATGTAAATTTTCAGCTTTCTGGTTTGGCAAGGAAAACCGAAAGCTTTCTCTTTTGTATCAACCTGAAATGATTTTTTTTTTTTTCAGATTCTTTGGTTTGGCCACAAAGTCAAAACGATTCTGTATTTGTTCTGTTCTGCTTGTGAAATCACAGGGTCCCAGGCATATGTGGAACCAGCTTTTTGTCTCTGCCAAGATAGGGATGAAATTACTTCACTGCCACACCCTTACCTATTCCAGCTACATGGCCACAAACACTTCCACACTACTGTGGAGGGACGTATGGAATAAATCACCGTAGCATGTGGGCATTGCAAAACTACAGTGGCTGTCTTTACAGCCTCTGAGACCGTGCAGGGGAGTGGCATTTGCACTTCAGGAAATGGGTTAATGCTGCAACACCTAATGTCCTAGTCCATCTTACATGAGTAGAGAGTATAAAGGGTAACCCTCCTTCCCTCACAACATAAAAAAACAGAGAAAGAGAGAGAAAAGGGCTTTCACCCAGACTCATTCCCTCAGGAACCCCTCAAATAATACAGCATGCAAATAGCCAAGAAAATCAGCATGTGACCTAAATGAAAAAGTACAAACCTGCCTTAAGAGTAGATTACTCCCATCTCCAAAATCCCCTATACCTTGAAATAACAAAATAAATGAATAAATATAAAAAAAAATCCTCTCCTACTTGCTGGTTGGGACCAGCACAGGGAGTGGGTCATATAAAATGATTTTTCCTAGAGAAATCATAGCTCCTTCCACTAACAGAGCAATTCATCCCCAATAATCTATCACAGAGGAAAAATCATTGCTTGTTTTTAAAGATTCTCAATTCTTGTGAAGTCTGATAAAACCTTGACAGTTCATATGCCAGCACTTGATTGTATACATTGTATTTTGCTTTACATCATTGCCCAGATGATAGTACTTGCTGGCTGAGACAGCAAGGAGCTCATACAACCTTTCTCTTGTAACGAGGATGCTTGCTTCTGTATAGCAGGGAGGAATTAATTATCAAGAGCATATTCTTCCCCAAGCTGGAGAGGAGCCGCGGCCCCGCACCTGCCGGGGACAGAGAACAACAGGGCTGTGGGCGCCGGTGCTCTCTGTCCCCAGCAGGCGTGGGGCCGCAGCTTCTCTCCTCTGCCTGGCACTAGGTGGGGGCACATCAATGTCCCAGCAGCCATCATGGAGTTGGGGACCACTGGTACAGTACATACCATATTACTGTGTGTCTTAAAGGGGGGCCAAATTGTGATTGCGTTATATGCGATTTCGCATTATGGCGGGGCACCTTATTGCGGGGTTTGACTGTACATGCTGCATTGTATGAGAAGAAAATGTACCTGTAGGAATATGCTTACACAGCTGTAGAGAGGAGAGCAGGGGTAAAGGGATGTTTTATTTTTCCACTAATGTTTGTTTGTGAGGAAATCTGGACCCAGGTATAGGATCCATGGATGGTGTAGTGTAGCAATGGGGATATGTCTGCAAGTTTTACAAATGTGTTTATGGCAGGGTCTGGTGCTGCTTTGAGTTGATGTGTCCTGGTCTGTGGGGAAATTGCTTCTGATGACTTTGGTGAGATTATGGGCCTGTTTGAAGTGGGGGGATTGGGAAAGATTTCTTTCAGGATGTGCTGCCCATCAAGTAAGGGTTGTATTTGTTTAATGATACCATATATAGGTTCCAGTGTAGGGTGATAGGTGACAACTATCAGTGACGGTCAGGGGAGTGTGGGGGTTCTGTCTTGAAACACGTTTTCTCAGGGTATTTGTATGGGTCATTGTGTGACGAATTCTCTGGTGGAGTGTCGTAGTTTGATGAAGATAGTTTTAAGTGTGTTAAAGTGCGTGTCCCAGACTTTATCTTCAGAGCATATTCCATGGTATCTGAGTGCCTGGCTATAGATAACAGATTTCTTGGTGTGTTTGGGGTGATTACTGTATCTGTGAAGGTAAGAAACTACCACTTTAAAATCTCAGTTGACCTACTGGGATAAAGTAAGTTGTTCATAAATACTGTAAAGATGGGCTGAAGAGGATGGTGAAAGAATTGTTCAGTGAAATGCATCGGGTTGTTCATTTCTGAAGCTGTTGTCAGACTAATTTGGAGCTTAGGAATGAAAAACGAAGATGAATTTGCCATTTCTGTTCACTAAAGGCAAAATTTGCCTCTTCCATTCTGATGATAGTACTGAACTTTAGCATTCTGTGGGCCAATCTGTGGGATTTCAATGGAAGATCAGCACATACAGGTAGGGCAGAAATCTGAAGTTGAGTGTTATTATCTAGATCTCAGTGGAAAATTTTGCCCTCAGACTTACATAAGAAAAGCCATACTGGGTCAGACCGAAGGTCCATATAGCCCAGTATCCTGTCTTCAAACAGTGGCCAATGCCAGATGCCCAAGAGGGAATGAGTAGAACAGGTAATCAATCATCAAGTGATCCATCCCCTGTTGCCCATTCCCAGCTTCTGGCAAACAGAGGCTAGGGACACCATCCCTGCCCATCCTGGCTAATAGCCATTGATGGACCTATCCTTCATGAACTTATCTAGTTCTTTTTTGAACCCTGTTATAGTCTTGGCCTTCACAACATCCTCTGGCAAAGAGTTCCACAGGATGACTGTGCATTGTGTGAAGAAATACTTCCTTTTGTTTGTTTTAAACCTGCTGCCTATTCATGTCATTTGGTGATCCCTAGTTCTTCTTTTTATTACATGTGTGGCAAGCATCTGATCTTTGAAAATTTCTGTAAGAGACAGTTTTTAAAACCCTACTGTCAGAGTGTGAGTAGCCTTAGGCTGACTAACCACTCTGAGCACTTGATAAATGCACACACATGAGGCAAATTATGGAGATAATTGGTCAAAGACTCAATGATTAACCTGCTAACAGGATGGCTCAGCTCATCATCTGAGAACAGCTAAAAGAGAGACAGGAAGAGGAAGAAAAAAGAAGGGTAGTCTTGGTTTGGCTTGAATTGAAGGAAGGAACAGAGAAGTCTAGGCCCCCAATGGGATGATTTCTCTTCCTCCTCTCACCCTGAGCCTAGGAAGAATGTAAGAACCTCAAGCTCTGGAGAACTTGTTCTGTTCTTTCACACTGTAAATAAAGTACTTGGTGCTGAACTTGCCATGAGTTCTGTATGAGGACTGTCTGCAGTAAGGAATCCAGTGTGAGAGAAACCCACCCTCAGACACCCACATTTTTGAGAAACTGCCATTACTTGGTTCCATGAAAATCATTTGCAAAATTCTCATTGGCTTCATTGGGGCCAGGAATTCACCTCAGATTGAAATTTGAAATATATCAATATAATGAACATATGACTTTTCTTCCTTGTTGTAGTTTTCTCAAATAATGACTTTGAGCTGTAGGAATCTAGTAACATGCAGGACATTTTGGATGGTGTAGAGACCTATCAATCTGATAATATCCTTTTTTTCCTGATATTGTTTAATGATCATTTCTCTTTCAGTAAATGTCACTTACACAACAAGATAAAATATTTTATTATTTACTCCTGTTCTCCACTGTAAATTGAATCAGCTTGTTCTAACTTCTTTTATTGGAATATACCATTTTATCCTTCATTCCAGTAATGTAGGATTCTTTTGGAGTTCCGCTTGTTCAAAACATAATATATTACAAAGCAAAGTCTAAGGAATTGCCTCTTTCCTTCTGAAAGACTGTTTCCTTTTCTGTCTTCAGAGAGACAAGGTGGGTAAGGTTATACCTTTATTGGACCAACTTCTGTCGGTGATAGAGACAAGCTTTTGAGATACATAGAACTCTTCTTTTGGTCTGAGAAAGGTACTCAGAGAATCACAGTTAAATACATGGTTGAACAGATAGTTTAGCATAAGTATGCAGTAGTGTTGTAGCCATGTTGGTCCCAGGATATTAGAGGGACAAGGTGGGTGAGTTAATATCTTTTATGGGACCAACTTCTGTTGGTGAGCGAGACAAGCTTCTTTCCTTGTTCGCTCGGGTGTCTGATGGTAAATGCAGTTAGAAGCAATACTCATTGTTGACTAATACATACTGAAAGTGTGATAAATCATTGTTAATGAAGGTTCTCTCTGATAAGCCATTGGAAACCGAACTCTGTTGATCAAAGCAGCGTGACTCTTAACTAACACATGAAAAGACACATTGAAAAGTGTTCTCTCAATTATACATACAGAACTGTGGACACAGTTTATCAAGAGAGGAGATAATATTTGTAGAGCAGGAAATCTGACAAGACTCTAGCCTTCAGTAACCTTAAACTAGATTTTGCAAATTATTGCCCTGTCTTTAAAGGAAAAATATAAAATCAATTTAAGCAGGCAATACACAAGCCAAGGGAGGAGAGGAAAGCAAGCTTTCATTACAACCTCACCATCTTGACCATTGTTGAATATTACCTTGTTACTCGCATAACCCCACTAAAATTAATGGTACTACTCATGCAGTGGGCTACTATTCAATGGGAGTAAGTGCATCAGAATTATTTTACAGCTCATGTTCTGGTAAAGAAATCATTCTAACCATAGTGCAGCCCTAAAGGTCTAAACCACAAAGAAAGAGATTATTAGAGTGATCAGAAGGAAAAAGCTTGAAAACTCAATACTGTATATGGTACAGGGCCTGATGGAGGATCATCTCTGAACACCTTCAAACAGGCAGAAAAAAGGTTGTTTTTGCTGCCTTCAGTTTCCCCCTCCCCCTTTGGAAGCTTTCTCTCAGTGCAGCATTGATTCTCTAGAGCCTGGCAATTGCAAGGAGACCTGATGGCTAGCACATTTCTTTCTTTCTTTCTTTCTGTCTTAAAAATGCCTGCCTAATGAATCCATTAACCAATAATGTGATTGGTGACAGAAGGGCAATTCTACCTTGTCTTCGTTATCCTCAACTGCCTCCTCCAAGGCACAATGGAAAAAGGTGTTTGTTCATTTTAATGATTCTCTGCTTTAATGGAAGACAGAAAAGTACTTCAGTTAGTAATAATGGCTCCAGCAATATTTTTCTGTGATAGGCTCTAGATTCAGTAGCAAGTATCACAGCCACAGAATTATGGAAAACTAGAGCTGCTGCTTATGCTGAACTCTCCAATGCATAAAGCATCAGTACATCTGAATTGTCCGGAGATGCAGTCATGTGAACTGTCTGACAGAAAGCTGGATCATATCCTTACAGTTATAGTCTCAACTAAATGTGTGATGATTCAGCCATTAAACTCCCATCAGAGTTAACAAAAGTTATGGGTGTCAGAGCTTAAAATGAAGGAAAACTGGAAAGGAACACGATTTTTCTGGATTGCATAAAGTCAATCATTTGTCTTTCTTCTAGTTTCCCCCCCGTTCAAGCCTTGGTCTGTGCAACTTTCATTCATCCTAGTGGGACCTGAATGGCTCAAGTCCCACACACCAAGTTAAGAATATAACCCTTAGGGAGATGGGGAATAAATTAATAAGGAGCTGTCATCCGACGGAAAGAGATTAAACAAAAGTATTACAATAAACTATTAAATTATTCTAAAATATACAGGAATAAGGGGAAAATAAATATAAAATATATGTCCTGTGATCTGACAATATTTGCATCATTCTTTAAAAACATACCAAAAGACTTTCCCTTTCACAGTTACTTTTGTTCTTTATTTACACAAACAGGGTGAAAAATGTGCAAAAACTCATTTTGAATGAATCTGCAGTACCACGCTGAGTCTCTGTAAGGTGAAATATAAGATACAATGTGTGAAGTTACACAGGAGAAGGGTATTAGCTGACTGAAATTTAAGAATATCAGAGAGATGTCTACTTATCATGTAAATACGTTTATTTAGATGCAAAGAAACATTAGACCTCTATTAATCGGAAAGTGAAACACAGCAGTTCCTTCATGTTGTGCTGTAATATGTGATTAGAATTTCAGTGTGTTCCCTGTAATCCCTCATGTGGCAACATTACAATGAATAACACAAAGGAGGGACATATGAAAAATATATACAAAGGAAGCTTGATTTCCAATATAGCAAGTGATGGTTTTGGTGGTAGATGCTTGTCTGCAGAATAGCAGACACCTTTAATAATCAGCAAAGCATTATGTGAACAGCTGCTAGCAAGACAAAGTATCTAATTCCACTAACTGTACTTTTAATTGTGTACTCACCATACTGAGTGAATGCTGATTTCAATATGACATTTAAAGAAAAGTCTCAGCTGGTTTACATATCAGTTTACAACCCCTGCTTTGAAAACAGGAACTGACTGCTACTGCTAACGAGCTCCATAAAATCATATAGCTTCTTAGCTTTTTATGGGACATGAGTGGGTATTAATTCTCTCTAGACTCAATCCACTCGACTGCCTGCTGATCTTTCCTAAATATCACATCTACCATATTTTGCCTATCTTCCAAACTATTGTACAACTTCTAACAGGATTTATTTCTGTGGGTGTCATCCCAGCATGAGCTAATCTTTCTTGATGTGTGCTGCAATATCATCCTCCATAGATAATGCTTTTGAACATAGCACATGGGAGTGCGACTGAACATCATAATGGTGGTACCTAATTTAGAGTAGGTCAGATAGTTGAACACCCCATCTTTATAAGGTCTATGAATAAACTGTATGGTTTATTATTTATGTAAGTATTTAAAGCTGTTCAGTTTTCAGTCAAGAAGCATAAAGTCTTCTGGAAAAGCTTGTTCTTTTAAGATTTTGAGTCAAATTGTAAAGGCTTAGGAGGTTAAAATGATTGTTGTGAGTGTTTCCCCTTGAATCTGACTGCTACTGTCCAGAGAATAAACAAACAACAAAACAACTTTGCACTAGATAATATCTGTGGGTGGTTTGGTTACACTGTATGTCAGTCACTGTGGTTTGTATTGCATTGCACACAGCATATCAATTGCTTTAATTACAATGGGGATTGCATGAATCCATCAAAAAGAAAGCCCATAAACATGATTAAAGAATGTCACTTTGTCTTCACTATCAGTTTATCTCTTCTTTTCTAGTTTGTGACAGAGGTGATAAAAGCAGTGTAATCCAAACCCAGGTAATTGTTACAGGGTATTTATCTGGTAATGTAACAGATTTTAAGAAGCTAATGCTCTCAGCAAGGAAATGACTAATTAAAGAGCAAGACAGTGCATTAAGAGAGTTCAAAAGGAAATAAAAAAGGTTTTAGTTCACATTAATCTATTTAAACTTCATCCCTTTACACCTGTTCAATGATCTAAAAGCATTTTACAGATTTAAAATACAAAATGTTGAGATAACTCAGAGTTAGTTTATGTTCATTTGGTGTAATTATTTTTTTATCCATTTACATGTGTTCTTAAATGTATTATGGTCTTGTAGTTGCATCAGAATTTTCTGATTAGCTCAGCATCTCAGCTTCTATTTGGAATTTTTTTTGTAAATGTTTCCATAGGAATTTGAACCAAATTTTAGCCACAAATGTGTGTGTGTGGACCAAATCTCCAGTGTGTACTTTGTGTTTCTATGTTGTTGATTTTTTTTAGGGAATTTGGACAATTGGAACACTGGAAAAAGCCTGTTTGTTTTTTTCCCCATACAGAGCATATTTGCTGCCCTATTCTGTTGCCTGAGCAGGAACATTGTGAGATCTGAGATAATCAGCCATTTACCACTTCCAGTTCCTTTGTATACTTGCAGAGAGTCACTATCACATTGGTTGTAATGGTAATGGCTGCCGTTGATAACTGATTTTATTCCGAGGACCATAACATTATTACAAAGAAGGGTCCCAGGAGGAGCTGTAATGAAAGCAGTTTCCCCTGAGGGTTTGAATAAGATCCCTCTGTGCTCCTTTGGGTTTGAAGTGGAGTAAGTTACACTAATTCGTTTCAAAGGCTAATTGTTACATTGGTAAAAAAAGCTTACATGAAAATAAGATAAATAATTCCAGCTCCTTTTCATATATATATATATTGGTTAGTGCTTCTTACAAATTGGGGGTATGACTTTCTGAATATTTACCGTATAAAAATGGGAGAAATTACAGATTTGAGTCCTGACTCAGTTTCCTGTTACAATATTTAAAAAAAGTAATTTGGAAGTTGCAATATGCCTATTTCATAGAACTGGAAGGGGCCTTGAAAGGTCATTGAGTCCAGCCCCTGCCTTCACTAGCAGGACTAAGTACTGTTTTTTGCCCCAGATCCCTAGGTAGCCCCCTTGAGGATTGAACTCACAATGCTGGGTTTAGTAGGCCAATACTCAAACCACTGAGCTATCCCTCCCCCCAAACTGAAGTTGCTTTACAAATGTTTTGTTGAAATACATATGAACAGCCTTACTGGGTCAGATCATTAGTAAATCTAGCCCAGTCACCTGTGTTCCAACAGTGGCCAATGCCAGATGCTTCAGGGGGAATGAACAGAACAGGCAATCACTGAGTGATCTATCCCCTGTCATCTATTCCCAGCTTCTGGCAGTGAGAGGTGAAGGACACCTAGATCATGGGGTGGCATCTCGGACCATTTGGGGCTAGTAGCCATTGATGGACCTATTGTCCATGTACTTACCTAAGTCTTTCTTTAACCTCTTTTGTAGTTCTGACCTTCACAACATTCCCTAGCAACACGTTCCACAGGTTGATTATGCATTGTGTGAAGAAATACTTTCTATTGTTTGTTGTAAACCTGCTGCCTATTAATTTCACTGGGTGACCCCTGATCCTTGTGTTTATATGAAGGAGTAAATAACACTTCCTTATTTACTGTCTCCACAACAGTCATGACTTTAAAGACTTCTATCATATCCCCCCTTTAGTTGTCTCTTTTCCAAACTAAAAAGACCCAGTCTTTTTAATCTAGCCTTATATGGAAGCTGTTCCATACCCCTAATAACTCTTGTTGTCCTTCTCTGTACCTTTACTAATTCTAATATATCTTTTTATTTTTTTAGATGGGGTGAACAGAACTGCTCACAGTATTCAATGTGTGGGAGTTCCTGGATTTATATAGTGGCATTTTGATATTTTCTGTCTTATTATCTATCCCTCTGATAATGGTTCCTAACATTATGTTAATTTTTTTTACTGCTACTGCACATTGAGCAGATGTTTTCAGAGAAATATCCACAGTGACTCCAAGATCTCTTTCTTGAAATGATAACTGCTATTTTAGATCTCATCATTTTTATGCATAGTGAGGATTATGTTTTCCAATATGCATTATTCAAATTTGAATTTCATCTGCCATTGTGTTGCCCTGCCACTCAGTTTTGTGAGTTCTCTTTGTAACTCTTCACAGTTAGCTTTGGAGTTAACTATCTTGAGTAATTTTGTATCTTCTGAAAACTTTGCCACCTCACTGATTACCTTTTTTCCAGATCATTTATGAATATGCAGAACAGCACTGGTCCCAGTACAGATCCTTGTATTTACCTCTCTCACACATTGCACATACTATGCCCATTTATTCCTACCCTTTTTTCCTATCTTTTAACCAGTTAGTGATCCATGAGAGGACCCTTCCCTCTTATCTCATGACAGCCTACTTTTATTAAGATTCTTTGGTGAGGAACCTTGTCAAAGTCTTTCTGAATGTCCAGGTCCACTGGATCACCCTTGTCCACAAGTTTGTTGACACCCTAAAAGAATTCTAATAGATTGGAGAGGCATGATTTTCCTTTACAAAAGCCTTGTTGACTCTTCCCCAACAAAGGTTGTTCATCTATGCATCTGATAATTCTGTTCTTTAGTATCATTTACTATTGTTGCCTGGTACTGAAGTTAGTCTTACCAACCTGTAATTGCCAAGATCACCTTTGGAGCCTTTTTTTAAAAATGGGTGTTACATTAGTTGTCCTCCTGTTACCTAATACAGAAGTTGATTTAAATGATAGGTTACATACCACAGTATTTGCAATCTAATTTAATTACATTCAATATATTGGTCAACATGACACTGAGTGGTGAAATATGAAGTTTCATAAAGATAGCAATTGCAGTAACATATACATTGGAGACAACAAATGTGTTAGTACTTTATTTTTTAAGTTGTAAATATGAAAATATTTTTTCTATTAAAAAATAAGGAAATTCAAAAACTGAAATGCCAGAATTAATGTTGCCTTTGTAACATTAATTGTATTCCCTTGTCTGCATGTATTATTATACAGTCTCTTTAATTACATGCAAAAATGACTACTTATGAAAAGTTTGATGTAAATGACTTGCACATAGCAACTCACTGACACAAGCAGGCACAGAATCCGAGTCTCCAGGGTGGCATTCAACTGCCCTAACCACGAGACTATCCTTTCTCCCCCTGCCTCATTTATTATAAAACGTCCAACTTCTGCAACAAATGATGCAGAAGTCTTCTAGACAACAGACCCCTTCGCTACACAAGCTTGATTTATGCCAGAGCAGATCCATGCCGGGCACTGGATAAGGCACGGGTCCTCTAGAAAAAATAATATGGGAGCATATAATTAAAGACTGAATCATAATGCATATGCACAAAAGGGCCAACTTAAGGTAACCTGAGAGTGCTGACTTTTCAACCTCTTAATTCCTGATTTTGTATTTCCTATTCTTTTATGATTTAATTTACTGATGAAAGCGACCTTCATTAATGTTAAATAAAGTTTTTGTTTGTGAATATCTACTATACACAAAAACAGTTGTAAAGGATGTTTTGGTTGTCTGGTCAACCCTCCACAAAGACTCCATGAGGACTATTCTCATCTCAGTTGGACTGATCCAAAATTCATTCAAGTGAATTGAAAGACTCCCATTGACTTCAGTGGGCTTTGTATTTGTCCCATTAAGCATGATCATAACATCCATTAATGTTAATGGTAGTCACATGCATCTAAGGCTCCATCCAATGCCCTTGATCGTAATTTCATTGACAAAAATTTAATTCTATGGAAACAGATGCTGTTCTGCGGAGGGTGCTCTCATCTGACAGACAAATGAAGATACATTTTTGGATACTTTACAAAGGAAGGGCTGTGCTTGTCATGTGATAGAGAAGATTTTGTCCTTGTGAGAATTACTGTAAGTAGAAAATGAAATAATATTAGGGAAAGCTGCCTGGAGAGGCATCATTGCCTCTGAATCATCCAGAAATGTTAAAAGCATTTGTTTTTGTCTTTTGTGTAGCATCACAGCTACTTTCGGTTTCTATGTGGCAATCTTCAGCCTGACAACACACAAAAGTAGCTACTTTTGCCTGACTGGGTTTGAAAATTGCAGCTGCTGGTTGCTAAAAGATTGAGCAAAAATTGTCCGGAGGACTGTTTATGACTCAACATCAGACCTGAGTGAGAATGAGACTCTGCTATATTTCCCCCCAAAGCAAAGAATTTGAGCTTTTAATGAGCTTAAAGAAAACACTGAGCATAAGATCTTTTCACAAAATATTTCTTGTACATTTAATAAGGACAGGAAGAGTTGTCTTCTCTCTCTCTAGCTTTCTGTCCCCCCCACCCCATTCTTTGCTGGGGAATAAGTGATGCCAGTTTGCATTTAATAAAAAGCCTGTATAAAATCAATGTTGTGGTCTCAGCCAAGTTTCCAATAGACAAGTATATAAAACAATATTGTTTGACAATTATGAAGGGAACCTCAGTAGAAAGATCAAAGATTGAATACACTTGGAGAATGATCCTTCCACCTGTGTTATTACTGTTGTATTTGTATTACAGCTGTACCTAGGTGACCCAACTAAGATCAGCAGGGCCGGCTCCAGGCACCAGCTTGCTCAGCTTGGGGTGGCAGATTGTTCGAGGTGGCATTCTACCCAATCCTAGGGCGGCACAGCCGCTTTTGTTGTTGTTGTTGTTGTTCCACTCCGGCCGCCCTGTAGGGGGCAGTGGCACGGCGAACCAGAGCGCCCTGCAGGGCAGTCCTCTTCCTTCCCTCCCCGCCAACCGGAGCGGAGCCCTTGCGGCAGGCTGCAAGAGGCGGCGCAGTGGGAGGGGCCACGTGGCAGCGCCCCTGCTGTAGCCCTGCCCGCCCCCTTCTCTCTCTCTCCCGCCTGCTCCCTCCCCCTACCCCCCCCAGCCGGTCCCCCTGCACCCGCACTCCGGCCGCGCCGCAGGTTTTTAATTTTTATTTATTTATTTATATATTTATTGCTTTGCCGTTCTGGCCGACCTGTATTTTTTTTTTTTTTTTTGCTTGGGGCGGCCAAAAAGCCAGAGCCGGCCCTGAAGATCAGGATCCTATTTCTTAGCCAGTTCCCTATGCCAAAGAGCGTACATTCTAAAGAGACAACAGAGGCAAAGGATAAGAGAAAGGAAGTAGAGGTGGTCTTTTTAGTCCAGGTTGAAGGAGACTGGCAAGGTATTGGGGAAGTTTGCACACACTCTGCAGTAACAGTGCAGTTGCAACTGGGATATCTGGATAATTATGTAGTACATCTGTACTGTTAAAATAGCCATTCAATGCACTTCAGCCTACCACTTTGTTGCAGCACAGGCTTGACTTCTTTCATTTAAAACCTGAACGTCAGGGGCCAAATCCTCAACTGGTATAAATTGGTATAGCTCCATTGCTTTGGCAGGAATGCCAATTTATATAAGATGAGGATTTCACTCTAGGCTTTAATAATACCCAATCACATTTAGAGAAAGAGAGTGTGTGATACTCAGTTATTTGCTATACAAATATTTATATGTACTAGTATAAAAAAAGCAAACATTTTTAATAGCATGTTTAAACAAATGTTATTGTGATCTGATCCAACGTTCATTGAAGTCAAAGACTCCACTGTCATGGAAAGACTCTGGTGGGTATTGGGCCAGGACCAGTTTATCCTTTGTATATAAACTTTTACAGAGAAGGGTCCTTTCATTCTTCTTGTTACCTGTACATTCACACTTATGGAATAAAAGTCTGATGTATGGCACCTGCAACAGAATGTAGAATTTCTCAGCATTGTCTTTCCACTCCTTTATTTTAGTTCATGTGCGTGTAGATACTGTTTCACTTTTGACCCTCAGAGATAGTTTTTTCATCTACTGTGTATCCTAAATAAATTAACTGTGTGTCACAAGAATTCTTCAGTTGTCTAAGCAGATCCAGACTGGAGACTGCAGCATCTGTTAGTCTATATCCACCTTTTTTTTCTACCTTGTCAGAAAAAGTCTGATGTGAAAGTCCTGCTAACACTAGTTCTCCGTTGTTAATGGATAAGCCAATGTATTCAGGTTTCCTCCCAGCAGACTGGAAATTGTTCTTGTAACCAAAAATGTTACAGGTCTCAGACACCAATGCATAAAATAATGAATCCCTTGGATTTTCATAGGGCTCACACTCATATACAGCACTATCTTCTCTGATAGGCTAAGCTGCATAAGATAAGGGATTTACAGGTCCCTATTTCACTGAGGTCTGATTCTGTTACTTTCTTTAGTAGCTAGCATAGAACTATGATTTACAGTTTATAGCTAAATGTGACTTTCATAGCATCTGTAGCTTCTAGGAATGACAAATTATCCCTGCTCCACTGTTCCCTATGATGGACAACAAATTAATTTTACCCAGACTTCTTTAATGGATAAAGGCCAGATACTTCAGATCAGAATAATAGGAAATCCAGCCATTAGAATATTCGTGATCTCTTCATTTCTCCTTTTGGTGTTTGGTTGGGTCTCACTGGAACACCCATTAGCTCTTGTGTGATCTACAAACTATTGCCAATTAACTAAGTGACTCAACTCCTGGCATGAGGATGCATGTGAAACATGCAAAAGCGCCTGCCCTGAACAGGGACTCTCTCACTGCCTTTGAGCAGTATAGTCCAAACTGGCAAAATTGCAGAGGTCTTACACATATGATAAGGTTCATGTGTGGAGTATGCAAGAATTTTTTTACCTGTTGTGATGCTGGCATTAAAGTTTATTTTATTGATCCTTGCATTTTTCATATGATACCTGAAGATTCTTCCACTTCCTGGTCTTAGGAGATCCTCCTCAGAAAAATGCTATCACTTCCTTTTCTGCATTGTTCTGCATATTTATAGTGGTATACCCTTTTGTGCTTTATACACCTGTACATAACAAAGGGGCTTGCAACAAATCCTTCCTTCTTCTCCACTGCAGCCCTCCCTTTCTCTGGACTTAATTGAAAAGAAAAGATAAAGGGGGTGGATTATACTGTACCTCTTCTATGAATAAATACAGTATTTCAGTCCTCAGAGCTGTTGAACCGGCATCTTTCATTAGTAAGTTCACACCAAAAGGAGCAAGTATCCAATAAAATAAGAGAAAAAAATGTCAAGCAACCTGAAAATGTAACAGTTTATTTATTGAATGAAGAAATAAAACTGTGGCATTATATTTGAGATTTTTCTAGGAAGAGTGGAGTGGTGCTGGCTTGTAAAACTTGTTATTGGCACTGGCTCAGCTAATAATAAAACAGGGGAAAACAAGCTGAGAACATACTGTTTACATCAATGGTTCTTTAAGCTAAGAAGTAAGACCAGCTGCAGCCTTAGATGTTGTTATAATTCATGAGTTCTTAAAAAAAACCGTCACAGAGG
Source organism: Chrysemys picta bellii (assembly GCF_011386835.1). NCBI lineage: Eukaryota > Metazoa > Chordata > Testudines > Emydidae > Chrysemys > Chrysemys picta. The sequence continues at coordinate 68,577,312 of NC_088794.1, read as the reverse complement.
ACATCACACATCAAATACAAAGCAAGGCTGTAATTTTCTATATGACGGGAGATTTATGCTCAGTCTTAGACCCCAATTAGGGCTTCAGTTGACAGGAGATGGAAAGCCATTTTACTGCAGCAACACAAATAACTTTTAAATTGACTTAATGGGCTGATCTGGTTGTTCATAACATTCTACAAGGAAAAAATGTGCATATTCCAGTCTCATTATTTTTGCTTTGAAAAATAAAAGACATCTATATTGGAATTTACAGAACTTTGATTTTAGTTATTGATATTGCAAGGCCAGTGTTGTGCATACAGCAGTGGATGGCCATAACTTAGTTGGTATACTCAAATTCCAGGCAACCACAGATGTAACTTAAACTTAGAAATGCATCCTTTCATTAAGAGTAGCCATTTTGCCCTGACATTTCAGCCAATTGGAGAGTATATGTATAAAAAGCTTACTATTCTAGGAATTCTGCTGGGGTCAGAAAGCACTGGGTGAATTTGGATGGAGGAATGGCATTTGTTTCAGTAGTTTTGCTTTTGTTGGGTTAAGTTTGACCATTAGGGTTTCACAGGGAGTAAATTTTATGGTCATCTGGAAAATACAAATGTTAATTAGCATTTATAGTATATAAATATATAAGACCTCAGATGGAGTCCAGTTCTTGGCACCACATTTCAGGAAAAATGTGGGCAAACTGGAGGAAGTCCAGAGAAGAGCAATAAAAAATTATTAGAGGTCTAGAAAACATGATCTATGAGGAAAAATTGGGGTGGGGAAATGGGTTTGTTTAGTCTGGATAAGAGAAGACTGGGGGGGACATCATAACAGTTTTCAATACATAAAAGGTTATTACAAAGAGGAAGGCAAAATTTGTTCTCTTTAACCTCTGAGGATAGGACAAGAAGCAATGGGCTTAAATTGCAGCTAGGGAGGTTTAGGTTGGGCATTAGGAAAACCTCCCAACTGTCAGGGTGCTTAAGCACTGGAATAAATTGCCTAGAAGGTTGTGGAATCTCAGTCATTGGAGGTTTTTAGGAACAAGTTTGACAAACACCTGTCAGGGATGGTCTAGTTCAGTGATTCTCAAAGTCAGGCCGCCGCTTGTTCAGGGAAAGCCCCTGGTGGTCCAGGCAGGTTTGTTTACCTGCTGTGTCCACAGGTTCGGATGATTGCAGCTCCCACTGGCCGCAGTTCACTGCTCCAGGCCAATGGGGGCTGCAGGAAGGGCGGCCAGCACACCCCTCGGCCCGCGCCGCTTCCTGCAGCCCCCATTGGCCTGGATCAGCGAACTGCGACCAGTGGGAACCGCGATCGGCCAAACCTGTGGACCCAGCAGATAAACAAACTGGCCTGGACCACCAGGGGCTTTCTCTGGACAAGCGATGGACTGGCTTTGAGAAGCACTGGTCTAGTTATTACCCGCCTTGAGTGCCGGGGACTGGACTAGATCACCTCTAGAGGTCCCTTCCAATCCTACACTTCTCTGATTCTATATAATACCTAATATCTTCAAGGAGCTTCACACACATTAGCTAATTATCACAACACTCTGATCAGATAAATATTATCATTCCCATTTTACAGATAGGGAAGGTGAGGCAGAGACTTTAAATTGTTTCCTGAAGACCACAGCTAGTGTTAGCAGTGGGATTAGGACTCAAGAGTTCCTGGCTCCCAGCCATGTACTCAGAACATATCCATGCTTCTTTCTCCACACATACCATCTTGATGATATTCTTCTTTATGTTACTTTTAATTCATTTTTTGGAATGAATGGTTACGCTTAGTATGGGTTCCTCATCCCAGTCAAAAGCCTTGGAGCTCCTCCTTAATTATTTAATACTGCAGTATGGAAACTAGTAATTATGACCACCTGCTGCAGCCACGTGCTGCAGAAATCCTTGGCATGAGTCCTCCAGCCCCTGTTCTGCTCTGCCTATGTTCTCATTTATAAGTCCAGATCCACAGAGATGCACAGTGGTCCTTCCCCTTCCTGCTGCCTTTTGCATTGCACATGGAGTGTTGACTGTGCAAGCTTCCCTAAACCCTACCCCCTGCATACTGTGTTTGGGGGCTTCAGGATTTGAATCTTATAACTTGTCATTATCAAGCTCAAACCCAAAACTCAGATCAGGTGAAATTTGATGTTAATATTTAACAAAGCTCAAGCAGATAACCTCCATTCTGTCTTCATAAATAGTACTCTGAAATAGTCAAGTAAAATCAAGACAAGTTTACATATAATATCCATGACACTGTATTTATGGATGCATGTAATAATTTCTGGACTCAAGATCCTCAAGGAAGTATCATGAAAGACACAATGCTGCTCACTGGTACATTTAGAATTTGGATTTCTGATGTAGTTGAAAGATGTATGAGAATGAATATAGCTAGAGAGCTCCCTGTGCACTATACATCTTCGGAGGCTGAAGACAAGAGTGTAAGTTATTTCTTCCAAAGGCAATTGCAATTTAAGCTTACTAAATTTTCTTCTGAGATCTGCACTTTTTCAGCATTGGTAATAAATTATTTTGCTGTTCTCCTGAAAGTTCTGTTTCTCATGTTCACTCATGTTTGGGTTGTATCCACCATATGGGCCACAATTTCAATGCAAATAGGGTTGTTTCTGCAGAATGAATAGGTTATCACTATTTTACACTTTGAAAAAGACAGATCCTCTGGAAGTTGATTAGGAGTGTATTATGGTTGACCCGTGGCCACACAACCAGGCCTGTTTGCTCAGTGAGTTTCACCTTGGCTAATAGGAATGCTCCCATGAGCAGCTTTCTTCTCTCTCACTGATGGAGATTCCTCAGAGTGCCAAGCAGCTGTTTTAGTATAAGACTATAGGGTGTGGCTATAGAGGTCACCCTTCCATACTGGAAGGTGGAGCTATACACTGCAGGGGCAGAACAGGCAGCTGCAAGTTACAGCTAACAGCAAGGTCTTAGATTTAGAGCTATGTAATTTACAAATATGAGAATTTAGTTGTTAAATACAAGCTCTGGCTACTTTAATGAGAAGAACACAGCATTGTGTACACTGTTCTGTATGATAATTAACAAAAACAGGGATGAGATTTGCCCTTTTTGTCTAGCACTGTGGGTACAATGTTTTCTTTTTGATGCATGTACATAAATGTCTGTATGGTTAATATTGTGATTTCCAGGCTGTGGGAGAATATGCATAAAATTGTCAGATATAAGCTGAGTTTTAGAGGAAAAATTGTTTACAAAAAAGAAAGCAATTCACTCCCATTGGAACAGGGAATGAGAGAGGAAAAATATCTTTTTGTTCTTTTTTGTATCTTCATTTTGTGCAGTGCTTAGATGCCCTGGTGATACACACTATATAAAGACCTTAGACAGATTTATATTAGATCTTGTGTGCTGAGTCTCAAGCCAGTACTAAGAAAAATGCAAAATCACAGACTCACGGAATAACTGGGTATATAATGGGGGGAAGAAAGCATCATACATTCCACTCAGGTATCACAAATGCTGTTAATACTATAAAAAAAGCAAACAATGTGTCAAAGCAATATAACAGACTCTTTTGAAACACCAAGTTGTTACAAAGGAAAACATATTGCAGAAACTAAGAATTGCGGCAAAGATTATGCTAATAATTAGACTCCAACTGCTTGCTGCTTATTAAATTCCCTGCAATGAAAAGAGGTATAAATAATAATAATAATTAATAAAATGAATGAGTTACTTTCTTTGGAATCTCAAGTCTTGTAGTTGTGTACAAAGATTAACTCTAAATTTCAGTTTTACTAGTCTTCTACTAGTCAGCTTTACTAATTACTGCTCAGTAATTTCTGATCTCATTAGCAGATGCAGCTGTCCCTTGTAAAAGTTCAATGATTTTGTAGTGAGTTTAACAATGAATTCATTCAGTCATTGCCTCAAAAACAAACAAATAAATCAATAAATCCTCTAATAAGCTCTAAACCACCCTCCCACCCTCATGCATATACTCTCCAATGCATGTTCTAGGATTATTGATTGTGGGTCCCTAGAATTGCACACACAAAAGACCTGGTGGTATCTTAATGAGATATTACCATATATGAATAAATGGATTAAGTAAATAGAGCCTTTTAATGCAAGGGTAATATTGTCTTCTTCTTCTTTTTTTTTAATAGGAAGAGGACCGGTCCAATGGTCAAGGAGTAGTGTTAACGATTGGCATACAAGAATCAGGTTACAGTTGTCAACATGGCCCAGATTGTCAGTTGATGTGCAATGGCATGGCTCCAATGAAGTCAACTGGATGCACACATTGCACACTCAATGGGTTTAAACTGCAGCAAGGGAGGTCTAGGTTGGACATTAGGAAAAAGTTCCTAACTGTCAAGGTGGTTAAACACTGGAATAAATTGCCTAGGGAGGTTGTGGAATCTCCATCTCTGGAGATGTTTAAGAGTAGGTTAGATAAATGTCTATCAGGGATGGTCTAGACAGTATTTGGTCCTGCCATGCGGGTAGGGGACTGGACTCAATGACCTCTCGAGGTCCCTTCCAGTCCTAGAATCTATGAATTTACACCAGCTGAAGACATGGTCCTCTGTGTAGCCATCAGAGACCAATGGCCTAAGACTAACCTCATGCCAATTGTATAGCAGTGTAATTTCTTTTACTTAAATTGAGATACTCCACACATACACCTGTGAATGGGAGAGCAGAAATGGGACTCAGGAATGCTGAGTGAGATACACTCAGCAGATTAACAGCATCTCTCTCTGACTAACTGACTTGTGGGTTTGAAAGGATTTGACCTTTTCCTTATCCAGTCCTGGTTCAACTGCATGTTGTTCCCAAACAAGAGCTAAAGAGGGACGCCGTAAACTGCCTCAACTTGCGCAGATCTTCAAGACCTGCGGATCTTCAAGTCTTCAACTGAAATGAAATGTTTCCACAAGGAGAGTACAAAAAAAAGTAATGTGTGGTTGGAAATCACCTTTGTGAATGAAAAGCTCTGTCCTGTATTTTACATCAGTGCAGTGCATAAACATTCATATGGTATTTACTGTTATAAAAGCTGTGGCTGGCTCCCTGGACCTTAACTACTAATGCTACTTTTAATATGGAAGCTATGGGATGAGCAAAAGAATTAGAGAAGGAAATTGTTAATACGGGCAGCATCTGAAACCAATTTTAATGTTCCTGTTTTTTAAAAAAAAACATAATCAGGAAGTATTTACTTTTCATGCTTTGCATTTCTAGTTATAAGCAGAACTTAAAGTTCGTTGAACAGATATAAAGGGCTAACAAAAACTACAGCAGTAGAAGCTTGTTTCTATTAAAAACATTAACTTGTTTATGCCTCCCAGATCTGTTCATGGGGTGAATTTCACCCTTTGTAGAGTGCCAGCACAAAGCCTATACACCACTTAATGCCCATTTAAGCTCTATTTTTATGTGACTTTCACCCATAAAGGACCAAACCGAGATCTGACTCTGCCTGTGCAAACATGGAAGTTAGCTCTCTTTGCAGTATCATCCTCATTCTGCATGGACCCTCAGAAAGCACGCTATCTTCTCAAAATGTTGTACCATCTTAAATTTTAGATAACCTCAAAAGTAAAGCAGTTCAGCATCCTCCAATATGTGTAAGCCATATTAGATCATTTAGCTTGATTCAAAATAAAAAAAGATGGCTAGCAAATTTTACTGGTCTTATGTAACATTTCTCATTTTTAATGAACCATTTGTTTTCAAAGTATACCTTTTCCTTAGACCACTGTGAGAACTCCGGAATAGCTCAAGTTTGATGTGTCCAAAACCAGCTGTTTCTGAGCTATCCATTTGCAAAATTCTCTTAAGAACATGTGCATTTTTTTTCATACACACAAGACTCAACATTTTGTTCAAACTCTCTACATACACACACATCAGTCTGGTTTAATATAAAGAATAAAAAAAATTAGCTGAGAAAGAATTAGTCAGACAAAGTTCTGTGAATCTGAAAAAGGGGTTAACCTAAACTAGAAAGTACTGTTTCTCTGCTCACTGTAACAACAGACAGGCAGCTGTGAAAAGCCATAAATGCATCTGATAATTCCAGAAACATAATAAATCTCTCCAGCTTCAGTCTCATGGTTTATTATAAAATAACAAGCCCCTGTCAACATATTTACAGTCTTGTAATTTATAGTGACATGGCATCTTTTCTCTGCAATGTGTGTTGCATGAACTGAATAATACATGAATGGCAATGCTTCAGGAACTAACACAGAAATGTCTCCTGGACATTTCAAAGTTGTTGGGTGGGGGTAACAAATATCTCTATGTATAAAGATTCTTTTTCAGGTAGAGCAACAGCTTTTGACAGACCATATTTGCTTCTGATTTAGACACTATCTCATAATAAGCTTTTCTTCCAAACTGTAATTGACATTTCTTTACCAGAAAGGCCAGGAAATGAAAGAGGATAACAGGTCTCTTCATTTTATAAGGTTATTTTTACAGTTAATGGAATCTGAACCCAGATGAAGTTTCATTTGAATTTCACTCTACATTGTGAATCAAGTATTGCTGTCAACACAACTCATCTCTGTCAGACATTGAACCTGTGGTCTTTAAGAGCAGTCTCTTCTGTAAGTGGTGGTGTGCCCATTCTTTCTCTCAGGAAGGATCTCTTTTTTCCTACTGCACCCTGAATAAAGGATATTTTCAGCACCACTAACTCAAGAAACTCTCTCTCACAAAATACATTGTTAAGGTAAAATTAAAGGTATCAGAGTACATCAGCCACTTATGAGCCAAAATACTTGCAAGAATGTTATATAGTAAATAAACAAATTAAATTTAAAAAAATCAACCAATATGTATCCAGGAAATACAAAATTAAGGTTAAACATTAAAGAAACCTGGACATTGGAATGTATATAAAGCAACAGTTGTCTTAAGACATTTTTTGTGACGTGAAATAAGACTGAAAAGTCTGGGCCAGATCTTCTGCTGGTGTAAGTCAGCATAGCTTCATTGACTTCAGGGGAGCCACTCTGAGTTACACCAGGTAAGGAACTGGCCCAGTGCTTTGAAAATTACTATAATTCAACTAAAACATTCCAAGAACACTCAGGGTATTTTCTTAGCTGAGGAAAGTGATACCACATACCATAATGCTCTTACCAAAACCTCCAAACCACATGTAATCCTTTTTCACAGGGCTTGGAATTTAGTATTTTTTCAGCCTTTGACTTTTCCCTGTCAGTCATGCTATACTCATCATTACATTTAGAAGGATACAAGGGGGAGCAGATGGTTCAGAGATTGATGATGTGATAGATTCAGTCATTCTATACTTTGGTCTACACTTAAAACTTATACTGATATAACTTTATAGGTCAGGAGTGTGAAAGACACACACTCCCTGGTGACATAACTGCACCAACAAAAAACCCAGTGTAGACTCAGCCAAGAGTGCTTCTGTTGATAAAACCAATGTCATTCGGGGACGTGATGTTCCTACACTGGCAGAAAAACTCCTGTCAGGGTACACTGCATCTACACTAGAGGGCTATGCCAGTACAGGCACTGTAGCGCAGGCATAGCGTATCTCAGCAGTTTGCAGCTCATGAAGAATATCAGTAACCAAAAGTGGTTGCTATCCATCAGCTGTTGGCTGGCCTATGTGAAATTAATTAACTGGTCTTAATGCAGATGCTAATGAGCAAGGTTTTCATCACAAAGCCATCATTTTAAGCTTCAAGTGGCATTAGTTGGCATCCTCATTTGCATTCTGAGCAGAAGTTAATTGCTGTTTAGAATGAAGCACTTCCTCCACTTTGGAGATTGTCCTCTCAGATCAAAACTGAAGCAAATAAAGGTCATACCACCATGTCCCATATCTGTTATGTTGATAAATACAGAATCTCAATGTCCAGAGACTTATTTCTTTCTTGCATACACTATTCACTTAAAAATATACATTTAAAAAGAAAACACCTCTAAGAGAATATGTTGCAAAGCAAAGTGCACTCTTAGTAAAGCTGGCTGAGTTTTCTGTCTGAATGATTTTCTGATGAAAGATGCCCTTTTCACAAAACCAAAATTTTTGGTGAGAGATGTTTAGTTTTGCAAATAGATAGATTTTCCATCTGGAAAATCAAAATGACCTCTCCTTAGCTGCTGGCCTGGAAGGCTCTGATCAATTTTACTTTCTGCCAGTGAAACTGACAAAAACTTTCCCAGATGGCTGCCAAGGCAGAGCTAGTATGTTCTGCTCAGGAAGATAGAGAAACAGAGAGAGCCCCACCATACGGGCTGCCCCAAGGCTATGGAGCCTGGTCTTTCAGGGTCAACAGCTCCAAGGCAGCCCTGCCATGCCAGGGCTTGTCAGCCCCATGCCATGGGAGCCAGGAGCTTGGAAGCCCAGGGAGCCCAGCTCTAAACAGAGTGCAGCTCTGCAGCAGGAAGTCTGGAAGCCCTGAGAAACCCATCTCAAATCAAGGCCCTCAGGGCTATGGAACAAGGAGTCTGGAAGTCCTGGGATAGACTTCCTGAGTCTGCAGTTCCAGAACAGGCTTTCTATGAAAGGTACTCTGGGGCTGCTAGACTCATAAGTTAAATAATATTCTGGTTCTGCAGGCCCTGGAAGCCCCATTAGCTACTGAGTGAGCTGATGATGATGTCAATTTCACCCAACAGATGTGGGGGGCCATGGCAGAAATACCATGCATCAGTTATTCTCAAACTACTTTTTTCCCCCAAGATTTCCAGTTAGGAGGAAATTTTGAGAAAAAAAAAGGATTTGTTTCAGTTTTGAACAAATCCAAATGTTGAAAATGTGAAATAGCTCCTGAACTGGAAAGCCCGTGTTTTGTCCAGCGCTAATCCTCAGTACTATACTAAACACACAGTTATGAGGGAGGAGGATGACCTTGTGGCTACAGTAGAGACCTTGGAGTCAAGAAATCTAGGTGCTAGTCCCAGCTCTGACACAGATTTCCAGGGTGAAATTGGACAAGTCACTTAATCTACGAGTGATACAGCTTCCCCCATGTAAAATGTGGCTAGTAACCATTTATCTCATGGGGATACTGTAAGATTACATTAACTATTTGTGAGGTGCTCTCAGTATTATGGTGATGAGAACTCTAGACAGGCATAAGTAAATACCTATGTCTGTATTACTTTAACAGATGAGATATAATGTCTACCAATAAAGCAAAATTAATTAATTCTGCATTTTAAAGAAGATATGTGTGTATGTATATATATATATATATAAATTGTACATTGGATTTCAGACATTATCATTTCCATTTAGAAGAGAGTGAATCTTTAATTACCATCCATTGCACTTGGTCCAGAAAATACAAACATTTCACCAGCGCTGTTTGGCAATCTTTGAACATTTTACTTGCCACTTTTCATTTGTCAGAATCTCCACTGCAATTCAATTTATTTACTTATAGGCATTTCTATGGCATCCATCAACATAGTGTGTAGGCTCTTACTTTCTTTAACAGCTGGGTTTCTCAGTGATAAGTCACCACTTAGATTGATAAAACAAGACATAAACTTTTAGTTTATATTTCACGATGCTACTCAGAAAACATTTGTACCATACGTGTTTTCAGTGCAAAAGCCGAACTGGGTTAGGATACAGCTATAGACAACCAATCATTAAACTTAATTTCAAATTCACTAGTCTTTTGTAGTTTTATTCAAAAGCCGCTTCTTCAGTGCCTTAGTGATGAATGATCCCAGTATTCTATGGTTGAGAGCCTCACCATCTAGAAGGCACAGAAAGATTAATGGATAAAGAAAGCAGAACTTGGATTTTTGTTTTTAATTGTACTATAGCCAAAAGCCATCAGGTTCCCAGGAGAGGGCCTACTACTGTGAATCCATCATGATGTACTCTCAAGTTTGTTACTGCTGCAAGTTATATTTTAATTATCTCTCCTGGTTTGTGAATGAGAATAAATTGTTGATGGTGGGGAAAAAAAGGAAAATACAGCATAGCCTTTGAGCATTAATATGACTGAGCACACAGTGAGGAGTGACGCAATTGTTTCTTATATCATTGCAGCATAATGCCGTGTTATTAACTTTAGGTTAGAATTTTTATTTAAAAAACTTCTGAAAACCATGTAGCTGGGTTTTGTGATCTCCTTATACAAAACAGTCCATGAGCTTGTAAGTTCCTGAATCTAACTACATTCTTATATGTCTCTGATCACCACAGAGTCTGAGCATCTCACAGACATTGATTGATTTATAATTACAATACCTCTATGAGGCAGGGAAATATTATTAGCCCCATATTACAGATGGGGTTAATACTCCTAAGGCACAGAGAAGTTAAACTGAATTCATCCCTGATCAGATCCCAATGTGGACAGAAAGGTGGTGACTTGCAACTGCCCATATTCTGGGCCTGCCCTAACTTCTGTCCTGTCTGTCATGGCCCCTAGGGGGACACCTCTTCCTGCACAGGGAAATGCCTCTTTTCACTCCCCTTGGGACATTCCCAGATGGTGGGAAAAGAGGTGTCTGGTCCTTTTCTATGCTGACATAAAGTGGCTACAGTAGTAGGGTGAATTTCTCTTTAAGGGATTTGTCCAAGATCACACAGAGAGTCTGTGGAAGAGCTGGGAATTGAACCCAGAGCAACTGCATTCCAGTCCAGTGCCAGGCCATAGACCATCCTTCCTAAGGCCATTCTTCCTCACCAAACTGTGCTAACTCTTCTAAGGAAAAAAGAAGACAGCCTGTTCCCGCTGAACTCCATATAGCCACAGGATGAGCCGCTGATCTGATTTAATTTCATTCTCTAGCTATGCTCATGTCACATGGATATCAAATAATCCTGAGTATCTTGCTTGGCTTCTATCACAGTTTGGCTTCTACTGGAAATAGAGCTAAGGTCTCAATTCTGGTACCTCAGGACTGAACATGGACCAATCCAATTTAAAATTTGTAATTAATAAAGTTTGGACAACAGCTGCTTTCTTTATTAGGGTGCAAAATAGGCACCTTAATCTGTTTAGGAAAACATTTTCAGTACAGTGAATAGGAGAAAATGTGTTCTAGAATGAAATGCCACAATGTATGCCTAATGACAGATGATAGGGAGCATTGTTAAAAAATAGCCACAAAGAGACCCATGAAAGCTTATGCTCCATTATGTTTGTTAGTCTATAAGGTGCCACAGGACTTATTGTCACTTTTTACAGATCCAGACTAACATGGCTACCCCTCTGATACTTGTTAAAAAATACACACCGAATGCAGGGTATTTGTGAAGGCTCACATAATGTTCTCAAAATATACTTACCACATCCTGCTTACATTTCCCTTGCAAATGCTGGATAAAAACAGAATCTTGTTAAAATTACTAGGCTTATATAAATTTACAAGACAAAATCAAAAGCAAACATTTCAATGCAAACTAAAGGTCATCTGAAGCAGGAAAAAATATGTTCTGTTTATTTTTAATTACAGTGTGTTATAGTTTTACATGAAAAGTGGTACAAGCTCATATGTTTCTGGCATCAAATCAAATGACATAATACATAAAATGGAAATGCAAAACAATAAATATGTTAAGGGTGCAGGTGAGGGGGAGTTCCCTCTCCCCCCCCCCCAAGTGAGCAAAATTGCTTTACTGCTTGTGTGACCTGGCAAATAACCTAGGAAAAGGTGGACTTTTTGTTAGTATATACTTCTCTCCTTCCTTTATGGAACTTAGATTATTTTTCTTGGCTCATCTCTTCTCAAGCTAACAATGTACCCCAATATACATGAGTCAGTTTCCATTTCTTCCTCACCCCCAGTAGCCCTTCACTTTGTTATGCTTAAATATTTTGGCTTACTTTTGTTTTTATGAAAATGAATGACTGTTTGCAATAGTTTTAATCATGTGTTTTGGAAGCTCCCCTACAACATCTTGCAAATATATTCTGTACAATACTTTCTGTTAACCTGTGAATATCTTTGATCAGGGTCCAGCAGTGGTGATGCATTGTACCAATCACTATGATGGTGTCATGAGCAGGGTGACATGAGCATACTTGCAAAGATGTGAGCCAACACATGTTGATTTGTATCTGGTTATGTGGTTTATCCATTTAGGCTGTGACCTCACCAGCTGATCCATGAGGACTCCTGCTCTTGCTGGATATCCAGTGAGATCCCATGGGTGTATAAGGGACTGCCTACATAGCTCAACTTGAATTATTTGTTCCCCAGTTCTGCAAGCTCACCCATGATTCACTTCTCTCACACAAATAACCCTCCTGAAGGCCATGGGGCTACCCATATAAGTAGAAGTTACTCATCTCCTCAAGTGTTTCAGGATTTGAATTTTGGATTATAAACTACTAGGGACAGGGACCTAATTGTCTATGTTGTCTATAGCTACAAACTCCAAGTCACAGCACAAGGAATAATGAGTTAACAGAGCAGAAGAAGCATTAAACAAAACATGTTAACTAAAAACAAAATAAACTTCCCCGCAGTCTCAGAACAATACAATTTAGAGCTGCACCTCTTTAAACTATACATGAGCCTTTTCTTATATTAGCCTGTACACTCTAGGTGTAATTGATCCTGGCCTCCTCCTGAGTCACATCCTTTATAAATCAAGACCACCACTTAGTCTTAGGTCCTGTTAACTGATTCCTGCTGCACCTGTGAGTCTTTAAATGGTCCTCACATGAGCTGTGAGTATAGAGTGACTGGTCGTTTAGTGAATCCAGAATATAGTTGAAGTAAGCTAGAGGAGAAATCACTTCTTTTCCTTCATTAAACGTAACTTAACATTATGTCTGTGTATACAAATCCTGATGTCCCTCCCACCTACACACGCACACATACACCCCCCTTTTATTAATTGAATGGGAGTTTGCCTGTGTAAGGACTCAGTTAAAGCTACAGGATTTGGCTCATACACTTCAGATAAGAAAAATAAAATAAACTTCTTGGGAGTGTTCTTGTTCCAACTGAAGTTAATGGCAAAACTCTTGTTTCCCCTAAAATCATTGCTAGACACCTATTGACTCAGTGCAGGGCTGTGTAGTAAGGGTTTTCCATACCACCCACAGAGTTTGGCATACCTGGGCTGCAGGTATAACTCTGTAGTCAATCTCTTACCTAAGCCCCTTTTTGATGGAGTGCATTGATTGATATATAACATTTGGTTTGTTTTTCTTTCTAACACATGCATGAAGAATACAACAATTATGAGTTGTCTGTTACATGTCCTTTTCACTCTTTTCCTCTTCCAGACTTGCCCTGAAGCTTCACACTCTTGATACACTAATCTCTCACTGTTAAGGGAAAAACTTGCATAAATAGAGTAACCTTAGGCTGCTTCATGGTAGTCGATAGATTTGTATTCTCATCATTTCACAAAGGAGTAAAAATTGGTTTGATTTCCTCACTGCTCTTGCGGAAGACAGAAAACTGTGGTGATTTAGAGAAAACAGTGGGAGAGGGAGAAGAAAATGCTGCTCAATCTGAAAGAATTCCTGGTGCTATGATACAATTTGAGCTCCAAACCTAGAGGCATTTACAATACAGGAGTGGGGGAACACTGTATTGATTAACTATTCTTTCCCAGGTGGTTTTGTGATGTGGACCAGTCTCTTAGACTAGACTGTGTTCAGAGCCCCCTACCCCAATCTTACTTTTTATTTTTTGTGGCAGAAATTTTAATTTTAATTACCACATTTAACAAATGTGAAAAAAATCAATCCTCTAGATTCTGTCAGCCTTACAGTTGCTTTACTGTAAATGCACACATAGTAAAGATAATTAACATGAAATCCCACATGCTTTAATGCAAACACTTGTAACTGTATCATTATACATACCAAAAAGTTATTCTATGAAGAAATTTCAATGTTTTGTGTTAAATCTTGTTAGCTCTTCCATGGTTCTTGTTATGAACCTGGACTTGTCCTAACCTTCACCAGCTCTATTTATAACCATTTTCATTCACTTCCCTCCCAACAATAATAGTTATACTATTCACTTTTCATGTACTGTGCTAGGAAAGTCAAATGAAGAATATTTGATTTTAAATGATCACAATCATTCCCTGTTACCATGAATATAATATATGTGGATTTCTAATTATGATTGATGAAGCATAAATGAAGCCATGGTTCTCCACTACTGCATGCCAATCATGATATTACCTTGGAAGAAAACTGTCAAATACAGACAGTTTTCTGATGTGCACCACTGTTTTATATGCTGACAGAATCTAGAGGATTGATTTTTTTCACATTTGTTAAATGTGGTAATTAAAATTTTATATCGAAGTAATAGGCATTAAATGCTTTTGTGATATGTGTTACATGCTGAATCACAAATTGAATGTCCTCCTAAGCAAGCAGGCTGGAATCCAAAGATGATGTATCTCAGGACTGGACACGATTGACTGTGTGTCAAAAAAGTTCATGGAGAGAGACACCCATTTAAATAACCAAAAGCCTTTGGGCTACCAATTTACTGTCTCTCAAGCTGGAGTGAGTGCTTAACATTGAAGAGTTCCACACAGAGACTAACACAAGAATAACATGTGGGTATCAAAACCTTATCTATTATGAAAATTGTATTGTCAACTCTAATCCTACAATGAGCTCTGTAGAAGTGGGCCTTCACTAAAGTCACTGTGGTTTTGTGCTGGTATCTGCCCCACATGACCACCTTTACAGGACCAGGATTTACTATTTTTCCTTTCTACGGGCTTGTCTACACAGAGCCATTGAGGAAAATCAATCCAAATTAATTTTAAAGTGGATTAGTTAAACCACATTAAACCCCTGTGTGAATAGTCTTATTCAAAATTAAAGTGCCCTTAATTCAGTTTAGCTTAATTCACTTTGGAAGTTAATTTAAGATAAAAGAGCATGCACACAGGGGTTGAATAAGGTTTAACTGATCCACTTTAAATTCACACCTTTAGTTAACTCACATTAACTTTCCTGAATGCTCATGTGCAGGCAAACCCTATATTCTGAGTATATCATTGTGCTCTCCGTCACAGATTTTCTCTTTATGATATTTAGAAGCTTTTAACCCATTTGTTGATTCCTTTTGGCACTGTTGTACTTCTAGCAGAAGCCCTTCCTCATCAGTGTGGAAGATAAGATTTATGGAATTCATTGTAAGAGATTGCACAGTAGTTTCTATCCTGATTTTAATAATCTTAGTGTTTTAAATATTCTATTTGCATTCTAATGGGTAAAGCTTATGAGCCAATGGAATCGATAGGGCTGACATTGGGGAAGGATCTGGATACTTACTCTGTTTATTTACATAAATTATGGCTTATTTGTGACATTGTCTATCACTAGAATTACTTGTGATTAGTAACATATTGTGCTCATTTTTTGTCCTCAGCCTTGGGTAATCATGTACAATGAAAAATCAAGTCTAATTAGTGACCCCCTCAGATCTCTTGGGCTACTTTTTGACTCTCTTTGAATGAGACTTGTATAGGTTTCCAGCATAAAGCCATGTAACAATCTCCCATTTTTTTCTATTAACTAAGTTGTAAAAATATTTTTACTCCTCAGTCCTTTCTTCCACCCCTCAATTACCATCTGCTGCTTTGGTGGACTTGACAAGTACTCCAGCTGGTGGGCTTTTCTCATATTCTGTATGTTTTCTTTTCTCAGCTGTCTGCTTAAAATGAGAGCAGCAAACCTTGTTTCAATCTTACTGACAAGCCTATTTTCTGTGGCACTTAAAAATAAAAATAAAATAGGCTAGACGTGAGTTATCTACTAATTAGACTTTCTCTTTTTGATGTTGTTCATATCTCATTTTTGTACCAAATGCATCTTTTAAATACCTTGAAGCATAATAATTTCAGTTAGCATTATATATTTAGGGAAGAGTGACATGAATTCCTGCTGCTGTGCAATACAATAGTAACAGTGCTGATGAAACAGTATCTTACATAAATCTAAAATTGTGTGTTGATTGGGCCTAATATTTATTACCTTTTAATTACAAAATAAAAGTGAATCTTAGTATTTTTTTCATTTGAATTTTAAAACCGTAAACTTTACAGGGTTAAATTTTCAGAAGTGACCTGTGAGTTTTGGGGTGAGCCATTTAAAATTACCCTGATTTTTCAGAAAGTGCTGAGCACACAGACTTTGAAAATCAGGCCCATTGAAAGTATCTCAAATTAGGCACCAAAAATCACTAGTTAAGTCTGACAATGGAGGCTAAAATTTACCTAATCCCTACTTTCACCCACTTCGCCATAAGAGATCAGTGGTAGCCAGTACAATTCTGGTTGATTAGCCATTGATTCCAAGACACCACACCACACCACATCACATCACAAGGAATGGCAAGCTTCATTGTATTTTGTAAACTTTTGAGTGAAATAAAAATTATTCATATATGATCTATAAACAGTTATGAAGGGAGTGAAATCTAAATAAACAAATACATTTTGATTTATAACAAGCCAGACAATAGTAATGTTCTGTACATGCTGTATAACAATAAGCATGATCTCTCTGAACTGTATAACAAAGGAGCTTCAGGTCATGAAAAATATAGGATCTGTAAGCATGCGCTTATATTGTGAAGCCCACACTATTTTGTACCATTGCATGGAGCTGAACAGCTGACTTTCTGACTTATGATGTTTTTCCTCAATTTTTTCTTTTAAACTAACGTCCTTACTGAGTGGGCCTTCTATATAGACAGACATTTATTCTTAACACAATCTTAAGATGCTGTTAATTGGTTTAACTCCATTGGTTTCAACAGATCTATGCATCCTGGCACCAGGTAAGGATCAGGACCGTAGTATATGCTGTAGCCAATTGCTACCAGTTTGGGGCCACAGTTAATATGGTATCAATCATTACTTTAGTACATAGGGATTTGGTTTGAAAATTTACTGTCAAAGCAGGTTCAGTAAGAGTTTATATCCAGAAAGCATATATGTGAGACATTCCAAAAGGAAAAGGCAGAACTCCCAATGGAGTATTTCAGTGAAACTCAGTCTGACAACAAAGCAGGTGGACCACTTTTGTCCATCTGTGCTCTGAATTATCCTTGGAGGGGTGTGTGTGTGTGTGTGTGTGTGTGTGTGTGTGTGTGTGTGTGTGTGTGTGTGTGTGTGTGCGTCTGTGTGTGTGGTGGTGAAATGAGATGATGGTGGAGGTTAGGGTGTGTGTGATATTTCCTTAGGCAATGTGACTATAGTATTTCATACACTTCATATACATATTAATAACTGCATAACTACTTTTTTGGGGTGAAAAGTTCAGAAAAGGTCCTGACTATTTGGTCATTAAAGATCTCCTGGCATTTTTGGTAAAATAAAGGTTATAACATTAATGTACTAACTAAATACTCTAATTACACTGGTCTACAATTTTTGAGAAGACGTCTGCTTCAGAGATAAAATGTGCTAGCTATTATGTATTTTGATGTGCTGAATTCAAATATGACAATTAAAACAATTGATTGGCTACTGTTTCTAAGATATTTAAGTTTTTCCATTTTATGTCTATGTATATTGTGTAGATAGTAGAGTTTTAATCATAAATTGTAAACCTAGGTCTTTTCATGTGTTTATGGTTGCTTTACATGATAATATTTCACCTGTCCTGTTTATGTAACACTTTAAAAATCAGCAAAAGTGTTATATAAATAAAAATTATTATGAAACAAAAGGCAAAAAACTATTATGTACATAGTTTAGTCCTATTCAGTGTCTACTCGGTACTTCTTGGCTTGTCTCTTGTATTCATTAAATGGAGCATCTCTTGTCACTGTCCAGCAATAGTCTGCAAGCATTGATGGGCTCCATTTGCCCTGATAGCGTTTCTCCATTGTTGCAATGTCCTGGTGAAATCACTCGCCGTGCTCGTCGCTCACTGCTCCGCAGTTCGGTGGAAAAAAATCTAGATGAGAGTGCAAAAAATGTATCTAGTGACATGTTGCAACCAAGGCTTTTGTATGCCTTGAGGAGGTTTTCCACCAACAACCTGTAGTTTTCTGCCTTGTTGTTTCCGAGAAAATTTATTGCCACTAACTGGAAGGCTTTCCATGCCGTCTTTTCCTTGCCATGCAGTGCATGGTCAAATGCATCATCTCGAAGATGTTCACGAATCTGAGGACCAACAAAGACACCTTCCTTTATCTTAGCTTCACTTAACCTTGGAAATTTTCCACGGAGGTACTTGAAAGCTGCTTGTGTTTTGTCAATGGCCTTGACCAAGTTCTTCATCAGACCCAGCTTGATGTGTAAGGGTGGTAACAAAATCTTCCTTGATTCAACAAGTGGTGGATGCTGAACACTTTTCCTCCCAGGCTCCAATGACTGTCGAAGTGGCCAGTCTTTCTTGATGTAGTGGGAATCTCTTGCACAACTATCCCATTTGCAGAGAAAACAGCAGTACTTTGTGTATCCAGTCTGCAGACCAAGCAAGAGAGCAACAACCTTCAAATGGCCACAAAGCTGCCACTGATGTTGGTCATAGTTTATGCACCTCAAAAGTTGTTTCATGTTGTCATAGGTTTCTTTCATATGGACTGCATGACCAACTGGAATTGATGGCAAAACATTGACATTATGCAGTAAAACAGCTTTAAGACTCGTCTTCGATGAATCAATGAACAGTCTCCATTCATCTGGATCATGAACGATGTTGAGGGCTGCCATCACACCATCCATGTTGTTGCAGGCTACAAGATCACCTTCCATGAAGAAGAATAGGACAAGATCCTTTTGACGGTCACGGAACATGGAAACCCTAATATCACCTGCCAGGAGATTCCACTGCTGTAATCTGGAGCCCAACAGCTCTGCCTTACTCTTGGGTAGTTCCAAATACCTGACATGGTCATTCAGTTCACCTTGTGTTATGAGGTGTGGTTCAGAAGAGGAGGATGGGAGAAAATGTGGGTCCTGTAACATTGATGGTTTAGGACCAGAAGTTTCATCCTCTTCCTCTTCCTCGTCTGACTCAAGTGAGAGTGATTCTGGTGCATCAGGAACCGTCAGTCCTTCTCCGTGGGGTACTGGGCGTATAGCTGATGGAATGTTTGGATAATGCACAGTCCACTTTTTCTTCTTTGACACACCTTTCCCAACTGGAGGAACCATGCAGAAGTAACAATTGCTGGTATGATCTGTTGGCTCTCTCCAAATCATTGGCACTGCAAAAGGCATAGATTTCCTTTTCCTGTTCAACCACTGGTGAAGATTTGTTGCACAAGTGTTGCAGCATATGTGTGGGGCCCGCCTCTTGTCCTGATTTCCAATTTTGCAGCCAAAATAAAGGTGATAGGCTTTCTTAACCATAGTGATGCAAAAGTCACTTCACCACAAACATAGCAGAAGTTATCTGCACTGTTCACACAAGTCCGCGGCATCTCTGCTCCCTTTGGCTAAACAGAAATGTGTCCCTTTGCAAAATCAAACACTGACAAATAAGAGAGCACGACACTGTGATTTCTATAGCTGATATAGGGCAATTTGTTCTGCAGAGTGATGTAAGCTTCGTTATGATTGCATCATCCATGACTTCTAGGAATAACATGATGCAATTCATATAATGTATGACGCAATACCAGCTTCAGATTACATCATTCATTGTTTTGTCTAAAAAGCAAGTACTGGGTTTGGACAGTCCAAACCCCGTCATAGATTTATTCATAGATCCAGTCCAAGATGTATTTTAGTCATTTCTGGTTTAAATTGAGATCCCTTCCCTTTATAACTCACTTATCCTCCACCATTCCCAAGTCAAGGGTCGTATATACTGACCCAATAGCATATCTTGAAAACTAGAGCCAATCAACAATTTTAAGCATCATTTTCATTCTCAATGACCCAGAATTAGTAAAGTTTGACTACATTTATTTCAGAACTATTTTGGCTGTAGAACAGTGTTATAATCCACACTCTGCTTCCACATAAATTTCTGGGAAGTCTTCTTGCTGTAATCTGCTGTGTAATTTTGGTATGCACTGCTAAACATCAACTGTGTTCTGTCTCTGAGGAAGCTACTGTTCATTCAGTGAAATAAGTTGGGCTAGAGAGTCAATGATATTAGCATGACCCTGTCAGGGGGTTCAAGGTTTTGAATACAGAGACTTTTGCCTACTTAGTCCCATGGAAAACAAATAGAAAATTCATGAGTACATTTTATTGATTAGGATATACTGATGAAAAAGAATCCAAAACCAGCTATAAAGCATATTGGAATTGACAACTGATCAGTCTGAGGATCAGGTCAAAATCTGAGAGAGAGATAGGGTTGGAAGAAAATAATAGGGTGTGGAAAGGAACACACGAGGGAAGCAAAAACACAGCAGGCTCTCACGTGCATCAACCTAGGATTCTGCTGGTTCAGTGGTGATGGTCAGATATCAGTACTGGTGTGCTAAGGGATTGACTTCTTCAGTGACCCTTGAAGTTCATCATGAAGGGAAGAGTTTCTGGAGTGAAGTAGATGCATGTGTTGTTTCGACCATCCGGAGGAGTCCACACAGAATCCCTTTTTTTTTTGTAGTGCTGGTAGGGAGGATTCTGTGGGTTAGTATGCTGTTCAGAGGTATGTTGGAAATATTCTTTGAGTCGGAGACGTCGATAGTACGTTTCTAGGTCACCGCAGAACTGTATCATGTTCGTGGGTCTGGAGGGACAAAAGGAGAGGCCCCGAGATAGGACAGACTCTTCTGCTGGGCTAAGAGTATAGCTGGAAAGATTAACAATATTGCTGGGTGGGTTAAGGGAACTACTGTTGTGGCTCCTTGTGGCATGTAGCAGTTTAGATAGTGTCCTTTTTCATTTGTAGAGAGGCAAAGTTTGTCTTGTAAATGGCTTGTCTAGTTTTTGTAAAGTCTATCCATGAGGAAGTTTGTGTGGAAAGTTGTTTTTTTATGAGAGTATCCAGTTTTGAGAGCTCATTCTTAATCTTTCCCTGTGCTGTATAGGATGCTGATCAGGTGGTTTCGCAGTTTCTTTGAGAGTGTGTGACACAGTCTCTCAGCATAGTCTGTGTGATATGTAGATTGTAATGGATTTTTTACCTTTAGTCCTTTTGGTATGATGTCCATCCGCTTGCATTTGGAAAGGAAGATGATGTCTGTCTGTATCTGTACGAGTTTTTTCATGAAGTTGATGGATTTCCACTCCATACAGAATCCATGTTTTTGCTCCCCAAAGTCTCTTTCTTTAAGGTGTGTGATGAGCAGAATAGGCCATCCTCTCATTAGCTTGTCTACAAAGTGGCCTAATTCCCAACACACCAGTTTTGCTCCATTATGTTCCAGTTCTAACTGATCCCAGCTATTACAATAATATCCTTCTACATGCTGTGTTGATAAGGATGTATCTCAGGCCCAAAATGGATAGGATGTTCATTAAACCCCGTTTTACTATCACAATATATGATGGGGTACTTACCCCCACATAAGCTCAGAAAGGATTAATGTGGACCTGAGGCCAATTAGGCTACTTGGCTACACCTGGAGGGTGGGCAAGGCTTGATTTAAAGATGAGTCCCACCTGAGACAGAATCTGGGTAGTTAGTTTAAATTAGAATGGAGTTTCAGGCAGGAAAGGATGGAACTCCGATTCCAGAGAGTGACTGCAGAGAGTATGGAGACCAGGAAGGTCAAGAAGGAAGCCCTGGGATTCTTGCCTGTGTATAGAAGGCTGGCAAGCAGCCAGGACCGACACAGGGTAGCTACGAAAGTACAGCAGACTAAGGTGGTTTGCCCTGATAAAAGGGCAGGTCTGGGACTTCCCAGGCTGGGAAGTGCACTGGGCGGTATTTAACTGAAGAACTTTATAAAAGAAACTTTAAAAGGGTGGGCTTGGAGAGCCACCAAGTTTGGCCACCCCAGGCTATGGTATGAAGGATCCCAGCGGGATACCAGGGACAGATTTGACTAGAAAGACCTTGCCTGCGCACTTCAGGGTCCCTGATTTGGAGCCCAGAGGAGCAGGAGAGTTTGGTTCCTCTACCAGTCACTGCTGAGGTGGTGGCGTGAGGCTGAAGAAGGCGATCCTTCTTCATATGGCTGATGATAGATGTAGAGCTCCAACTATAATTTTACATTCAGATGGTTAAACCAGATAATTGTGTCTGGAGTAGCAGAGTGTATTGCTGTGATGCCTCCTTTATATTTGTGAATGGGGCATTGTTATAGGTACCGTGATCTATTCTGGGTGATCACAGTCACACACTGAAGAGTCTTTAATTTTCCATTTGTGCAGCAAGTATCTGCATCTGCCATGGCTTGTGAAGGGGATAAGGGCCATTGAAAGCCTGGAGAAAAGAAATGTGAGGACCACGGAACCCAGAAATAGAGCTAAAACCAGTTTTTGTAAGGACACTGGGGCTTCTTATTTGTTGGACTGTGTTACCATGAAAGTGATGAACTTAAATGTGACCTGGCCAGAGGGCTGAGCTGTGAGAAGCTGATGGTGTGCTGCAGGACCAGGGCATCCATCACAGAGCATACTAAAGAAGATTGAGCTGCTATGCAGCACCCAGCTTGAGGGAAGAACTACAATGGTGAGTCCAGTATTCCATACCATATTAAAAAGTTAAGTGTGGTGTGGCACTGCTTGTCAAATTATCATTGGCTTAATCCCATTGTAACAACCACCATTTACCATCTCTTTAACTTTTTTAACAAAAGACAAAAAATGAAAAAACAATTAAAGAATTTGAAGTGTCAAGTATTAAGAAAAGTTTCATTTTAACAATATTCCCTATTCCCTTTAGCTGCATAGATTCTCTTATAGGATAAACTTCTGCTTGACAGTCTTTTTAGATGGTATTAAAATGTTAACTGTCTCTTTGGTGGGAAAAAGTTAGTTTAGTTTGCCTGAAGCTGTTTGTGGTCTGATCCTGCTTTCTTTAAGAAAAAAACAGACAAGCACACAAAAGAGAGAGAGAAAATGCAACTTCTCTTTCTGGATTTCTTTCCCTTGCAGCATCATTGCTGTAGAAACACAGGCCCAGAGCAGTCTTATCAGCCGCTCTGAAATCTGGTAAACTTGTACAAGCATTAGGCAAAGTTTAAGATGTTGCTAATAGCTGCATCTCTGGTCACAGGCTCTTAGGACTGTAGTGAAAGATGGAGTAGACTTGGGAGGCTGAGCCTCAGTCTTATTCGAGAAAAGGCAAAAGAGAAAGGTAGGAAAGAGAAGAAATAAGGTTCTGAAGAAAAATAACACCCGGAGGAGAGACACAGCAGGAACCCAAAGTTCATAGGTGTTCAAAATTTAGTTGAAGCTGGTAGAGGGGACGTTACCTGGTTTCCCCCTTTCTCTGCACATTCTGATCACAATTCCTTTCAGGCTAAGGATGACAAAAGCCCAGCAATGTCATGGTGGATCCTGGGCTCAGGAGATGAGGGCGGGGGGGGGGGGGGGTAGCAGCCATGATGGTAAAGCTTGCTCCTTCCAGTCCATGTGTTCCCACTCAGTGACCTCCCCATCATACCACAGATAACGTAATAAACACAGAAGCCCTCATCCAATTATATTTAACCAGTCAAAACACATTTCATTATGAACATTTCCTCCCATTTCTAGAAACTTTCAGCTGGTTGTCATGCCAACCCAGGAGCCTTGACAACCCCTTATCACAGTTCTTTTCATTTAAACTGGTACAGACTAGATTGGTTTTTCTACTGCTTTTATAAACAATTTTCTGCAACAGGCAGAGGTGGACTGCTGTTACACCAACCAGCTTAGAATACAGGCCTCTGCACAACATTGCCTTTCAGCGGTGGATATAGCGGTTCTTGGCAGAATGTCTCTTATGTATTTCGCAAAGGAGTTGCAAGACTTAATTCATTAAATACTTGTAAATGATTTTAAGATTCTCAGATGGAAGACACTAAAAAGGTGCAAAATATTAACTTTCATTAATAGTAATATTCTAGGAGATGTTAAAATATTTTAATAAAGTATATATAAAAAGCAGCTTATTTTTATACATTAAAAGGTACCATGGCTCTTCACAGACAACTGAAAAGTGTCATTTTGCACTGAGAAACTGATGTAAAACAAGGAAATCAGCATTACAACACATTATTTCCTGCACTATAGGGATTAGGGATTGTAGATCAGCAATCTCTGCTCATAACTGGAAACAGGAGAAAAACACTCTGGTACGAATGTAAAGCCCAAAGAACTAAATGGTAGTAGTGGTCAAGTTTATACTCACAATATCATCACTTTAGAAATATGCCATACCAAGGCTTCCCAATTGATTGGGAGCCATGAAATCTCATTGAACTTGCTATTGTGGCCTGATTTCTTGATTACTTAAGAATTCCTCATTAACACTCTGTGCTTTGATAGGTTCTTGTACCAAGATCAGGCCCAGAGTGCAGGGTTGCAATACTCACACTTAAGAAAAATCTTATGTATTTGTCATAGTTTCATTAGCAGTTACAAACACTCCAATCCAGCAAGGTAGATGGAGCTAATACAGAATGTGTGTTTGAGCATCCATATACTCTCACCATCCCTGGCAAAATAACCCAAATGTGAGTTGTCATCTTCTTCATCTTCACTACCACCAATGTTGTCATCCTGGCATCTTGCTAGAGTTAATATCTCCCAAGGCACCCAGGCCAGGGTACAGCTTTTATAATGTGTTACACTGACACGTCTATGTGTAATGTATATTCCGTAGGGGTTTCAGACCCTTTTCCTTATTTGTAGCTCTGCACCCTATTAATGTTGGGGTGCCCTTCTCCCATAGGTAACTAGTCTGTTTATCTCAAGGTTATTAGCACACATGTCAAATAGTTACCATGGCACTCTTGTGGCCAGTCATCTACTGTTCCTACTTAAAATATCCCAAGCTGCTATCAACTAACATCTTGTGGTTACCTGTCAGGAGTTCAGCCACCACAGCATTCTATCTTGTGATATCTCATGATCTAGGGTTACTCCGTTAGCTGTTTATGCTAAGGCTTCGGGGCCTTATCACTTGTTTAGTTAAGCTATTGTTTTACAAGCCTTGTAAGCTCATTGCATTACTGCCTTAATTTATACCCGTGCCTTACCTACAAGCTACCCATGCTATAGGCAACACTTGCAGTTTCTATTTTGGATTTGGTGCTCCAGAGGAACAAACGTCCCAAGGCTGCTTTTAGAACTCAAAGTTTCACTTTTAATTGAATGTTTCAATTTGCATTTCAATTTTTAGAAAAGCCTATTGGCAGCCATGTGACTTTTGAAGGTCTTCAAGCTTTGTTTTCATTTTTAATCTGAGCATTGCCTTTTCTTAGATAAGCTTTTAAAATTTTAAACAATGCTTTGAAAGATGGAAAATAGGCTCCATATATGTGTTCCTCTGACTGAAAAGAATCCAGGTGTCTGGGGCTCTGAGACTCCATGGGCCCCTATATACTTCAGTTTTGGTCAGTTCCAGGTCTCTGGCAAACACTTTCAGGAGTGTAAATGAAGTGCTTTTTCAGATAATAAGAGGTTGTCTTGATACCGGCCACTCACTTTCAGTGCAAAGAATCATGGTCTGATTTTCAGATGTACTGAATTGAGTTGGGTGGGAAATGATTTTCTTACCCTACAGTAATTTGAGATTTTTTTTAAAAAGTTCCTATTCCACACTGAGAAGAAATAGACATCTTTAAAAATGTTTGCAGTGAGAGACACCAGTAGTGAGGGCACTCACTTAGGCACTGAACCTTGGTCTAATATCTTTCCCCAAATCAGGCATAGCAAGAAACTTGAACCTGGATCTTCGACATCACAAGTAAGTGCCCTCACCAACAGGCTATTGGTGGAAGTTGTTGGATTCTCTCAAGTTAGCCAGAAATTCCATCCTGGCTTTTAGAAACCTTTCCAATAGAAAAGTTTTGGTTTTGGCAAATCAGAGATTTTGACTGAAAATTTCCCAGCTAATTCTAGTAGTAAGCACCCACAACCGCAACTGAAGCAATGACAGCTTCTAGTGCTCAGCAATTCTTAAAAACCAGGTTCTTAATTATTTTGTGTATCTTTTAGTCTTTCTCTCATAAGCAATGCTATGGGAGTGGGGATAAGTGTTCCCACCATAGTATAGTGTTGGTTGGCTAGCTGGCTAAGCATACATGATTGTGCATATGGAGTTGTTTATGTTTAATTTCTCAGATAAATGTTTTTATTATAGCCTAAGTGACCCTATCCTCAGATGACAGCATGAAACCTCATATTGTATAAGTCACCTTGCCAAAGGGTAGGGAACTCTTCATTTCACAAAGAACATTTTTCTGTAATTCTCATGAGGATATCAGGGATGTTTCTCACTCTGCTGCTGCTGTTCAAAAAGATAATTAGCATCTCCTTTGCTAGCCACTAGAGCAGTAATGTTCAGTGTGGATTATGAGTCACTGACAGCCTTGTGTTTTCATGGCTGTATACAATAATTCCACTATTTGTGTTTCAAATTGGTGGTAGTGGCATAAAATAAAAGCCTCTTTGGGTCCTCAAAAAATTCCAAAACAGTGCTCAAACTTCTTGCAATTCAGAAAACTAGTTAACTTTTTAACACGCCTTTGCTAATCTTTTATCTATTTGCATCTCTGGGTTCCTTCTAGTATTAGAAGCAAAAATGTCCAACTACAGCCATTGTTTAATCTTATGAAAGAGGAATTTTGCTAATTTGGGAATGCACAAGGCAATGTAATCATAAGTTGTTGAATTTCCAGCCCAAGGGAGAGCATGAACTATGAGAACTAAACAGCATTTTCTTGTAGAATTTCTCATATTTAAGCAATTCAAATAGTTCAGAGAAGCTTCTGGCAAGCAAGCTAATATGGAGGGTAGAGAGTTTAACTAATCACAGAAAGGTGAATCCTACAAACTCCCTAAATGTAGAACTCCTATTAACTTGAAATGGAGATCCACATGTTTGCAGGGCTCGACTTTAAATTAGTTAATATTTGTAAAGCACTTTGAAAAATGCAAGTGGTCTACAAATTTTAAGTGGTGTTCTTATCTGAATGAAACCTAAACCCTGATCCTTCTGAGATCAGCCATCTCGAATTAATTAATGTCTGTGAAGCACTTTGAATGCGTCCCAGTAATGCGTTACGTAAAGTGCTAAGCATTCTTAGTAATTATTACTAGTGGTGGTGCTGTTTTGGCTGATATCTTTTACTGACTTCCTCAATGGATTCATGCTGTTAAATTCAACAGTGTCATTGGTGGGAGTCATCTTTATTATAGTCATAGGGTGTTAGAACTATCTCGTAGATAACTTTCTGCCCTACATTATTGCAGTAATCTGAGCATCTCACAATCTTTTTTTAAGCATTTATCCTCACCGGGATGGACTGTATACATGAAATCTGGAATTTCAATCCCACAGGAAATTCAAGATTTCATCTTTTGCTTTAATTGGAAATTGGGGGAAAGAAAGTTAAAATTTCTTTTTGCAGAACAGAAATTCCAAAAATAAGTTGATTCAAAAATGTCCAAAATTTAATTTTATTTTCAGTTGACACAAAATATTTCAAAATGTTCCATTTCAGTTTGTTGAATGACCTGGAATGATTCATTTCCAGTCAGTTTAATAATAAACTGGTGTATGGCCTCATTGGGGTTGTAGTTCAGGAACTTGATGCCCTATGGGCCAGACTCCCTTGCCCAGCTACATCTCCAGTGATGGACCTAGCATCATGTAACTCCCATAATGTACTATGCAGAGCATGGTCACAGAAAAAGCTGCATTGTATTGTGGAAGATGTAGTTCTCCGGAGAACGTTATCCACAGGACAGAATGGGGGGACTGAGACGCAACTCCCATGAAATGACGTGCTGCTACAGAAAAGCAGTTTAATGCTTTATTTAACTGATTTGAAATGAATATTTTGGGGCAGTTCAACAAAATGAAATATTGTGAAACTGGGGTTGAAATGACACCAAACAGTGTTTAATTTCGATTTTCCTAATGAAAAATTGAAAATTTTCTAATAAAACGAAGGTTTTTCCCATGTGCATTTCTTTCTGAAAAATCATTCCAAATTGAAAATTCCCAACCAAGTGTATTCACAATCTTTAATATATGTATCCAATGGGAAAGTAAATATTTGCCTACATATTCCCATTTTACAGATGGGGAAACTGAAGCACAGAAACATAAATGATTTGAACTTAGCAGGCAAAGAATAGAGTAGGGAAAACAGAGGAATTAAACCTTCAGAACCACAGGATGGCCACTCCACTGAGATGATTTCTAAGTGCTTCATTTGAAAAAACAAACAAACATGAAAACTACTATGAGAACTTGACCTCTCATTTTGCTGACTCAGTAACCACCTCCCAAATTTTCATTTACGAGTTTGAATTCTCAGATTTGGTAGCCAGAAAGCCAGATAATAGGGGTTGGTCAAAAATTTTCTGTCAAGACTGTTTTTTGATGGAAAATTATATTAGAAATGGTCTCGGGTCCCCATTTGTCTCTATGCACCATGCTCATTGCTGGACTTCATCTTTCATGCTGCACTGCTTCCCTTCAGTAAAAAGGGAGACTATAGTGCATCATGGTAGATTATCTGACCAACGAGCCTGACTTCTATATGATAATTGGGGCAGGAGGCACTATGGTGGCATTTCAAAATTGAAATTTGAGGGTTTGGGCGAAAATATTTAAATTTTTGATTTTTTTTTTTAATCAAAAAGATAACATTTTAGGAAACAAAACACACACATTCCTGATCAGCTCTACATATAATTTGGTTCAAGCCTAGACCCTATTCTGTAATTTGCTCTGTAGGTAAGCCTGGTGCCTGTATGACGTGCCATTAAATTTTGAAACCTGGTCTCCTGGTTTGCAGGCAAAATTTACACCTGCAAAACTTGGACCAATCCCTGAATGGTTTATGTTGCATCATAATTTATCTTGAAGGGTCACTCAGTCCACTCCCCCCACCATGTCCCTTCTAACTTGTTATTAAATGAGCTTACAGTATGCTTAATAGGTTCTTGATTAAGAAGAAAAATCATGCATGATCCTTTGCCTCCTGAAGTTTCCTGTTCATATCTGTCAAAATGAATGTCTGCAAGCCCTAGTTAAAATCTATAGTGTGACAAGTAGAGTTGACAGGAAACTGGAGTTCCCATTCTACAGGAAACTCCAAAATTATATATATATATATGGAATGAAAAATTGAAATTTCCTATAGATTGAGATTTCTGAAATTTTATTGTGACCTTTTTCAAAATGTTTCTGATGCTTCCCAAGATGCTTGTAGCACTAGCAGCCTGCCAGGCAGAGACATGAGAGTTGGGGCCCAGGTAAACTAGACTGCCCAAGAGCCAGAAGCAGTCCAGGATAGTTTGCCTGTGTGGTGGCTCAGAGCTGGGAAGCCTGGGCTACCAAGGATCAAGAGAGCCACAAAGCTGGAGTAATGTTTCTTAAAGAAAGTCAATTTGCTGCCAAAATTAAACTTTCCCATCTTATTTAATCTACACATTGCTACTGCTCCGCATTCCCTTTCCCATGACCTGATCTTTAGCTAGAGTCAGAAAGTAACCAGTAAGCATCTGGTGAGGAATAAGCTTAAAATTGTCCCAACAACTTCCAGCTGGTAAGCCACGGAAATTCAAACTTTCCCAGTGCGTGTGAGTCAATGAGGCTGTAAGAGAAGGTTCAGGTGAAGATTAGCCTCTGGTAACTAACCCATAATACTTCTTCACTTATTAGAAAGATTTGCCCTTTTAACACCTTTTTTCTGAAAATGCAGCTGAACATGTCAGCACATGGCAGATTCCCTCTTATTTTCCAGGTGGCTTTGTAATCAGGTACTAATTCAGCAAAAAGTCTGTTTTCTGTCTTGCAGTAATAAGTATCCAGGATGATATAAAATATTAATAAGTCTACACAACATTACAGAGGCCACAAACATAAAACGTTAACTCATTGAATTCTCTCCTTAAGCTTTTCAGTTAAGTCAATAAAAGGCTAATGATAAAAGTACTGTATATAAACAGATCAAAACTTGCAAAATACTTCAACCTCTCTATTTCTAGAAGGTATTTGGCTTCATTCAAATATTTTACGTACATTAGTATATATTATACTAAAACTTTTTATTCATCTGTGGACATTCACAGGCATTAAATCTCACTACATATTCAGTTCGACGGGGAGAGATTGTGTACATCCTGCTTTGATAAGCTTAAAGATCCCATCTGGCAAGCCTTCATTCTGACAAGCAGTCATTGACACCCTCTTTGTCATGATTTTGGTATCATGTCCACTAATAACTGTGTTAGAAGTTGGGACTGATAACGCCCTTGATTATGAAAAGGTTTCCAATAGAATCATCACTTGGTGCCTTAGATCCAGCTGAGAGACTCTCACTAGAAGGAACAACATTATACCACTTTTGCAGAAAATCTTCATTGACTTCAGTAAACAATTGTTGAACACTCTTTCTAGATTGTATTAATTTTTATCTCTTTCTTTCTAGACTTTTTTTACCTTATTTTTGTCTCCATGATTATCAACCATACCTACTCCTCTTTGTATTACCAAAATAGATATATAGATTTTATTCTTGGAACCTGGCACCTGAGAGAGTTTCATAAGTAAGAATAGAGTTCAATGGGATAGTATTGTATGAATATCTATAGGAGAATAAAAAAAAAATCAAACACATTTCCATAAACTAGAGACAAGGACTGAGCTGACAAGCTTACTTATCAATTGAGTATGTTAGTAGGTTAGTCATTAGGATGTGCTACTACTGCATCTAGACTACCAAATTAAGTATTTAAAAAAAAAAAAAAACCTGAAGAGAACCTGAAGGTGATCAAGAGAGCAAACACACTTAACTGAGACAAAACCCATTTTATTGATTTGTTTGTGGAGCCTTGGGGGGTTGTTTTGGGGGTTTTTTTAGAAATAAAAATGAAGCATTTATTCATAAATAAAGTCGTTCACCTGAAGTCTGGTCCAAAGCTTACTGAAATAAATGGAAAGAATCCCCTTGAGTTACAGAGTTTGGATCAGGCTCATGGAGTATGACTTTACTATACTTTTATGTAGCACAGAAAGTGGCACAGCATGGTACAGAGAGTGGGCACTGATCAATATATATTTGTAAACTGGGACTGCTATAAGCAACAGTGTTATCACAAAATGTAACCTGACCAATTCAATCTGATATACATGAACTACTTTCATGTTTGAAACAATGATTTTTGGGGGGGAGAGGTGGTAATGGGAGAAGCCATAGAGTGTGTGAGACAAAGTGAGAGACAGCACTGTAGTAGCAAAGCCAATACATAGAAATATGAAATGGAAAAACCCAAGGCCACTATGTTAAAGACATGTACTTGTGTGATTTAAAGCAAGAAAAGAATGGAAGTTTAAAGGTAAGGACTACTCCTTCCTCTAATATCTATTATCCCACAACAATTTTTTGAGACCAATATAGTATATATTTTAAGTGAGTTGCCTTCAACCAGCCTCAATATTATATAGTCATTAAATCTAGTGTATCTAGTTCCTAATTTTCCTTAATTATAACTTTTAAATGTGCCATGATGTATTAATAAATACTCAATAGTTCCCAGGATAGATCTGTAATTCAACCCACTGTTTGTCGTCTACATTAGCAAACCTTCACAAAGTTGTGTATAAAATAATTTAGCTTTTTTTGCCTGGCAACATAACTTTTATTGGACAAAGCTGTTTGCCTTTGTCCAAATTAAGAGATCTTTTAGTCTATAATAGTGATTCTGACAAGCTAGTCACATGTGATGAGAATTCATTTTAACTTAATATGATTTCTTCAGTGTTCAGTAGATTATCAAAATATTAAAGAAGAAACAAGTTTAATTAGGTTACTGTACAGTTTGAAATAAATACAGGATGGGTGATTATTCAGCTGGGTCTAGAAAGTAACTTGTATGGTTCTAACTTGCTTTATGAATATCATGCAGCACTCAAATGTTCTGCTGGTCAGATTGCAGAAGTACCTGAACACGCTTAATATCTCATATTGAGGAAGAGCTTCAGTAGGACTATTTGCATGAACAAAGAAAGTGAGATTTGGCCTGTATATAGACCAATTGAAACTGTTAGACTGTCCTCTTCCCCCAGCTAGGTTTTATTGAGGGAGAGAAAAGCATGGTTGATTAAAAACAAACAAACAAACAAAAAACCTAATGTATTTATTTTTTGGATGCGCAGTACTAATTTGAGCTCTCATAAGATTGGTTTGCCGGTACCCATAGAAGCAGCCCTCAGTATGGGATGGGATGCAACCACACTGCTCCGGAAGCAGATTGGAGAGAGAATTGTGACTCCCAGCAATGCCTTCAGAGTTCCTTTGTGTGTGTGTGTGCGCGCGTATGCTTTAGGAGGTCTCATCCACTGTTCTGGCCTGGGCTATGGAATTACAAGGCAAAGGCAAGTATATCAGCACAGGAAAAAAGTAGTAAATGAAAGTAGCATTGGATACTGTAGTATATATTACAAAATATTTTTTCCAGTAAAGGAAAAAGAATGTGGTATGTCTTTAACACATTTCAAGGTTTATCATTGAACAGCCTAACTTAAAGCAGTTCTTGATTTATTTATGGAACGTTCACATGGACACTAGGGTCTTATGGAACAATACAGTGTTCCTTGACAAATTAAAAGTATTCAGGATGTGACGCCAGTTATGCGGGGAGGAGGGGAGGAATTAAATATCTAGAGGGCATGTTCAGATTGTCCGCTGATCAGATTGCAGTCTTCCTGTTGAATAGGCAGAAAGTAGCTGAAGGACAAAGTAATCTTTAACGAAACCTAAGGGTGAGGGCAGGTGGGATGGGGTGGAGTGGCTGAGCTGAAGTCAAAATCCTTTACTTTAGACTAAAACTGGATGAATGTTCCTTGAAACTGCTTTCAAATAGACACTACATCTTTTTATTTTATTTTGTGGCTGGAGGCTTTAGAGTTTAATTGATCAAGCTGTTTTCAAGGAAGATAAATCAGAAGATGACAAAAACAGAGGTGATAAGTATGAAAATAGTGTCTGAATCCTTCTCTCCTAATGAAAAAACTGGGTTTTAATGAAATCCTATTCCATTCATTTAAATTCCCAGATTGTTTCCAAGCAAGATAATGACTACAATGATGATAAACTGCTACTAGTACATTACTTTCTATCAATCTAGTCTAGTGAGCTTAAGAATTGGACTTTAGCATCACCAAAAATATCTTCACTTAAGTAACATTGTAATATACACTTCTAGTGATTTAGTTTTTATTGTGATACTAAAAAGTTTAATAGCATTGAAGGATTGGATGGCTTGTGACTGGGAAAGTAGCTTTTCACCTCCAGGGTAATATTAGAAAACCAGTTCCAGACTGTACCTATCAAAATTTTGGCCAAACAGCATCCATTTGCTAATATGTGGCATGATTTGGGGTCCTATCCCAGTTCCCAGTGCAGAAATGTCTACTTAGTAAATTCCAACAATCATCACAAAAACTGTGACCATTGGGTACAAATTTCTATCTTTGTTTGGAGACTCATTAGAGAGGTCAATGGAGCATTAAGTATCCTCTTTGTCCTCATGGTGGTCTTTTCACCTCAGTGTTGAGGCATGTTAATATGGCTGTGTGGGAAACCTTGAATCATTGGTGACCCCTCCTTATAACATGTCGGATAATCATCTTGCTGTTATTGTGGTCTCAACATCTGCTTGTTGAATCTCCCTGTAGTCTCTATATTGTTTTTTAAATTGTGAGCTTATTGAAATTGGCTAGCTCAATGGTGGAGGAAGGTCCATATCTGGTACCGAAGCAAGATACCTTCCTCATGAATCTATGAGGCATTTTGTCTCCAGAGATGTAAGTCTGATACTTTCTAATCAATGGTGAATTAACATCAGTAAAATAAATGGAATTAAAGGCCTGTAATTGGAAACAATAGAGTCCCGGGCCATCCTATGTATAAGAGCAGTTTTCCCAGGAACTGAAAAGGGAAAAAGAATACTTGGATTCTCTTGATACCTTTGTCCCAGTACAGACTTCTGATTGCAAGTGAATACTGATGAAATAGAGGGTAGAAAGAGAGACTGCAGTTGTTCCAGTATTGCTCTTCTTTGTGGGTATCTTCTATGGAAAGAGATCCTGACTCCAACTTCTGTGTTCTAACCACAAGATTCACTCTCTTGATTTATAATTCCAAACATGCAAAACAATGTTCTGATGGATTAAATGTAAAATCCGAAATCTGTTGTATAAAACTTTAGGGTTAAGAATGATCTACTATCATTGAAGATTGATGTCAGACAAAAATCAAACCAGTTTATGCTCATACAAACTTTTCAGTTTTCCGTTGGATAACTGAGGCTGGGTCTACACTACCCGCCTGAATCGGTGGGTAGAAATCGACCTCTCGGGGATCGATTTATCGCCTCCCGTCAGGACGTGACAATCGATCCCCGAATCGACGCTCTTACTCCACCAGCGGAGGTGGGAGTAAGCGCCATCGACGGGAAGCCGCAGAGGTCGATTTTGCCGCCGTCCTCACAGTGGGGTAAGTCGGCTGCGATACGTCGAATTCAGCTACGCTATTCGCGTAGCTGAATTTGCGTATCTTAAATCGACCCCCCCCCGTAGTGTAGATGTAGCCTACACTTATTCTTAGCATTTTCAGTGTTTCCTTTTCTTAGTATTTCCCAGTGCTTTATCTAAAGTAAAGCTGTTTATTTTTTCTAAGGCAATTATAGAAGCGTATCACTGCAAACATTACAGTCTGTGTATTTTTCTTTTCTACTTGTAGGTGGTGGCCTAAAATAATAGCCTATTGAAATAATTAGAAAATAAATATGAAAGTCTCAAATGTTAGCGAATACCCAAACAACATTTATTGCAGTTTAGCTAGAGGATCTAACACTTTTCATCTCCATTTCTGCTTACCATCTGTCTCCTGAAAAAGCCAGTATCACAATGATGCATCAGTAGTTTAAGTTATTTCCCTAATTGCTGTATTATTCATAAAAGGAAAGTTGCATAATTGGAATTTTAACTCCGCTATTTGGCTATGATACTTTATTCATCTTCCATATATTTTATCAATATCTCCATTAATTAAAAATATATCTTGTTTTTCTAGAAGAATCGTTTAGTTTAGCAAATAACTCAAATTGTTTTTGTAGTCTTTGTGACTAACAGTCTTAAATCATTTGTCCAGTTTTCAAGCAAAGATGTCAATAGATTGTTTTTCTGGAGCAGTAACTGAACACAGGCAAACTTAATACTGCAGATACTATGTATATCTAACATTTTCTTGCATTTGCTAATGTTTTTACTTAGACATTGGTGAGGTTAAGAATTATGAGGCCATGTAGTCTTCAATTTATCTGAAGTTTCTAGATTGTGGAAGGAAATTAATTGTGCAAGCATATTTCCTTACTGAAGTTACTCATGCATGCATACATACTCAGAACAAAGTGCCAAGCTACCATTTGTAAATGAAAACTTATCACATAAAATTGAGAACACACACAGTGATTCAGACTCATTGCATACATTGCTTGTGTTGTGAATGATAGCACAATTTCTATAACAAATACTGAATAAGAAATGATACCCATCAGATCACTTTCACCATATACTGGCTGCTTTCCATTCTACCAGACATAATTAAATATACTGTTTAAAAGAGTCATGTTATTTTATCAGTTTGTAAACACAGTTGACAAGCTTGCAATAAAAAATCAGAGTGCATTTAAAAAAAATAAACCCTTTTCTTATAGGGTAAGCTCTAGGGAGATGGTCCAAAGCTCTCTGAAATCAATGGAAAGGCTCCTATTGATTTTGGTGAACTTTGGATCGATCCCTACTATAGAAATCATTTAGCTAATAGAAAAAGCTTATTTCCTTTGAGGTCATAATTGATTTTTTTTAAGTTCTTGTATATGAACATATAATTCTTAAATGAAGTGCATAATAGCCAAATAAAAGCGATCCTATGTAAAAGAGCTATTTTTTTGTTTGAGGGCACTTTCTGAATGGCATATAGAGTACACAACCAATGACTAAAAAACCACTTCTTCTCTTAAGCCTTTATCTATTCTACCAAAACTTATCAGAACACCCTATCTTACTACAGAGATGGGATCCACAGAATTAATATCTGAGCACCTATGTCAGAAAACAATCTCCTGAAGGTAGTGGGTCATGTGGAATGTCACTGGAGGAAGACATTATTCTCCTTGTCTATGTATTAGATTCGGATATCCCTATTCATCCTGAATTGCACCTTATATAATCCAGTGATGAGCATGTGTTACTAGTCCCCTTCTGCCAACCAAGGTAATGTTTTTAGCTCTGGAGATCCCTGGTGTGTCAGCCAAGAGGGAGCCATCACACTTACACCACTAGTTTAAATGTAATGTTTAAAATCAGTGTTATTCTGTCTGGGTTTGGATGATGGGTCACTGAAGACTATCCCCCTGAACATGATGACCTGCTGTGGTAATGAGACCCAGTGAATGGGAGAAATGAGATTTGTTGCAGCAAACTTCCCTCTACTGTCTAAAAATGAGTGTCTTTTTTATTTTAGGAGAAGATAAAAGCTGATGTCAACAATGGAGAGCCTCATCCTGATTATTGTGATAATACAAAACATGGAAATAAGAGAAAATACAAGCACAATCTTGATAAGCATAATGCTTGATAAACATACCTCTCAACGTACAAAACTGACAATGTCTGACAAATGCCCAAAATGTAGAACACTAGCTTTTACTGGGCATCATGACATAAACCCTTTTATATATGTCACTTATTTGTAAAACCAGTTTTAAAGAATGTTTTCTCACACTGCAGATTAAAGCAGTTTTTTTTTTTATAACAAAAGCTGGGGAGGAAAAAAAATTCCATCATATGCAACTATAAGGACTTTACATATGAGTTGAAACCTGATGCTACTGATCCCCATCATAGACTTCGATCATTGTTTATTTTCTATGTGGAGTAGCTAGATACTGTATGTATGGTGGAGGTACATCTAAGTGGATAAATATATAAATTAGATTTACTTGTCTCAGTTGCATGTCTGGGATCTTAAGAGAAAAGCACTGCAGAGGGAAGCACTTTGTAAACTTTGGAAGATGAACTCCTCTGTCATAAATGTAGCAGGCAGCTTCCATCAGCAGACACTCAAATGAATAGGTATGTGTCATACCTCAATTACTTTCCTCCTAACTTCCCAGTACCTGACAAAGGCTCTAATTCAGAATATGAAGTGATTGAAAACTCATCTCCTGTGCCAAGTATCACTGATCCTCCAGGATATTCACTTTGCAGTGATAGGAGAGAGTTGATTAAGGAAGTGTGACCAGTTCTATGTAGGCCTAGAATACGTTCACAGGTATGACAAATATAAGATGGTGTCATACTTGATTGCTAGTCATCTTAAAAGGCACCCACTGAAATTTTCTTAAAGATGTTGCAACTACTGATAGCTGAGACTTTTACTGCTTCCATCCTATCTTCTGCTTTTCTATATCTTTGTTCACTCTCCTTCTTTAAAATATTTAAATGTCATTCCAGATCCATGTTTGCCATCAAAATAAGGATGAATTGACCTAAGATTACAAATGTGCTCCCTACATTGCTGAAATAAATGTTGATAAACTGGGTATGGAGAAGACTACCTATGAAAAGGAGTGAGTTTAAAAATGCTACAATCTTAGGGCAAGATTGTGTTTCACTCTAGGCACAGGTGCTCAATTGAGGGGTAGAAAGGGCAAGAGAACAAAGTCTCTCCTTTCCCTTGGTAGTGACTAGCAACAATTTCTGCTCCTCTGATCCCTAAGCTCATGATCCATAAACTTGTTGTGCCAGCATGGGGATAAGTGAGATGAGCTGATATGGAGAAGGGGAAGATAGAGCCAAGTCCAGCTCTAGGCACCAGCTTCGGCGGCAGCACTCCGGCTTTTTTTTTTTTTTTTTTGCCTGGGGCGGCAAAAAACCTGGAGCCAGCCCTGGGTAGTGCTGATGTTAGCAGTATGTCAGAGCCCAGAAAAATTTCTGATAGTCTTTCTGAATTCCTCCTGGAGCTGACAGCAGAATAGCTATTCCTCACCATCAATATGTGGTTAAAGGCCAAAATCCATCTTAGTATGGGGCTTGTGCTCATGTTCACTGATTTTTATTTTTATTTGGGTGCTATTCTTTCATTTAATACTGTATGACTACAAATGGGTAACGCTACTGCAGAGGAGTTACAGTTTCTGAACAGTTGACATCTGATTCTTACTACACCTCTATCTTGATATAATGTTGTCCTCGGGAGCCAAAAAATCTTACCGCGTTATAGGTGAAACCGCATTATATCGAACTTGCTTTGATCCGCCGGAGTGCGCAGCCCCCCCCCCCCCCCCCCCGAGCACTGCTTTACCGCGTTCTATCCGAATTTGTGTTATATCGGGGTAGATGTGTATGTTTTATAAGCTTAATTAGAGGCAAATAATGTGTTTTTCTCACCCGTATAATAGAACTTCTTTGTTGCAATATTTTTTTATCTACTGAAACTTTCTCTGACTTGGTGACTTTGTGTTGCCCATGATGAGTACGATTTGCTTCCCCTCTTTGAAGTAACCTTGACCTACATATTTACAATTAACATCAGATTCTCTCATATAATACAATTAATAACATCTTTGAACTAGCATATTGGACTGGATACACAGAAGTAGCATGGTACTGCACAGCTCCTGTATGTTTTACTGAAGTTTGGTTTGCTGATTTAATTCAAGTCAGCACATTATTCCATAGACCAAGTGCACTCAATGAACTATCAATGAAGAGATGTCATAGGATTAATAGGGAGGCTTAGGAAAACTTAGCATTGATCCTCCCAGCTTGCTCAGAAAGTGGTTTTCTTTTGCTCACTGGATAGAGATGTTGCCAAATGAGTTACAAGGCTTTACTCTGTTACGATGCAGTAATTTCTATGATATCCACACAAACATCCCGTAGTTGAGTGGAGACCCGCTAGTTTGTCAACTGCTATCTAATAGGAAACCTATTGTGATTCTTCACTAGCTACTGGAAGGCATACTTGAAACGGATTTCAGAAGACCAATAAATGTTACTGTGGGATTTTCTCAGTGCGAAGGCAATGGGTAAATGGGTTCCAATTAAAAAACCACACCAATTTTTATCCCAGACCAAACTTTGTTTTTTAGAGTATTTTCATTACATCATGGAATATCATGAGACAAACATGCCAGAAAGACAATGGTGGAGGTCCATCCACACTCCCAACCACCTTCACCCCCCGGTGCTTTTCCACCTACACCCTCCCCCACCACAAATGTCCCAGTGCTTTTCCACAGAACATTTTGGTGGCTCCTGGTTAGGCTGCCTATCACTTCTGCTTTTTTGTAGCACCAGTAGGCTTGATTCCAGCTAAGGACAAGCAGCAAATCCTCCTTACTTCTATATTGGGAAACCCCCCCACCCGATATTGTTTTGGAGACACCTGTGGGTGTTTTCAGTCCTTCAACATGCTCTGAGGTTAAACTGCCCAGCAGTTCAAGGTCATACACTAAAATCCCTACTCATTCATGAGAAGGCAAAATAAAATATGCCTTATAATAATCTAATGATCTTTGTCCACATATATGTATTATACAGGCTTTGCCAGGATTTGCAGCTCCCTATGTACATGTGCAATGTGGATTAGAAGTTAGGGAGCCTAAAATGGTATTTCAGGCAGAGAGATTTGCTGCCAGTCTGCATGTGGAGTCCAGGTGGGGAAGAAAGAGCTCAGTGGATGGGAAAGCTCTGTTATAGGAACAGGAAAATGAGCTTTCTGGAGGAGAGAACCAAGCAGGGAAGAAGATAGTTGAGGGAGGCGAGGGAGAGAAAGTTTGGGAAGACTGCTGCAGAGATAATGGCGTGTATCCCCGGGGGCAGCTTCACCCAATTTGCCGACTGGATGTTCATCCACAGGGCCCAGCTCAACTGAGTCCCACTGAATGTAGCCATCCTCCATGGGAATCAAGACAAGCGATGCAGGAAGTGTGACTACGCCAGTGAAACGCTTCCCCACGTCCTGTGTAGCTGCAAGCCCCATTCGAGAGCTTAGCAGCTGCGACACAACACCATCCAAGATCGCCTGGCTAGAGCACATGGGAAAGCTTGCCGTAAACTCCGCCATCCCCAGAACGTACAGCCAACTGTGACCAGCATCGTCATCACCATCGAGGACCAGAAGAACATCATCATGGTGGACGTTACAGTGGCATTTGAGAACAGGACCCTGGCCTTCCACGATACCTAAGCTCGAAAGATAGAGAAATATGCCCCTCTGGCCAAAACCTTGAGAGCTAAGGGTTACCAGGTTCAGACACACGCACAGATCATTGAAGCCTTAGGCGCATGGGACCCCAGTAACGAGAGAGTGCTGAGAGAATGTGGAATCGGTCAACGCTATGCTCGTCTGATGTGGCAACTCATGGTGTCGGATGCCATCAAGTGGTTGAGGGACATCTACATAGAACAACTTACCAGACATTGGCAATACCAGGAGGGATGAGCTGGAGTGCAGATGAGAAGCGCAGTCAGGAAAGTGGATTGTATTCTCATGGATTGTATTTTCTAAATGGACAACCTACCTAATTCTCAATTACTGAGGGAGAATCTCCACTCATTGATATATTTTGCTTTCCACAACCAAATCTCTGTACAACTTTCCATGAGTGATGTACCCAAGTTTTCGGATTCTAATATCTAAACTGTATTCTTAAATCTTTTCTCCTAAATTTGGGTCATTGCTGATTATGTACTCTATGCTATGACTCTTAAAAACTAACTTTATATTTGTGGATAATCTAAGCACTATACCCAGATGTACAGACACTCTTTTCCCAACCTATGTATTATATAATTTTTTTAACATTAGTATTTGAGCGTTGCCCATTTTGTGTAGCATGGTACAATAATATGAAATATTTAGTCCCTATCCGATGGAGCTTCTAATTAACTGATAGCAAACCCACTATCCAAGTAGATCTAATGTGCAGAGAGGTGCTGTAAAAATCCAAAGATTATTTTATATTCATACAGAAGAGTTGTCATCTTGCTTCTCAGAGTACAGGATATAGTAGAGCTATTTACATACGTTCTATTTATAATGGAACTGCTGATTTTCATGGTCATGGTTAAGTCTGCTAACCTATTGCCATGTGATATTGCAATTTTGGGCAATTTTGTGCTAGTTCCATTTTGAGGTAACCCCGCATAAACTATGATTTATTTTGGAGTGTGTGTGGTGGGGGGTTTTAAGGGAGGGGGGGGGAGGAAATGAAAGGTGTATACGCTGATTGGGTCAAATACACTTAAAAAAACAGGTTCAATTTGATTGACTTTAACTGATCAGGGGGACTTTAACTAAACACTGATGCCAATGGTGAATTTGTCTCATAGAACTGGTCACTCCAGTTAAAAAATAACATGAAGAACTCATACCTACTTGGATGAGTATTAACGATTTCATAAGGTAAGATGTACAGTGCAGCACATCGACTTCCCTTGTGCTACATCTCCTAGAATCAGTATTCACTGTAGTAATCCTTCTAATGTTCCTTATTTATGGCCAAGGTTTAGAGAGCTTTACCTACAAATTCCTCTGGTTAACGAGCCCTTGATAGCATGAGTTTCTTGTCTGTCTTTTTTGTCTTGCATTTGTCTTGTTTATTATTATATACAGAACTATATATCCTGTGGTTCTGTCTATTGGGATACCCTGTATTCTGTCTCTTGTATTCTGTTCACTTCAATATTTGGAGCAGAAATATTTGAATGAGAGGAGAATCCTTTTATTTTAAGCTTGTGTGGAAAACACTATATGCCTGTAACAAGCGTTGTGCAATAGCTGCTAATGAGTGTGACCTATATTTAAAATGTATACTATGTAGAATGACTAATATGTATTTTTGTAATATATCAACTTAAACAAAAGGTGAAATTTTCAAAAGTACCTAATTCCCATTGAAAGTCAATCAAACTTCAGAAAATTTTGCCCAATTAAGCCTGTATTTTATCTCTGAAACTGTTCAGCTGCCATGGAATCCATCTGCACACAGGACTACATAGCTATATTGATCAGCATCCTCAAGCACATGCATTAGGGCTCTGGGACAAAACCCAAGAATCCTGATTCCAAAAGTGCAGACTACTATGTAAACTAAATAAAATCAGCTTTAGCTGGTCGGAAATTGTATGTGCATCACTTTCCACAGATAATCTAGTCCTGCCTATTGTCTGTCTTTGAGTACTAACAAACAAGTTACCTTACTTCCTCATGGGGCTGAAGGATGACTAAATCCCTTAGATATGTACAAATATGTAATAGATCCTCTGGAAATCATGGTGGGGGCAAGAAAGTTCATGTGTTTTGTGTTGAGTCTCCCTTCTTCCCCCAACCCCTCCCACCGCACAGTATCTAAACACGAATTGTTTCAGTTTTGAGTATCAAGAGCACTGAAAACCACAATATTGTAAACCAGTTCAGAAGTCTAGCATGGTTTGGAGTTGAAGTTATGTGAAATCACTGAGTGTTTCCACTCAAACCATAAATTAACCATGATTTGCTTGGTATTTGCCCCAGCATCTTCAAAAGTATTGCACACCTTTGCAGAAGTATATGGTGGCACTTACTGAAATCAGAGGCAGTTTGTCTGAGCAATTTCAATCTGAATGAAGGGTTATAGATAGGACT
The DNA here is from genome assembly GCF_011386835.1 of Chrysemys picta bellii. Taxonomy (NCBI): domain Eukaryota; kingdom Metazoa; phylum Chordata; order Testudines; family Emydidae; genus Chrysemys; species Chrysemys picta. The sequence goes on along the minus strand of NC_088794.1, from coordinate 68,534,575 downwards.
CTGTGTCTGTCACAAAGGTCGTGGAAGGCACAGATTCCATTACTTCCTGTGACTTCTGCAGCAGCCAGTGTGGCTGACCAAAGGGCCACCCAAGCAGCTGGCCCTGGGGGCAGCTCTTCAGGCAGCCCTGGGGACAGCCACACTGGCTGCTGCTGGAGCGGCTTTGCAGCCAGTCGCTCAGCAGCTGGCCCCAGGGATCGCCCAAGCAACAGCCAATGCAGCTGGCCCCAAGGACTCAGAGCAGCCGCTGACCCTCCTGTGCTGCCTCCCCTCCCCTCCCCAGGGGCAGCCAGAGTGGTGGCGGACCCCCAGCGGCCAGAGCGGCAGACAGCCCATCTGGACCGTCTCCAATTTGTCCACATCCCAGAATGATGTTTGCTTTTATTGCAGCAGTGTTTTCCCATTTTGTATTTGTGCAATAGATATTCCTTCCAAAGTGTAGTACTTTGCATTTTTCCTTATTGAATTCCATCCTACTTATTTAAGACCAATTTTTTGGTCTTAAAGACCAATTTTTGACTTCTAATCCTGCTTTCCTAAATTCTTGCAACCTCTCCTGGCTTGGCATCATCAGCAAACTTCATAAGTGTACTTTCTGTCATTATCCAGATAATTAACCCTAGTTAATACTCCCTTACAGATTGACTGTGAACCATTGATAACTACTTTCTGAGTAGCAGTAGCTTTTCCAACCAGCTGCGCGCCCACATTTATAGTAGGTTTGTCTGGGCTATAGTTCTCTAGTTTGTGTGAAAAATCATGTGACACAGTATCTGAAGTTTCAAAAATCAAGATACATCATCTCTATTGCTTTCCCCCTATGCACAAGGCTTATTACCCTGTCAAAGAGAGTTATTAGGTTGCTTTGGTATGATTTGTTCTTGACGCATGTGTTACTTCTCACCTTATTTTCTTCTATGTGCTTACAAATTGTTTGATTATTTGCTTCATTACCTTTCCAGGTACCAAAATTAAGATGATTGGTTTATAATTCCATGGGTTGTCTTTATTCCTGTACTAAAATTGCCCTTTTCCAGTCTTCTAGAATCTCTCTCTTCCTCCACACATTCTAAGGGCAGGTCTACACTACCCGCCTGAATTGGTGGGTAGAAATCCATCTCTTGGGAATCGAATTATCGCGTCTCGTCGGGACGCGACAATCGATCCCCGAATCAACGCTTCTACTCCATCAGCGGAGGTAGGAGTAAGCGCCGTCGACGGGGGAGCCGCAGAGGTCGATTTGCCGCCGTCCTCACAGCTGGGTAAGTCGGCTCCAATACGTCTAATTCAGCTACGCTATTCACGTAGCTGAATTTGCGTATCTTAAATCGACCCCTCCCCCCCCCATAGTGAGGATGTAGCCTCACAGATAATTGCTGATGTCTCAGAGATCTCTTCAGCAAGTACCCTAAGTATTCTAGGATGTATTTCATCAGGCCCTGCTGACTTAAAGACCTCTAACTTGTCCAAGGAATTTTTAATTTGTTCTTTTCCTAATTTAGTCTCAGACCTGGTCTACTCTAGGCAACTAGGTTGGTATAACTATGTCCTCAGGGGTGTGAAAAAATCCACCTCCCTCCCCTGACTGACAGTTAAACAGACCCTACCCCCAGTGTAGATAGCACTAGATTAATTGTAGAATTCTCCTGTTGACTTAACTACTGCCTCTAGGGGAGATGGAGTACCTATGCTGATGGAAAAACCCTATCCACATAGGTAGTCTCTTCACTGAAGCACTACAGTGCCGCTGCTGAAGTGTTTTAAGTGTCAACAAACCCCGTTCACAGTGATGATCACTGTGTTAGCAGTGATTGGACAACTACTCTTTTTTTGGTGAAAACTAAAAGAAAAAAGGTATTTAACATTTCAGCCATTGTTTTTTTTTTTTCTGTTAGTTTTCCCCTCCCCATTTAGTAATGGGCCTACCCTGTAAAATGTTTTCTTGTTATCCTTTATGTTCCTAGCTAGTTTAACCTTGTTTTGTGCCTTGGCCTTTCTAAGTTTGTTCCTATGTTCTTGTTTTGAGTTTTATATGTATATATTTCATTGAGTTATATATATATATAGATAGATAGATAGATATAGATATATTTCATTCTTTGTCATTTGACCTAGTTTCCACTTTTAGCATGACACTTTTTTTTGAGTTTCAGGTCATAGAAGATCTGCTGGTAAAGCCAGGATGGTCTGCTACCATACATATTATCTTTCTTATGCATTGGGATAGTTTGATCTTGTACCGTTAATTATGTCTCTTTAAAAAACTGCCAAGTCTCCTGAATTTTTTTTTCCCCTTAGACTTTCTTCCCATGGGATCTTGCTTACAAATTCTGAATTTGCTAAAGTCTGCCATCTTGAAGTCCATTGTCTTTATTCTGCTGTCTTCCCTCCTACCATTCCTTAGAATCCTGAACTCTTTCATTTCATGATCACTTTTTACCGAGGCTGCCTTCTACCTTCAAATTCTCAACCAGTTCCCCCCTGTTTGTCAGAATCAAATAATAGCCTCTCCATCTTCTGTAATAAAAAGTTGTCCTCAATGCATTCCATGGACTTGGATAATCTGTGCCCTGCTGTATTTTTCCCAAAAGGTGGGTAGGGGAAGTCCTCCATGGCCATGTTTCACACTGCTTTAACCATGTTTCAGATATAGCCACTTGAATGTTAACCATGGCTAATCCTGGACTGGGAAGAAGTCTGTCTATAGTGTGTGTTGTTCCCAACTTTAATGTTTGATTATGACAGCACCATCTGCGAGACCCTTATGGGCATTGAAAGAACAAAATAAAACTGCATATCTGAGTTGCATTTGGTAAATATAAAAAGAAAAAATGAATTTGTCATGTCCAGGTAAATAAATGAAACCTAGTTTCAGGGACTGAAGGATTTATCAGCATGTCAAGCCAACTGTATTTCCATATGCTGTATATAATCTCACATGACACTGATAGAAATGTTAAAAGAAACATCTTAGACTAATGAAAAACCTAGTGATTTGTCCATAATATACTGCAATATGGTGAAGGAGATAAACTATAAAACAGGTTATGAAAGACTAAAGGCAACAAAGCTTTAAAGCTTGGCTCTTTGTCACTTGGTGTGCCAATGATTTATTCCTGTTAATAACAATTTGATGGATCTGCCCAGATATGTTGCCACTGGAGTAAACTAGTAAACATTAACTCTTGCTGCCATCCTGTTTATTGGTTGGTGACAAAGTGCTTTTCCATCAGCTTCCAGAATGAGGAAAGCTTCTAAAATGTCTAAGTGTATTAGAACAATAAGGTCCTATGCTGCATAGAGCTTTACTAAAGGTGGAAAATGTGCACCAACAAAATAATTGTTACAATAAGATACAGAAGACTAATTTTTCCACTATTTGTGGTGGCTTAATTTAGTCCATTTTTAAAAAATCATCTAAACACTGATTTCCTACTTGATTTTAAAATACAGCACTTCATTCTTACCCACATTACCCTATAAGGTTACTCTCTACACTGTGTTTACTACCACCCATCCTCCAAATCTACTTGTCATCCATCTCACCCATGTGGATCTAATTGTCGGATTGGGGCCTAGGTGTGTAAGATGTACAAACTGGAGTTATTTAGCATAATGTTTTATTAAACTGGAACATGCAACATGGGCATGAGCTAATAGAGTTGTAGATACCACCACGATAAGAGAGTAATTAAGAGTCAATGGCCCATTCAAGTCTTGGCTTCTATGGGGAGACTACAAAAATGGTGGGATTTTTTGTGATGTAGTCACCTATCTCAGGCTACATCTACACTACAGGGGGGAGTCGATTTAAGATACGCAAATTCAGCTACGTGAATAGCGTAGCTGAATTCGACATATCGCAGCCGACTTACCCCGCTGTGAGGACCGCGGCAAAATCGACCTCCACGGCTTCCTGTCGACGGCGCTTACTCCCACCTCCGCTGGTGGAGTAAGAGCGTTGATTAGGGGATCGATTGTCGCATCCCGATGGGACGTGATAAATCGATCCCCGAGAGGTCGATTTCTACCCACCGATTCAGGCGGGTAGTGTAGACCTAGCCACAGAGACAGAGACCTACTTTTTTGACATATTCAAAAATGTAAAAAGGAAGGAGTCAGAAAATCCTTTCCAGTGCTTGGTTCCAGAAAGGAAGGGTGAAAGAATTGATAAGGTGGCTTCATGGAAGTGCAAGATGCATATCCAATAGCAAGATCAATGCCTAGGAAATAAAAGGGAAAAGCACAAAGACAAAGTGTAAAACCACGCATCCTGACTCTTCCATTTAATTTCTTAACCCTTCCTGTGAGTTGCTTTTCCTGCTACATACACCTCTTCAAACCCCTTTGTGTAAGCTACGCACACATTTAGACCGCACACAATGCTTGATGGAGTCTCCTGTTGCTTTGACGATGAGTGTTCAGTTAATAGTATTGACTTAGATGCTGGGTTAATTTTGTTTTTTGTGGCTTCTAACCTGGGAAGGTTAGTACAGTTGCATTTCTCGCAAATGTAGTTATTGGGGGTGGGGGTGGGGGTTGAGGCATGGCCTTACAACATGCTCTCTTCTTCTGCACAGACATCACGTGCCATTCCTCAAAAGTGGACATGGCCTCATGGCACAGACCTCTCCATCTGGATCTGTCCAGTGCAATATGTTCCCAGGTTTTTAATGTCTCTTGCATGCTTTGAGGTTGGCCTTCAAGGTGTTTTTGTATCTGAAGATGGGTTGGCCTTTAGAGTGGGTTCCCATGGTAAGCTGGCTGTGGAACACCACCTTTGGTATATGGGAAACCTCCATGCAGACTGCATGTCCAGCCCAGCACAGTTAAGCCCGGATGATCATACTGTTGATGTCAGAGTTTTGGCACTGTTTGATGACTTCAGTATTGGGGATCCTGTCCCACCGCTTGATGTTGCAGATGGTTCTTAAGCAGAAAAGGTGGAAGCTTTCTAGCTGTTTGTGGCATTGGTAGAGCATCCATATCTGACAGTTGTCAAGGAGTGAGGTGTATATCACAACATGGCAGATTTTTATCCTGGTTCTGCAGCAGACTCTATACTCCCTTCAGAGCCTGTGGGTGAGCTCGGCAAATGCGAAGCTGGCCTTTGCCAGGTGCTTTATGATCTCATCATCCAACATGGCATTACTGGAGAGTGTGCTAGCCAGGCAGCAGAATTTTCTGATCGAGTTGAGCTGTGATTTGTCACTTGTGACAATGGGATCATGGTGTGTGTGTGTGTGTGAGGGTGGTGGTCAGGTGCAGGCTGGTACGTGACCTCTGTCTTTTTCAGGTTGATTGTGAAACCGAAGCATTTTGAGGCACAGGCAAACTGGTCCATGATAAGCTGAATGTCCTTGAGCAATGTGCAATGAGGGCACTCTCATCAGCAATTGGAAGCTCTCTGAATAGCTGTTTGATTACCTCAGGGTGGGCCCTGAATTGATGTAGATTGAAGAGACCCCCGTCCAGTCTAAACCAGGTGTGTATGTCTCTGTCAGTGTACTGGAATGTGAATAAGAGCGTGGCTGTAATGACAATGACAGGGCTGGATCCATTATGAATCCTTGTTTGGTGCTGTTGGTGACAAGGAAGGCTTTTGATGAGTCACCACACTTCATCACCATGGCCATCATGCCATTGTGCAATAAGAGTATAACAGCAATCATCTTCTCTGGGCAACAGATTTTTGAAGGAGTTTCCATACATCCTTGTGATTCAGCGTGTCAAAGTCTTTGATCAGGTCAACAAATGCCTTATAAAGGTCCCTGTCCTGTTCAGGAGCCTGACAATATTAATTACACTATTTAGGAAGACAACAAGTATTTGATAAAATATCAATGTATATAAAAGCTAAGATTCCTGGATACCAATGTTTTTGTTTGGTTGGTTGGTTGCTTTTGCGTTTTAATTTTCTGAAGGGCTTAAACAAATAAATTGAACTTGTTGGAACATCTCTTGCCATTCATCAGGAAGGGTAGCATATATATAATCTACCTCTTCTGTGGTACTTTCCTGCTGTTGGCTGAAGCTTTCATCAGGGATGGGTTTGGAGTTTCTCTTGTTGAAGTAAGGGATGTACAAAGCCGTTGTACTTGCATGGAAACTGATTCAGACAGATGTTTGGGCTCTAATAAATTGTTCTAAATATATATTAATGAGCCAGGAAATGTCCAGAGTTTTTTAAATCTGAATTTTCTTTCCTGTTGCCATCACAGCTCTGTTGTCAAAAGCAGGTGCTTACACCTGTACTGATTTTTTTTTTTGGCACCTCTTTCTTGAACCAGATTCTTATTTTGTGTCATCAAGGTAAAAGGTGTTAGTTGTGTGGTAAAACACCCATCAGATCCACTTATTCACATGTATTGCAGAACGGCCAAGCACTAGCCTTGCTCAGTCTCATGACTATGAGCAGAGATGATGCCCCATTCGTCCTCTGCTACAGAACTCCTACCGGTGCCAGGGCAAGAGTCAGGAAAAAAGCATAGCAGGATACATGTTGCTACTCCTCAGACATGAGTAGTATATATTACTGACTTACTCCCATCCTGTGAATACTATTGGATTTTAAAAATAATACTGCTGTTCTGCATCAGGACAAAACTAAAACCTTTCAAAAGTGTTCACAAAAAAGAGAAATACGACCCAAAATCTCTAATAACCAAGTGGAAGTCCCTGGATTGAAGTTCCTTCTTTTCCTGATTCAGAGCAGAGTTGCAAACCTGGGTCTCCCACATTGCCAGTGGGTGTCTTAGCCATTGGGCTATTGGTTATCCCTGGGTGTGGTTGCATCTGTGTGTGTCTGTCATAGAATCATAGAATATCAGGGTTGGAAGGGACCTCAGGAGGTCATCTAGTCCAACCCTCTGCTCAAAGCAGGACCAATTCCCAACTAAATCATCCCAGCCATTCTGTACCTTAGGAACAATCTGTGATGGGGTAGTCTTAAGGGCAGTAGGGACTAATGGTAAGCCCATCCTGTCACATGGCATGGCCCTTTGAGTCTGAAATTTCCAATTATATCCGAAGGGCTAGGAGTTAGTGGGAGAGAGTAAATGGTCCCAGGAGTAAGAATGTTTGGGAGGAAATCTAGTTACTGTGCTTTAAGGGCCTCTGGCAAGGAGTCTTGCAGAATAGATGGGGTAAGACTCCTCTCTCAGCCAACCACTTGGGGATGAGCTGGGAGAAGACACCCAGCATAAATTCTGCCTCCTCCCTCACGGAAGGGGAGATATCAGTGGGAAAGTCTAGCCCACTAAGCATATTGAAGGCTAATTCAGGAAAAGGGATGGCCCAGCTGAGTGAGAATCTGGCAAAACTGGTTAACCCAGTACCCACCTCCAAAGAAGAAAGGCTGAGGGCTTTGCTTAAAAAGGACCAGAGAATCTAATTAATAGAACCCAGCTCCAGAGAGGAGGGCTGGAAAGGCTACTGTTTAAGGAGAGAGTGAGGAGCTAATTAATACAGCCCATTTTGAAAGAGAAGAGCTGGGGAATCCTGCTTAAGAAGGGACTGAAAAGAGTAACCCTGGAATGGGTTTCAGAAACAATTTTTTTACAGGTGCAGTAGCAAAGAATTTCCTGAAAGGAGGAGCCAGCAACTGTTAGTTGGACTGAGTCTGAGATGATCAATGTCCCTGGTGTGTCCTGAGTAAGTTCCTTACTTATGTTTATGGCTGTCATTAATAACTAAGACCCTTGAAAAGGGAAGTGACTTTTGATCAAAAGGTTCTTCTTGGACTTGTTTATAACCCAGATGAAGGGAAGTGAGGCAGGACTCACCTGTGGTGCCATGGCTGACCAAAAGTGCCCCCAGTTTCCAATAAAAGTTTTGTCAAATCCAACCTTTTCCAAGGAAAAAGTTTTGGTTTCAATGAACTGGCATTTTCTGATAAAAATCATTACACTGAAAAATTCCTGGTGAGGTCTATTGCTGACAGTAACTTAAAATTTAACTGGTCAGGAGCAGCACCTATCATCTAATTAATACCAACTCCCATTGGGGACATGTTGTGTGGGCCACTGAACTAGCCATTTGTACCTGCTGATGTATTCTTGAGTGTTATAGAGGCCTCCTCTCCTGCTCTTGCTACAAGAAGAAACAAAGCTCCCTACATCTTCTCCCTTTGAGTGTCAATGTAGCAAAGGGCAGCAGCTAGCAGGCAATGAACTTGCACCAACATTTTTATTACACATTTGAATGTTTCTACTGTAATCTACTGGAACTTTAAGGCCACTTTATACTGCTCCGGTAGTGTAAATGAGAATTGGGCCCTAAGAACATTGCTGGTGAACATTTCAGATCACTGCCCACTTCTGCTCATCTTGGGCCATTTAAGTAGGCGAGTTGTGGGATGGGGGGAAATCTAAGTCTAATTTAAATAATCTCAATATTGTAAAAAATGTATTCTCACCTGTTACCTTCTCACACAAATACACTCTGGATCATGTGACTAAGTTGCATTAACTATCCAATAAACGCTAAAGTTAAATGTTTTTCTAACTACGCACCAAGCTGTTTTCAGCAGCTCCGTATCTTGATCTGAACTTCTTGGCCACGCCCTATATGCACAGATACTCTCAGATTACTTGTGAGTGACTGGGAGAGATAGACATACTGTTTTTGGAACAAGGGGGTATTTCTTGCACCACTGAACCTTTTGTTGCTACTGTTCATTTAGTGCCATCTTCTGACATGATATATGTTTGCTACTAATGCAATTTGTTACCTGTCACAAGGACAATGCCATGTCTATGTATCTGTTGAATTGCTAGGCACTACTGGTAACTTGTCTTCCTTTTTTCTGCCTTTTTCATTTTACGCTCAGTTTTATATTCTTGTAAGAATTCAAATGTCGTTTGCTGTTTCTCTTTGAGATCCTGAAGTAGAGAGGCTTCAACCTAAGAGACTGGATCTGAATATCCGAAGACTTTGGGGAAGTTCACAGCCAGATAGCAGTCAGTCTTTTCGATCTCAGACTTCTCTCTAATCAGAGCATCAGCAGGAAATACGCAACGCAGAGGAGTAAGGGAAACAAGCCATCCTTTTTCTTATAATATGAAAATCCTTCAGTTTTCACGTTGAGTTATTAAGGGGAAAATAATGTGTACAAACTGTAGTGAACCTAAAAGATTTTGGATTTTAAATGTTTACAAGTTTATGTATTAGCTCTTTAGTCTAATATATTGATATAAGGAGATGCTGCATCTAAATTCATAAACACTCTTTACATAGCCCAAATGGATGAAATAATTTAATAATGCCCCGTACACATTTTTGGCTAGGAAAATGGATAGCAAAATGATCCTACAAAAGTCAAGAGTAAAACTCATGCAATAATCATTAATTAGTATATAAATACTTTAATATTGTAGAAACAGTCTATTGATTCAGATCAACTTCTTTTCTTTACCTGTTTCATGGTAAAATTTCCCCAAGGAGATTTCCCCCTAAATAAGAGGGGAAGGACTTATGCGTGGGGCTGAAAACCAATTCTAAGTAGCCACATCTTAAAGGATTTAAAATTAAATCCTGAGCAATATGTGAGAGAGACTGGTGGGTGTGGTGTATGTCAAGGAACCATGCAGATGAATTCTGGGCAGAAACAATCCAGGTTTAAGGCACTTGGCACTGTATAGCTGTGACTCTGCTCCCATTTAAGCTCCATGACAAAGGCTGTCTATGCTAGCACTTTCCATTGATTTCTATAGGAACAAAATCAGACCCCAAAACAGTAGCCAAAGACATGCCAAAAGCTTTGCAGACATCTGCAGTGAATTGCACTTATGAAGTTCAGTGGCTTTGTTGGGGGGTGGGGGGAAACTATTAGTTATGATGCCTGACAACACTGTTCATCACTTGTGTCTTCTGCCAAAGTATTGCAATTATCAGCTTCTGTTCAAGACAAGCTAATGAGAAGGGTTAAACAGCGAGAGAGATGCCTTTGCTTTGTAGAGAGGGTTGGGAAGCTTGCACAGGATCTGTCTCCATTGCATCTGGTGAAGATTAGCACTGTTTGCTGAAGTCCTCCAGAGAAATAATCTGAAGTATAAAATAAACCAACATGAAGCTTATGTTTTTATACAGAGCAATATGTGATCACTTGCCTGTGCAATGCTATGCATAACTAAAATTGAATCAATATACATAAAAAAGAGAGTGGTGGAGCAGAGAGGGAGTGAGCTAAATTTTTTGATATCTTCATGATAGGAGTTTCAATTAGGGCTGTCAAGCAATTAAAAATTAATTGTGATTAATCGCACAGTTAAACAATTTAAATATTTTTGGATGTTTTCTACATTTTCAAATATATTTCAATTATAACACAATACAAAGTGTACAATGCTCACTTTATATTTATTTTTGATTACAAGTATTTGCATTGTAAAAAAACTAAAATAGTATTTTTCAATTCACCTAATACAAGTACCAAGTACTGTAGTGCAATCTCTTTATCATGAAAGTTTAACTTACAAATGTAGAATTAGGTATAAAAAACTGCATTCAAAAATAAAACAATGTACAATTTTAGAGCCTGCAAGTCCACTCAGTCCTATTTCTTGTTCAGCCAATTGCTCAGACAAACAAGTTTATTTACATTTGCAGGAGATAATGCAACCCGCTTCTCGTTCACAATATCACCTGAAAGTGAGAACAGGGTTCTCGTGGCACGATTGTAGCTGGCTTGCAAGATATTTGTGTGCCAGATAGGGTGACCAGACAGCAAGTGTAAAAAATCAGGAAGGGAGTGGGAGGGTAATAGGAGCCTATATAAGAAAAAGACCCAAAAATCCGGACTGTCCCTATAAAATTGAGACATCTGGTCACCATAGTGCCAGATGTACTAAAGATTCATATGTCCCTTCATGCTTCAACCACCATTCCAGGGGACATGCATCCATGCTGATGGTGGGTTCTGCTCAATAACAATCCAAAGCAGTGTGGACCGATGCATGTTCATTTTAATTATCTGAGTCAGATGTAGGGTTGCCAACTTTCTAATTGCACAAAACCAAATGGCCCTGCCCCAAGGCCCTGCCCCTACTCTTCTCCAAGGCCCTGCCCTCGCTCGCTCCATTCACCCTCCCCACATTGCTCATGCTCCCCACCTGGGGGAGGGGAGGGGTGCAGGACGGAGGGTGAGGGCTCTGGCGGTGGGTGCAGGCTCTGAGGTTGTGGTGTGGGAGAGGGCTCCAGGCTGGGGTAGGGATGTGGGGGTATGGGTTTTGGGCTAGGGGTGCAGGCTCCAGGTGGGGCCAGAAATGTGGGATTCAGAGTATGGGAGATGGCTCTGGGCTGGGGCAAGGGGTTGGGGTGAGGGGTGAGGATGCCCATTGGGGGGGGCTCCTGGCTGAGGCCAGGGATGGGGAGCAGGAGAGGGTCTGGGCTGAGGCCAGAAATGAGGGGTTCAGGGAGCAGGAGAGGTCTCTGCGCTGAGGCAGGGGTTTGGAGTGCAGAGGGGTGAGAACTCCAGCTGGGGTGGGACCATGGATGAGGGGTTTGGGTGCAAGAGGGGGCTCGGGGATGGAACAATGAGGGGAGTACGGGCTCCAGCTTGGGCTGTAGGTGCAGGGCAGCGGTTTGGGTGCGGGAGAGGGTGAGGGGTCCCGGTGGTGCTTACACAGAGCTAGGGCAGGCAGGGGGACATACAATTCTTCCCCAAGGAGTTCAGTCACAAATTTAATTAACACATTATTATTTTTTAACAAGCGTCGTCAGGATGAAAGCATGTCCTCTGGATGGCAGCCGCAGCATGAAGGCACATATGAATGTTTAGCATATCTGGCATGTAAATACCTTGCAATGCCAGCTACAAAAGTGCCATGCAAATGCCTGTTGTCACTTTCTGGTGACACTGTAAATAAGAAGAGGGCAGCGTTATCGCCTGTAAATGTAAACAAACTTGTTTGTCTTAGCGATTGGCTGAACAAGAAGTAGGACTGGTTGGACTTGTAGGCTCTGAAGTTTTACATTGTTTTGTTTTTGAGTACAGTTAGTTAGCAAAATCTGCATTTGTAAATTTCACCTTCATGACAGAGATTGCACTACAGTACTTGTCTGAGGTGAATTGAAAAATACTATCTTTTGTTTATCATTTTACATTGTAAATATTTGTAATAAAAATAATACTTTGATTTCAATTACAACACAGAATACAATATATATGAAAATGTAGAAAAAAAATCCAAAATATTTAATACATTTCAATTGGTATTCTATTGCTTAACAGTGAGATTAAAACTGAGATTAATAGCCATTAATCTTTTTGCGTTAACTGTGATTAATCAGCAGCCCTAGCTTCTACAAACGTACGTATCTTGTGATCAACACTAAAAAGAGGTATTAACTTTAAACTAATTACTTGAAGGGTTTATATGTGGTCTGTTCCCAAAAATCACATTATGGGGATTGCACAAATGTTAATATAATTAGAGCTGGGCAAGAAACCGTTTTCTGGTACCAAGAAGCTTTCTGAGATTTCAAAAACCTTCTTGTTCTGCACTGGGATAAACCTAAGACCTTTCTTGAACATTCCCTAGCCCAGTGGGTAGGACACTCTCCTGCAATGTGGAAGACCCTTCTCCATTCCAGGCAGAGAAGGGAATTGTACACGAGTCTCCTATGACAGTAATGTAACTACTGAGCGAAAGGAATCCCCCCACCACAACCATCCCTCCTCTGGGCAGCTAGTCCACCGTGGCTTTTGTCAAAATGCCCAAAATTTACCTGAAAAATGTCAGGTAGAAATGAAATATTTCATTTAGAATTTTTTTCAAACTTTTGGTTCACTGAAAATTTGATTTTTTTTTTTTTTTTTGCTCAACTTGAAACTAAACTGTTCTTGATTATTTCAGAATTACCAGCAAACAAAAGAGTATTATTTGCATAGCTCTTCTCAGCACTTTGCAGGACTAAGACCTGGAACAGAGCTCCATACTTGTCTGAAGCAGAATGGATTAATCATTTAAGGTATACGTGTGTGACGGAACAACTGTCAAGATCTCTAAAAGATCGTGCTCTTCGGCTTAGTTCCATGAATATGCAGATCAACCTCAAGTGCATATAGCTATACACTATTTTTGTTTGTTGTTCATTTTCTGGAAGACATAGCCATCTGTTCTGTCCATGCTGTTGGCAAGTTTAGGCACATAATTTCCATTTGAGTGTAAGGTCCCTGCAAATATATAATGTTGATTTGCAAAATAATATTGTGTTTACCCCTCTTTTTGCTGCCTTTTGTTGTTTAATAATGGCCTCAAGGGCATTTAAAAAAAATCTGATTTATTTTTATACTATTGCAAGAACAGAGCAGTCAGGTCTTATCTTGCCTTTTTTTGCGGGAGGTCTCTAGAATCTAGGGAGCTCTCTCAGACCTTGGCTGAAGTGAGGGGCTGTCCAGCAAATCAAGGTTTTAAACAAACTAAAAATCCATTCCTCTCTGGATTTCTCAGATCTTTGTGATGCTGTAATTTCACTAATGCTGAAATCATTCATAAAGAATTCCAGCAAAAGGACAGTAGACAAGACTTGAGATTTCTAATGATAGAAAAACAAGCAGGGGAAAAATAGCCGGAAATTAAAGGGAGTTTCTCTGCATTTAGTTAAGTGAAATGGAAACTGACCCAGTGTGAATAAATGTTAAAACAGCATGATAGCTTTAACTAACTATTTCAAGGGAGTCACTATTAAGGTACTGCAGGGTACATTTTTAGAGCATGTCTGTTATAAGTGGATCTGATGGATAGATTTCATTAGCTGGGAGAAATAGAAGAGTATTTAAATCCCAGCCCAAGCACTTCCTTGGTCACTTGATACAAAATCAAGATAAGGAAGGGAATTTGCACCATTTGTCATTCTTGTAAAGGCTTCAGGCTGCATCATGAGGGTGAGCACTGATCAGATGTGGTGCTTAGGCATCAAGGAGAGAAGTCAGTGACAGCAGAACATGTACTCTATGTGTATAATTGTGTAGCAAAAAGGTGAAGCAGACAATAGGTCTGTTGCCTTTGTAAGCTAAGATCTAAGTGAGTTCTTAGACACACGCAGCCAGTGAAACACATTAGCCTTTTTCCATGGTCTTAGCTGTACCACACTACCGAAATAATATACAAGAGAGGAGTAAATAACTGAAACTTGCTGTCTGCTAAAAACTTCTCAAGGAAGGCAGAAAATTGGAAAGAGTACTGCCCCGTCCATCTTCCCTTTTAGGATTTATTGGTGGCAGATAGATATGCTAAAAGTAATGACAAAAGTTAAAAAAGGAAAAGAAATATATTGCCACAGGATTAGCTGTCCTACATGGCTGTGCTAATACAAAGGGAAGCTAGAGCAGTCTGACTGCCATGCATATTTGTCATTAGAATTTGTATCTAAGACCTCATGCTTCAAATGAAAATTCCATGTCTAAGCTTGCCAACAGCATGTACAGAAAAAAATGGCTATATTTTCCAGCAAAATAGGTGAGTTAACATGTAGGTTTAGGAATAACTTAAGAATTATTCATGTGCTTTGTCTCTCTTCCCTCCCCTTAAACAAATTGGGCACTAAAGTCCAGTCAATTTGTGGAAATTGCTGCTGTTCTAGGAGCTATAAAAATGGCAGTTTGGAATGAACTGTCAGATTTAGTAATCAGCACAGCTGACTAGGCTAGACATAGTTTTCTTACCTTTCCCCTTAACTGGGAAGCAATGGAATGAAAAATATTTCTAGAAGAGAGCCATTAAAGAAAGCATATATTAGCTACAGATCAGTGAGAAGAGAGCTTGGCTAGAAAATGAAATAAAAGGTCATTCCAAAAAGTGTGAAATTGAAGGATTAATCCTGCTGCCAGTGAAGTTCATAGGAGTTCTTCAGTTGATTATACTGGTAACAGGATTGGGTCCTAAAATGATACTGTTGCAAGGGATTTGGAGCCATACTGTATAAGGCTGCTGTGAGAGCTGTCCCCTGATCTCACAGGAAATAGATATCAAGCAGTGTTTTACACTTTTATGACGTTGTTCCTAACTAATTCCCCTTCTTTACCATTCACTTAGGGTGGGGTTGCCAACACTCCAGGATTGGCATGGAGTCTCCAGGAATTAAAGATTAATCTTTAATTACAGATTATGTCGGGGCGGGTAAACTTTTTGGCCTGAGGGCCACATCGGGTTTCGGAAATTGTATGGAAGGCCGGTTAGGGGAGGCTGTGCCTCCCCAAACAGCTAGGCATGGCCCGGCCCCCAACCCCATGCTTGACAGTCCCGCTGGGACCAATGCCCCATCCACCCCCCCCCCGCTCACTGTCCCCTGACCTTCCCCAGAACCCCCATCCCTGACTGCCCCCCAACACCCCATCCAACTCCCCCCTTTCCTTCCTGTCCCCCCAGGACCCATCCAACCACCCCTTTTCCCTGTCCCCTGACTGCCCCCGGAACCCCTGTTCCTGACTGTCCCCCAATGCCCCATCCAACCCCTCCTCCTTCCTGACTGTCCCCCCAGTACCCCTGCCCCATTCAACCCCCCTGTTCCCCACCCTCTGACCGCCCCGACCCCTATCCACACACCCACCCCCTGATCAGCCCCCCAAATTCCCCTGCCCTCTATCCAACCCCACCGCTCCCTGTCCCCTTACTGCGTTGCCTGGAGCATCGGTGGCTGGTGGCGCTACAGCCACACCGCCCAGAGCACCAGAACAGGCAGCCGCGCCTCCGGGCTGGAGCCAGCCATGCCACCGCGTAGCACAGAGCACCAAGTCAGGCTGCAGCTCTGCAGCTGTGCTGCCCCAGGAGCTCGCAGCCCCGCCGCCCAGAGCATTGTGCTGGTGGCAAGGTGAGCTGAGGCTGCAGGGGAGGGGGAATAGCCAGGGAGGGGCCGGGGGCTAGCCTCCCGGGCCAAGAGCTCAGGGGCCAGACAGGAGGGTCCCGAGGGCCGGATGTGGCCCACGGGCCATAGTTTGCCCACCGCTGGATTATGTCATGTGATGAAATCTCCAGGAATATATCCAATCAAAATTGGCTACCCTAACTTAGGGGTTTATTCAGCATCCATTGAAGTCGATGGAAAAGGTTCCCATTGACTTTGTACACGCTGGATTTGGCCCTCAAATGACAGGAATTACTTAAGATTTGAATAAATGGATTGTAGCAGCATATCCTAGTTTTCTCAGTACCTAGCCAAATCAGCACCAGATGAAGTGTTGCTCAGCTACTGAATTAAGATGAATCAATATAAAGCAGCTGTAAACTGCTTTAAGGGATTCTGCACAAGGGTTTGAACCAGTATAAATCAATGTTATAAACAGATCTTAGTTAGTGATACAACTTGTTTGTGTTTGATGAAGGCTTCATACTGTAGGGAATACAAGAATGTAGAGAGACAGTGTGGGGAGGGAGAGGGTTAAACTAAAGACATATTCTACAATCAGTAAATGTGTATCTAATTGTTTTTAGATCAATATTAAGGGGGGGGGAGATAAGCCTTTTACAGTATAAAGGATAGGAGTACTTGTGGCACCTTAGAGACTAACAAATTTATTAGAGCATAAGCTTTCGTGGACTACAGCCCACTTTGCTCTAATAAATTTGTTAGTCTCTAAGGTGCCACAAGTACTCCTGTTCTTTTTGCGGATACAGACTAACACGGCTGCTACCCTGAAACCTGTCAGTATAAAGGATGTTAGTCTGAATAGGCATTTC
The DNA here is from genome assembly GCF_011386835.1 of Chrysemys picta bellii. Lineage (NCBI taxonomy): Eukaryota > Metazoa > Chordata > Testudines > Emydidae > Chrysemys > Chrysemys picta. The sequence goes on along the minus strand of NC_088794.1, from coordinate 68,517,896 downwards.
TGATATAGTTAAATGTACTGTTCCTGTGTCTGACAAGAGACGAGTACAAGCCCAGACAGTGTAATTCTCCAAAGGTTATAAAACTAAACATGCCAAAGAAAATAGAGGATTTACATGTGTTTTTTTCAATGTCAGTTTTTTTTGTAATGAGGGATGTCAAAAGAACACAAAGCAAAGCATAAATAAGAGGATCACTATATTCACCTATAGCACCATTGATATTGTTGATATTTGGCTTTGGTTATTTTCTTGCCAAGTGTCTAATATTTCTGAGGAGGAGAATCTGACCTGGCAGAGAGACGATGGTCTCTAAGTAAGGAAATACTGACTTTGGACTAAGTGATAGCTAGGGTGACTACAGGGTAAGTATGTAATGGGATGAGCTATTACTGCTGCCAATTCTAGTTGTATCCCTGCCTCTTTCATTTTATAAAGAAAACTCTCACTGCCTCTAGGAATACTTTCCCTGTCTCCTAACCCTTGATGTGTTTTCTCCCTTATTGTAACCTCCCATCCTCTGAACCTTCTTTTATTTTTCTTCACCTTGTATTTCTTCTCTGTGAACATTGTTGCATATGTTAAGCAGTAAAAAATGAATGACTAATTGAAATTGACAGATGTTAAATGGGACTCAGTATATGCAATTAGGGCCAGGTTTTCAAAAGACCTGTTCTCCCATTTTGATGGCTCAATTAAATGGTCAGCCTTTCAATAAATCTCAGCTGTGTTATCACTGGGAGTTGCTGGAGCACTTCTGAAAATCTGGCTCTTAACCTTTATTAAAAATTAAATAAAAGGAAAGAACTGTTAACCTCCTAATTCACATGTCACTTGTGCACATTTAATTGGATATTTTAATTCCCTCTGAAATTGCAATGTAAGTAACTGGTGGGTCACTGATTTCTGTGGGTGACAACTTAAGAAGAGAGATTCCTTCATCTGTTTTGGGCCAGCTGAAAACCAGTTAAAAATTGCTGCTGTTGCAGAACAGGAAGTACACTTTGGTTTCTTGGGAGACTTGACATCGATTCATTCTTGTCTTGTGGCTTTTCTGTTTTTAAAATTAAGTTATTTGGACAGAAAATGTGTTGATCTTTCTGTATGGAAAACAAGAATGTGTGCTCTTCCCATTCCTTACCAATGACTGCCTATCATGGGCTGTCCACTCCATGCAAGGCCCGAAGGGTTAAAATAGGCCAGTTCACATACACGCTGCACCTGCAGGAGAGCTGAGGCCTGCTAATGGTTGATGAAGCCCAACTGTGGGGGGGGAGGAAGCTAAAATAGGCTTATAAAGAGAGGAAGTTGGTGCTCAGAGAGGGCTTCAGGGAGGAGCTCTGCAGTCACTCCCTGAAGTGGAGAGGAGCTACAAGAAGGCATTCTAGGGGGAGAGGAAGCCTTGGGATCCTGCCTTGGATGGCTGATTCTGGTAAGAAGCTGAAAGGGGGAAGTAGTCATGGGGAGCAGAGGAAGCTCTAGTAGTAACCCAGAGTTGTGCAAAAAGTTAGCAAGAAGTCTAGGGAAGCAGCAACAGGGTCTGGGAGTTAGCAGGCCATAGTTGCTGGGTCCTTGGCCTGGAACCTGGAGTAATGGGTGGGCCTGGCTTCCCCTACTAGCTTCTGGAAAAGTGGCACAGGATCTGGCCCTGGAGTGGAAGTCTGGCCCTGGAGAGGGGCATGAGGACAGCTGATCCAATGATACCCAGAAGGGGAGGACTATAGAGTGACTTGGCTGCAGGGCTGAGTCACTGAGGGAGCACTTGTGAGTCCTGGAGAGTGAGGAGAGTCATAATGTGAGGAAGTGGGGGGGAGGGTGTCAGATCTGAATGGAGCTAATTTCCAGATGTGGCCATAAAGAGGCATCTAATAGTGAGTGAGCCACATGATGCTGCCCCAATAGAAAGTGGGTGCTGCTGATCACATGGGTTAGCATAATTTGAGCATAAACGAAGCAGCAAGATAAACTTGCTATTTAGCCATTCATATGCTTTGTGTGAGCTTGCACAGACACACAGGTATAGGCAGTACCATAGAAGTCATTGCAGTTGAAAAAATTGTTTGCTATTTTGTGAATAATATTTTTGGAGTACACCTTGGTGTTTTCCTATTCCAAAGAGGAAACAGCTTGCACAAGTCAGGAACTGTAACTTCAGTGACAATGAAAAAGTCATGATTTTGCCCATAAAAAAACTTTACCATATTCAAGGTGAGAACACTGTTATTGTTAGACCTTTGTAGCAAATTTGCAAATTCTCATGAATATTATCCACAGTTTCACAAGTGCTTTTTGAGTTTTTTCAAATTCTAAAACACACAGAGAAGGCCCAATTTTGGTGGGCCAGATTGTGCCATCAGGTTATAAGTAGAATTCCCCACAGACCTCAATGCAGAGTTCTTTTAAAAATGATAGTACAATATGGCCCAGATCTATTTGCAGTGAATTTTGTGAAATGTCACCAAGAATGAATGATGTGAAGCTGGAAAAAATAAAGTAAATTTCACCATATTTTTGCTTTCAATATAAAAATTTCAGCCAACTCTAATTTGCTCCTGGGCCCCAAATTCACTGGTTGGTTCACTTTTGGTTATTTATGAGGTAATTAATGCAGCATTGTGTGTCCACAGCAATTCATGGTTCAAATAATTGTCTGCAGGTTAGTAGCACCATGACATACACTTTTCACTAGCTAAAGTATTGTTTATTTCAAATTTTGACCACACCATAAAAAAGTTATGCAAATTATTCTCACATCCTCAGTTTATTCAATTTATTAATAAATAACATTATACTCTCTGTGTATCCCTGTTCAAATTTGTGGCACTACTAATATAGGAGCATATGGGAGGACAAGGAAACTTCTTATGCCAGCCAACGGGTAACAGCACAGCACAGGAAGCAGATTCCACAGTTATTTCCCCTACTGCACAAATGGATGGGAGGAAGCAGAACTGGGTGTGGGATGAGCTTCACACCTTCCCTAACCAATCTGATGGCAGGTGCAGCTGGGCTGGGTGATGGAGAAACATACATTGCACCCCATAGAGACCTGATGAGGCTTATCCCTTGGAGCAGCAGGGTAACTGAGCCTTGGCTGCTCCAGGGACAGCACAGCAATGTGCTGCTGCTTGTGTGGGCATATCCCAGTCATGAATGATCTAACCCTCTGAGATAATAGCTGTATATTGACTTACAGCAGTCCACCACTAACCTTGGTCTTTGTTATCGAACAAATCTATATAGTCTGATAAATATTGTGTTTTTTAACTTAAGAAATCACAAATGCGGCCCATACCAAACCATACACTGGACAACAGGAGATTAATGAGCTAATGTGGGCTCAGGTGGTTCTGCCCTATTGCACCTGTGAGAAGTGTTAGGGTTAGAGGGAGGAGCTTAAAAAGGAGAGCCAGAGATCAGTTGATGGCAAACCAGGGAGGAGAGCAAACCTTCAGCTCCTGAAGAGGGGGCTGACTGAAGGTGGGAAGTGACCACTGCCCGATGGCCCCTCCCTGAGCAAAAGGAGGGTTGGATGCTGACTCAAGTTGAGAGGGAACCATTCCTCTCTATTATCTGTGAACTCAATTTATGTTCATTGACTACTGGTTTGGTCCACTAACTACAGAGGAAAGGGAAAGATTTAAAACTGATCTGGTTGGAGGGCTAAGTCACAGGAAAAGGCTACACACTAGACACCTGGAGCGGCCGTCAGCTGGAGGATACCCAATGGGGAGGGAGCTGCTGTGCCACACCTGGCCAGAAGGAGGCACCTGTAGTGAGTCAACCTTTCACAAACCCCTGTCCTGTTGTAATTTAAATTGACAATAACATTTCAAATACAATGGAATGCTCTTCCTTGTATAAAATTAAATACTAATAAAATTCTACTCTCCAAAGCACGACACAACTTCTCTGACTCTCAATATACTCTCCCCCTCAATTGTTTGGAATTAAAAAAGGGTCTGTCAGCACCAGTGTGCTGGCAGACTTGATGTGAAGTCTGATTTCCATACCTGAGGGCCCTCTCAAAAAATATCTTGCTGGCAGCCCTCCCACATTTGAGTGCCTGCACTAATCTCAGCTGCTGTAGTATGATATTGGAAAATAGATGGTCTTTTGGGTAATTGAACAGTAGACTGTGATGAGTCTGAGGGCTGGCCTACATACAGTTTTTATTCACTAGTTTAGAAACAGATGTAGTTGGATCAGTGCAGCTCGCTAGTGTAGAAGGAATTATACTGGTATAAATCTAACATCTAGCTTACTTTGGTGATTTTACACCAATATAACTGGGCCCACATTAGGGGGGGGTTGAACTGATACAACTATAAGTGTTTTTAAACCAATGTATAAAAACTGTATGTAGACTAGCTCTCACTCTTCAATTCCAAATGCAGGTGAATTTAGTGAGGTGCTCTGCAATTTTAAATATCAACTAGGTATCCCCCTAGCCTAGTGCAGGAGACTCATAACTGTTAATGTATTTGTTTGTCATCCTTTTCTAACAGCTCATGTCTGTGCAATATAATAGGATTTACATTTGGGCAAAGATGTCTGTGGTAGCTTGGTGACTTTCCACCTAGGGAAAAACATTAACTTAGAATGTTCTCTTCTATCATGAGAACTTCTCTTAGGCACACTGGAGTTCCTTAATGAGTCTGTCATTTTCTTCATAATTTGACAGGTGTTTGTAGGCTAATTAATATGATATACAACAGTTTGTGCACCAGTGATGTGAAACATTAATGGTGTTGCTGAGAGATTATGAAATGTCATTAGCATGTCTTGCTAACATTACCAGGCATTATTTCCTATAGCTTGTGCAAACAGCTCTTCTGAACTCTCACAAGAAATCTTGTGGGGGCAAACTGACTGTAATTAATTACTATTGTTGGCCAAGTATTGTGCTAGACTTTAATAGAATCATAATGCTGTCTTGACCAGTTACTGTAACTATTTCTGTGTTTGAGGAAGAGATGGTCTTTTCTGTTGTAGATAGCTATCTTAGCCACAGTAGAAGACTCTAAAGAACTGGGTTAGGTTGCTGGGTCTCCGGGTTAAGTACCTAACTTCCTCCACAGACTTCCTGTGTGATTTTGGGCTAATCCCTTTTTAAAAGGGGACTGGATCCACAGATGATGTAAACTGACACAGCTCCACTAAAACTAAGTCTTTGAGGCATGAGCCAGGAAAGCCATTCATTCTCCTCTTGCTGATCTAGAAATTGGAAAAAAATTTCAAAGGTCAGGGTGGGTCAAATTAGGTAAAAAGGACATGGCTCTCTGGATTGCTAGGTTGTCCTAATGATCAATCTCCATCAATGCACTCAGTCATCTAGATTTTTCCAAAAGCAAATGTTATAACAAGACTGTGGTACCCAGTCACTGCTGTACCACTTTACTGAGTGGGTCCCTACCACTCTGCAGAAAGCCATGTTCAGTGTATGGTTTAAACACTAGGGTTTAGAAAGAACTGAGTCCCAGAAAACTGTGGGCTCACTAAAGGTACACGATCATCTGTGCAGAGGTTCTGTGCTTCTGTAGCTTGCCCACCCTTGCAGCTTCCTGCTGGTGTAACTTTTATTGCCGGGAACCACACACCCCCCCTTGCCCAAGGAGTCACTTTTAAAAGAGTGGTGTGGGTTTCTGTAGGAGAGAGCTTGGGCTATATTAACTTGCCTGTGGATTCCCCAACTCATCCTGCCTACCCCCCCACACCTGGAACATTGGTTATATGAAGGGCCTTCAGCAGAGGGCCCCAACTCCCAGCCTTGTGTCCCTCTCTGTGAGATGGGGGAGAATCTCACAAGGAGGAGGAAATCTTCTGCACATGTATCTTAGGAAGATGTTAAAACGATTTCTCCCCATTTCTGTCAATATTTTCTGCCAATATTTTAAAATTGGCTCTAGTGCCTGTATGGCAGGAGACTAAGTTCTCTGCAGAATTTCAGTTTTTGAGCAGAAATTCAAATACTGAAGTGTTCTGGTCAAAAGGTAAGTCTTCAATTTTGAAATGTTGCCATGATGCCTCGTGGGAGTTGTAGGTTGGGTGTCTCATGCTTCTGTTGTACTCTATAAGTAGGTTGGTCAGAATTCAATTTTTATTTTTAATATCAATGTTTACTTTTAAGCATATTTAAAAAAAGTGTTTTTAAATTTTCATAGTTGCAGTAAATTATGGAAGTGGGGTCAGACAATGTCTAATTTTCTTAAGTGAGAAATCGCTCTTTAAAAAATATCAAAATTGCACTTCAAAGTAAAATTACCTGCCAACAAAAGACATGGAAAAAGGAATCTCTGACAAAGAGGATAATGTTGGGAGGAGGTGGAAGGATGTGAAATAGTGTAGTCACAGTGAATAAGAGCAGTGCAGTTGAGAACGGTGCTAAGCATGTTTCTATTGTGAATACTTGTGACATGAGTGAAGATTAGAGAGAATTGAAGTTTGTCAATCATACTAGAGATGAAAGTAGCAGCAAAGCTACCCAAAGTGAAGATGTAATTAGTCCAGATTCTTGGGTGGTATTTTGGAAGGCCAGATGAGAGAGAAAATTTTTTATTTTTTTTAAAGAGAAACTAGTTATTATAAGATAGGCAAGAACAATCTCTTAATGGAGAGATTGCATTATGAAGCAACAGATGTTAGTAATGCAGCACATATGTTAATTATACTGAGACTTTTAACACTACTAAGAAAAATGTACTAAATTTTGAAAACTAATAGCTAGACCAAGTGCAATGTGACATCCCAGGCCATGTCTACACTAGCACGTATGTTGAAAATAATCACACTCCCTGCATGACAAGTTTTGCTGGCATAAGTGCTCGTGTGCACATCTCTGTGTCGGTGAGAGCCACTCATGCTGACTTAACTTCTGCCACTCGTTGAGCTGGTTTTATTATGTCGAAGGAAGAGCTCTCTCCTGTTGGCATAACGTGGCTACACAAGTAATCTTACAGTGGCACAACTGTCTCGGTACAGCTGAAAGCTTCTACTGAGACAATGTCTACACTTACATCTCTAATATTTAACTTACCAGGAGTCTTAAAACAGATATTGAATTACAGAATAAATAGTTAACTGACTATTTCACTCGCTCTCTCTGAAATCTCCTATGTGCCCACATTGTATCATTTATCATATTTGTAGAGAAATGCAAAAGAGGTCATTGTCTGCAGTAATTATGTCTACATCTAAATGTGTACAGTTTCTTGATGAGACTGCTATTTTCCTAAGGTAGAAACCAGCTCCAGTTGAATATACTGACATCAAAGTGCAGCTATACAACTTGAGAAATTCACCTAAGCTTATCATCTAAAACATCCATTTCTAAAACTGGAGCCAATGGCATCTTTCAGATGTGTCCTGAGTATCTTCCAGAGTTAAGACCAAAGTGGAAAAGTGTCTCAATGATCATCTGTTTCCTGTGAGAGTTGGTGATGCATCAGGTACAATGAGCTGGAAATCCAATATTCCTCAATGTATTTGTTCACTTCCCTGAGAGTCTCACTTGATACTTTATAGTGAGTTGCTTGGAGTTCTGTGCTGCTCTAGAGGATGACACTGGAGTAAATAAAATAAAATATATATTTAAAAAAATCAAACTCTTGGCATTTTTATAGCTTGAAAATCAGAAGGAGCTTATTGAATGTGAGCTTGTATCTGAAATGAGTGAGCAAAATTCTGTCCTCCAATGCCCTTAAATATAACTTTCACCTAGTTATTTGCTTGTAAATGGACTTATCAGAAACATTAAGTTATAGTAATATATGTATCAATGTGACCAAGAACAAGTATCTTATATGATAATATTTCCCTAGCTTGTGAGGATTAATTAGTTAATCTTTATTAGTGATTTGAAGGTGAAGTGTGCATGTATTTGCTTAGTGTTTTGTTCTATGGTCTTCCATTCAGCAAAGCCAAATGAAGTATCATAAATACTCCAATATATTTTTGGCTCCCAGATTAGAGTGGCAAAGATTGATTCAATGAAGTTTAAAAAAAAAATCACTAGTCCAAAGCAAACAATTTTTGTTGTTGTTGCTGAGACTTTCTTTTACACTTATAGAAACTCTGAGAAGCTTTAGGTTTTTTTTTTTTTTTTAGGTCTCTTTCTTTCAAATCCATGGTGGTTGAGGAAGGAGTTACTGTGGAAAAGGCATTTAGTTCTGCTAAGCACAATGAAAAATGCCTCAAGGCAATTTTCAATAAATATGCACAAGGATGCATAGCAGTTAGTTTTATGAGATTCTTGCCTCTACGCTATATAGCTTTGTGTTCCTGAAAGATGTTCCTTTTTAATGCAAATGAGATAACCCTAACTTTTAGCACAGAGCACTCACTTTTGTGTTTTTGCTTTGCTTTATACACTTCCAGTTCTCCATAGCTGCTGCTGTTGTACTCTACAGTATAACTGTGAAGAAAGCATGAGGCCCCAGTCCTGTAGGGTGCACAGCTCCCTCCATTCCCGCTCAAGCTGAGAACTCTCAGCACCTCACTGGAGGCTCCTCTGTGCTTCCTGAAAAGCAATATTGCTTTTTTCTCTTGCCCCTCTTTCTCCACACTTATGTACCATTAGGATTTATTTTAATTAACAGAGTATCAGCCACAAAATCCCTGCCTGATCTGTGCATCTTCCTATTTCACAGGTACCCTATAGAGTTTTTTTGTTTTTTTTCCCCATCCTGTTAAATTGAGTGTTGTATCTACACTTTTTATTTCAAATATAGTACTAGTAAAAAGCATCAGAAGGTTGGCAGCCTGCGGAGGCTGAAATTATCTAGTCTCGGACAGACAAAGAAGTGGGCCTGATTCTCCTCTCATTTAAACCAAATTTATGCTGGTGCATCTCCACTGATGTCCATGGAATTACTTCTGACATGCATCAGAGTAAATGAGAGGAGAATCGGGTCCAATGTTTGTACCAACTGCTCCACCAATGTGCTTGATGCATCTCTAGGGAGAGAAGTTCATTTTCCATACCCTTGGCCGTTCTAGCAAGCTGGCTAACAAAGGTGATTAGGGCCAAATAATGTGGTGGTAGCTCTGAGGGGTGAGCTAAACTGGGACCTGCCTTTCATAAATGTGGCTGAATAGACATTTGGTCTTAAGGTATTGTGCTCACTGCTGATCTGTGCTAGATTTGTGTCAGTCCCCTAGGTTTGTAGGGCTAAAGTTTAAGCTCCACTTGTACCCAGCCTCCACTTGGGTACATACAAAATTAAGCATACTACCCACACACACGCACAGTTGTAAACACTGGCATGTCCATTTTAAATGTCATAATTCCTATATATGCATAACTGGTAGAATTTTTAAACCAACAAAACCCCTTTGTACATTCACGGTGTCAGAACTGGTCACACAATGACCAGGGTCTGAAAATCCACATCTTGTATGTATATGGTTGTCTAGGGATGTGCCTTTCAGACTAATACAGGTATATGATGTGAACAGTATGAAGACAGTTTTGTCACCTAAACTGTACACCTACCACCATTGTTGCAGTTTCTTTAGTGGCTTTGTTTACTTTCAGTATTGTCATTCATTCATGCCTTGCTTGGGGCTTCTGGCAAAGCCACCATTGATCTGGTATGATTAGGTAGATTGACTTCTTTTATGAAAGCAAAAAAGAATGAATAATAAGGACCGATTAAGATGGATGATTGTTAATAACAACATTATTACATTACTATTATGTGGACCCAATTCTCCACTGTTACTCATATTTAATATCCACATCAATCAGCCTGCTTGCGAAATAAGGCATAGGTGCTGGAACTAGGAGTGCTGGAGGTGCTGCCACACACCCCAGTTTGAAGTAGTTTCCATTATATGCAGGGTTTACAATTTGGTTCAATGGCTCTCAGCACCCCCACTAAAAATTGTTCCGGCACCCCTGAAGTAAGGTGGTGGTGAATGTGAGTGAGGACCGTAGAATCTGGCCCAAAATTACTTGAAAGTATTTGTATTATTATTGCTGTAAGCTGTTATGGAATAAGAGGGAATGTTCTCTCATGGATTGGTAACTGGTTAAAAGATAGGAAACAAAGGGTAGGAATAAATGGTCCGTTTTCAGAATGGAGAGAGGTAAATAGTGGTGTCACCCAAGGATCTGTACTGGGACCAGTCCTGTTCAACATATTCATAAATGATCTGGAAAAAGGGGTAAACAGTGAGGTGGCAAATTTTGCCGATGATACAAAACTACTCAAGATAGTTAAGTCCCAGGCAGACTGTGAAGAGCCGCAAAAGGATTTCACAAAACTGTCTGACAGGGCAACAATATGGCAGATGAAATTCAATGTTGATAAATGCAAAGCAATGGACACTGGAAAACATAATCAAAATAATGGGGTCTAAATTAGCTGTTACCACTCAAGAGATTTTGGAGTCATTGCGGATAGTTCTCTGAAAACATCCACTCAATGTGCAGTGGCAGTCAAAAAAGCGAACAGAATGTTGGGTATCATTCAGAAGGGGATAGATATGACAGAAAATATCATCCTGCCTCTATATAAATACATAATACGCCCACATCTTGAATACTACATGCAGATATGGTCGCCCTATCTCAAAGATATATTGGAATTGGAAAAGGTTCAGAAAAGGGCCACAAAAATGATTAGGGGTATGGAATGGCTTCCATATGAGAAGCAATTAATAAGACTGGGACTTTTCAGCTTGGAAAAGAAACGGCTAAGGGGAGATATAATAGAGGTCTATAAAATCATGACTGTTGGAGAAAGTAAAAAATTAAGTGTTATTTACTCCTTCTCGTAACACAAGAACTAGGGGTCACCAAATGAAATTAATAGGCAGCAGGTTTAAAACAAACGGAAGTATTTTTTTTTCACAGTCAATCTCTGGAACTCTTTGCCAGAGGAAGTTGTGAAGATCAAGAATATAACAGGGTTCAAAAAAGAACTAGATGAATTCATGGAGGATAGGTCCATCAATGGCTATTAGGCAGGATGGGTAGGGTGTCCTTAGCCTCTGTTTGCCAGAAGCTGGGAATGGGTGACAGGGGATGGATCACTTGATTACATGTTCTGTTCATTCCCTCTGGGGCACCTGGTATTGGCCACTGTCGGTAGACAGGATACTGGGCTAGATGGTCCTTTGGTCTGACCCAGTAGGGTGGTTCTTATGCACGTAAGAGCCCTAGTCGTGGACCAGGGCTTCATTGTGCCAAGTGCTACACAAACACAGGACAAAGACAGCTCCTGCCCCAAGGAGATGACAGTTGAAATGTGAGTCAAGAAACAACAGATGGATACAAACAGATGGGGGAGCACAAGAAAACAAATATACAATATTGGTGATAGGCAATGGTCACAGTGCACTAGCAGCCTAACTATTGCCATGTTGTCTGTAGGCATCACAATCTTGTATCATTGAAATGTGCGTCAAAACTCCCACTGATTTTATTGGTGAGGGTGAGAATTTATAGATGTTTTATCCAAAGGATCTGGAGCAAAAAGAAGCTCATACCATGAAATCACTAAATATTTCAGTCTTCTTAGATAGAGAAAATGGACATCATCTGAAACAAATGCTTGGCTTGGAAGATGACACTTCATTCTTCGGCTATGCAAACATTCTCTTACTAAGATCCTTGTAAAATTGTTTTATATTTTAAGATTGTTGGGGTCTTTTAAACCTGTTGGTATTGGATCACTGTAATGCAATCCAGTTAACCAATACCAGTTTAGTGAGTAATGCCTTATCAGATCAAAGCTGATGATATATTAGTTGTTCATTGTCTGAACAATGGCAGCATGATGATGTATTACAACCTGATTCAGTGTCAAACTGCAGGAACATGTTCAGGCTGTGCAAGGTTTTTAAGTACAACAAATTAATATTAGCTTTATTATACTTGGATTAAAAACTGAGGGGGAGAGGGAATTTATCAGATGGGGGGCTCCTAAAAACTTTAATTTAAACAACTTTCTGAATTACATTAGCCTCATCAAACCAAGAATGGATTGGTTAAATATAAGATTCCTCTCTTTAAAAGGACCCCATCATGGTCCATGTAAAGGCATGAGGAAAAAAAATGATCCTTAGGAAATAAAGTAGTGGTTTTATAATGTTGTTGTTCAGTCAGTTACCTATACCATTCTGTTTGCTGACTTGCTAGATGGTTTACTGAGATAGGAAGGCTGATGTCTAAAGGCCCTATTCAATTTTTTGTCCTTGTTCACTGAATTGATATTTTTTTTCTGAAAGTAATTACCACTGACTGAATTCTGAAATCCATGAGCAGTGATGTCGGAACACTTTTATAGTGGGGGAGCTGAAAGCCATTGAACAAAACTGTAAACCCTGTATATGATGAAAGCTCCCAGCACCCCGTCCATAAGTTTTGCCTCAGCCAGGACTAAATAAAAATTGTGGAAGCATTTTGGGATTTGGCCTGATATTTATTCTATTTATCTTCAGTAGCTCTCACAATGTGATAGGCATTTTACCTGCCATGCCCTGGAGCTCAGACTCCTATAATAGGCAAAAGAAGCAGGCAGGGGGGTGACAAATAGAAGAGAGAGGTACAGGATTCAGAGTAGCAGCCGTGTTAGTCTGTATCTGCAAAAAGAACAGGAGTACTTGTGGCACCTTAGAGACTTACAAATTTATTAGAGCATAAGCTTTCGTGGACTACAGCCAACTTCTTCGGATGCATATAGAGTGGAATAAATATTGAGGAGATATATATACACACATACAGAGAGCATAAACAGGTGGGGGTTGTCTTACCAACTCTGAGAGGCCAATTAAGTAAGAGGAAAAAAAACTTTTGAAGTGATAATCAAGCTAGCCCAGTACAGACAGTTTGATAAGAAGTGTGAGAATACTTACAAGGGGAGATAGATTCAATGTTTGGCTCAGCCATTCCCAGTCCTTATTCAATCCTGAGTTGATTGTGTCTACTTTGCATATCAATTCCAGCTCAGCAGTCTCTCGTTGGAGTCTGTTTTTGAAGTTTTTCTGTTGTAAGATAGCCACCTGCAGGTCTGACATGGAATGACCAGACAGATTAAAGTGTTCTCCCACTGGTTTTTGAGTATTATGATTCCTGATGTCAGATTTGTGTCCATTAATTCTTTTGCTTAGAGACTGTCCGGTTTGGCCAATGTACATGGCAGAGGGGCATTGTTGGCACATGATGGCATATATCACATTGGTAGATGTGCACATGAACGAGCCCCTGATGGCTGATGTGATTAGGTCCTATGATGATGTCACTTGAATAGATATGTGGACAGAGTTGGCATCGGGCTTTGTTACAAGGATAGGTTCCTGGGTCAGTGTTTTTGTTCAGTGATGTGTGGTTGCTGGTGAGTATTTGCTTTAGGTTGGAGGGTTGTCTGTAAGCGAGGACAGGTCTGTCTCCCAAGATCTGTGAGAGTAAAGGATCATCTTTCAGGATAGGTTGTCGATCTCTGATGCGCTGGAGAGGTTTTAGTTGGGGCTGAAGGTGACAGCTAGTGGTGTTCTGTTATTTTCTTTGGGCCTGCCTTGAAGGGGGTGACTTCTGGGTACTCGTCTGGCTCTGTCAATCTGTTTTTTCACTTCAGCAGCTGGGTATTGTAGTTTTAAGAATGCTTGATAGAGATCTTGTAGGTGCTTGTCTGTATCTGAGGGATTGGAGCAAATGCGGTTATATCTTAGAGCTTGGCTGTAGACAATGGATCGTGTGGTGTCCTGGATGGAAGCTGGAGGCATGTAGGTAAGTGTAGTGGTCAGTAGGTTTCCAGTATAGGGTGGTATTTATGTGACCATCGCTTATTAGCACAGTAGCGTCCAGGAAATGGATCGCTTGTGTGGATTGATCTAGGCTGAGGTTGATGGTGGGATGGAAATTATTGAAATCATGGTGGAATTCCTCAAGGGCTTCTTTTCCATGGGTCCACATGATGATGTCATCAATGTAGCGCAAGTAAAGTAGGGGCGTTAGGGGATGAGAGCTAAGGAAGCGTTGTTCTAAGTCAGACATAAAAATGTTGGCATATTGTGGGGCCATGAGGGTACCCATAGCAGTGCCGCTGACTTGAAGGTATATATTGTCCCCAAATGTGAAATAGTTGTGGGTGAGGACAAAATCACAAAGTTCAGCCACCAGGTTAGCTGTGACATTATTGGGGATACTGTTCCTGATAGCTTGTAGTCCATCTTTGTGTGGAATATTGGTGTAGAGGGCTTCTACGTCCATAGTGGCCAGGATGGTGTTTTCTGGAAGATCACCGATGGATTGTAGTTTCCTCAGGAAGTCAGTGGTGTCTCGAAGATAGCTGGGAGTGCTGGTAGCGTAGGGTCTGAGGAGAGAGTCCACATAACCAGACAAGCCTGATGTTAGGGTGCCAATGCCTGAGATGATGGGGCGTCCAGGATTTCCAGGTTTATGGATCTTGGGTAGCAAATAAAAGTACAGTAGATAAAGTAGAGGTACAGGAGTACAACAAAGGGGGAAGTTAGATGGTGACAACCAATGTCTTGTTAAATTGATGTTTGGCAAAAGTGGTGTTTGATATTCCATATAGATTTACCCTTTAGCCTTGCTGTTTATGTTTGATATTCAAAAGAATTTGGCTCTTCTTGTGACACTTATGGTTCTATAAATAATAAAGAGCTCAACACCTAATGTGCTGAATAGTTCTGAAAATCTGGTAATTGATTTTGGGGCTTTTGAAACCCCACCCCTTGCAAAGTGCCTTTCTTCTGTACCTTCCCACTCTATGCACCTTCTCGCAGTAGCTGCTATCATAATGTATGTGATAGCTAGAGAGGAAGGAGGAGCTAGTGGTATGGGATTCAATTCCCTGCTCCAACTCATGGGTCCTGTGCACAACTCAGTTCTAACAACATTTTCAAAAGTGACTTGGGTTCCTGAGTGTCTGAGGCATTTCTAAAAATGGGACTAAGTGCCAAACTGACTTAGGCACTTCTCAAAATTTTACCCTTAGCCTCTCTGCCTCAGTTCCCCATCTGTAAAATCGGTGTAATGGTACTTTTCCAGTGGCGCTGTGAGAATAAGTACATTAAAGATACTTGGATACTATAGTAACGGGTGCCGTTTAAGTACCTATAATGTTTTTCACAAGAGGGCAACTGCTCTTCTTCTAATAGAATGTGAAATAACATGAAAAGGAAAGGAAAAATGCTCAGTTGTCTACAGAAGAAAGCATTCTGAAAATTTAGTTCAATTAAATACATTGGTTTCAAAATTGTAGTCTCTAAATTGTTAGGCAATTCTGAAAGAAATCTGACTTCAGTTTTCATTTAACTAGTGATCTGTGCTCTCTTTAGTTGGGAATTTATTTAGTCCTAAAATGATTTGTTTGAAAAATGAAATTCATGCAATCCTGTGTATCTATCTAGTACTAAAAATGGGCTTTCCTTATTTGGAAATTTCTCACCATGAAAGCTTCAATATGGTGTAAATCTTGTCAAGGTTAATCTCTTTAATAAATTTGCATGATTTATATCTTTATCTTGAAGACATACTTGATCCACTTGAGTATTATCTATAGCACAAAAAAGACTAATTCTATTGGTTATAGGTATGAAAATAGACCTATGTTTATGTATTCTGTGTGCCAGAGATTGAATGTATGTCTATTAAATAAACATTAGTTGAAGGCTAAACTTAAAACTCTATCTGCAAAATTTGGGAAATTTACAACTGTTTCCCATTGTAATTTTAACTCTGCCCTCTTGTTTTATTATAATATGTGATCATATAATGCTGGCTGACAGATTTATACTAGAAAGCAAATATTTTTTTCACACCACTATCTATTTGGAAGTATAGAAATTCTTTCTCCTGCATTCTTTCCCCTTCATGAGTCAATGTACGTTTCCTTTGTTTAGTGATGTCACCTACAGTTAAATAAGGTATCAGATTTTTTCCTAAAAACTGAACATTAATTTTAAACTCTTGTTGCACAATCTCTGGTGTCATTTGGTTTTGCACATATTCTGTTGCCCCTATGATGAACTAAAAACACTTTAAGGATTATAAGAAGAGGGAGAAAAATTAGTGGCATAAAAATAAATTTACCCATTCAACAGAAAAATAAGTAAAGAAAATAACTTGTCCCACACCCTGAGCATTGTAGAAACATCACAGGAATGTCTTTGTAAAATATATTAGGGGAAACTACTTTGACATTTACTTTTGACTATAACTCTGTTCTATGTGTGGGTGGTACTATAGCCCACGATAGCCTGAGTTGAGCTGAACAATTAGTTTTTCTCTTTCTCTTGCCCAAAAGGCTATGGATGGATATCCTCTCAGCCTTGCTGTTAGTACGAGATAAAGCTGCAAAGTATAAAGAACAGTTAGCTACCCTCAGAACAGTTGCTTTCTCATTACTCTAGTTCTCTTTCCACTTAGCAACATGCATATCTGATCATGAAGCAAGTCAGACACCTACTGTCTAATTTCGATTAATCCTTTCAGTTAATATCCAATTCATGAACCAACCAAAAAAACTTGTACTCAAAGACTCTGCTCACTCAATATTGTGGGAACGTTCTGCATGCTTGCATGTTATCCTTAAAGGTTACAGGGTAAAGTCTGGTTATTCAGAAACCAGTTCAAATCGGGATGCTCTGTGTGTGTGTGTGTGTGTGTGTGTGTGTGGTGTGGTGGCAGGACATAATTCTCTGTGAGAAACTTATTGGTGGTACGTATTAAACTTTGCAAAGTGTAATAGGGGTAAGTTGTATTGGCAACTGGTAGAGGCAAGTTTAATTGTTTTAGTTGGCTGGCTTCCTGATGGTGGCCTTTATTAAATTGCACAGTTGCATGTGTAGTATTAGATGTGATGTGTATATTTTTAAGCTATGTCAAAGACCCCTCAAACATATGGATAAATGCCCTCTTTTACCATTTGTATACCTTTAAATAAATAAGTGCTCACTAGCATACAAATATTTGAAATGCTGTTAAGGGTACTTGAAGCTGTGCAATGAATTGATCATAGGTAATACTGAAATTGAAGCCAGTCTGTGTTGGCCCATACAAATTCTAAATCAGTAAACCAGGATGGCAGGATAGGGACTGGGATAAGGAAATCCCTTGTTATGTGAGCTTGGTAGAATGGGATAGTTGTAACAATGGTGTTTATATGTATATAAAGGCTATAATACTCTGTACTAAGCTGTGCTGCTACTAATGGCAAGACTCCTACGTAATGCACGGGTGGCCAATATGTGGCTCCAGAGCCACATGCGGCTCTTCAGAAGTAAATATGCAGCTCCTTGTATAGGCACTGACTCCGGGGCCGGAGCTACAGGCGCCAACTTTCCAATGTGCTTGGGGTGCTCATTGCTCAACCTCTGGCTCTGCCAGAGGCCCTGCCCCCACTTCACCCCTTCCTGCCCCCTCCCCTGAGCCTGCCGTGCCTTTGCTCCTCCTCCTCCCTCTCCCTCCACCCGAGCCTCCTGCACACTGTGAAACAGCTGATCAGGAAGTGCTGGGAGGTGGGGTGGGGTGTGCAGAGCTGTTGTGGAGCTGCTGACCTATTACTGTGGCTCTTTGGCAATGTACATTGGTAAATTCTAGCTCCTTCTCAGGCTGGCCACCCCTGTAGTAATGTAAATAATACTGTCATAGACCCATGTGATATCTTCCTGTTGGAAGGACCCTGGGGGGAGAAAAATTCCTTGAGGGGATCATCCAATGTTTCTCCAAACCATTCCAAATGGGAAGACTAAGGGCTTGTCTATACTTACCGTGCTGGTTTGGCGGCAGGCAATCGAACTTCTGGGTTCGATTTATCGCGTCTTGTCTGGACGCGATAAATCGAACTCAGAAGTGCTCCCCGTCAACTCCGGTAATCCTGCTCGCCGTGAGGAGTACGCGGAGTCGACGGGGGAGCCTGCCTGCTGGGTGTGGACCGCGGTAAGTTCGAACTAAGGTACGTCGACTTCAGCTACGTTATTCACGTAGCTGAAGTTGCGTACCTTACTTCGATTTGGGGGTTTAGTGTAGACCAAGCCTAAGTGAGTTTGGCCTTTCTGGGAAGTGGGTTTTGGCCAATATCTCCCCAAACCAGCATATCAGTAGGAAGGTCAACCATGCAGAAGACCTGTGCTGCCACTGACCCTGGAACACCCCTTCAAGGGGGAAGTAGGATGCATAATATAGTCTCAGGTTTTCTTAACTCAGTGGGTCTCAAACCACCAGTGACTTGCAGGAAGGTTCTAGATGGGTCATAGAGTTTAAGGGTAGAAGATACCACCAGATCATTTAGTTTGACTTCATATTACAAGCCACCAACACCAGCCAGCACCCACACACAAAACCCAAACAGGATTAACCCATTGCTGGGCTCTGGCCTATGTATGCATACACTTCTGGCCTGATGCAGAGGGAAGGTTTCAGGAGGGGTTACAAAACGAGGTCACCATGCAGTGGTGGCTCCTGTCCAGGGAGACAAACATATTTTTATAGTGGGGGTGCTGAAAGCTATTGAACGAAACTGTAAACTCTGTATGTGGTGACAGCCATGCAAGCAGTTGCTATTATTACTTCAAGCCAAGGGATGCTGCCACACCTGTAGTTCCAGCATGCCTGATTCTGTCTCCAAAAGGCAGCTCCTCACTCTGCGCATTGTAACATGGCCCATAAGGTCACGGCACTATTCAGGTTGGGCCTTGTCACTCTTCTATCATTGATGTAGGGGCAGCCAGGCCAAGCCTGAGAAACTCTGCTACTCCCTGCACCAGGTTGCAATGACATTCAGGCCATCTCTCCTCACCTGTATGCTAGAATGGGCAGACAGGCCCAGCCCCATGGGATGGGAGCCACCACTACGGCATCAGTGCAGGGCTGGCTTATGTCCCAGCAGCCCACACCTTGGGGCCTCCCCTCCGCACCAGGCTGGGATGCATGTTGCAGTGCCAGGTGGAGGGTGTGTGTGTGGTGCATGATTGTAATAAAAGACAAAATGCAGCTAGTTGGTCACTTTAGTAAAAAGTCTAGGAACCACTGATTTAAATTTCTGCCAACTTTTTCCCCAGGATGCTGGGGGATAGATAACACACATTCCCTTCCTCTAACTGTCCTTCTCCTTTTGTCATCATGAATCTCCAACCCTACATCGAGTCCTCTGTGGAGTCTGAGGCCAGAGGATAGCGCTGCTGAGGCAACTTACTTCCACCAACTAGTTTTGTATGGAATAGGCAGGATCGAGGGGAGTTCCCATCTGCAATGCTGCATTTTGGCTTAAAAGATTTAACCAATGTTTTAAATTAACTGTCTCTCAAACAGAGAACCAGACATTAGAATTCTAGGAAAATATCCATGGATGGGTATCATTGAGAAGATAACTTGAAGTTTCGAAGTGTGGTTGGCAATGGCAATCTATAATACTTAGCAACTAGTGCGATTCAGCAACAAGATATTAGAATTATCGGTGCTCACAGTAACTCACTGTTCCTGTACTTTTGGGGAATGGCTTCAGTGGAAAATTGGAAATTGTTTTATCCTCTAACTCTTTTTAAGTTTGCATAAATCCAACTGGTAACTAGAAATTCAGGTTCTTAGTACCTAGAGCTCATACAGTTTGTCATGAATCTTCTATGAAAGTTCTCTGGCTTGGTGTATAAACCTTTAGAACTATGATACAGTAATATGAATTAAATCAAACCTGAGTGCTCACAAGAATTAAAAATTGTTGACTAGTCTTAGAGTGTTTACTGCACATGGATTGCTATTGATTGAGTATCTTGCTGGAGTCAGAGGACCAGATTCAGAGGTCAGTTATATCGGAACACTGTTGGCTTTAGTAAATTGACACTGGTGTAACTGAGATCTGAATATGGCACATTTTTCTCTCTCCCTAAACTCAATGTGTTTTTTGTTCCAAGAAATTTCCAGGCTTCATTTTTCTCCCCTGACACTTACATTTATGTTTACACATCTGGATTTACTAGGGGTACATATACTGCTGACCTAGAGATGAAGGTAATTTTTTAACCTGAATGTATTCATTTTCATTATGGTAGTCTAAGTATTGACTCCAGAAAAAGACTCTAGTTATCTCCAGAAAAATTCCATCAATTACTTTTCAATTTTAGCTCTCAGATAATTTAAGAGGAGTTTTTATGGGGGCACTTATTACTGTGTACAATACAAATGTTACTTTTTTCTCAGATGTGCAGAAGCCCTTCAATCTGGGAAATAATGCAGAAGAAATGTCTTGTAGTCTGGGACTAAGGAGACTTTCTGTCAATTCCTGGCTCTGCCACAGATTTCCTGAGTTACACTGGACACATCACTTAATCCTTCTCTGTTGCTTCCCCATCTCTAAAGTGGAACCATCCCACATGCCTGGTGTGAGGTTAAATGTGCTTAATAGATGCCATGGTGATGGAGGTCATAAAATGATCCCCATGGGCCAAAATATAGCTAGAGAATCACCATATTTTGATCTCTTCTACTGATAAGAGGGGCTATGTCTTTTTACTACATAAAAGGTTCTTTCTGACTTGATAAATAGTAATAAACATGAGGTGAAAAATCTAGTCAAGCAAGGCAATTTGTAGTGTTCATAAGTTTTAATAGGTCAAAATAAACTCTAGGGGGAGTCTAATCTTAACTTGACCTGCTGACATGTGAAAACTACAAGATGACCTGTCAACACTTGGGTTTTACCTCTTGTTACTTGTATTAGCTAACACATGCTAGAACTCACTTTTTTCCTAGTGAAGACAAGACAAAACACTAATGAAACCACAGTCAAGCTGTCCTGCAGTAGCTCAAGAGCATGGGTACCAACTTCAGGCATACTGTTAGGAAACAGGGCACAACCCCCAAACTGGTTGAGTTCTACCCTTAGATTTCACCAACCAATATAAAGTGTAAACTCCTAAGGCACTGTAACAGCCTTAATATGGTTAAGATCAAAATACTCCTTTTGCCTTTGGAAAACCTTCCAATGCAATGTTACATTTCTTCCCAATAAAATCAACATGTGGTGCTGTCACTTTTTATCACTAACAGCTGATTGTTTGGAGCTAAGCCTCATTCTTATGAACAACCAAATAATATTTTATGCTAAAAGATAATACTTGTGTAATACTTGAAAATTATAGAGGTTGGGGAGGGTTTTTTTTGGGTGTGTGTGTGGGGGGGGGAGTGTGTGTTGGTGGGGAGGAAATTGTCTCTGATGTAATTTTAAGCCAAAATTTGCATAAAATGACTATCTGGGTGATATAAGTAACATTTCTATTATACTTAATTCAGGCTGCTCTAGGTGATTTCATTGTGTGTATTATAGCAGTTGGACATCTATATATAGAAGCATGTTTACAGGTTGGATTTCCATAAATTATTTTTGGAAAATCTATTTACATAACTAGGAAATACAAAAATCAAATGGCCCTGAGATTAATATATGGTTTGTCAAATCTGCCTGCTATGAATGGAATTTCCTAAACTTCTTTTCCTGTTACAGATGCTAAACTTAGATTGTGAGGGAGCATGGCATTCTTAAGTGTGGTGCTTGGTTACTTATTCGTGTAGTTCCCAAAGTGGGCCAATATTGCTTAAGTTTTGATTGAATAAGAATGTTTTTGTATCAAACAAACATGGTAAATGGGTGAGCAATTCTCAGTTAGGTCTGCTACATAGTGCAGGGTAGGTAGGGGCTATCCTTCTGGAAAAGTTGAGTTCATTTCAAAATTCAGGCCAGTTAATTTATTTAAACTGGCTTACCAATTAGTACTAACTAGTAAGATGTTGGCAGGTTTATTCTTCAGTATTGCTGTACTAATTTTAGTTTCTTGATTTTTTTTTTTCTATTGACTTAGAGCTTGAAACTAACAGAAGATAGATAGTTGCAATTAAATTCTAACTTGTTCCTGTGTTTAGCCAGCAGGCAAAGTCAGTATTTCCTATGAGCAATTTATGGAAGGCAATTAGCTGTTTTTGGTAATGAAAATCTACTATTTTTGTGTGTGTGTGTGTGTGTGTGGGGGGGGGGGGGGGTTAAACCTATATGGATGACTCTTCAGTCAGTATACAAACAGTAACACCAATTGTGCTTACAAAGTGTAAATATTTTGGAGTTTTCAACCAAACTTGCTGTTTCAAAGTAATATCTCGGTCTATTTTGTCAACTAAAGTTGAATTACAAATTCCATGTGGCTTAGTGCAACCTCTGACCATATGAATCTGTCTTCAATGGAGCTAGATCCTGCATTCCTCTTGGGTGATGTGTGCCTTCCACTCTCACTGGAATCAGCTGGGTCGGAGTGTGATCAGCATCTAAGGGAGTGCTCTGCATTTTGCAGAATTATTGAGTTTACCTGACATTTATGCATGCCTGATTGTACTGCAATTTCCATGTGGCAATCAATGTTTATATCAAATTAAATTTTGGCTAATTAGTTCGGGAAAGGAGTAAAACCTTAACATGATACATAACTTCTGCAGTATGGAAAACGTGAAAAGCCTTTTTCATTGGCCTACATTTCTGGAAACTGCTACATCCTTGGTGTGTGTGTGTGTGAGAGAGAGAGAGGATGATGATTTTTTTTTTTCCAGTATCTTTTTAGGTATCGACACTAGGTTGACTGGTCTAATTCCCTGGGTCCCATTTGTTCCCCCTTTTCAAAGATAGGTACCATGTTTACCCATCTCCAGCCCTCTAGGATCTCACCCATTGTGACGTTGTGCAGTCTATATGGTTTTATAAAAACTTGATAATAAGTCAATATAATGTAACTGAGATAGTTTTAGAGAAAATACGGTAAGTGAATGTAAGTAACTGGGATATGCTTCATGCAAAAGGTCTCTTGTAAGGTATCATTACAAAGCTTATAATCTACTGAGCATGATCATCTGATTTGTATAAATGTACCACTCTTGTATCTAAAACTAGAAATATAAAATGTAACTCTGAGGGCCTATTGTAATTGTGTAAAGTGTGGACCATTAATGATGGTTTGGAATCTTGATGACTCCCATTGTCTGCAGATGGCTGTATTTACCTGTGAGTCTTCCTGTATATGTGTGTGCTGGCAAGTGAGTAATGAAGTCTTACAGTGACATGTGATCATGTCACCTGAACTGGAATCCATCTTTAACCTGGTGCTTTTCCAGTGAGGGGGGGTGGAAACCCAGAGAGACAAAGAGTTCCCGCCTTATGCAAAAGATATATAAAGGGGGGGAAGAGAACAGAGGGGGAGAAGCCATCATGAAGAATCCCCTAGCTACCACCTGAGCTGCAACAAGAGCTGTACCAGGGGAAAGAATTGTGCCCAGGCCTGGAAGGTGTCCAGTCTGAGAAAAACTTACTGAAACATCTCTGAGGGTGAGATTATCTGTATTTAGTTTGATTAGGCATAGATTTGCGCATTTTATTTTATTTTGCTTGGTGACTTACTTTGTTCTGTCTGTTACTACTTTAAACCACTTAAATCCTACTGTCTGTATTTAATAAAATCACTTTTTATTTAGTAATTTACTCGGAGTATGTATTAATACCTGGGGGAGCAAACAACTGTGCATATCTCTCTATCAGTGTTATAGAGGGCGAACAATTTATGAGTTTGCCCTGCATAAGCTTTATACAGGGTAAAACAGATTTATCTGGGTTTAGACCCCATTAGGAGTTGGGCATCTGAGTGTTAAAGACAAGCGCGCTACTGCGAGCTGTTTTCAGGTAAACTTGCAGCTTTGGGACAAGTGATTCAGACCCTGGGTCTGTGTCTGGGGCCAGACAGGAGTATCTGGCTCAGCAAGACAGGGTGCTGGAGTCCTGAGCTGGCAGGGAAAACAGAAGCAGAAGTAGTCTTGGCACATCGGGTGGCAGCTCCCAAGGGGGTTTCTGTGATCCAACCCGTCACACCCATCATTTACGAATTCTCAAAGATAATTGCTTCAGCTAGTTCCTTAAGTACCCTAGGATGAATTTCATCAGGCCCTGCAGACTTGAATGATATTCAGTGTATTTTTTGTTTTTTTTTTCTTTTTAAAGCCCTGACTCTTGGAGTCATGTGAATATATGAAGTTCAGCATTCTTTCTTTTATTCTGGTTTTAAAAGTTTCTTGCCATCATGAGTGAGAACCTTAAAACTGTGATCCCTAAACACTCAAACACCCAAATCTCATGACTTGTGGGGCTTTACTTATGATTCTGGGTCACTTGGGGTTGGCTGTATTGAAAGAGGAGGAAGACTACAGAGGAAGAAAAGAGCTCATAGAGTTGGCTGGGGGCTGAGCTGCTCCCTAGCTAGCTCAGCTCTGCAAGATCAACAAGTTGCAGTGCTAAGCTTTACAGTCCTCTCTTTCCATTAAGAGCAGGGGACCCCCACTGGAATTTGCTGCCTCTTAGATCTGCCCGTGCTTTAATTACCATTAATGAAAACATGGATTATTGTACATTATTAGGAAAGTGCTGTTCCATAGAATAAAAGATTTGCTGGTTAAAAATAGAATACCTATTCCTTTACAATGTGCTGTCATCTTTCTGAATCTCTATGGAAGTTAATTGGTATTTTAGGGTCCAAACAGATATTAAATAGCATATAGAGAATAGAACAGTGAGCTGGAGATTTGGTATTCTCTAGCATGCTGAAGAACAGTAAAAATGATCTTTTTAAAAAAAAATGCAAAAGGAGAATTTTTCTACCTGAAAGGAAATGTCTTGCAAGTGACTAAATAGTTGCAGACCTTTGAAAGTTTAATATGCTCTAGGGTTTGGTTCTATGTTAGATATTGTACAATAGTAGTGGGGAAAATTTTGACAACAATGTACAGTGCAATGTAATAGCATTTATAATGTAAACTCACTTATGTGAAGGTCTTAGAGCCCTGAATCCTTCAGATAAACCAGGTTTTTGGATGGGAAGATGAGCTGCTGAGAAATGTTAAGAGGGTTATCCCTCCCCCCAGACATTAACACATTTTTTTAACGAGTATCATCAGCATGGAAACATGTCCTCTGGAACGATGGCCAAAGCATGAAGAGGCCTACGAATCTTTAGCGCACCTGGCACATAAATATCTTGCGATGCCAGCTACAACAGTGCCTTGTGAAGGCCTATTCTCACTTTCAGGTGACATTGTAATTAAGAAGTGGGCAGCATTATCTGCTCTGGAGGAAAATTCCTTCCCAACCCTAAATATGGCAATCATGCGGGCACCCTGAGCATGTGGGCAAGACTCACCAGCCAGACACCTAGCAAAGAATTCTCTGTAGTAACTCAGATCCCACCCCATCACAGGCCATTGGGCATATTTACCACTAATAGTCAAAGATCAATTAATTGCCAAAATTAGGCTATCCCATCATACCATCCCCCCCCCATATAAACTTATCAAGCTTAGTCTTGAAGCCAGATATGTCTTTTGCCCCCACTTCTCCCCTTGGAAAGCTGTTCCAGAACTTCACTCCTCTGATGGTTAGAAACCTTCGTCTAATTTCAAGTCTAAACTTCCTGATGGCCAGTTTACATCCATTAGTTCTTGTATCCCCATTGGTACTGAGCTTAAATTCTTCCTCTCCCTCCCTGGTATTTATCCCTCTAATATATTTATAGAGAGCTATCATATCTCCCCTCAGCCTACTTTTGGTTAGGCTAAACAGACTCTTTGAATCTCCTTTCATAAGATGGGTTTTCCATTCCTCGGATCATCCTAGTAGCCCTTCTCTGTACCTGTTCCAATTTGAATTCATCTTTCTTAAACATGGGAGATCAGAACTGCACACAGTATTCCAGATGAGGTCTCACCAGTGCCTTGTATAATGGTACTAACACCTCCTTATCTCTACTGGAAATACCTCGCCTAATGCATCCCAAGACCGCATTAGCTTTTTTCACAGCCATATCACATTGGCGGCTCATAGTCATCCTGTGATCAACCAATACTCCGAGCGCCTTCTCCTCCTCTGTTACTTCCAACTGATGAGTCCCCAGCTTATAACAAAAATTCTTGTCATTAATCCCTAAATGCATGACCTTGCACTTCTCACTATTAAATTTCATCCTATTACTATTACTCCAGTTTACAAGGTCATCCAGATCTTCCGGAATGATATCCCGGTCCTTCTCTGTATTGGCAATACCTCCCAGCTTTGTGTCATCCGCAAAATTTATTAGCACACTCCCACTTTTTGTGCCAAGGTCAGTAATAAAAAAATTAAATAAGATTGGTCCCAAAACTGATCCCTGAGGAACTCCACTAGTAACCTCCCTCCAGCCTGACAGTTCACCTTTCAGTATGACCCGTTGTAGTCTCCCCTTTAACCAGTTCCTTATCCACCTTTCAATGTTCATATTGATCCCCATCTTTTCCAATTTAATAATTCCCCATGTGTAACCATATCAAATGCCTTACTGAAATCAAGGTAAATTAGATCCACTGCATTTCCTTTATCTAAAAAAATCTGTTACCTTCTCAAAGAAGGAGATCAGGTTGGTTTGGCATGATCTACCTTTCGTAAAACCATGTTGTATTTTGTCCCAATTACCATTGACCTCAATGTCCTTAACTACTTTCTCCTTCAAAAAATTTTCTAAGACTTTGCATAGTACAGATGTCAAACTGACAGGACTGTAGTTACCTGGATCACTTTTTTCCCTTTCTTAAAAGTAGGAACTATGTTAGCAATTCTCTAGTCATATGGTACAACCCCTGAGTTTACAGATACATTAAAAATTCTTGCTAATGGGCTTGTAATTTCATGTGCCAATTCCTTTAATATTCTTGGATGAAGATTATCTGGGCCCCCCAATTTAGTCCCATTAAGCTGTTAGAGTTTGGCTTCTACCTCAGATGTGGTAATATCTACCTCCATATCCTCATTCCCATTTGTCATCCTGCCATTATCCCTAAGGTCCTCATTAAAGACTGAGGCAAAGTGTTTGTTTAGATATTGGGCCATGCCTAGATTATCCTTAACTTCCAGTCTTGTGCATGTCTATTGATGTACAGGGTTTCTTTGCACTTCTCTTTTGATTTACAAGGTTTCTTCCACTTTTCATCTGTGAAACAAAAGTAACAAGAAGGATGTCCAGTAAAAATTATACATAATTAACAGATGTCAGTTCCCAATAGCCCCTTTATCTTACCATAAACCTTGAGTGATACTGATCATTTACATAATAAACAGTCTATACTTCATCATTTGTTTCATTCTGTTTATTGTTCTTTTGGGAACTCTGAAATAGCAAGCCCTCTGTCATCCATGCTGCTGTTCTGTACAGTCCCATCATGCAGAGACAAAGCAGCCTTCTCCCTCTTTCTCCTTTAAAAGCGATCATGCCCAATTACAAGTCACTGAGATGTCTGTGTAGTGTGTAATTTCTCACCATCACCAGTGGGTGCCTCTCTTGTTACTACTTATTTGGAACCTAAAATGTGGGACAGAGGTTGAGTAAAGCAGGGAGAACAAAAACAGATTGTAGCTGATGTGCTGAGCTTTTTATAGGTTTATTTAGAAGCAGGGAGGAGAAAATATAATGATAAATGTAGTTTATCTAGCTCCCTTAAATAGTGAAACATTTTATTCGCCTAATATTACAGTTGGATCCCAGTTTATAGCCTAGCTGCTAAATGATTAACATTTGTTGCTCTACATATTATATGTTAGAATTAAGACTACATTTCTCACTTTGTTCAAAGAATGACTTTGCCTTTGTACACAGTTATCTTGCTGAAAACACTTGGACAAAGGACTGAGTATTGTAACCCAAGGAACATCATTGTGGCATAACTAACTTCCACATTTCAACTGCCAGCTCCCAGCTGATGAGCTGCCATGTGAAATATACTTGTTTTCATTGGTAGTGATTAGCCCCTCCCAGCTGGACCAATGTATAATGAAATGTGAATTAGAGCTGTTAAAACAAAGTTGAGACCAGTTCTTAGCAGACATACAGATGTCTCCACTTATCCTGTTTATTTCTGTAGCAGCTACACAGAAATGCCATAATTCTGCTGTCACTCTAAATAAAGGGGAACTTCTTAAAGGAATAACTTTTTATCCTCTCGAGAGATAAATAACTCAGAAAATATTTCAGAGCTGGCACACAACTTACTGGATATAGTAGGTCTCAGTTTTTGAAAAGTGGATTTTTATTTTTATAATAGGATTTCTAGAAACATTGAAAACATTTTTCTTTTCAAATTGTTAAACTTGCAACTTCAAGAAAGTTGAATTTGGGTTTTTTTTGGGGGGGGGGGAGGTATAAATTATTTTAAATTTAGAGCTTTAACTGAGATTATTTTGCAATGTCAACTGTGGTAGTTGAACTGGATAATCTTTCTCCAGAAGACACTGAGAGTGAAAATGATGCCAAGTCAGTTTTTAGTAAAGACAAATCCAATGAACTACATGCTGATTGCTGCAGTCTTAAACTTCACTCCTCACACTCTGCACCCGTGGGTAAGCTTCAGTTTTATTGATTTTTTCCCCCTCCCCCCCACCACCCACAAGCTGTATTTATTTATGCATGTAATATGTGGAATAAATATAATATCTAATATGAAGAATGTTTTTCATAGGGTCTTGTAATCAGCAGGTATGAGTCTGAGTTCTTGTTTTAGTTAACATGTGTTGCTGTCAGGTGTACTTGTAAGAGGGTAGATCAGGTGCTAATTGTTTAAAAAATAAGGGGCTAGTTTTCTTGTGTCTCCTAAGATCTGACCTACAGAGGCTGCAGTTCAGAGAAGGAGGAGAAAAGGTGGCAGTCACCTTTGCATCACCTGAAATATGGGCTGCTGAGGGGAATGAAACAGCCTTGACATAAGACAATAGCCTTTCCTGAGCTGTTTATGGGCTGTGCTGCAGCCCAGAATCTCCTTTGCACCAAGAGCTATGACTACTTGCCTGCCCTTTCCCAGAAAATCTCCACCATAGCAGAACTTTCAAGGGAAGATGCACTTAAAGTGGTTCTACATTGCTCCTGCACATGGAGAAATTCTCTCCTTGACCATTGTGGTTCATTGATAGGTTTTGTATGCTGCCTCAGAAGCACATAGAGTTGAATAGATCCCATGAAATGTGAACGAAATTATCAGCATGAATTTGAAATTTTTATTTCCTTGAAAATTCACTTGGTTGTGTCAAAATATACAGCCTTATAGAATACCACTAACACATTTGAGGCTATCTGTAATTAGATCTGTTGAAACATCTCCCCTATGCCCTTTAATATCTTCCAATTTATTCAAATGACTCTCATCTAAGAAATACACTTAAATACACTGTCTTCCTGTGGGTACACAACAGTTTTCATTGTGTATTTTATCTCCCATGACTCATTGGGAATGCCTCTACTGGATTGTTTCCACCTGCTCTATAATCACTAGTAGCACAGAAAACAAACTAGTTAAGCATATAGCAGCTGAATATGAACATGGAGATGCTTTATCTTGGGGGGGGGGGGGGGGAGGAGCAATCCCAACTGGACAATGTAATTTTGACTTCACAAAAGCAGGTGAATAAGTAAACAAGACTGTCACTAAAAGTATTTTCTTAGCAATGAACCTCCTGGAAATTTGTGTAATTATCACTTTAAACATTCTAATTTTAATAAATATTGTCATGTACAATAGCCAGAATTAGCACAGTATGAATACTTATAAAGTGATGTTACCTAATTCCTTGCAAGCAAATCAGTTTTGCTTGCTCCACATTTGTCATGCCCTTAGTAATAGTTATTTCCTAATTATTTCATTTTCAGTCTGAAAATATCAGTAAGGCCTAAATCTTGAAGACATATGCATGTGCTTAACTCTACAAAAAGCAGTAGTCCCCTTTGACTTCAGTGGGACTACTTGGGTGTGTAAATTTAAAACACACACAAGCCTCTGCAGGATTGGAATCCAGTGTTCACTTCCTGCACTAGGCAATTTTACATTGCAATATTTTTAAGTGTGCAATATCATATGATGGAACAGCTCATGTTGGCCTAACTACTACTTTTCCTAACAGATGAAACAAGGACACTCTGAGCAAGGTAATTTGGCAGGTGCTTAAGTACCTTGATGAACTTGGGCCTCTGATGGTGATGCTGTCTCTCCAGTCTTCAACCCATTTATTTCCCAAATGTTGAAGGAAAAAGACAGGCCTTACAGCATGTCTAGATGGCTAGTAAGTTAAGGGGTTTTCTAAGAGACCATCCTGCTAGTAAATCCCCCTCACTTAAATCAAAGACACTCCAGCATGAGTGCTCCTGATTGAAAGAGTGGTAGTATGAGAGAGCCGAGCTGGGTGAGGTAATATCTTTTACAGAACCAACTTCTGTTGGGGTATGAGAGAGAGAGAGAGACACTTAAGAGCTGCACAGAGCTCTTCTTCAGGTCTGGAAAAAGTAATCAGAGTATCATAGCTAAATACAAGGTGTGACAGGCTGTTAAGTATAAAAGATTAACATATGTTTCAGGAGACCAGTTAAAGTGAAGTGGACAATTAACTCCAGTGCTGTCATAGGACAAAGGAGGGTTAGTAGGTTACAAATTGTTGTAATGAGCCATTGATTTTTGGTGTCTAGCAGTTATGAATTAAGTTCCCAGGCTCATCTTTCAAAACTGTTGTGTAGGTTTCCTTTAATAACAAGACTGTGAGGTTAGATAGAGTGATCACTTTGTGAAAAGGACAGGAGGACTTGTGGCATCTTAGAGACTAACAATTTTATTTGAGCATAAGTTTTTGTGGGCTACAGCCCACTTCATCAGATGCATGTAGTGGAAAATACAGTAGGAAGATTATATAATAGGAAGATATATAGACACACACACACACACACACACACACACACACACACACACACACACCATGAAACAATGGGTGTTACCATACACACTATAAGGAGAGTGATCAGTTAAGGTGAGCTATTATCCGCAGGAGAGACAAACAACTGTTTGTAGTGGTAATTGCTGGAAATGGGCCATTTTCATTACCACTACAAACAGTTTTTTTTTTTCTCCTGCGGATAATAGCTCACCTTAACTGATCACTCTCCTTATAGTGTGTATGGTAACACCCATTGTTTCATGTTGTGTGTAAAACCCATTGTTTCATTGTGTGTATATATATCTTCCTATTGTATTTTCCACTACATCTGAAGTGGGCTATAGCCCACAAAAGCTTATGCTCAAATAAAATTGTTAGCCTCTAAGGTGCCACAAGTACTCCTGTTCTTTTTGCAGATACAGGCTAACATGGCTAATACTCTGAAATTTTGTGAAAAGTGTTTGCCAATAGTGATATGGTGTTCTTGTTTTATTTTCCTGTGTGAATTCACTTGAAAGCATAGTGATTGTTCAGATTGTTCATAGCTGTTGTTGGGGCACTTGGTGCACTTGATGGGATACATCACATGTTGTGATAGGCATGTGTAGTGCCCATGGATCTTGAAAGGTGTTGGAGTTGTGGTATTGATCATCATAGCAGTGGGGATATGTCTGTGGGTTTTGCATCTGTTCAGGAAGGGTCTGGTGCTGTTTTGAGTTGGTGGGTCCTGGTCTGTGCAGAAGGGTTGCCAACTGTCTAATCTCTCAAACCTAAACACCTTTGCCCCACTCCATCCCCCCTCCCTCCATCACTCACTGTCCTCCACCCTCACTTACTTTCACTGGGCTAAGGCAGGGGGTTGGGATTCAGGAAGGGGTGCAGGCTCTGGGAGGGAGTTGGGGTGCATGAGGTGGCTCAGTGCTGGGGCAGGGGGTTGGGGTGCAGGAGGGGCTTTGGGGTGTGGGCTCTGGGAGGGGGAGCTGGGACAGGGTTTTGGGGTGCCGGGTGCAGACTCCGAGAGGGGGCTGGGGCAGGGGATTGGCTCCAGGAGGGGACTCAGGGCTGGGGCTTGAGGTGCAGGAGGGGTTAATGGGTGCGGGCTCTGGCAGGGTGGCGTTTACCTCCGGCGGCTCCTGGTCAGTGGTGCAGCACGGCTAATGCAAGCTTCTTGCCTGTCCTGGCTCCACGCTGCTGCCGGAAGTGGCCAGCATGTCCCTGCAGCCCCAGGACAGGGGCAAGGGGCATGGTGTGCTGCCGGTCTGCAGTTGCCATCCCCGCAGCTCCCATTGACTGCATTTCCCAGCCAATGGGAGCTATGGAGTCGGCGCTCAGGGTGGGGATAGCATGAGACCCCCTGCCATCTCACCCCCCTCCCCCCAGGGGCTGTAGGGACATGCTGGTCACTTCCAGGAGTGGTGCGGAGCTAGGACAGGTAGGGAGCCTGCCTTAGCCCCATTGTGCTCACAGACTTTTAGTGGCCTAAAATCTCCTGGTTTGGCTTCAGTAGTCTCCAGGAGATAGAGCCTGATTCTGGGAGATTCCTGGTGAAACCAGGAGGGTTGGCAACCCTACTGTGGACAGCTTGGTGATGTTGGGGGAGGGTTTGATTGAAGGCCAGAAGAGGGGGTTCATGAAATATTGTTCCATGATGATGTTTACTGCTCTGGGGAGTGTCCTTGATTGGTGAAGGTGGTTTTAAGGGTGACAAGGTTTGTATCCCAGACTTCCTCCTCAGAGCATATTCTGTGGTATCTGAATGCTTGGCTATAGATAACAGATTTCTTGGTGCATCTGCAGTGGTTACTGGATCTGTGGAGGTAAGTGGTAAAATGGTATGTGGGGAAACATGGGCAGTACAGCATAAAATAAAATGACAGTTCAATCTTTTTTCTTGATGTATCCATCCATCCAAAATTACTGATTTTATTCATGTAGGGATATTTCTGTATAAATCAGCTATGCATGAGTTCCCAATGCTTAAAAGTAGGAAATAACTTTAGCAAGGATGACCTTTGTGCATCATCAATAAGTGCTGCTACTTATCTTGGTGATCAACACAGCTACAATACCACAACTTATCAGTAACTTTTTATTTTGACTTTTGAAGAGTGGTAACTTTAATGCAATTAAAATCTCAAAGCCTTAGCCTTTTAAAATTGCTTAGTTTTGATATTTATTTACCAATATTTCAAAGAAGCAAACCTTCCATTATGAATGTTAGCATGAGTTGGCTGAGGGCTGAATGAAACTGTTTAAAAAAAAAAAAAATCTTTGGTTTCCACTATATTGTTTCCTAAGAAACTTACACACGCTCAGCAATGGCCATTGATAAAAATAGATCTATTTTGGCTACAGTAAAATAACAGATCTGTTTTCTTAACACATAGGCTATTTCCAGGCAACCCAGATTCATACTCTCATGCAAAGTATCAAAACCCTGACAGGGACAGTCTTTAAGCATAATGCCAAATTTCCCAGATATGTACAATAAATAACCTGAAAAATCTCTGAATCTGGGGGAAAAAAACACATTTGGACTTCAATCTTGCATTTGGATCTGGTAGTGCTGACCTCTGCATTCATACATTTACAGTGGGATGATACAGGGGTCTGCCTTAGTATATCCTGAAGCAGGATTGGATTGGAGCCTTGCGGTCCTACACACAATCTTGCACACTTTTCTTCTTCAATCGATTTAGGAAGAAAAGTTGAATTACTTCACAAAGCACCAGTAAGTACAACATATAACATGCACTAGGGGTATGTTGGTAAGATACAATTATGGACACAGAACTAACATTAAACCCAGCATAGATGACATTAATTTCTCCTGTATGTTTGTGACACATTGCCCCTATATTCAGTTGTGTTGTAGGGGATTCCTGGTTGAAAGCAATCTGTTCTCCAGTCCTTGAATCTAGAACTTTAATGATACTATTTTTGTGAACAAAATACAGAATTGAATGTACAGAGGGCACCAGTTAACAAAGCAGCAAACATTCCTCCACTACTGACAGCTTAATTTTATTACAGTGGGTTATAGCCCAAATGGCAAAGAGGAAATGCTACAAACAGCATGATGAAGTAAGATGCCACACTGCAGTAAATGTTGGTTGGTTGGTTGATTTGAGCCCAGTGTAGACATCGGTGTGCACAAGATTTCTTCGAAATGGAAGGTGCCATAAGTCAGAATGTGAGATGCATCCATTTAGAGATCCTGATTTTGGAAAGTATTTAAGCATGTGCTTAAGCTTGTCCCTGTTCATGTGCCTAACTGGGATTTAAATGTGTGCTTACATGTTCTCCTGTATAAGGACGTTTTCTTGAATTGGGTCAGACCTTTCAGTTCAAGGGGAAGTGGAATGTAGTAAAAAGTAGAGTTGGTCTGAACATTTTCTAAAATTCCTGTCTTCTGTGTTTTTTCATGCCTCTAAGTTGTGTCCCCCATCCTGCAAACACAACTCAGTTATGGATGTGCATAGGTGTTGTCGGAATCAGGGCCATATTCCTTAAGCATGGTGCAAATAAAATCTTAGATTATGAAAACGGAAGGAATTTTAAATATATAATTACCAATTTTCTACTATGTAGTGTAGTTGTAGCCATGTCAGTCCCAAGATATTAGAGACACAAGATGTTGGTGAGAGAGAAGCTTTCCAGCCACACACAGGTCGTCTTCAGGTCTGGGAAAAGTACTCCCAGCATCACAGCAAAAATGCAAGATGGATCAGATTGTTTAGCATAAGTAGTTAGCACACACTGTAAGGGATCTTTCAAGGTGGAGTGGCCCGTTAACACTTCTGCAATCGTAGGACAAAAAAGTGGGGGTTAGTGGCTTACAGATTGTAATAAATCATAAATCCAGTGTCTTTGTTTAGTCAATGACTTATAGTGTCTAACAAAGAGTAATGAATTCGAGCCCCAAGGCATGTTCAACAAGGACAAGTGCAGAGCCCTGCACTTAGGAAGAAAGAATCCCATGCACTGATACAGGCTGGGGACCGACTGGCTAAGCGGCAGTTCTGCAGAAAAGGACCTGGGGATTACAGTGGACAAGAAGCTGCATATGAGTCAACAGTGTACCCTTGTTGACAGAAGGCTAACAGCATATTGGGCTGCATTGCCAGCAGATCGGGGGAAGTGCCGATTCCCCTCTATTCGGCACTCGTGAGGCCACATCTGGAGTATTGCATCCAGTTTTGGGCCCCCCACTACAGAAAGGATGTGGACAAATTGGAGAGTGTCCAGCGGAGGGCAATGAAAATGATTAAGAGGAGAGGCCAAGGGAACTGGGCTTGTTTAGTCTCAAAGAGTGAGGGGGGATTTGATAGTAGCCTTCAACTACCTGAAGGGGGGGTTCCAAAGAGGATGGAGCTAGGCTATTCTCAGCGGTGGGAGATGACAGAACAGGAGTAATGGTCTCAAGTTGCAGTGGCGGAGGTCTAGATTGGATATTAGGAAAAACTATTTCACTAGGAGGGTGGCAAAGCACTGGAATGGGTTACCTAGGGAAGTGGTGGAATCTCCATTCTTAGAGGCTTTTAAGGCCCAGCTTAAGTTTTTAAGGCTGGGATGACTTAGTTGGGGTTGGTCCTACTTTGAGTAGGGGGTTGGACTAGATGACCTCCTGAGATGACCTCTCTTCCAACCCTAATCTTCTATGATTCTATGTCTTTTTAAAGTGTTGTGCAGGTTTCCTTTGAGGATGAGGACTGAGAGATCAGATAGAGTGAAAAGTGTTCACCCACAAAACATTATGATTATTTGGTTTCACCCACATAGTTGTTGTTGTTGGGGGAGGGGGAGCATTTAGTCCACTGGATGAGGTATACACATGTTGTGATAGGCATGTGTGGGATCCATGGTCTTGAAAGGTGTGTTCTGGGGGGAGTGTTTGTTGTAGCAGTGGAGTCTGTCTTCAGGGTTTCCATCTGTTTTTCTGGCAGGCTCTGATGCTGCTTAGAGTTGATGTGTCCTGGTCTATGGAGAACTTGCTTGCTTATGATGATCTTGGAGAGGTTGTTTGAAGGCCAGAAAAGGAGATTCAGGAATGATTTCTTTCAGGATGGGGTTTCCATTGAGTATGGTTTGTAGTTTTTTGATTATACCCCATAGGGGTTCCAGTGTGGGCTGGTAGGTGACAACTAAGGTGGTGCAATCGGGGGAGGGGCGGGCGTTATTTCTGTACTGAAGCAGGTTCCCTCAGGCTATTTGGGTGGCCTTTTCCATGATGTGATCTACTTCTCTGGTGGACTGTCCTTGTTTGAAGGCGTTTCTACGTATGTTAAGGTGTATATCCCAGACTTTCTTCTCAGAGCATATTTTGTGCGGCATATGCATGCTTGGCTGTAGATAACAGATTTCTTGATGTGTTCGGTATGATTATTGGATCTATGAAGGTAGGTGTGGTGATTCCTGGGTTTCTTGTTTTTCTCAGGGGTTCTCTCTCTCTCTGCTTCCCACACCCACCAACAAAGCAAAGCATCCAAATAGTGCTGATCTGTGCATAGGGGAGTTACTGGTTGTTGTGGTGTGTGTGGGTGGGTTTTTTGTTGTTGTTGTTGTTTTTTTTTTTTAAATGAGTAACCCCATGTTAGGCAGGGCTAGAGATTCCCACTTGTTATATTCCGGAATTTAAAAAAAGCAGAGTGAAATAACAAATCAGGTTTTCTTTAAATATACATTATGTTAAAAGAAATATCCTCTCAAAAAGATCCTTGGACATTGCTCCATCCCTTTTGCATTATTCATGTGGTACAATGAGATACAGAGCTGCACTGATAGGGAATTAGGAATTCCCTTGGATAAGGGACTCCCTGGAAGATATGAAGTTGGCATAGCTGCCTAAACGCTACTTCCCACCCTCCCCCAGTGTAGTGAATGTACTGGGAATGAGGCCAGAGCATGCTTTGTTTCAGCCAGTCTGGACGAGCAGAATAGCTTCTTCAGGTTAGAGTAGACTCAAGGTTCTTATAACTTGGGGCTGCACCTATCTGGGGCTGCACTCAGAATACGTACATAAAACAGAACAGGAAGGGACTTCCTGGATAGTCCATTCCCCTGATATAACAGGCAACTCGTTCATGTAATCCTCATCAGAAACTTGTCAAGGTCTATCTTAAAACTAGTTAACTTGTTTGCCCTACTACTCCTTATTGGAAGGCTGCTCCAGAAATTCATTCCTCTGGTGGTTAGAAATCTTCTAATTTTTAGCCTAAATTTATCCATAGCCAGTTTATACCCATTTGTCCTTGTGCCAATACAGTTCATTAGCTTCAATAGCTCTTCTCTTTCTGTGGTGTTTATCCCTAATGTATTTGTAGAGAGCAATCGTATCTGCTCTCAGCCTATGCTTTTTCTAGGGTAAATAAGCCAAAATCTTAGTCTCCTCTCATAAAATAGACTCTCAATTCCTCTGATCATCCTTTTATCCTTTTCTGTTCCTGTTCCAGTTTGAATTAATCTTTCTCATCTATCTTGTACGTGGGTGGCCAGAATTGTACATAGTATTCCAGATGAAGTCTGAGTGCCTTGTACAATGTCATTAATACTTCACTATGTCTACTGGAAATACCTTACTTGATGCATCCTAAAATTGCATTGGTCTCTTTCACAGACACATCACACTGGTGATTCACAGTCATCCTGTGATCTAGTATTACACCCAAGTCTTTCTCCTTTTTTGTTTCTGATTGAACTCCTAGCTTATTGTAGAAAATTTTATTAGTCCCCAAGAGCATTACCTTGCACTTTGTACTATTGAACTTCATCCTGTTTTTATTACTCCAGTGCTCAAGGTCATCCAGTTCTTCCTGTGTTTTATATTCCAATCTTCCTCTGAATTGACAATAACTCTCAACTATGTGTCATCACAAATTTCATTAGCACACGCCTACTTCTTGTGCTAACATCATTAGTATGTGGAATCAAAGGGGAGAAAGGTGAGAGAGCCAACTGTCTCCCCTCCCCTTCTCTCTTCGTGTTCACCAAGTGAATCTCAGGTGCACCTGATGATCTAGACCTAGGTCTGAACAAATGTTATTCCCTGAGATCACCTATATAAATACATTCACTTTCAACAAACTCAACGTTTTGTGTCCTCTGAAATATACAGATCTCAATTTAGCATTCTAAAAACCTCTTACAGGAGAGCCACATCTTCAGTGACATAAGAATTAAATTATTTGATTCCTGATTAAATGTATATTTACAAGGTGGGATTTTGCCTTTGTATGGAATATTTACTTTGGTGAAATGGAACTATCTAAGAAGAATTTTACTTAATAGATGAGTTACTTACAATATCTTTTATTAGACTTTATGTGATGGTTAGATTATTTCATAGTGCAAAGCCACACTGCTGCCACCTGTAAATGTCCTTTAAACTGAAAATATGTCTATTATTCTCTGAAGACTGAGTTAATCCTGTTTATTGAAAATTGCCTAAATCGCTATTCTTCAATTCTCCCCCTGAGTTTGTGGTAATTTTCTCATTCACTTCTTCTGAATCTTGAAAACAGCTTAGATGAAATTTATATCCTGGTGTGCAAGGAGTTACATACACAACTGTGAATGGTAGCTATGCATGTAATCATCTTTGTGCCACACTGACAATTCATCCTAATTGTTCAATCGTGCTGCTGTGATATAGTGCAAGAAAGAACAAAGCTGATATACTAGGAGTTGTTGCTGTTAATTAAAACACAATTTTAGGTCCCAGCCTTGAAATGAACTCTGTGCAGGACCAGAGATCAATTCAGGATCAGGACCTTAGACTCCAAGGGCTTCATTCTCATTACCCTTACTCCAATTTTAAAACTGTGCAACCCATTGGCTTAACTTGTAATTTACAACAAAAGATCACAAGAAAATATCTTCCTCTTCATTCCTTCCTAGGGAGAACTGACAGGACAGCTTCAGTGAGGAAAATCAATATTAGGAAAATATCTCTCTACTTATGTGGCCATGAAGACAAGGCTCATTGAAAAGCCACCAAGAGAAATAATTAATTCAGTGGCAGAGTAGAGACATAAGTTATTAGCAATCTCCTACCTTCCACATACATTGTAATGTATTTCATTATTTCTGATGGATAACAGAATAACTATAGATTACTTACTGAGCTGTTGTCATTTTTAATTCTTTCTTGACCTTGGAGGCCAAACAGAACTGCTCTATACAATTTGTGTCAAATCCTGTTAATAGGGGACTGTAACACGTGAAATAAAACAAAGGTAGACTGTTATTCCCAAACTAATATATTTAATATACTACCGCTTTATAAATTACATTTGCATCTGCTGTAGCTCTTGGTAGGGGAAGGCAACTCAGTGGTGCTCAGATCTTGAAAAACTGGAGTAGAGCTTATGCTGCAAAGTCTCAACAGTGCTAACACATCAATTACTCTGGCATGGATCAGCATTGTAGTTAGTCATCCTAAAGGTTCACTGTGTGCTGCTAGTGTGAAATCCTTGTTCTTTGTCTTTCTATACTAAAAGTTCATTTTATTTTTAAAAAAGCCCACAGTAGGCCCATAGCCAAATAATAATTCAAAATTCTCAGAGGTCTAGCCCACTGAAGCATTCATCTCTGCCCCTAGGGTTCACCACTTCTATCCTTGCATGGCTAAAATAGATGGAAACTAAGCTGGATATAGACATTACATTTTTCCCAAAGGCATCATTTCTTTTCTATGCTCTTCCTCCCACTAATAAGTTGTTTACTTTTAAGCTGGGGATGGGGGCAGGTCAACTAATCCTAGTCTATTTAAAGGAAATCTTTTCAGTGATGTATTATTGGGCAGTAACAGCCAGCTGTATTTTCACAAACATGTATGTATTTTATATCCCAGCTTCCCTAAGGAACAATAACAGACATAAGACTTGATTTACATACAGCATGTGCTGCTTCTCAGATGCCACTGGAAAGTTGTCTGATTACCAGGTACAGTGAGGTATTTACAAATGTTAAATTGCAGTATTCAGTCTTGGTGGATGGGGTAGGAGCAGTGAGTGGTTTTCCTCAGTCCTTACTCTTGCTGTCATTCTTTTTCTTTTGTTATTGAGTCAGCATGGATCTGCCTTATGTCTTAGTTTATTAGCAGCCAGTCTGCACACTATGCTTGAGCCTAGCATGATGCCCAGGTAACCAACAGGCTGGAAAATGCAAGATGTACCAGAAGAAGAGATCACGAAGATACACTGACACAGTTAGGAAACATTTCAGGTAAGGCAGGTTTCCCAAACTTGGAACGCCCCTAGTATAGGGGAAGCCCCTGGTGGGCCAGGCCAGTTTGTTTACCTGCCGCGTCCGCAGGTTCGGCCGATGGCGGCTCCCACTGGCCACAGTTCGCTGCTCCAGGCCAATGGGAGCTGCTGGAAGCAGTGCAGGCCAAGGGACATACTGGCCGCCACTTCTAGCAGCTCCCATTGGCCTGGAGCAGCGAACTGTGGCCAGTGGGAGCCGCCATTGGCCGAACCTGCGGACGCGGCAGGTAAACAAACTGGCCTGGCCCACCAGGGGCTTTCCCTAGACAAGCGGCGTCCCAAGTTTGGGAAACACTGGTGTAAGGGTATTATTACAAATAGGGCTTGTAGCAGAGCTAGTCTCCGCCAGGCAATTTAATGAGCGCAGCTGGCCTGCAAAAAGTGTCCTGATTGGATACACCACCAGATTGGCTCTTAAGCCTGCAGCAGCAGCTCCTCCCTGCGTGCTCAAGGCTCACACCACTGTGACTCCTAGAGTGTTGCCTTGTTCCTGCTCCCCTGACTTGCTCCCAACCTTGCCTCACGCTGGTCCACACATGAGACCTCTCCTTGCCTGTTACCCTGCTTGCTCCTGGTGATTCTGACTCTGACCCTCAGCTCTGGTTCCTGCCTCTGGCTTTGACTCTTGTCTCTGGCACTCAGTTCCTGATCTCTGCCTGGATTCTTGGCTCTGACTTCTGACTACTGCCTCCAGCTCTGTCCCTGACTCCTAGTTTCTAATACTCAGTTCCTGTTGTCCACTCCAGCCATGAGGCCTCACAGATAAGGGCCAGGGGCTCTGGTGCAAGCATGGATCCTATTAAGGCACCAGTGGAACTGGTGGACGCTGTGCAGAACCTACAGCTGCAAGTGGCAAATGCAGAATGTGGACTTGCAAGAACAGGTTGCCTGCTGATTCCTTCAACACTGTCCCTGCCCCTGGAGCCAAAGATTAATTTCATTAGGATGAGTTTTGAGGGTTCCTAAGCCAATGCTGGCTCCTGTTCTTTGTGCACTTTAGATCATTCCCCACCGATCAGGCCTGCATGAGTGACCTTAAACTTGTTCACTGGGGAGTCTTTGGCTTGGGCTTCCTCCCTACCCCTTCTGGAACAGTCCAGCCCCCTCTTGGGACAATTAGAGGAATTAATTCAAGCCATGTCTATTATCTTTGACACCAATCATACGCAGACA
The DNA here is from genome assembly GCF_011386835.1 of Chrysemys picta bellii. Classification (NCBI taxonomy): domain Eukaryota; kingdom Metazoa; phylum Chordata; order Testudines; family Emydidae; genus Chrysemys; species Chrysemys picta. The sequence continues at coordinate 68,476,699 of NC_088794.1, read as the reverse complement.
CCGATTCAGCCCTTCAGGCTTCACAGCACCTACTGCCAAATGTCATTGTTTGGCTACTGACAACAGGTGGAATGAGGCAGCACAGTGTAACCACTTCCACTGGGGTTAAATGAGATTATAAAAGATGAGCTCATGTGGATAGACCCTCTGCCCACCCTGGACAATATGATTGGCTTAAGTATCAGAATCTTCAATCCACTCATGGAGTGGTGCTGAGAGTGTGCATCAATTCTCCAGAGGCCATCAGCATCCCTGTCCATGATACCCCAACCACGTGAGGTTTTTTCCCTAGCATCAGAACCTATGACAGTGAACCAGACTCTGCCCACAGCTCTCTGACGCGGAGAAGCTCTGACACTAGCAACTGGGCCTGTGTTGGCAACCCAGCTACCTTGCATTGATGTGCCCATCAAAGACTCAGACAGCACACGGGCTGGGAAATGGCAGGGCCTGAGCCCCAAGGAGTGAGTCCAGTCTTGTTTGGTTTTCTCCCTCCTCTGGGAGGCCCTCGGTCAGCACAGCAGGACTGTGAAGCCATTTTCCAATGCAGCTCTGCATATATCCACTGATTTGAATACTGTCAAGCCCCAAGATTCATCTAGAGCCCCTAGTTGACTTGGGGGCCCTGGGTATCTTGAACTTTGAGGTCCATGTGGTACTACGATATGCAAGAACTCTCCAGATCCGGTTGAGACTACTGATGAGTACCTAATCTTTGGGACCATTAGCCCACTAGGCCATGCCAATGACAGTTGCCACTCTCTGGAAGCATTAGGATACCTTCCAGTTTGGTATAAACTGGGAACACCATGCTCTGGTCATCTTAGATATGCCCTGGCTTTCTACCCATGACCCCCGCATTTGCTGGGAACCCTACACTTTTTAACTCCTGGTATTGCTGGCAATCCTGTCTCCCAAGGACCAAACTGTTATATGCTACAGTTCATGCCACACACTGGAAAACCTTGAACCTCAAGAAGTGACCCCCCTCCAACCCCTCATGAGGCAGATTAGTGGAAGACCACCTTTCACTCTTGATATGGTCACTTATGCATTTGTCATGCTATGCATCCTATGTAACACTCCAGCACCTTTCAGCACTTTATGAATGATATCTTCTGGGATATGCTGCACCAATTTGTCCTTATCTACCTGGACAACATTCTCACTTTCTCTGAGCAACCTCTTTTTGACCATCATGGGTGTACTGTTCTTGAAAGACTAAAACAGAATAGTCTATAAATGAAACAATGGAAATGCAAGTTTGGGATTGGGAAACCCTTGAATTTCTCTGATGTATTATCTTGCTACAGGGACCGGCAGTGGACCCCCACAAGGTATTAGCCATCATAGAGTGGGCAGCACTTAAGGATGTCCATGGACTCCAGAACTTCTTGGGTTTTGCTAATTTTATAGACTCATCCCAGGATTCTCTGCTCTGGTTCCCTTTCTCACAAACCTGCTGTGAAAGTCTTACTTAAATAGTCCAGAGAGATTCAAGGTGCTTTTTAAGTATCAGAGGGATAGCTGTGTTAGTCTGAATCTGTAAAAAGCAACAGAGGGTCCTGTGGCACCTTTGAGACTAACAGAAGTACTGGGAGCATAAGCTTTCGTGGGTAAGAACCTCACTTCTTCAGATGCAAGGTGCTTTTTATAATTTGAAGCAGAGGTTCATCATGGCTCCCATCATGATCTACCCACCAGATCTTTTAAGATGGACACTTTGAACTGCAAGGGGGAGTTCTAGTCCAACTTGACATTCCAAATGAGCAGCTTCATCCATGCACTTTTTACTCATGAAAATTCATTCCTGCTGAGAGGAAATATGATATCCTAGCGAAAGAATTGCTGTCCATCAAAGTGGCCTTTGCAGAATAACTCTGGAGGGGAAGTGTTAGGTTCCCAGTCTGTTCTCACAGATCATAAAAATTTGGAAAGACAGCCAACACTTGGACCAACAGCAGGCATGGTGGTCTCTCTTCTTTGAATGATTCAAATTCATGGTAATCTATTGGATTAGGACAAACAATGCATTGTCACAGAGGGATGAGTACTTAAAGCCTGGCAAGGAGACTGACTACTATCCTCAAGCCCTCAAACTTAATTTCTGGCACCATAACCTCTGACCTGTTATCCTCCATTCAGTCTCCATTGCATGGCAACCCCCTTTGCCATCCAAACCTGTCAAGCCTCAGACCACAACCAGGACCATACCTCCCCAGTGTTTTTTCAAGGACAGGATCTCTTCAAGCCCTTACCTAGTCCCCGCTGGCTTTGGACCATCATTTCTATGGCCTTTATCAGGAAATTACCACCTTCCCAAGACCACACTACAATTCCAGTGGTGGTTGACCATTTAAGTATGGTGGCTCATTTTTGTTCCATGCCAGTCACTTCCCTCTGCTCAAGAGCCAGCCCACCTGTTTGTGAACAAGCTCTTTTGTCTCCACAGCTTGCCTATGGACATGGTATCTGACTGGGCACCATAGTTTATTTCCTGCTTGTGGTAGGAATTTTTTTATGCCACCTGGGTATTGATGCCCTAACCTCAATGGTATATCACCCAAGGACCAATGGTCAGGCAGAGTGGGTCAATCAGGTCTCAGACCAATGCATACATAGACTAGAAAGCAATCATCAAGATAATTGGTTGTCTTTGATCCTTCATGCTGAGTTCACCTACATAAGCAGACCCCTTCTTTGTTAACTATGGTCTCCATCCTCCCATTCATCCAAAGGTTCACTCCAAATTGTCCATGCCCACTATCACCGAACTCACTGCCCACATCCAGCAGATACATCCCAAGAACTCCAATAGCAATTAGTCACCAAGGCAACTTACAAATGTTATGCCGACTGGTCCCTCTAGCCAACACCCAGGTTTGGGGTAGGGGATAAGGTTTGGTTGTCCACCCAGAACCTGCAATTAACTTGCCTTTCTCAAACTGGACCTAGGGCTCTTCCAGATTATTAAACCGATTAATCCTGTTACATTCAAACTACAGCTACCAGATTATCTCAAGTATTGTGCAGCACAGCAGGTGCCTTCAAACCACTAAAAGTCCTTTAATAGATAAGTTTCTTTTTGTGTTGACAAAGTGACCCAGGTTTGCTTCTCTGTTACACCAGTATAAATTCAGAGCAACTCCACTGTTTTTTAGCAAATTCAATTCTAAGGCAATAAAATCATCTGTTGGAGGTGGATTTAATCTAATTGATCTCATGCATCTCCCTGAAAACACAAGATTGTTCATTACTCTACCTTTTTGTCCTGTATAGTTTTAATTAAGTCCTAAGCGTTGGGGTTCCCACCACTTCCTCTGAGAGTAGTACATCACCTAGTATGTATCACTCTCAGCAAGCTTCCCTGATATTCAATCCAAACTTCTTAATGTCATTCTGTTATTTCTAGTTCTACTTCTGTGTGCCACACTAAGTTCCTCACCCTTCTTCCTGTTTGCACCCTTCAAATATGTGTAAATTATGCCTACCCTACATCCTCACTTCATCAAGATGCTCCTATTTCGGATATAGAGTGTATTTGTACAATGTAGGTTCACTGTTCATCATTAGATTCAGCATTTGCCAGTGATTAACATACAGTGACATCATGCTTGGGCACTAATTGGTCTCTGGTGAGCAAAAGGTTAAATTAGCTCATTGTTCCCCCACCCTTGCACAGAGGAAGGACTATAAATTGACTGTGTAGGAAATGTTGCCTAATGCCAAACGTCACACAACAGAGTTGAACTCCAAGCTGGAAGTTTTCTTTGCTTTGACTATTAAATTATTGTACTTTTTGTTATAAACAGTGACCTTTTAAGGAGACTATCTTGTTAACTGCAACTATCTTGTCCTGCCAAGTCATTCAATGGGTGGAGATTCTCATGCCGTAGGTTTTCCTCAGAATAGAAAAGATACATCTGATATCTGTTGATGCACACTGGCTTTTTAATGGTAATTAGAGCTGGTTAGAAAACTATTTAGTTCTGCAGAATAGTTCAACTTCTCATTAGAAAACTGTCTTTGGCTTTTAACAACTAAAAGCTGAAAACTTTAAATCCAAAACCCCAAACTTTCAAGCTTTCCTCTGAAAGTTATCAATTTTCCACCAAATAAAAGGTCTGCTTTCCCAGAAAATGTTTGTTTTGTGACTTTTTTCTTGATATAGTTGAAAACCCAATTTTCTGTTGGAGGGGGAAAAATTGATGGAAACTTTTAATCGGCCCTAATGATGACTGCTGTAATGGATTGCAAATTTATTACACCACTGAACTCTCAACTCAAGATACCTGATACTTATGTTTGTTTCAAGTTTGTCTGATTATACTTCCATGAGGTGTAACACAAAAGGACTGTGTTCTTTCTGCACTGTAATCAGTTGAGTCAGGTGGTTTTAATTTAACTATATAGTGTCACTATAAATGAAAGTAAGTTATAGCATATGGTGGTTTTTAAGTAGAAGATAATTAGTGTATTAAGGGCCCAAGCCTGCAAACCTGACCCAGTCAAAACATCCATTTAAATCAATGGACATTTTGACTAAATAAAATTGCAGGATTGGATTCGGTACCTTTAAAAAAGAAATGTTCAGTGTGCATTAATCACATGATGATTAAATTAGCTGCTTCTAAACTGCCCTGCTTTATAAATGGCTGGACACTGAAAGCAGCCTGTGTTTTTAAAAAAAGAAAGAACTATTGAAACAGAACTCTAGTTTTGTTTCAGCATTTGTGTTGGCAGTTTTGTGGGACTCTGTGGTATGCCTGGTATGAGGCACTGGTTGTCTCAGCTCAGTTATATTAACTAAACTTAGTGCTATTTTAGAAATGAAACAGCAATAAAAGAGTCTATTTTTAGTAGCAGTTGATATATTGGTTTTGGTGTTGTCAGAAAAGACAAGCAAAATATAAATGTGGAGTCATTTTAAGGGTTTGTGTGTGTGCATGTGTAAGAGAGCGCAAATACGTAAGAACCCAAAGTGAGCATAAATATAATCTCCAGCATTCAAGGTCCATCTCAAAATGGGTGGAATGAACTTGAGTATTTATTTATAAATTCTGACATCTCATTTTTCTTGGGAGTGACTTGTCCTTGTCCTTCTGACTAATTTATCTAGATGAAGTAACAAATGTATTTTGGTTGTTTTTTTTTTTCCCCCCCTTCATATCTGAAAGAACACACAGTTCACGCTAGTGTACATATTTCACTGGGACTTCAGATTGTTGACCTGTTGATTCACCACAGGAAGGAAGTGGTGAGAAGATGCATGTGTTCACTTGCTCTCTTCATAAACAACCTGAATGTTGAAGCCAGGGATCTATCTTTTTAACAGGGTGGAACAGCTTTTCCTGCTCTCCAGTATTCCAAACTATAGCTTGCTGTAGCCTCTCATAACAAACCTCACCTTGTTGATCACTTCTGCTGCAATACCTTTGGGGAAACCTTGTTCCCCCTCTCTCTGCTTGTGTTCTCCAGGGATTTGACCTTAATCTCCAACTGTATTATCCTCTTGGGTGACCTCATCTACTCCTTTTGGTGTCTCATCATTTTGGTGCTGACAACTCTCTATTCTGCCTTTTTGGCCCTTATCTCTCTTCCTGAATAAGCTTGTATCTCTTCGTCTAGGGTTATAGGAACTGCCATGCTGAGTCAGAACAGTGGTCCACCTAGTCCAGTATCCTGCCTCTGACAGTGATCCATACTTCCTGCTTCTGAGGAAGGATGAGAAACGCCCCAGTTGGCTATGTCTCCAACATCGCCTCAAGAATATCCTACCACTCCCTCAAATTAAATGATAAAAACTGAGCATCTCTCTTTGGTTCTGAAGGAATTCATATGTGAAATTACATAACTGCTAACTGTGGTATGTAACCTATTGTTTAAATCCGCTTCTGTACTAGATGACTCTAGGATAACTAATGTGACACCAATTTTTAAAAAGGGCTCCACAGGTGATCCCGGCAATTACAGGCTGGTAAGCCTAACTTCAGTACTGGGAAAACTGGTTGAAACTATAGTGAAGAACAGAATTGTCAGACACCTAGATTAACATGATTTGTTGGGGAAGAGTCAACATGGTTTTTGTAAAGGGAAATCATGCCTCCCCAATCTAGTAGAATTCTTTTAGGGGGTCAAGAAGCATGTGAACAAGGGTGATCCAGTGGCTATAGTGTACTTGATTTTCAGAAAGCCTTTGACAAAGTCCCTCACCAAAGGCTCTTAAACAAAGTAAGCTGTCATGGGATAAGAGGAGAGGTCCTTTCACGGATCAGTAACTGGGTAAAAGATAGGAAACAAAGGGTAGGAATAAATTGTCCGTTCTCAGAATGGAGAGAGGTAAACAGTGGTGTCTTCCTGGGGTTTGTACTGGGACCGGTCCTATTCAACATATTCATAAATGATTGGGGAAAAGGGGTAAACAGTGAAGTGGCAAAATTTGCAAATGATACAAAACTATTCAAGATAGTGAAGTCCAAAGCAGACTGCAAAGGGTTACAAAGGGATCTCACAAAATTATAAATCCATGGTATTTCCACATCTTGAATACTGTGTGCAGATGTGGTCACCATCTCAAAAAAGATATATTGGTTCAGAAAAGGGCAACAAAAATTATTAGGACTATGGAATAGCTTTCATATGAGGAGAGATTAATAAGATTGAGACTTTTCGGCTTGGAAAAGAGAGGACTAAGGGGTGATATAATAGAGGTCTATAAAATCATGACTGGTGTGGAGAAAGTAAATAAGGAAACGTTATTTACTCCTTCTCATAACACAAGAACTAGAGGTCACCAAATGATATTAATAGGCAGCAGGTTTAAAACAAAGTATTTCTTCACACAACACAGTCAACCCATGGAACTCTTTGCTAGAGGATGTTGTGAAGGCCAAGATTATAACAGGGTTAAAAAAAGAACTAGATACAGTCATGGAGGAGAGGTCCATCAATGGCTATTAGCCAGATGGGCAGGGATGGTGTCCCGAGCCTCTGTTTGCCAGAATCTGGGAATGGGTGACAGGGGATGGATCACTTGATGATTACCAGCTCTGTTCATTCCCTATGAAGCACCTGGAATTGGGCACTGTCAGAAGACAGGATACTAGGCTAGATGGACCTTTGCTCTGACCCAGTATAGTTGTTCTTATGTTCTTACATTCTCTTTCCTCTACCACAAACCTTCCCTGTGATCGTGGATATTCCATTCTTCCCGTCACTCAAACTCACCTTATGGAGTTAATTTTACATCTAAATAATTTTCATCTAAATTGATACATTTCTAAAATCAAGCAAATTTGGATGAAATATCATTTTGGGGACAAATATTTAATGTTCTATTTTTACATTTTTAATGGAACAATTTGATTTTTTTTTCATTTTAAAATGACTTTTTTTAAAGTAAATTCATTTTTTTTTTATATAAAACATGTATGAAAAAATTTAAGGTCAAAATTGGAACAATATCAAAATGTATGATTGGAAGAGACCTCGGAAGTCATCTAGTCTGTCTCCCTGTGCTGAGACAGGACCAAACATGTCTTGACCATTTTAATAAAATTTGTTAGAATTTTGTTGCATCCAAAATCTTGGGGGTGGGGGGGAACATTTTATTTTGGAATTAATTTAAAAAAAAATTACAATTTCCAACAAAATAGACAAACTGGATTTTCCATCTCTACTGTATAATCTATTTTGGACCATATTTTTAGCTGAGTTAAATTTCCTCTATTCCCCTAGCCATCTTCCATTTCTATCTACATGTTATGTAGTTTGTAAATTCTTCAAGGCAGAGACTGTCCTTTCTTTAGTCTCTGTAAAGCACCATGCAAAGTTATGGTGCAGGGGTTGCCAAACTTACTGACCCTCCAAGCCACATACAACAATCTTCAGAAGTTCAAGAACAGGGAGGCGCCTGCCAAGGCATGGGGCTTCAGCCCTGCTCCGGCTGAAGCCCTGAGCCCCAGCAGGGGGGCTGGTGGGACTGAACCCCTGATATACCAGCAGAGTGAGGTGAAGCTTGATACAGCATGTCACATGCCCCCTCTCCCCCTGATTTTTTGCCAGGGTTTCTGGCCCTGCTTGGTCACATGGTGGCACCGGGCCCCCTCACTGCATGGCAGCTGTTGTAGCCTACAAGCTGTGGCTGTGGGGAGAGGTAGCAACAAACAGCTGGGAGCTGCAGGGAGAGCTGTTACTTTTGCTGCTGCTTCTCCCGCCATAACTAAAGCAGCAATCCTTCCCTGCAGCTCCCAGCTGTTAGCCACTGCCTCTCCATGTGGAGCTAACACCTGGGAGGGGCCACTGAGGGTAAAGAGGGGGTGTGCCCAGGGCTGCCCCGGGGGGGGGGCGCAAGTGGGGCAATTTGCCCCAGGCCCTGCAGGGGCCCCCATGAGAATATAGTATTGCAACTTTTTTTATGGAAGGGGCCCCTGAAATTGCTTTGCCCCAGGCCCCCTGAATCCTCTGGGCAGCCCTGGGTGTGCCTGGGGAGGCAAACTCAAGCTGTTGGGGGGAGGGGGTGCAAACCTTTAAATTGTACAACCCTCAACCCCGGCTGGCACCAGTTATCTCTAGCAGAAGTCCCTAGGCCCATCACCCTGCCACCAGGCAGAAGCCCTGAGCTCCCCAGAGTCTGGTAGGCAGAGGATAAGGGAGAGCATGGGGTAGCTCTGAGAGCCACACTTTAAATGTAAAAGAGTTGCATGTGGCTCACGAGCGACAGTTTGGCCATCCCTGTAATGGTGAACCATACATTTTTTGCTGCTAATAAAATACCAGGAAGAATTAAATATAGTGTTTGTCATGATTCTTGTCTAACCTATTTTGTTTTCCAGGGTTTAGGAAAACTATTGCCTAAATCATGTGCTGTGCAGGGATTAAATGGGACCCTAAGGACTGAATTTTTTTTGTATGCTAATCTAATATTTTAAAACTTAACACAAGTGGAGTACAGCTGACAAACTACACAATAGCTGCCATGATATATAGCACTTATGTAGCTCTGTATGTCTTCAACACTGGGCAAACATTAACAAATGCTCCTAACAATCCCATGAGTTAGACAAGTCTTGTTTTTATTTATATGTGGAAACAAAGATACAGAGAGATTAAGGTGCTGAGTGCTGACAAGTCTCATTGACTTCAGATGGAATTGGATGCACTCAGAACTTCTGAAAATTAAGCCCTGAGTGAGTTGCCCAAGGTAGGCAGTCTGACAATTATGCTCTTATGTTGTTGCTTTTCATCCAAAGATCTCAAAACACATTATAGAGGTGGTGGTATTGTTACCATTTCACAGATAGAAAACAGACACAAGAAATGACTTGTCCAAGGTCACCCAGCATGTCAGAGGTAGAGCTGGAAGAAGAGCTTGTCTCCTGAGTCTTATCACTCTGTCTAGTTGGGCACACACCCTCCCAAATATGTTTGCTTAATTGCTTATCTCTTGATTTCCTGACAAGAAGTGGGATCTCTAAGGGGCAGATTTTCAGCTTGTATAAATCTGTGTATAGCCATTAAAGTTAATGGAACTTTACAACAGCTGACAAATTTATTTGGGCATAAGCTTTTGTGTGCTAGAATTTCTAACACAAATCAGCAGTGAGTACAGTGATATTGGGCATTCTCTTCATAGCTATGTTTACCACAAATATGTTGAAATGTGAGTGTAGGTGGCTGGCGGTGGGTGATGAGGATTATTTGTTCTTTTTAATTGACAAAGAAAACTAAAAAGTAGCTTTCAAAAGGTATGTGGGGGGAAGGCACCTAAAGAAAATCCTAATACCTGACTGGGCTCTGTTTAGGTGACAATGAAAGCTCTGTGAGATCATTTACTGGCAGTACTATACCTTAAACCTACTCAAATGATCATTCCACTTAGGTTTGTTTTTATAAATGTTCTAAAACTGTACATTCTAAAATAAAATGTTGATGATCCAGATATTGCAGATGACTATAGATATGTAGCTGACAGTAAATGTCACTTTAAAATTCACAAAATAGTGATATAAAATATAGCAGAACACTTAAGGAAATTACTGAAAAAAACCTTTCAAAGACTATATTAATCAATGCCACTGCTGCAGAGCCAGGGTTTATCATATTTTATACCTTGTTTATGCATTTAGTGACCTGCATCTAAAGATGTCAGGCCTTCATGGAAAAAAATATATGCAATAGAGTTGTGCTGTCAATTTATTGTATTAGAGTCTAGTGCAAAATGGTTGAATCTATCACACACCTAAATGAACCCAATATGGTGGGGAAGGGTCAACACAGCTTTTGCAAAGGGAAACTTATGCCTCACCAACCTATTAGAATTCTCTGAAGGTATAAGCAAATGTTTGGACAAGTATGATCCAGTTCTATATGGAGTACTTGGACTTTGAGAGAGCCTTTGACACGATCCCATGCCAAAGGCTCTTAAGCAAAGTAAGGAGTCGTGGGATAAGAGGGAAGGTCCTCTCATGGATCAGACTGTTTTTTGCCGAGTCATGCTTGAGTTATTTTGGGGGGACGTTCAGACAGCTTCACAGAAATGAATTGACTGTGGTCTAAGAGCATTGAAGAAGGGACTATTTTAGTGAGAGAGGTAATTGGAAGCAGAGAGGGAGAAGAGCAAGGAACCCTGAGAACAGCCAGGCTTCATGGCAATACTTAGGCTGAAGTTTGTTCTATGTAGTGATTTGAGTTCTCAGTAAAGCCAAACCCTAGGAAAAGGGCCAAATTGGGACTATATCAGTATATGGGTTTACTCCATTCAGAGCAGAATTGGAACAATACATGCTGACATTGCTGTTTCTATTGCATGCCGTTTGTCCCTTTTTATTGTGTGCAAAGTCATGTTGTAGTAATAGTGTGCATGTATAATGAATACTTGAAGTTTGTAATGGCAAGTAACACATGTTAATAGGGATGAAAACCCCACAATATCTTGAACATGTATGTGATACATCAGATATACTATACAAGTTTCAGTGCTACAAAGATGAAGCCACTGTACATTTAAATGCAGCATGCTGGCTTCTTCCATACTGCCTACAAAATTATTTTTTGTAGGCCACTGTCATAAGAATCTAATGGTCCCACTGGGCCAGAGCTTCCTGAAGCTGCTGAAGGCAGCAGGGCAGGGTTTTCCTCTTCTTAAATATTCATCTAAATGGGCTTTGCTATTGCAGTGCAGGAGAAAATCCGTATAAATGTGTTGCTTGTACAGGTGAAAGAATATCCCACCTTTCTTTTAGCTAGCCTTTACAAAAAAAAAAGATTGGCATTAACAATTATGGTTTTGTTCTTTAGCATCTGCTTTCCTCTTTAAAGTATTAAGTCTCTTATAACACTGCAGAGTGCCTAGTTGTTCCCATGCCACTCATTAGGAAATCTCCCTTTCATCATCAGCTCTCATAATATTAGACAATCGATAGGAAAAGGATATACATGTCTATTGATTAAAAACTGTACAGGCTGTGAATAAAGAAAGAATAGAGACAGCTGATAGCTTCTCGGAGTGGCAAAGGTTCAAAGGGATTTGCAGTCTTTCCAACAAATCTTTCATCTTTCATTTAATGTAATCACAGACAAATTTCCCCCACCCTAAAGGACCCTGGTGATAAGGGTGCTGGTATCGAAGGCAGTATCAAATATAATAGGGCCTGGTCCTGCCAGGCATGGAGGGAGCCTCCTGGCATTATTCAGCACTCCACATGATTGGGCTCACAATGAGTAATGCAACAGGATATGAAAATGGGATGCAAATGGCAATTCACTGTCAGTGTTCAGTGGAATGTCACTTAATGCAAATAACAGCCTCAAGTGTGTGTGTGGTGTTTTTTTGGGGGGGTGGGGCGGGTTAGGTAGCATTAATTCTCTCTCCTTTCTAAATTTAGCAAATTCTAATGGTAATAAATGCAGACCTGTGCTAGAGATCCTGGGCATCAAATACATTACATCTTAAACAAGTTTCCCCCATGACTCTTCCTTGCTGAAATAATAAATGGCAATTTTAAAATCTCTTATCTTGACTTAGTTGATCAATTTTGCATTGCAGCAGTAATTATCAGAATTAAATTAATACTTAAATATGGGCATATAAGTAAGATATAATGGGAAGATTAAAGGAGCAGAAATTTTAACTGGGGGCCTGAACCATGCAGTCTTTATAGATACCAAAATCCTGTTTTATTATCCCTTATTGTTACCACATCCAAATGTTGGTATTGTTAGTTGCAAAGCTAAAATTAAGTGACTCATAATTGTCTTAGTAAATCTGACCACCACTAGCAATACTATACCTGCTATAGGTATATGCAAACAAGCAATGAAAGTCAAATTATCATCAGTGATGTAAGGTGTTTCCAGTGGATTTCCTGATTCAGATGTCTTTGCAAAAATATGAAGCACCTGTGTGAAATGCAGGGCTTAATGAACAATTTGGGGGGGGGGGAATAGGATCTCCATTTTACCCAGTTAGATTTTAAAATGAAATTCTATATGAACCTTTTATCATGCTCTGACGTGTTCAGATAGCTTTGTTTTCATTTTGCATCCCTTTGCCATTCCAGATCCTAGTCAAGACCAGAAATGAAAGTATACAAAATCTTTTTTAATTGAAAAAAAGCCTTTTCTTATGAGCTTACCAGCCCGATTTTTTGCAGACTCAAGTGGTTCTAACAGTTTGATACTTCACTTAAATTGTCCTTAAACATCTGAACTTTTGATATTTATTAACAAAATTGAATCTATACCCCAAAGGGATTGCATGTAACTTTTATCTCTTATGACTCAGTCTTATCCAAAGCCCACTGAATTCACCAGAGAGACTGCCATTGACTTTAGTAGATTTTGGATCATGTCCTTGATTTGTGTAATGTAACTTTTTTGTCTATATGAGTCTGCTGTGTGCAGCTGCAGGAAGTCATTTTGAGAGGCACAGTTCAGTGCAGCCTGCTATATAGGAGACACTGTGTTCTCTCACGGATATGTTGTTTATGTTCACTCTTTAAGTAAAAGAAAGATAATTTTGATTGTAAGTTTGTGCTTGCTCTTTATCTCTGGGAAAGAATAGCACACATCTTTTTGGAAGGCCACTCACAGTTAATCTTAATACTGATATAAAATACCTTCGCCATAAATGTTTGGAGAGGCATTAGATTTAGTAGTACCTTATTCTGTAAGTATTCACTGATATTACATGCAGATTAAGTCACTACTCTGTATGAATAAGGGTTGTAAAGCCTAACCCATAGTTGTAGGTAGTGGAAGGTTACATGGATGAATCCTGTTGTAGGCCCTAAAGGTCACTTTAAGCCTCTGACTCTCTGGGATTTAAACTTCTACAAGCTTTGTCTTTAAGTCTGGTTCTCTACATGAAAGCTGAATTAATTTTAGAGGTGTGTGTGTGTGTGTGTGTGTGTGTGTGAAGAGTTTGAGACAGCGACTCTACAATGGGTGATTCTGGTAGATTGACAGTATTAAAAAAAAAAAAAAAAGTGGAATCCAATCTTTAATTTCTTTTTTAAGTAAAGCAACAATAGAACAACCAGACCCCAGCCCTGCAAAAATCAATCAGATTGAATTGACTGTAAAGTCATGCATTGCACTGAAAGAGCATCATTAACATGCCAGTTATGATTAGATATCTGTTCAGCTTTACTATTCAAGGACAGAATTTTACAGACTTCACTAAACCTTACAGTTAACCTTACAGTTAAAGGTTTTGTATTAAATAAAATTTTAAAACTTGGTTAGTTACAGATTGTTTAAACAATCTCCACTTAACCATAAATATGTGAAAGATATTGTGTGAAGCCTACATTTTTTTTTTAAGTCACAGGTCCATTGCACTTTATTTTATGCAATCATTTATACCAGAGCGAAGTGGGTGTAAAATGCTATCAGATTACTATGGTGGTGTTCTAATACCCACTCTGTACTAATTTAGTTGACTATACAAAGTAAAGAGCAATGGAAAAGCAAACTGCATGGTTTTGTTATAAAAGCTGAAGGCTAGGTCAGTGGGTTGCTCATCTGGAAATTAGAATGATGGTGTACTAACTACGTCAGTACCACACAAGTCATTGGTGCTGTGCATAGGCACAGCATTCTTCTCACACTGATCACACTCACTCACACATACTCAGGCCTTGATCCTGCCTTGTGATCATTCTGTGTGGTAGTATGTAGCTGCTCTTCAGGTGAGTTATCAGTAGGTGTTGGCCCCCTGGGCTTATGCACAGCTCATCATAGGGTCAGGGCTAATCTCCTAAAATAACAAATCCAAAAAGGAATTAGCAATACAATTATCAAAGTGGGTATGTAAAATCTTCCTTTTTCTTCATTTGTTTATTTCTGATAACTAAATTTATTTGGCAAAAAGACTGCTGCAATTCCTTCAAAAACTTCCCATAAAATATTTGTTTTTTACAGACAATATTTTGCACCTACACTTCATGCAGACTTTTTCCTGTCAAAATCATGGATGCAATTCACTGAGTGGGGGGGAACGGAGGCTCAGTTTGAAAATTAGGCTCCAGGGTGACAACCTTAAGCCAACAGGAGTTTTGCTGTTGGCTTCAATAGGAGTAGGATTTCACCCCCAGGTTTCTTACTGTATATTAGAGTACCAACACAGAATGTGCACACTCATTCTGAAGAAACTGGTCATCTGTGTGAATAGACTAGTGTGCAATTTTTGTTTTAAAAAGCTGTCACTTCTGCAAGAGGATCAGAACACACTTGTTGCAAAGAAAGTCATTCAGAAACATTAAAGATGTTCAATGTGTTTTATTATACAGCTTCCTATAATTGAGGGGAAGTCTTAGTGGATTACATTAATAGTTTAAAAAAGGAATACCTGACCTGAATTTAAAAGAAAGTTGAATAGGATCTAAGTAACTTTTGAAAAAACAGCATGATCTTTTTCAGATCCTGATCTATGGCTGGGGAGCATTAAACCTATTCAGCTGTTGGTGCCGGTTGTGTGGGTTTTTGTGAGATTCATTTTAATTTCCTAGGAACAGGAGTGCTGATGAACACTGAAAAGTACCCAAGAGAGAACAGGACTTGATGGTCTTAAGATATCCTTTGTAATGGAGAAATTTTGCCAAGCAAGCATTTGTTTTTGTCTTCCATATGATGTCCACTTTGACTGTGTAAGGGAAACAATAAATACCCCTCTGTGTACTAGCAATGGAAACAAACTACAAAACTCTGGATCTGAACTTCTAACAACCCAAATACTATGGAGTGTTTAGACCTGAGGTTTAAATCAGGCTCATCTCTAATATACACTAAAAGCTAAATTCAGCCCAGGCACATAAGGAACCACAAATCCCATCAAAATCCATACAAATTGCACCCACTTATGCCCAGGATGAATTTGGCCCTATGAGTTGGATTGCCTTTTTGTACTTTATTTTACAAAAAATCTGTTCCTTTAGGTATCTTCTTTCATGCTGTCTGAGGCTGCTTGAATGGGGAATAAGTTATTGCTACCATTCTGGCAACTGGAATAAGAAAACCTGTTTGTGGCAGCATTGCATCACTACATGTAGCCAGTCCAAGTCTCCTCCTCAGCTACTTCAGCATTACTTCAAGATTTCCCTCTATTACACCTGGATATCCCCTATGTTTATTTATAGTATCTCAAGACACTGATGCAGGGCAGACTGGTTACTCATTACATGTGATGTTTCTTGGCAGGATCCTCCTTCTAAAATCCGGCTGCATAGAGTAGCTGTTAGTGTTTTGTGACCTTCTGCAGAAGAACTTTACTGCTAGATTTACTGGAATTAAACTAGAAAGCTAAATTTTTTTCATGTAATGAACTAACATGATTATTTCTCTACCAATCGAAGGTAGCTGAAGCAGCTAAGACTGGGTTTACATTCTCTTCCTGACCAGAAATACAGTTACTCGTAAGCTGCAGGACAGATAAGAGAGCATCCTGGGGGCCATCTGTTGTATATTTATAATCAGGAGGCTTATGTTACGCCATTCTTCGCTCAATATCTTATTTTTTTCTTTTGTTTCCCTTGCAGCAGGTCTCACATATACAACACATTTAAAATACCCCAAAGGTTGCTAACATTCAAAAAGTTATTACTTCGGCTCATGTTTCATTCCCTCACCAGTGTGAATTAGTGAGGATAAAACTATTATCTCTCCTACATATGCTAAGTTCAAAGTTTGTAACAAAGCTACCACGTGTTGTCAACAGGGACACAACCTTCAACACCAAAAGAATAGGTCTATCACTTGAGCTGAAAAATTAACTAAAGAATTTGCAGAACACTAGTTTTTAGAGTCTGTCACTGGAGAGAGACATGCTCATGCTACTCAGCCAGCAGTTGCATTATATTACCACACTTTTTATTATTGGCAATGTGGAGACACAATCAGAAATCCCTTTGGTTTGTTCCCATGATTGAATTTGACAATTTAACAAGTTTAACCATTTGAAATGGCAGCTCATTGTCTGATATGTGGGCAGCTCTGAGTCTTAGCAAACTGTTTGAAAGTGATAATGTATGAAGAATCTTCTTACTCCTGCCTTCCTTTTTATATTGGTTGTATGGGGAAGAAACAAAAGAAATATGCAGTGGAATTAATATACTAGGAGAGGTTTTCAACAGGATAGTTCATCTTGGTTTGAAATGCCATTAAGGAAGAGTATGTTCATGTGAAAAATCTCAAAACAAACAAAACCACAACAACCTCTGTGGGAAGCAGTTGGAAGTATTGGTATAAATATATTCATGGTATTCCTAAAAACACTGAAAACCACAGCAACTAGATATGGACTGTGAGGGGCTTCTACTACTATTCTTTATCTTGTCTAAAGTTTCTTCAGAGATATGTGACTAGTGTGATGTGATTTAAGATTAGTAATAATGAGTACCCAGACTGATCAAAATATTCATTTCAGGTAGCACTGGTGGTGAAAATAGTTGAAAATAAAATGTCACAAACATTTTCAACCTCCCCCTCATATTTTTCACTGAAACACAATTTTTTTTTTAAAGTTTGAAATTGAAAAAAAAAAATCGGAAATTATTTCTCTCCTTTTTCACCCAATTCTCTCCTTCCAGGTCTTTTCTTGTGTGTGTATGGGGGAAATAAAGAAAAGGGAAGAGAAAGCAAGGGGGAACCCTACAAAAAATTCATTTTGACCAAAAAAACCCACCCCACTCAACTTTTGAACAATACAGAATTGTTTTGTGAAAAAGTTTAGTTTATTTTTCATTGAATAAATGTCATCCAGTTCTAATTTCAGGTTTATGCTTTTTGACGCCTTTAAACAGATGCGAAATAGAACTAAAAGAACCTTCCATCCCCTCCAGTTCTCGCCTGCCTCCTACTTCAATACAGATACTGACTTTTGGCATACTCATATTCTAGTTACATCATTTCCTCATATAGTTACTCCTATTCTTCTGCCACCTTCCCCTTCCAACAAAGCAAACAGCTCCCTGCGTGTGACATACAGAACTGATATCACCCAATATTTCATTGGGCCTCTTTGACATGTAGAAGGAAAGAATGCAGCGCCACATTCCAAAGGTAAATATCTCTACTGGCAGAAAAATCTTCTAGGATCAATTCTTAAATCTCTTCTGAAATTACACTTACACTTTGTATAGTGTTGCTAAGAGGGAAGATAGACTAAATTCAAACAGTATTGGAAAGTATCTACTACTGGTTTTGAAGTTATTCCACGTACAGTACATTATCTTGAAATAAAACCATTATGCTGGTTTTGAAGCTGCACAGTAAATTACTTTGTCTGCAATTTACAATAAAATTTATCCCACACTACCAGTACCAAGCTGGTACAATTAAAAATATAACTGAATGGCAATTTGGGGATGAATGTTCATTGTATAGGTGTACTATTAACAAATGTGTAGTGTTCTCAGTTTAATTCCCTAAGTCAAGTAGCTGAAAGTGAAATATGGATGGCTGACTCTTATGAGTACATGTCCCCTTTCTAGCTGAACAAACAGTAAAACGTTGAGTTAGATGTTGTACATTGGATTGGAACCAATGTGATACAGGCACGTGAAGCTCCCAGGAAATATGAACTGATCACCTATTGGCAGTTTATAGCTTGATTATTACATATATTTTAATTTTTTTAAAAGTCAAATGACAAACTGCAAACAGTGCACTTAGGGCCCGATTCTCCAGTGTGCTAATGCCACTCTGTGCTAAGGAGTATTCTTAGAGCTGCTCCTATAGGTGCAGGTGGCTCCAAAAGGATGGAGAAGTTGTCATGCTATTCTGGTACTAAAGAGAGAAGGGTTCAATTCTCTGCTCTGCTACAGACTTCCTGTGTGAGTAGGGGCAAGTTGTCTAGCACCTCTCTCTGGATTTCTCATCTGTAAAATGGGGACCAAAGCTCTTTCTTTCCTCAGTTGGTGTGAGGATCAAAAACATTACTATACCTGTATGCCTCACCATTTTGAATGTGTCCAGATAAGTACTTAAGGCAGACAGAACAGTTAACCTCTGAGATTGGAAAACTTTTGGTTCAATCTGAGTTGTCATTCAAGCTAGGGTTGCCAACTTTCTAATCACACAACACTGAACACCTTAGCTCTACCCCTTCCCTGAGGCTCCAGCCCTGCTCACTACATTCCCCCTCCCTCAATGGTTCGCTGTCCCCCACCCTCACTCACTTTCACTGGGCTGGGACAGGGGGATGAGGTGGGGGAGGGCTCTAACTGGGGGTGCGGGCTCCAGTGTGGGGCCAGAAATGAGAGGTTCAGGATGT
Source organism: Chrysemys picta bellii (assembly GCF_011386835.1). Taxonomy (NCBI): domain Eukaryota; kingdom Metazoa; phylum Chordata; order Testudines; family Emydidae; genus Chrysemys; species Chrysemys picta. The sequence continues at coordinate 68,457,927 of NC_088794.1, read as the reverse complement.
GCGGGAGAGCTGCAAGTTGAGCCAGAGGGTTGGGGTGTAGGAGGGGGTGTCAACTCTGGGCTGGAAGTGCTGGCTCTGGGGTGGGGCCAGGGATGAGGGGTGCAGGAGGGGGTGAGGGCTGGGGATGAGGGCTTCAGGACATGGGAGGGGGCTCTGGGCTGGGGCAGAGGGTTGGGTTGCGGGCTCTGGGATGGGGCTGGGGATAAGGGGTTTGGGGCGCAAGAGGGGGCTCTGGGTTTGGGGAGGCTCAGGGCTGGGGCAGGGGGTTGGGGCATGGGCTTCCCTCCAGCAGCTCCTAGTCAGCGGTGCAGTGGGGATGTTAAGGTAGGCTTCCTACCTGTCCTGGCTCTGCAGACCACGCTGCACCCCAGAAGCAGCCTGCTGCAGGTCCGGCTCCTAGGCAGAGGCACGCAGGCACCTCTGTGCACTGCCTCCTCCCCGCCCCCCAGCACTGCCCCTCACCCAGATCCCATTGGCCGGTTCCCAGCCCATGGGAGTGCGGAGCTGGTGCTCGGGGAGGGGGCAGCGCGTGGAACCCCATGGCTCCCCGGCCTAGGAGCCAGACCCGTTGGCTGCTTCTGGAGCACAGCGCAGTGTCAGAACTGATAGGTACTAGCCTGCCTTAGCTGGGCAGCACCGCTGACTGGCCTCTTAGTGGCCTGGTTGGTGGTGCTGACCGGAGCCGCCAGGGTCCCTTTTCAACTGGATGTTCCAGTCGAAAACCGGACACTGGTCACGCTAATTCAAGCAGATGCTCAGATTTTCATGTGGTTGGTTCATATTCATCTAATCCTGTTCACTGATCCTTATTTAAAAATCGGTTTGTATTCCTGATTTCATTAGGCCAAACTTTCTGGTGGTATAATTCCAATTAAGAGAATTTGACCTAATGTGTTGGAGAGAAAATTATCTACTAAAATATTATTATATGGGATCTATTATCTTAAATAATATTACACGTGAAGAAATTTAAAAGCACCAGCACTTCCAAGCAATATACTATTGAGAATATAAAACAGAGTTCTCTGCAGACAGTTTGTAGTAAAATCCTAACTAGCCTGTAATGTAAGCTAAAGGGTTTTTAGAGACTCCAATGTATTCAGGAAGTCTCTTTGTTTAGATAAGTAATAAATATTTCTTTCTTCAGGAGCCTGCAAAATTTCAACAATGGGAGTGGGGGAAAGTAACAGTTTCTTTTCAAGTTAAAAATACCTGGCTTGGTTGAATTTGTGTTGAGATAATCCATGTCAGTGCACACCAACCATAGACTGATTATGGGAAGGAAGAGAAAACTACTGTCCTTTCATAAGTAAGGGGAATCTTCCACTAATACAGTGTACATCAGAGCACATTTCCTATTAAGCTATGACTCTTTGAGCCCCGATGTATTTTGCCTGTATATAAAGTATGCACATTTAACTAACATCTTATTGCACTGTATTTTTTCTGTATTTCTATTCCTACTTTAGAAATACTATCAGGAGAAATGAATGTATCAGATGCAATAACCAGGTAAATATTACATTATATACAGACACACACTAGGTCACCTAGTCTTATATACCGATCAGCCATTTTACACTTTCTAGCAGTCCTAGTGATTCACACAGTTAACTCCTGCTTTATTAGACTTGGTTGCAATATACATGTTTGTTCTTTACTCATATTTATTACAAAATAAAGAACTCAGGAACAGATTTTCAGCCACAGATTTGCATTTCCAGAAACCAAGCTGAGGGTTTCTCCTGCATGGGAGAATCCTCTGGTAGTATAGGGCTGGGGCAGTGGCATTAATTCCCCTTCTTGCTCTCCCAATGTGCGTGTTTATGTGTGTGTGGGGGGGGGAAGGGAAGGTGACCAGAGGAAAAGAGGTGAAGCAAGAGGTGCCTCTGATCCCCAGTTGCCACAAGAGCTCTGAGGAGTCATGATTAGGTAGGCATAAATTAGAAGAGTTATTTTCTAATTTATTACAAGGATTGGGGAAACCATAAAGGTGGCTTAAAGCCACTTTTGTACCCTACTTTCGTCCCTTTCTTGTATGCCAAATCCTTCTCAAAGTATCTGACTCTTAAGTTTTAAAAGAGAGTCTGTATTCAGTAGTCCTCCAAGTTATCTTCTATCTTTCCTAGAATGTTTGTGCTTCTAGAAGTTTCTATAGCAAATGAATAAAGTCAGCATTTCTATTTCTGCAACTCCAGCATTATTCTCCTTGGGTCCCCATAACTGCGTCTCACAACATCTGCATACATGTGATTGCCCAATCACTGCACTCCACCAGGACACTGAAAGAACATTTGCGCTCAGGTAACTGGCATCACAGGAGATGCTTCATATTTTGAGAGTCTCTGCCACAGTCATAGGGGCCAGGGCTGTACCCTCAATTGATTGTCTCTCTAGACTGGCCAAGTCCAGTGCATTATCAATTAAGGCAATGTCATATAGTCCAGAGGTGATCAGCATTTTTGATTCCATCAAAGCAAGTTTGATATAATGTGGTTTCACCTATAACGCAGTAAGATTTTTTTGGCTCATGAGGACAGCGTTATATCGAGGTAGAGGTGTACAATGTGTTTGGTCTAGCTCACCATTCGGGACCACAGTTATTGGTGCCCGTAGAGCCACTCAAGTCAAATACACAAAGTAAAGTGGTGCCAAGAATTAAAATGTTGAAGGGATGCTACTCTGAACATTGTTCAGTTTTGAACACATTGTCCCAGATCCTCAGCTGCTGTAAATTGACATAGATCTCCATTGGCTTCGGTTTGGTTAGATACTTCAAAATATGGTGGTGGCTCTCAGCTCATCTTTTCCAGCAAAACCAACTTCAGACTAATTATAGCATAGATGAAAGGCTGACCTATTCAGGATTTGTAATGAACTACATATTGGCTTTAGCGGTCTTTCTTGTCCTGTTTGATATTGTCATTATTTTGGTCCCATGTGTAGTAAAATATTACTCAGTTGTAGTGGAATATAAACCATGAGGTGGATTGTTTGAAACTGCATTGGTTTTAATAAAATATGTTTGTATTTATCTTCAATGTGTCAAATGCTGACTCCCAGGGATCTATTCTGGGGTAAACTACTACACTTTGGAGTCCTTATTAAGCAGTACTTGGTGTGCCCTCTTACTTCTTCTCCAACCCTTGCTGTTTAACCTGCTCAGCTAAAATTCTAACCTTGACTGGCTAGAAATTCAATGGACTGCTTTTCTCCAAATTGCTGTTGATTAGCACATGACACTGTTGCAGAAAGTTGAACCTCCTTGGTAATTAAATTTCTGAAAAGGCCAAGAGTGTGCTTTGTCATGTCCTTCTTGTACTGCAGTGACTTTGCTGGTTCATTTACATCAGGTAAATTGATTTAAAATGCTAGCTCTTCAGTGGGGTGACAGTCTCTCACACATAGAATTTTTCTCATTTGTATGCATCAGGCAGGTTTAAATTCTTACAGCTCAGTCAGAACCACTTAGATTTTTAAACCCTAGATTTTATTATATTTAACAAACATTTTCATATTATACCTCTGTCCTCTACATTTGTGAAGCCTTAAAATTACACCTGCCCTACTAAGGTAAATTCCACTAATACTTTGATTCTGTCACAGTGGCTTTCCCTTCCAATAGGTCAGATGGATTTTAAGACTACATGTCTTCAAAACTCACTACAACAAGTTCCTATCTTTAGGACAAAGTAAGTAATATATAACATTGTTCAAGACCTTTTTCAGGTCTAAAAAAAATATTTTGAGGCGCCTGGGAGAATCTGTTTTGAAAATAGATGTATTTTTTTGAATCCATGGTAAATATGCCAATTGGTCTTCTCAGCTGACATCCTTAGGGATTTATCTGAAATTGCCTAGGAGGATGCTCACATCGCAGTGAACCCTATACATGTGTTTGTATAGTACTGCATGATGGTTATTTTGGACTTGTCACAAGATGCGAAGTGTGTGTGTGTGTGTGTGTGTGTGTGTGAGCTTTGCATCTTGTCACAAGTCCAAAATGGGTCCTACTGAATTCTGATAGACTTGTAAATTAGCACCGACATTGAAGATGTCATTTTGTTAGTATTTGCTTTAATTGCAGGAGTTAAAGCTGCTGTTTCATCCCAGACAAGTCACGGCTCTAACTCCTTTTACTTTTGCACTGTCTTGAAGCCTTAAAATTACATATTTCTAGCCTTGCAGAATGAATTGTATTGCTTAACCTTGAGTAATCATAAAAAGGCATTCTCTTCTTGAAAAATGGGTGTATATGTAATTCGGATGATTTTTCCTTAAACACATTGGACCTGATTCTCTGTTACACTGAAGCCCTCCCTCTTTCTTCTACTTTGGCAATGAAAAGGAGCTCTAAAGGGGGTGGAAACTGTCCCCAGAGACTATTCCCTGTATGGAGGCCTCCACAGCTGCTACAGAACTGTCATAAGGGCTCTAAAGGAGCCATGGTCCCAATTCTGGACATTGGACACTGGGAGGAGATATGAGAACATTGTTCTAAGGCTGCTTTCAGATAATCACAGCAGACTAAATGTTAGAGTAGCATGAGGCAACTCTAATTTACAACAGGTTTGAACAGGCCTTTAGCTGACACACAACATGGAGGACTGCAAAGATGTCTTACCCCCAACTTCTTCTATTCCTGCTCCAAGTTCAAGAATGGAGTAACTAAGAATCAGTTGCAGTGGAACTGAGCTGAATTTGGCCCAAAGAGCTTTTGTAGCCTATGTCTAAGTGTGTCAAAGGTTGGTAAAGCACTGTCTCTGCATTTAAAATAAACAATGACTCTCCTGCGTTTTAGTTCTTGAATACTGAACTGAATAAAATTAACAATTTATACATTACATAAACTGTGTGTTAACCTTATAAACCTAGGGTTTGCAGACTTTAAACAGTTTAGAAAATTTCATGATAAAATTATCTGCTTTCCCTCACAGTATATAAAATGTAGGGGTATAATTTTTCTGCAGGATGTAAAAATGTAATACTTAAGGCCTGAGCTCACCAAACTGCTGACCGACAGAAACAAAACCTGTTTGCTATATCCCGATGACCATTACTACCTTTTATTCTGAAGACTGTCTCCCTCCATGGGAGGGTTATGTGGTATTTGGCTGCTCCCTTGTGACTGCTCTTAGCACTATTGGAAATTATGTAGAAAAGAGTATGGGCCTGATCCAAAGCCCACTGAAGTCCGTGCAAGTCTTTCCAGTGACTTCAATGATAGGGGCAGATTAAAATAAGTGAGCAAGCATTAAACAAGAGTGATTGTTATGGAACCCAGATCCCGGGGAGGGAGGCTATGAAAAGGATTGAGAATTGACAGTAGTGGAGTAGTTCATTGGCATCTTTCAGTTGCTGCTGCTGAGATTACCCTTGGACATCAACATAGTGCAGAGCCAGTATCTGTAGCTTCCATGACTTTTATCTATAAAGCTATGGTTCTTGTGCTGTATTATGCACTTCTAAAAGGCAGGCTTCCATTTTTCTACTAGATCATATTCAAACTATGAATGTTCTGACTAGAGAATATTTTTCCTTTTTTTATAGATGAGAATGTAAATATAGATTTTTCTATTCCATATAGGTTCTCATACTGCACTTATCACCCTAGTATCTGAGCACCACTTAGTACTAGACTAGGGTTACCAGGCGTCTGGTTTTCGAATGGAGCACCTGGTCAAAAAGGGACCCTGGTGGCTTCGGTCAGCAGAGCTGACCGGGCTGCTAAAGTCCGTTTGGCCGCAGCACCAGGGTGGGACAGATGGGCTCTGTGCCCGGCTCCATGCAGCTTGTGAGAAGTGGCTGGCTTGTCCCTTTGGCTCCTTGGCGGAGGGGTGGCCAGGGGGGTCTGCATGCTGTCCCCACCTGCAGGCTAAGTTTATTTTCAATACATATTTTTGTTTTTTACTGTTACGGTTTCAATAACTTCCATTCTATCTATAAACATGCTTAGCAGATAGATTATATTTTAAACAATACTATAAATCCCCCAGTATCAGATCAGGGGTCAACAGAAAGATCCCAGTGTACCTAGAACACTGGAATAAAAACAAATTTCAAAACCTTTTTTCTGTTTTTCTCAGGGGAAAAAATGGAGTGATCCAGTGACTAGTGGTATATGCAAGGTACTAATGCATGATATATGAATTCCAAAGATATGGTGATGAGTCACAACTTTGCTAAATGCCAAATTTTATTTAATAAATAGAATACCTTCATTACATACTACCAGCAACCTTAAAATTCTCATTATTCTATGGCAAGTATATGGATGAAGTAATTTAAATGTATATGGTAAAGAAGATCTACAATTTAATCTCCCCCCCCATATGCTAAGAGCCCTATTCAATACAAAACAGCTTTAATCTCTAAACTACATAGCATGCTTTTCACGTTCATTTAATGTGTCCCTAGATTGATTTATTTTTTTCTAGTGAAGAGGGTCCTAAGTGTGACTTACATCATTGAATTATGGTATGAACTTCTACCAAAAATACCCCATGAATGTCTTTCCAGCCTACATAAACAATACAAGTATATAGTTTACACTCAGTGTGCTGATGGCAATGACATATTTTGTTCTCCAGAACATTCGTCAAATGCTTGTACTAAACTACTGCCTTTTTGGTGAAAATAGATCTTCCCAATGTGTCAGAAAATATTTTACAAACTTTTTAGGATCTCAAGTTCACTGAAGGAGGTTCCCCAGTAAAATATAGCACTCATGAAATAATGCTATTATAGCAAAAAGACTCGGAAAAGGGAATATTGACATTCGTTTACAGTTGCTTTTAATGAAATCTGTTCATCTATACTGTGTGTGTGTGTGTGTGTGTGTGTGTGTGTGTGTGTGTGTGTGAGAGAGAGAGACAATGTTCGTTTACAAGCTGATTGTGTTGCCTCTTAGTATATTTTCAATAATGAACAGAGAATAAATCTAAATGGACTACAATATGTATCACATAGCAAATAAAAACAAGTAAAACCATATTATTTCAGACTGAGCATTCTCAATTAGCAATGCTTATTTTTGTATGAATTTAATGTATGATTAAAAGTCTCCATTGTGGGGGATTAAGCTTTTCTTTCTGCCCAGTGATTTCAATTCCCTCTCTTCTCCTAAAATGTGTAGGCCTTCAAAATGCTGTGGTGTTTTTTTTTTTTATTGCTATGTAATAATCAATCTTATAGTCCAATATCTGCATCTAGACATGTAATAATATCTCACCATGACCATTAAAGGGGGTGTCTGTCCATCAGTAGTGGGATGTGAGTGCTAGCCATTTTAATACTTGCATGTCTCTTCTTGAAATAATATAACTCATTCCACAGCTCTCTCTGATTTTAGCATTGTCTTCATTGGTTCTAGCCTTCTTAGATTGATTTTGATTTTAGAAATAAGTATATCTAAGCTAAAACGGGCCAGAATTAATTCCCCCCTTTGTAGTAATCTATTTTTATCAGTAGTGTTTAAGGAAACTTGCATATGAGAGTATACTTCATGGGCCTGATCCAAAGTCCAGAGAAGCCAATGAAAGTTTTTTTTTTTACTTCATAGACATTGGATCAGACCTTGTACAAATTTAATTGGTTCTAATAATAATTAAGCTAAAAACAAGGGATTGCCTCTCAGTAGTGTCTTCTGCACATATATGATGAACTGAATTATATACCCAGTGTTTTTTTATATTGCACAAATGTGGGACTTATGTTTTCCTTTAGAAAAGGCATTGAGGTTTGCTACTAATCATGGTTTATCTTCACTCTTCAAAGCAGACACACCCAACTTTGTATAAATAATTTTGAGTAACGTATTTTATGACGCATTTCCTATACTGAATACTTCCAGTAGAGGGAATTCAGAACACTGTGTGCGTAGACTACTACATTATACCTGGATTAATATTTTTGGTGATTCATAATCTGGGGGTTTAAATCTGACCTTCTGGGACTTGTTTGTATTACTGTTCCATAACATCAATCACCCAGCTGTCTTGTATGAGAACATAGTTTTGGTTATACTGTAAAATTAACTTCTTCCTGTGCCTGCATAGTCAAAACTTCTGTTTACTTCCTGTGAATACTCTTCCATTCAGAAAGATAATAGCACACATGTAATATTGTTCTGAACCCAACCCACTGGGCTGCTAACAGGGAGTTTCGCAAGGGATTTGTCCAGGTGAAGGAGGAGCAAATAAAGCACCCTTGGGGTAAGTGACTGTCTGTAGTTTGTGTTTGGGGGTTACTCGCTGTGTGCTGAGCTTGTGTTTGTCCATTTGTTTGTTTGAAGGACTGTGTGCTGTGGCTGGCAGTTGGAAGCTGTGAGCTTCAAAGGAAGGTTTGAAAGCTAGAAGCCTCTGTTAATTGGCTGAGCCTTAGTCAGTGGTGGGGCTATCCAGCAGGCCAGGGCTTTATAAAGCAGTGCGCAAGCGACCAGGGAGCTTTGTGACCAGGGACTACTAATAGGGAGTTTCACAAGGGAGTTTGGAAGGGGAGTGGGAAGGGAGCACCGGCCCCATGCTGTTTTCTTTAAAACTATAAACTAAACTACAGTCAAAACTTCCTGATTTAAACAACACCCTTTCATTAACTAGGAAACCATGCAGGCAGAAACTCAGCAGCAGAGTGGGGGCTATCCAATTTATTGTGCTGAGTGCAGCATGTATGATTACCTGCCCTGTGGGCAGGTGGCGTATATTTGCATTCGGCGCAAAGAGCTCCTCAGAGACCGCATACAGGCTTTGGAGGCCAGGGTGGCGGAACTGGAGGAGCTAAGGGAGGCAGAGAGGTATGTTGATAAGGCTTTCCGGAACACTGTAGAATTGTCCCACCTCCGGTCAGACAGCCCCTGTGTTGTTGAGGAGGATGAAAGGCCCAGGGAAGCAGAGCAGTCAATGGGAGCAGAGGGAAACCTTCCCATATTTGGGACCTTCCTTCCAGATGGTGTTAGGATAGCCTCTCACACTGAGATTATCTCTCCGGGGGAGGGAACTCCAGTCACTAGGAAAAGGCAGGTGTTAGTAATGGGAGATTCGATTATTAGAAACATAGATAGCTGGGTTTGTGATGACAGGGAGAACTGCATGGTGACTTGCCTGCCTGGTGCGAAGGTTGCGGATCTCTCGAGGCATCTGGATAGACTTATGTGTAGTACTGGGGAGGAGCTGGTGGTCGTGGTACATGTAGGTACCAATGACATAGGGAAGGGTAGGAGAGAGGTCCTGGAGGCCAAATTTAGGCTGCTAGGGAAGAGACTGAAATCCAGGATCTCTATGGTGGCAGTCTCAGAAATGCTCCCAGTTCCACGCACAGGGCCAGGTAGGCAGGCAGAGCTTCAGAGTCTCAATGCGTGGATGAGACGATGGTGTAGAAAGGAGGGGTTTAGCTTCATTAGGAATTGGAGAAACTTTTGAGATAGGGGGAGCCTATACAGGAAGGATGGGCTCCACCTAAACCAAAGTGGAACCAGACTGCTGGCACTTAACATAAAAAGGTTGCAGAGCAGTTTTAAAATTAGGAGATGGGGGAAAGCCGACTGCTGCAGAGGAGCATGTGGATTGGACAGACACTTCTCTTTGAAGAGAATCTATTGATAGAGATTCTCTAGGTTCTAGTCAGGAACAGAGGATGGAAGAGAATAATGTAAGGGCCAGATCAGATGAGAAACATTCAGATAAAGAATCGGACACATCAGAAAAGGGCAGACAAATAGTGACACATTTTTAAAGTGCTTGTACACAAATGCTAGAAATCTAAATAATAAGATGGGTGAACTAGAGTGCCTCATGATAAAGGAGGATATTGATATAATAGGTATCACAGAAACCTGGTGGACTGAGGACAATCAATGGGACACAATCATTCCGGGATACAAAATATATCGGAGGGACAGAACAGATCATGCGGGGGGGAGTGGCACTATATGTGAAAGAAAATGTAGAATCAAATGAAGTAAAAATCTTAAGTGAATCCACATGTTCCATAGAATCTCTATGGATAGTAATTTCATGCTCTAATAAGAATATAACATTAGGGATCTATTATTGACCACCTGACCAGGAGAGTGATAGTGATGATGAAATGCTATCAAAAGTAAAACCTCAATAATAGTGGGGGATTTCAATTATCCCCATATTGACTGGGAACATGTCACCTCAGGACGAAATACAAAGACAAAATTTCTCAATACTTTAAATGACTGCTTCTTGGAGCAGCTGGTATGGGAAACCCACAAGGGGAAAGGCAAGTCTAGATTCACTCCTGAGTGGAGCGCAGGAGCTGGTCCAAGAGGTAACTATAACGGGACCGCTTGGAAATAGTGACCATAATATAATAAAATTTAACATCCCTGTGGTGGGAAGAACATCTCAACAGCCCAACACTGTGGCATTTAATTTCAAAAAGGGGAACTATGCAAAAATGAGGGGGTTAGTTAAACAGAAATTAAAAGGTACAGTGACTAAAGTGAAATCCCTGCAAGCTGCATGGGCGCTTTTTAAAGACACCATTATAGAGTCCCAACTTAAATGTATACCCCAAATTAAGAAACACAGTTAAAGAACTAAAAAAGAGCCACCATGGCTTAACAACCATGTAAAAGAAGCAGTGAGAGATAAAAAGACTTCCTTTAAAAAGTGGAAGTCAAATCCTAGCGAGGTAAATAGAAAGGAGCATAAACACTGCCAAAATAAGTGTAAAAATGTAATAAGAAAAGCCAAAAAGGAGTTTGAAGAACAGCTAGCCAAAAACTCAAAAGGTAATAACAAAATGTTTTTAAGTACATCAGAAGCAGGAAGCCTACTAAACAACCAGTGGGGCCCCTCAATGATCGAGATACAAAAGGAGCGCTTAAAGACGATAAAGTCATTGCGGAGAAACTAAACGAATTTTTTGCTTCAGTCTTCACGGCTGAGGATGTTAAGGAGATTCCCAAACCTGAGCCGGCTTTTGTAGGTGACAAATCTGAGGAACTGTCACAGATTGAAGTGTCACTAGAGGAGGTTTTGGAATTAATTGATAAACTTAACATTAACAAGTCACCGGGACCAGATGGTATTCACCCAAGAGTTCTGAAAGAACTCAAATGTGAAATTGCGGAACTATTAACTAGGGTTTGTAACCTGTCCTTTAAATTGGCTTCTGTACCCAATGACTGGAAGATAGCAAATGTAGCGCCAATATTTAAAAAGGGCTCTAGAGGTGATCCTGGCAATTACAAACTGGTAAGTCTAACATTGGTACTGGGCAAATTAGTCGAAACAATAGTAAAGAATAAAATTGTCAGACACATAGAAGAACATAAATTGTTGGGCAGAAGTCAACATGGTTTCTGTAAAGGGAAATCGTGTCTTACTAATCTATTAGAGTTCTTTGAAGTCATCAACAAACATGTGGACAAGGGGGATCCAGTGGACATAGTGTACTTAGATTTCCAGAAAGCCTTTGACAAGGTCCCTCACCAAAAGCTCTTACATAAATTAGGTTGTCATGGGATAAAAGGAAAGGTCCTTTCATGGATTGAGAACTGGTTAAAAGACAGGGAACAAAGGGTAGGAATTACTGGTAAATTCTCAGAATGGAGAGGGGTAACTAGTGGTGTTCCCCAAGGGTCAGTCCTCGGACCAATCCTATTCAACTCATTCATAAATGATCTGGAGAAAGGGGTAAAAAGTGAGGTGGCAAAGTTTGCAGATGATACTAAACTGCTCAAGATAGTTAAGACCAAAGCAGACTGTGAAGAACTTCAAAAAGATCTCACAAAACTAAGTGATTGGGCAACAAAATGGCAAATGAAATGTAATGTGAATAAATGTAAAGTAATGCACATTGGAAAAAATAACCCCAACTATACATACAATATGATGGGAGCTAATTTAGCTACAACAAATCAGGAAAAAGATCTTGGAGTCATCGTGGATAGTTCTCTGAAGATGTCCACGCAGTGTGCAGAGGAGGTCAAAAAAGCAAACAGGATGTTAGGAATCATTAAAAAGGGGATAGAGAATAAGAGGGAGAATATATTATTGCCCTTATATAAATCAATGGTATGCCCACATCTTGAATACTGCGTACAGATGTGGTCTCCTCATCTCAAAAAAAATATCCTGGCACTAGAAAAGGTTCAGAGAAGTGCAACTAAAATGATTAGGGGTTTGGAAATGGTCCCATATGAGGAGAGATTAAAGAGGCTAGGACTTTTCAGCTTGGAAAAGAGGAGACAAGGGGGGATATGATAGAGGTATATCAAATTATGAATGATGTGGAGAAAGTAGATAAGGAAAAGTTATTTACTTATTCCCGTAATACAAGAACTAGGGGTCACCAAATGAAATTAATAGGCAGCAGGTTCAAAACAAATAAAAGGAAGTTCTTTTTCAAACAGTGCACAGTCAACTTATGGAATTCCTTGCCTGAGGAGGTTGTGAAGGCTAGGACTATAACAGCTTTTAAAAGACAACTGGATAAATTCATGGAGGTTAAGTCCATTAATGGCTATTAGCCAGGATGGGTAAGGAATGGTGTCCCTAGACTCTGTTTGTCAGAGGGTGGAGATGGATGGCAGGAGAGAGATCACTTGATTATTACCTGTTAGGTTCACTCCCTTGGGGGCACCTTATATTGGCCACTGTCAGTAGACAGGATACTGGGCTAGATGGACCTTTGGGCTGACCCAGTACGGCCATTCTTATGTTATGTTATGTTATGTTATGTTCATATTAAACCTGATCTGGATGATAGTTTTGGGCCCCACACTAAAGAAGGATGTGGAAAAATTGGAAAGAGTCCAGCAGAGGGCAACAAACATGATTAGGGGGCTGGAGCACATGACTTATGAGGAGAGGCTGAGGGAACTGGGATTGTTTAGTCTGCAGAAGAGAAGAATGAGGGGGGATTTGATAGCTTCTTTCAACTACCTGAAAGGGGGTTCCAAAGAGGATGGATCTAGACTGTTCTCAGTGGTAGCAGATGACAGAACAAGGAGTAATGGTCTCAAGTTGCAGTGGGGGAGGTTTAGGTTGGATATTAGGAAAAACTTTCCCACTAGGAGGTTGGTGAAGCACTGGAATGGGTTACCTAGGGAGGTGGTGGAATCTCCTTCCATAGAGGTTTTTAAGGTCAGGCTTGACAAAGCCCTGGCTGGGATGATTTAGTTGGGAATTGGTCCTGCTTTGAGAGGGGGTTGGACTAGATGACCTCCTGATGTCCCTTGCAACCCTGATATTCTATGATATGTCAATTCACACTTCTCCATTATCCCTTTACCACAATCTTACAGGTTGAAGGCTTGTGGTCTTGAATAGGGAGTCAGGTGGTTTGAGATCTTGTGCAAAGTTCACATCATTTTGAGCTATTTAAGAAAGACAGCAGTTACTCCAAAATGGTACAGTATGTTCTCCTGTATGCTCACTTGCTAACCTAATGATGCAACGGATTCAATGGAAAGTAAATAAACATACATTGAGGTTGTTGACACCAATATTGTAAATAGCACTGTGAGAGGTCCTTTGTGATTATTAATACACCTGAACCCCGATATAACGCTGTCCTCGAGAGCCAAAAAAACTTACCCATGTTATAGGTGAAACCGCATTATATCGAACTTGCTTTGATCCGCCAGAGTGCGCAGCCCCCCCCTCCCCCGGAGCACTGCTTTACCGCGTTATATCTGAATTCGTGTTATATCGGGTCGCGTTATATCGGGGTAGAGGTGTAGTTCTTGGATGCAGTAGAGTCTCTGAAACTAGTATTTCTTCAGAGAATGTAATGACCTCAGAATATCATCTCTGGAACTGTTCACTTCTTTTCAGCCCCGTATAAGGGAAACAAAGGAAAAGTACGACAAATAGTATTATGTAAGATACCCAGACTAAAACCCATTCCAGTAACCATTTTAACAAACCAGAGCATTCCTTCTCATCTACTCGGTGACCATTAGAAATGCAAGCTGTACCATGTGTTTGTCAGCCATGTAAACAATCTCAAGAGAGGCTATGAGCAACAATGGAAATAGGATTCTCAAAAAAAAAAAAAGTTTTGAGTCAGTTTAGTGCTGGAGACTTTGTTACAAACTGCTACTTTTCTTCTGGCCTTACCTTACTGTTTATTTCAGAGAGACAGAAAGACCCAGATGTTTAAGTTAGATACAACAGTGAATAGCTCAAAACAGCCATACTGTAAAATCCAAGTTCTCATGTTTCAAGCACTGTTTTTTCTATGTTTGGAGACTATTACTTTCTGCACTTGTTCAAGGAACAGAATAAAGATTCTCTCAAATAATATTTAATAGAGTTGCTTGGGATTTTGTCAGCTACACATTTTTTGTCAGAAAACGCCCTTCCCATTGCAGACAGGCACTTGAACCTTGGCCTCCCTCTTCCACATCCTAAGTGAGTACTCTAACCACAGGGCTAGTCATGTGTGTCTTTGTAGCTTTTGTTTTTCATGAAAGTAGAACAAAAACAAATTCTGAAACCTTGAACTTTTTCGTGACATTGAATTCTTGTTTTCCGGCCAGCCCTAGTAGTACTGCATTGGACATGTGGCTAAGAAAAATGGTACCTTTCATCCAATTATCTCAAAAAATATTGGAATCATTAGTAAAACTGAACCTTGCAACATGCCTGTGATGTGATATTATTATCCTCATTTTACAGCTTGTAAATTACAATTGTGCTTTATCTTACTTAATATTCTTTTCAAACATGGAAACATGGAAAATATTGATATCCTATTCTGATCACACACATGCTGGGGTAATACTTATTACACTTCCATTTTCTGCATCTCAGCCTCATTCCTTGCTGAAGCATAGGAAAGGGTTCTGACTTTTCAGGACTTTTTGGAGAGGATTACACATTCAAACCCCAGAGCTTTTGAGTCCAAAATCTGAATATAGGTGTTAGCTTCCAGTAAGCTTCAGAAGGAGTGTACCATACAATTTCTTAGTAAACATTAATACACACAAAGACTTTGTAAACAGTATTTGGAATGTTGATAAAATAACTTGGAAACAAAAACTATTAAGCAGTAAATCTATCTGTGGTCCTTACGTCCTCCAGACGTCCACCACTTTGCTGAAGTTCTGTATTTCAGTGTAAGGTTTCAACAGAACAGTTAAACTTCTATACTTTAATACACAAAAGCATTATTTCCCTGTAATTTTCTTTCAGAAAGAATTTTTTGGTTTATATAGTGTGGCCTTAATATGTAGTGTGTTAACTTGATTCTCTTCAGAACTTGAGAAGATTGCAGCATTGCTCAGTTCTTTTCCAAATACTTAGCCTATGTCGGCAGATAAAAGTCTGGAATTCCTTGCAGCTTGGAACAGTTCAGTTCCTAGGTTAACAGTTCACTAGACTCCTCAGTTTTTGGTGAGATAGGAAACCTGTAGCCGTTACCCAAAATGGTATAGGTATTGGGATCACCATACAAAATATTTCCTTGAATTTCTTAAGGCTTTCCCGCTATATAACACTATTTTCCTCCCATAATCCGACTAAGTCAGATAAAGATATAAAAATATCATTCCTGAATTCTGGCTTTTGTCCTCTCCATCAGTTACAATATCTCAATAGCTAAATGTAATTTCTATAGGCTCTGAATCTTTTAAGGGGTAAAAAATTAACATGGCACACATTAAATTACTGGTAATTAAAAATCTGGCTGATAGGTCTCAAAATATAACTTTAAATGGGGAATCATCGAGTGGGTGTATTTCTAGTTGGATCCCATAGGGATCAGTTCTTGGCCCTATACTGTTTAATATTTTTATCAATGATCTGGAAGAAAACAAACTCATCACTTATGAATTTTGCAGATGACACAAAAATACGTAAATAATTAAAAGGAAAGGTCATCGATACAGAACAATCTGGATCTCTTGGGAAGCTGGGCACAAGAAAACAATATGTTTAAATATGGCTAAATGTATACATCTAGGAACAAATATTGTAGGCCATACTTTCAGGGTGAGGGACTCTGTCTTGGGAAGCAGTGACTCTGAAAAGGTTTGGAGATCATGGTGTATAATCAGCTGAACATGAGTTGCTAGTGCAACACCGCGGCTAAAAGGACTGATGTGATATCTGGATGTTTAAACATGGGAATCTTGAGTAGGAGTAGAGAGGTTATTTTATAGAAATCATAGAACTGGAAGGAACCTTGATAGGTCATCTAGTCCAGTTCCCTGCACTCAAGGCAGGGCTAAGTATGATCTTATTATTTATTATCTATTATTTTACTTCTGTATTTGGCACTGTGGAATGCTGTGTCTGCTTCGGGTGTTCACAATTCAGGAAGGATGTTGATAAATTGGAGCAGGCTCAGAGAAGAGCCATAGGAATGATGAAAAGATTAGAAAGCATGCCTTATAATGATCATCTCAATGACCTCAATCTATTTAGCTTAACAAAAAAAAGAGTAAGGGATGACTTGATTAGTCTACAAGTATCTACATGAGGAAGAAATATTTAATAATGAGCTCTTCAATAAAGCAGAGAAAGGTGTAACACGATCCAATGGCTGGGAGTTTAAGCTAGACAAATTCAAACTGGAAATAAAGCATACGTTTTTAACAGTCAGGTTGGTTAACCATTGGAACACCTTACCAAGGGCTGTGGTGGATTCTACATCACTGACGGTTTCTAAATCAAGAATGGATGTTTTTCTAAAAGATCATGCTCTAGGAATTATTTTGGAGAAGCTATATGGCCTGTGTTATACAGGAGATCAGACTAGATGGTCACAACAATCCCTTCTGGCCTTGCAATCTATAAAGCATTCTTCCTAGTGTACCTGTTCCAGCTCTGTGTAGTAGTTTTTCTTGTTATGATACTCATGAAGAAAGAGAGAAATGAAGTAGATATCCGTTATTTAGGTGCTGCACTTGATTCTGAGTTCCTTTGTCAGGCAACTTTCCTCCTCATTTCAGTCTCATGCTTATCTAAGAAAGAAGCCCAGGCTTGGGCATTCACGATATTTACAAAAAAGATGGATAATGTACATATTCATGCTACTGCAAGTTAATTTTCAAAATCAACTGTGGCTACAGTAAATGGCACTACATTAACTTCATTGGCTTACCAGTCCTCCTAAAGTAAGTTTGAGCTAGAGTTTTGATCTATGTTGCTTTTTTATTTGGATTTTTATGGTGTGTTCAAAAGGGGAGGATGTCTGGTCTGATAAATAGAACACAGCACCAGGTTTCATGGGTTCTGTTTTCATCTGTTCTACTGACTTGAGGAGTGACCTTGAGCAAATCAGTTGACCTCTCTGAAACCTAGTTTATTCATTTGTAAAAATGCTGTAATTCCTACTACATGGGGTTGCTTTGTGACATACATAATTAATGCAGGGAAAAAAAGCTTCTGAGATTGTCCTGTGAAGAACACTATATATGCAAAGTCCT
Source organism: Chrysemys picta bellii (assembly GCF_011386835.1). Taxonomy (NCBI): domain Eukaryota; kingdom Metazoa; phylum Chordata; order Testudines; family Emydidae; genus Chrysemys; species Chrysemys picta. The sequence goes on along the minus strand of NC_088794.1, from coordinate 68,440,517 downwards.
TTCTTTCTCTTTTTATCATTACATTTATTGAGATTGATGATAATTAAAATTGCAAAAGTGGATAATGGTTATAAGTAAAAAAAAGTATTATTGGTATTTATGATATTTAAAATATTAACAAAGGAAAGTTTTTCTCCTGCAGTACTAGTTAACTTCTAGTTGTATTTTAAGGCCTGATTCATCAAGAATTACATTTTTCTTTATACCCAGGAACATCTACAGAAGTCAATTACTTGGGTATAAGCATCATCATTGTGAAAGAATTTTATCCTCTAAAACCTTGCCTAATAACTGCAAGACTATATACGTTGCCTAAATGTTTAATGTAAACTGTATTATTATTCAGTGCAATTTTATATTAATCCTGGTCCAATGGGCCTCGCAGAGCTTCCAGGGTTGTAACATACTCGTAAATCACCCAAAATGATTTATGATTTATGCTGAAATGTATCTTTTTTGTCTATTCAATGCTATTTGGAGAAGCTAGGGAAAAGATTGAACTCTGAAGATAAAAAGCTTGTAACACTATGCCCATTTAAAGACATTTTCACTGTGAAGGAAATATCATACTTTTATTTATTTATTTCCCAGTATTTCACTATATCGGGCTTTTCCAAATCTCTCTCATTATTCAAATAGTGTCTTTCAGGCCATTCTGTGGTTGACCCTTGTGTGGGGATGGTGCAAGGAGCAAAGCATAATAAGGCGTAAATTGTTAACAGTGAGTAATTAGCCATTGAAATAATTTATTAAGGGTCATGGTGGATTCTCCATCACTAACAATTATTTTGGGGATGTTCTGTGGCCTGTTTTATACAGGAAGCCAGGCTCCATGATCACAGTGGTTCTTTCTGGCCTTGGAATATAATGAATCTATGAAGGCACAATCAAAATCCCTACCCTCTCCTGAGCACAGGGACTTCTTTGTTGTACTGTTCCCATTCCCTTTCTATACCAGCCAACAGAGCTAACTATCTATATAGGGAATCACATGTTACACTCCCCTTAAATGGTGGTGAAGCAGGTACGCACTCTCTGCGTGCTGGGAACCTCTTTGGGTGGGTGTAGCTCCATGCCACCACAAGTGCAGGTCAGTGCCTAACACGCACCCTCTGGCTCTTACTCTCCTCTCTCTGGCTTTTTGATACCAACGAGCGCCTTGATTAAATAACATAAGTATATGTTGATCATTATACATTTCTTTAGTGAAGGTTCTTTCTCTGTTACCTTTGATTTTTATGGGATGTTCACCTTGGCTATATTAACAGCCTTAGGGAAGAGTGCAAAAATAAATGTACAAATATTCACTTGGATATTGAAATAAACTTACTCCAGTCATGCTCATGTCCCTTTCATGTTCACTCTGTGAACATTTGAATTAATCCGCTTTCTCTCTCAAATATTCATATAATGTGAATTTCAAACTGAGCGGGAGAACGGGGAATTTTCAAAAGCAGAGCTGAAAAGTGTATGCATGAGCCCTCATTCCAAATGATTGCAATAAATATTGTGCAGATTCAATCAGGAAATGGAAACAATACCACGTGACTTATGGTTATAGTTATAACTAATCATTTTCCTCCTCTGCATCTTCTCACTCTGACCTTTCAGACACTTGAGGCTCAGAGCCCTGGTTACCCAGGTATGAATCCAATGCACTGTATAAAAATTTCCTACTACATTTGTGTATTTTCAAGTCATATTTGTCTCTCATTGCTCTTGTAATGTGTTCACTGTTTGCCTTAAGGAGAAGTTTCATTGCTGGAAGGGAGCTAACATAGCCATCACTCTATTATGCCTTGACCATCAACAAAATAGTCACTTAAGTTCTAATTACAGAACCTATGTTTGTGAATAAAGCCAAACCCAGGTAAGGATGAATACTCAATACAATGTGTGGCCTTCATTTTAGAGCAGTTTGGGAAAGATTCCTGGTGACATCTGCATGCTTTGTGTCCACCAAACTCTTCATTTCACTGCAAACAGCCTATGCTCCCAGTAATCGCCATCCAAATTTGGAGATGCTTAAGGACCTGACACAGGGAGTCTTTCCTTGACTTCACTGGACTTTGGGATCAGGCACTAATTGTATTCCCTCCACCATCAGGCTTGTCCATGCATAATGTTTCATGCTTAACAAAATGCTGCAAACTTGATCACTAATAAAAATAACATTTCCAGTTTGCGTTTAGGAATCATGCATTCATTTCTTAACAGAAGTAGGTCTCTGATATTTTTACAACTCCCTCCCCATTCCACAGCAGGAACATTCTGCTTAGTAAAAGTAATCTATCAAATGCCAGAGTAGCTATTGGAAGGGTATTAATGTTTTCTTTCAGCCCAGAGATATACTAGCTCTGAACAGATTTATTGTAAAGAATCAGTCTGTTATAAAATACTGAGAGGATGTAATATTTGTGGTATCCCCACTTTTCTGACAGGATGTTTAAAGTAAGTTCTCTTACCAAAACAATGTTAACATGAATAATAGCTAAAAAGAGGTTAGTGCAATTTACACTTGCATAGTCAGTGTTGCACTTTGTCTGCTCCCTGAATACAGATGGTGCCAGTGCTATATTTTTTTAATATGTTGCCATTAGTCAGTCATATAATCACTTTTGAAAAATCTGTATGTAGGTGATTTTGGTCACATTTGTAGTTGACAAGCATTTATCAATTTTGAATGCGCTCATCGCTATACTATCCAGATACCATTTTACAACTAGCTCTCCTAGTAAGTGATATGTTTTTATGTGTTTTTTTTTCCCCATTAAAAGTTTCCAAAGAAAGAACAAACATTTTTTCTTTAAGAATTTTTTGGTGGATTTCTTTTGGTTTTACATTAAAAAATCAAAAATTTTCATTTAAAAAAAGATTTTTTTCATGCCTTTAAAAAGATACTTTGTTACCAGTTCTGCTTACAAGCTTTAGAAAAAGCATCACTGCTGCCTGACAAGGACATGTTCTGACTCTTCCTCTGGATATGTCATGTTTCAGATCTAGATCATCTTTGGATGTTGATTACAGTGGGGTAATGAGAGATGACACTCTAGGCTATTTGGCAGTCTGCTTTTCTGAAAAAAGGCCTGTGCAAAGAGACAAGTCTTGGACCATTCTCAGAAGGTGGCAACAGTCAATCTCAACCTGATTTCAGGTGGAAGAGACTTCCACAGCAAGGACACTCCACTGAGAATATCCCTCACCTACTTCTCTAGAATTTCACGATGGACACTTTCAGCCACAAGTCCCTATTGATAGTACATGTCCCAGAGGATGTGAGATGTGCAGTGGGGGCAGGGCCTAGAGGTGGCTACACCCTAGCTCCTAGAAAGCTTTGAAGAGAAGAACTCTTTGAGAGGAGGTGTATCACTACTCTCTGGGTTCTAAGAATTAGTGAAGCCATCTTAATGCAACCAGTCATGCCCAGTCAGGTCTCGTTGCTGAGTGAGCAGCACCTTATGGCTGACTCTGCTGAAGGCTTCAGCTTGGTGCTGAACTTTTATTGATTAGTCTGGGGAAAGTTGTACTGTCACTGTGCTGTAGATAAACAGACAACTTAGGTCTTCAAAAGCTGTCATGACCCTTTAATTTTGTATTATTTGTTAATTTTCATCACATCTGTCAAGTGCAGCAAACCGAATCATTGCCAGTGGATTACCTCAAAGAACTTCAAGCTGTAATATGATGCATGTCAAATATAAAAGTGCTGTTTGCCATCCCTTGTAGAAAATATACCATACGATACTGTGAGGGGGGTGTTCTCTTATTATTCCATGGAACTTGCTTGGCTATGTGGCAGTGGAAGTTTCTAAAGCTCTGTGTATGACTTGAAAATGTACCCTGTAAGTAATACTGCTTCATAACAAACATCCTTATGGTTTCATATGGTGATATTTAAAGAGCTCTTTTATTACCTAGGTCTGTCTTAGTTCGAAAGTGTATTCTGGACTGGATCCAAAATACTTGAACTTTAACAGTCCATTAATATTAGTTTAATGCATTCTGCACTGTAAGGACCTTTATGAATATTATGAATAATCTTGAGTCTCTCTTATGGTATATATGAAAAACTGCAAAGTGATGACAGTGCTTTTTATTCTTGTTTGTTTTATAGTCCTAACATCAAGGAATATGTTTGTCTGCCTTTAAAAATATATTAAGGAAATTAAAATATTTGTAAATCACAGTTGGTGTATTAAATAATCTGTCATTTAATCAAAAAGTAGTCCTTGTTGTGCCATTATCACTTTTTTGTCAAAAAACTTGAATCTTTTGTTCATGAGAGATGTCAGTCATCAAGAAACGGAAACAATAAACACTGACTTTTATGTTGCCAACAAACACAGTGCAGCCTGGGAATATGGACATCAAACTCTTTAGTTCGGTCTGAAGATAAAAAAAAAAGTACATACTGAAGAATTTACAAATACTTTTAATTAGTGAAAAAATACATGAATTTTGCACTCTGTTTCCTAAGAGTTCATTAATATAATCCCCAAATTTGTCAAATTGATTTATAAACAATCTTCAGCCTCCTCTCCTTTTTAAGAGAAATAAAAATGAACTTAATCTCTCTACAGTCCTTCTATTCAGGCTCTTCTACCACTCCCATATAAGATATATCTGAACACCACCTTGTCTTTTCATTCATCTCTAGTAATGATTTTGATCACTTCTGACCTGGGCCAGAGTTGAATTTATGGTCTGAAGGCTCTGGAGAAATAAGGGCACGCATAGAGGAGCCAGATGTGGCTTCCTCATTCTCTGCCTAACATGGACCCAGGGTGCTGGTGAGCTCTAACCTGTGCCACTTGGCAACAGCCCCTTAAAAAAAAAACTGCCAGCTGGGGATTGGTGGAGCTTTCTGCCACTCCTCTTCCCTGCCTCCAACATACCCCCTAGGCTGAGGTCTGCAGGGAGAGAAGCCTAGGAGGAGTCTGCTATGCCAGCAGAGAGCTAACCTCTCCCAGGAGGTATCTTATCGGAGGTGTTAGTCAGTCTCCACTCTCAACAGAGTCTGCCCTTCTCTATTTCATAAGCATCCTACTGCACCATCCACTTCTCAGTGAGAGATGAATTTACACAGAAAGGTGTGTTGTAGATAATTACAAATCCGGAATGAAAACTTTTCTTTAAAAGCTGTAGTACTAAAGTCTGCTTCTGATTTATTCTAAATTCATAAGGGAAAGAGGGTATTCTCTGAGTGTCCTAGGTGCCCCAGAGTATGCCTAGGGTGTGCTATAATATCACTGATATATTTCATATGGGTATAGCGCTATTGTAAAAAAGCCCAATGAAAATCCAGTTCAAGTTCTACTGAGACCTAATTCCTTTTTTGATGGATACCATATGACAGCACTCAAAGGCTAGAGTGAAAATACCATTCCCTCTAGAGGTTTATTAAACAATACATCTACAGATGGGATTAGGGGACTACTGTACAGAGTTGGACACTGCAGTCAACATTGTGTGCCAAAATTCTAAATTCGATGTATCAAAAGCTTTTGATACTTATTTCTGATTTTTCATAAATACTGACTGAACTAAACCAGAATTTATCAGCAAAATCCTTGTATATTATTGCAAGTATTTCAGATGTGAATCTGAAACCCTCGCAAACATGTTTTTATGGGAACATACATTATGTTGTATTAACAAAATAGCAGAGAGGAAAAAGAAAATGTAGCTCGGTTAAGCATATGAATTTGTATTAGCTAGTGAAAAAGCAAGGGATCCAATACTATACAAACAGGTAAATAATGGCCCAATTTTTTTACACCAATTATATAGCTGGATGGCTGTGTGGATAGGACTGGGAGAGTAATGGAGAAAATTACATGTCTGAATAATTTATTAAGAAAATATTACACAATATATCAAATTATTCAACCAGCTGTACATATGGATAATGGTCAAGTATTGAGATTACACTGGAGCTTTGTTCTATACCTCATGGCTAACCATGTCTAAAATTTCATTTTCTCCCATGACAACTGAATGGCTCAGCACTTTATTTCGGATCTAGAGCCTTTCATCTCTAGCTCACTTGTCTGTATTTGTGTGCCTGTGTCAATACTCAACAGAGTTGGGCCCACATCTTAGTGTGGAGGAGTCTGCGCCCCTTTCCAGCACTACTTTATATTGGTCATCTGGTGGCCTAAATGGAATCTGTTTTGGGTTACTTCCTGTACAATTAAGGTCTTCAAAGAATAATCAAAAATTGGTGCCCTTTTTCACAGTCTTGGGAGAACATGAAGGTCAAGGATGGAATCACAGTAGAATTTAAATAGATCTTTCTGCTAGAGGTGTCCATTACAGAACAGTTCCCTACCCACTGGATCATGCTTCTTCTCCTTCCACTCACAGGTATGCATGTTGCTCTACAAACAGATGAAAAGACAAGGTCCCTGCTCCTTGAATCAGTTGAAGAAACATAGGTGTAGAATAAGGTATGGGGGAAAGCATAGGTACAATAAAAAGTGGGGCACGCTGCTCTTTGGTAAGGTAGTTTTCCACAGACAGCAGATTATATTATTACTTAGAAAGAAAGCTGGTTGGAAGAGTCTGGGGAAAAAAAACAAACTTTTGATTCAAAAATTGTCCTCTGATTTTTTTCCCCCCCTTTGATTGGAAAATTTCAGAATGAAATGAAATATTTGCTTTTCAGAGTCAAAGTTTTTTTGTTTTAAATTAAAATTTTTGTTTTGAAAATTTTTCAAAATCTTGGAGGAGAGTTCTGTGTTTTGTTTTGTTTTTCCCCATTCTCTCCCTCCTCTGACTTTTCCAATTTTACACAACCTTTGAAAAGTTACATGTTGGCAGTTAGTTTCATTTAATGTATCCTTATGTTATTCTGTAAATTCCATAGTTGAGGAAGTTTTTTAAATATTAGAGTGGAAAAAAGGAAAAATTGAATGGGAGGTGCTGGGAACTCTAGACTTCCCTTTCTGCCACTGAATACCATAAAATGAGAGAGAAAGGGACAAATGCAAAATTTTAAAAATGTTTGTTTTTGACAACTGAAACAAACTTCAATTCAAATGCAACAAATTTTCATTTGTTTTGAAATTTCTCATTGAAGAACTGAAAATGTCATCAAACAATATTTTCTTGATAAAAAAAATATATTTCTGTAAATTCCCACCAAACAGGGATTTAATCTTTTTTTTAAAAAACGAACTAGCCCTACTTACAAGGATTACTAATTGAATTGTATTTATTGAAACAGAATAGTGTGCTTCTCTGAAGAAGCATATAATTCTTAAGAAGGCATTTTAATGAGGATGTACTCAAATGGGCCAGAGGATTAGGGAGGGAAGAAAGAAGGTACAAAGATGAGTGTGTTAACAGTGAAAAGGTAGCAACTGTCTTTATTCACTTGCTTGAGTTTACTAATGTGAAAATCCAACTATATGTTAAGTTGGGTATAAGTAAAGCCCTCCAGTCTTTCAGCAAATTCTTTATTTGGTCTCCCTTATCTTAAGTTTTGCTTTGAGATATAACAACATTTAATATGTATGAGAAAAGAAATAGTTTTTAAGCTTGATGCATTAAGAGCTTTTCAAAATTTAATAAGGGCTAGAGAAACTACCATGTGGCTAACTTCAATGGATATGATTAAAAACTAAAATGAAAACACAATTTGAAGCCAAAATCAGCCCTGGTGAAAGCAGTTGTCATTCCAGGACTAAATTTGCTCCTTAGTCTTGTAGAATGCATACTTCTCAAGAAACAGCAAAAATAAATATATAGAAATCTCACTAAGTTTTGATGAAAAGTTGAAGGGCCATTTTTAAAAAAACAAAAACAAAATTTGGTTGGTTTTGTTTCTATGTTCAAAAGACAAACTAGAGGAGTTTAATATGTTGTTAGCCTCCTGTGCACATATCTGGTTCTAAATCCTTTAAGAGGAGTTAATTTACATGCTTTACACATTGAGATCTTTAAAAAAAAAATCAGTATTTTTTGCCATTATAAAGATGCACATCCATTGAAAAGCAAAAGACATGATAATTTAGGATGCTCAGGCTGTACTTTTTTTCTTTTATACAGCATAACTTGCAAGTGTGTTTGATGTCTCTTTAAAAACCAATGAACTTGCTGTAGAATAATTCCTTTTGCTTTCAACCGTCTCAGTGAAATATGGCACTTCAGCCTGAAATAATAAAGGCTCCCAGACAGTAAATCAATAGAATCTCATAGAGCAGCAGCCCCGTGTTTACCTAGGGGTGGGGCGGGACAGAGACATGGGAGGCAACATTGACTTTTTCAGTATTTTCAAAAACTCCCTCTTTTCTGGGGGGCGAGAGGGGAATCCATTACCTCTAGCAGCATTTCTGAGCTCTACTGTTTACAAAAGTATCATTGAACAAGCTGTAACCTTATTTACATGTGCATTGAGCTGTGTAATTATATTTTTTTAAGTTGTCTTGGTTTCCTATAGGCAAAATTCCTCTTGTATCTCAGTTGGATATACTTTCTGAACCAATGGGAGATGCAATTCTCATTTAAGAATGGTTCCCAAACTTTTTCGTACGTCTACCCTCTCAGTTAGTAATATGGGAAGGGGTGGTCACAACCCTCCCAACATTTGTTTGCAATTCCCTCTAGAGGGCGCAATTCCCAGGCTGAGAAGCTGTGATGATATAATTATACCTCTCTCGCTTTGTACAAAGTGCCAGAGGATTTTTAATTGAGCAAAAGCAGTAATTAGGCCTCTCATAACTTGACACCAAGGAAGATCATTACCCTAAAACATGGAAAGTAAAGTTTCTCATGATAATGTTAAATTGCTCATGTTACAAAGCATGTACAAAGTACAGTAACTCCTCACTTAACGTTGTAGTTATGTTCCTGAAAAAATGCGACTTTAAGCGAATCCAATTTCCCCATAAGAATTAATGTAAATGAGGGGGTTAGGTTCCAGGGAAACTTTTTTCACCAGACAAAAGACTGTGTGTGTGTGTGTGTGTGTGTGTGTATGTATGTGTATATATATATATATACATACACACACATATACATGCACACACAGTATAAGTTTTAAATAAACAATTTAATACTGGTACACAGTGATGATGATTGTGAACCTTGGTAAAGGTGGAGGAGTCAGAGGGTGGGATATTTCCCTTAATGCTAAATGATGAACTAGCAATTGGCTGAACCCTCAAAGGTTAACTCTCTCACTCTGCAAGGCACCAGGAATGGAGGGAGGTATGCGCATTTCCCTTAAGTACACTGCCTTGTTAATTAGATCAGCTTGCTGGGACCGCAGCTGCTGCAAGCTCCCTCCATCCTGAGCCCAGCTCTATGGAAGATGGGGTAAGCGGGGTGCAGGAGCAGGGGGGAGAGGGACACCCTGACATTAGCCCCCCTCTTCCTTCCCTCCCCCCCCCGGCACAGCAAGTAGGAGTCTCGGGGAGCAGCTCCAAGGCAGAGGGCAGGAGCAGCACATGGCAGTGGGGGGAAGGACACAGCTGAACTGCAGGCAGCTGCTGCACAGGGAACTTAGGGGAGCGGGGAGCTGATAGGGGGCTGCGGATCCACCCTGGGCTTCCAAGCCCCCACCAGCTAGCTGCAACAGGCTGCTCTTCCTGCAAACAGTAGACAAAGCAGGCGGCTGCCAAACAATATTAGAAGGGAGCATTACACAACTTTAAACGAGCATGTTCCCTAATTGATCATCAACGTAACAACAAAATAACGTTTACTGGGATGACTTTAAGTGAGGAGTTACTGTAAGTGTTTAACAGTCTAACAAATGAATATGGGTGAGTTAACATTATTAATCTATCCTGACTTTGTTGCAAACTGATTGTGATGGTGTTATAATTTGCGTTTAATTTCCTTATTAAAAAGAGAAATCCTGACTCTCCTGCCAAAAATTCCCATCTTCTTCTTTCATTCTTTGTATCAGAGGGGTAGCCATGTTAGTGTGTATCCACAAAAACAATGAGGAGTCCAGTGGCACTTTAAAGACGCCACTGGACTCCTCGTTGTTTTCATTCCTTGCCATCCCTAATTCTCTCTACTAAGCTACCTCTTGAAAAATCCCGATCTTTGTGTAATCCCCTCCTCCCACCAACAGTATCAGCCTCAACAAAGTGTGTCTGCTTCAGCAACCGTCTCCATGCTTTAATCCGTGCATGGAACATCCTTCCTGAGCTGTCCCCCGAGATCATTAACTACCCTCTCCATACCCAAATCTTTTCTGAAGACTAAAAGGAATTAGCTGCCCCTCAACTTTGCTATTATAGTCAAATAAGGATATACCATATAAAAACAAAAAAAACCCGAGCATTGTATTAATACATAGCCCATCATCCTGACCACTTTATATCCTAGCCTTTGCCTATTATTTCATGTAGCAATCCAACAATTGATAACTTGGGCAGAGTACTGTATCATGCAGAGTCTTAATTAGTAAATGCTTTTGGGCAAGGAATCATCCCTATTTTTTCTTCGGCTCTTAGCACAATATGGGCATTACTGTGAATTATAACACTCTCCTTCTTTTTTTTCTTCCGTTCTCTAGGGTATCCTCCCTTCTCAGCACCAAATAACTATTCTCAAACTTATTTTTTATTGGTTTTTCTCAAACCCCATTGAGATTCACATCCAACATGGTATAGAGTGTGCGTTCATCCCTTTTATTACTCAGTGAAATAATGATTGTTTTTCAAAACTGCAAATGTAAATTGTTTTTTATTAATCCCCCTTTTAATAGCTCAAAATTGGAATGAATTTTCCTCATGCTTTTCATGCACACAAATCCCAGGGAGGCTAACATTATGCATGGAAAAGCTTGGGCTGAAAAGGAGAATATTTTTAAAAAGTGAAAACGGAAAATCCACATATACTCTGTTATTGGTAGTGTGAGATTCCATATTGATTCCTCTCTGACACGGTGTCAAATTTTCTTCATTTACAAGTAAAAAGATAATTTTCTTAACTGAAGTTCAACTTGGAATCTGACAGTCAAGCAGTTTTCTGTTTGGCTCATCCACACCAATTCACCATTCTATAATCCGAATTTCTACTGATATATAAAACGGAATGAAGAACATCTCCCTTCCTGAAAGCTGAATTGATTCTGCAGTGTTAACAGGAGTAAGCAGTAGAAAAAATTCCTTTTGAGTAAGCAACTAAGATAGAATACACAAAACAGTTAAATCATAAGTTATTTTTAATCACTTTTTTGATAACTGCCTTTAACTCTTTTTTGTTTGTTAAATGCTATGACAGTTTTAGAGCCATGAATGTTTGGGCTTGGATTTTCAAATGAGCCCAAGGGAGGTAGATGCTGATCTTCAATTGTATTTCAAAAGGGATTTGAGCATTCAACTCCCTTACTTCTCTGAAAATCCAGCCTTGGTTTTACTATATATGCCAACTTCAGTGTGTGGCTGTGAATTCCGTGTGTTGTATTGGATGCCTTCTGATTGACCTTCCAGGGATCTTTCATTGTGGAATGCACTATAGAGGGCATTCAAACTTATTCTCTCCAGTACCCTGGTATTTCCCATCAGGAACTCATTCCCCAGCTCATCAGTTTCATAATACTTTGTCAATCTTCGGTGTCTTCAGTTTTCCTTTGTCTCCTTCAGTCTTGTGGCAAAGCTTCCACACCCCTTTCAAGTTACATGTTTACTGTATTTTATTCTGCATCCTTTTCAGCCTAATTACTAAAAATTCACCAAGTTTTCTTCTTTGATTACATGCAACCATGTTTTCCACGTAGGTGTGCATGCACCCAGTGTGCCAAAGCTGGAACACTTTGCCTCCAAACTCTCTGTGTTCTGAAGTTAAGGTACAATGTCAGCTCGGGAGGATGAGTCCTTGGTCCTATTGCATAGGCTCATTCCAGTTCTCATGGCCACTGGATTAGCCTGGATTGCCCTGCTGGCACCAAGCTACTTTCTCTGTCAGCCCCTCGGAACTCTGCTTCTCCTTCCCTCACACCACAATCAAATTTTCTGGATCTGCAGTTGCTTCATTCCAACACCATCTGACTGACCCTGAATCATCATGTGACCCCTGAGCCAATCCTAGGTTTTTTGGCTTTGCATTGACCTCCCACCCCTCCAATGAAAATCAACACACTGCCAACCAACCCCTTGTCTTTGTTCAGAAGTCACACTCCCCCTGTTCAATTACATGAAAGTCTGTTGACCTGTTAATTAGTCTCCATATGCAGTCCCACCCAGACAATAGGGCCAGGCCAGGCAGGAACTTAATAGGTCCCCAACCCCATCATAGATTTTGGGGGGCAATTCCTATGCCACCTCACACACTTAAGCACACATGATTTTAAGCCTGAGTCATCTCATTGATTTCGATGGGCAGACTCACATGCTTAAAGTGATGTCTGTGCTTAAGTGCTTTGCTGGATCAAAATTAAATTAATGAATGCCGTATTTTTGAAATGTAAGACTGCTAAGTAGCATTATCACTAACTGTGCTGTGCTTCTGTACTACATACTGTATGCATTTGGGGGAGGGGGGTGTCAACATTCCTATAGCCAGTCAAGAATCCTGGTCCTCAAGGACTTGATTGCAATAATATAAACTAAAACTAAGAACTGCTAGGCACTAAAATCTATCATCTTGTCTTATATATAGACCTGAGTTTGATAGTTTCTTTACAGTAACATATATAAGTGACCAAGAGCATTTTTCTTTGTAGAGTCGTGCCACCATGTGGAAATATCTCCTCACCCAAATGTCTATTGTATCAAAAATCCAGTAAAATCTTGGTGAAGCAGATTTTTAAATATTCTGGACTGAGAGCGACGGTTCTAATTTGTTCCACATTTGCAGTTAGTACAGATGCATGAAGCCGGTAAACTGGAAATACTATTGATCTTTTTAAGGGAAGAATGTCTCCTCCTTTCTAAATATGTAATGCAGCAAAATAAATATCTTCTAAACACAGCTATTGCGACAGTCTTACTAGTTGGGCCAAGTGTAAAATGCAAAGCACATGAAGGTTGCCTAACTTCTTATTAGAAGACACTGTTTTCAGTTACGTATCTCTTTCCCAAACTTCAACAGTTTGGGCTTTTTTTTTTTTTTATGCCAGGTGTCTGCCTCCGGCTGAACTTTTTTGAAAAATTTCAGCCAAAATGGTTCAGCCATTTCTGAAATGAAAGAAAGGGAAAAAATAAGTTGTTTTGCCCCTGTTAAAAAAAAAAATATATTCAGTTGACCTTTTCTTTGAGAAGCACTAGTGCCTTTGGTCTCTGGGGCAGGGAATTGAAATTTACCAGGGAGGTGACCCTTCTGTTGCAGGTGTCTTTTTCCATCTCCGTGAAAATCCACTCAAATTTGGCCAAGTTATAAGCCTCTGAAAATTGCAGTTTGCGCGTTGCAAGACTTGCTAGAGTTTTACAGCTTAATTCCCCAAAGATTCCATCTGCACTGAGCATGCTTGACCCTGGGGTGCAGCAGGTCTTTCCCTGCAATTGCAGCTGTGGGTTGCTCTGAAATAGGAACAGGCCTAAAAGCTATCAGAACTTGTATACACAAGCGAAGAAGAATGGTTTGGTAATTAGGCTGTTAGCTTGGGACTTGTGTGACCTGCTCCACCACAGATTTCCTGTATGACTTGTGGGCAAGTAACTTAGGGATAGATTTTTAAAGGTATAGAGTTGTAATGCCTAACTAATTTAGGAGCCTAAACCTCATTTTCAAAAGGGACTTAGGCATTTAGAAGCCTAAAATTAATCAGTTTTTAGTAGGATTTAGGAAGGATTCAAAAAATAGCAATGTAGCCATGCTGGCGGGACAGGCTAGCTTCCCTGAGTACAAACCTTTCCAAGATGTACTCATGGTAGCCCCTCCCACCACAGCGGTACACTGTTAGTTTTAGTGCACTGGCTTGATTAGAGCTAGTACAGGCATGTCTTCAATTTGGGAATTACACCCCACTCAAAGTGTAGACATACGGTCTTTCTCAACTCTGGAGTTTTAAGGGTAGAAAAGGCCTTAAAGGTGCCAGGCTGCCATGAGAGAAGTAGGCAAGTGTGCTGAAGCATGGGGTATAGATAATCTGATTCCTATCTCCAATGGAACAAGAAGTAGAGAATTTAGGGACTTGAAACTCAGTTTTCTGGCCTGCTCTGAAGATCATTTCCACACAGGAAAGAATCTGTACCAAGGGAATTAATGCTACATTAACAGATGAGTTTATATTTAAAGATATAATTTAAACACTCAACAGACATGAAAATGTGGAATTTAAGATTCACACAGTAATTCTAACTCTCCAGTTTTGCCCACATAGAGTTGGATGACTAGCTCTCCTCTTGAATGGATATCTTTAATATAGAATGGTCTCAATTCTTCCATTAGAAATATATGCGCAGCTCCAGAGGTAGCTACACAGATACATCTGAAGACTAAATTGGATCCTACATATGAAATATAGGCAAGTTATGGTTCCTATGAGAATCTTAATGTTTGCATTGTAACCTTAATGTTTACATAATATTTTTGTACTCATTATACATTCTAGCTTTGATTGCATTATGCAGCTCACTTATTGCATACACAAATTCAATATTTTTCTTTTATACTAGAGAACAATCACAGAATGAGGTCTTTTAGTTTCTAATGAATTTTGTTTTCCTTCATGAAGTTAGCTACATGTGTCTACTGAATTATATGAAAAGATATTGGTAGTTAACTTGTATCCTACCTTTAGCCCAGTGGTTCTCAAACTATTATACTGGCGACCCCTTTCACATAGCAAGCCTCTGAGTACAACCCCTCCTCCCCCCATATAAATTAAAAACACTTATTTATCTATTTAACACCATTATAAATGCTGGAGGCAATGTGGGGTTTGGAGTGGAGGCTGACAGCTTGCGACCCCCCCCCATGTAATAACCTCGTGACCCCATGAGGGGTCCCAACCCCCAGTTTAAGAACCCCTGCTCTAGCCAGTGCCTAATTTATCTTACATTGTCTTCCCAGAACATGCCACATATTTCTGCTTTTTTTCCCCCACTACACATGGTAAACGGAGATTGGGAAGAAGAGTAACATTTGGAATGGGGAAAATAAGAAAAGGATTTGTCTGGAAGATCATAGACTGCCATGTTTGTTCTATATCAGTTCTTATTAGTAACTAAAGCTAAACCAAGAGATGGCCTTTTAAAAAAATTAAATAGTAAAATGAAATGGAAGATAGTAATTGAAGAAATAATGTTTAGAATTTCAAAAATACCTAGGAGACTTAGAGCCTAAGTCATATTGAAAGCCAGTATAAATTGGGCTCCTAAGTGTCTAAATTAATTTTGAAAATGTGGTTTCAGGGTCCCAAGTCACTTAAGCACTTTTGAAAAATTTAACCCTAAAAGGTTGTTTTCCTGTTGAGAAGCCTAGACATTTTGGTGATCTTGGTTAGCATCCTGGTGTGGTCTGACACAACCTGAAGAATCCTTAATATATATCTTAGATCCATATATAATGTCCATAAAGTAGGATTAAAATCCATCTCTCAGATTGCTCCCAAATATTAAAATCTTGGTGTCAGTTTCTAGAGAACATTTTGAAAGTGCTTAGGAATAACCGATGGCTTCCCTTTTTAAATAGCTTCTCAAGTTAATTCCCTTAATTACAATTATTCTGTTCTGGCATCTCCCTGACATCTTCAGCAGGGCCCCAAGCAAAAACAGGACCCCAGTTGGCTAGGAGTACTAGTGAGTCTCATTCCCTTCATTTGCTGCTTGGTGATCAGCCAATGAGACTCACCTCTGACAAAGATAAACTTAGCCCTACCTCATAAATAGCCATCTGCAATGCAGAGTGTGATACAGAAGGGTCAGGGAGCAGTGGTAGAGTGGAAATATATAAGCCCTAAGCTAATTAAGGCATGGTTCCCTGTAGACTAGGGAGGATTGCTACAGGTTAATTGGAGCACCTGTAGTCAATTAAGGCCCTGTCAGGTACCTAATAAAACCCCCTGCTTCAGGCCTTCAGAAGAGGAGGAAGGAGAGAGGACTGGAGCTTAGAGGTGTAAGAGAGATTTGAAAGACAGAGAACTGATGTAAGGGAGACTCCCTCCTCCAATGTCTAAGGACTGAGGGTAACCCCACCCAAGAGGGAAGAGGGTAAGAAACTGGAAGGGATTGAGATGCTCTGGGACTCAGAGTAAGGAGCAAATCCAGACCCCTCCCCTGCTTCCCTCCTCTACCACCTTCTTAGGCTGCTAGCAGGGTCCTTGGCACCCAAGAGAAGGGGGTAAAGGGTGGCATCTTAGCCCACCCCCTCCCAACCAAGTAAAGTGCAGGACCCACCATATGAACATTGGCCGTCTTGTCACAAGAGTAAAAATGGAAAAGCATATTTTTGCACTGAAGGATTTTTTCCCCCCTGGATATAGGTAGGGACCCTGCAAAGAGGTGTCTTGGAATATTCCTATCTATAGTGCAGGTTTTGGTCTTATAAATTTTTGTTGTTTGAATGGTGGTTTTTTTTTTTTTTTTTCAAATGAAAACTTGCTTTCTACCAATCAGAAACCCTATTCCTTCTGGTGGACATGATATCCTTTGCTGTGTGTTTTAAGGTCAAATATCTTGAAGGTCAATGCCACTTTCCTAAAGCTGCTCTTTAAAGGAGTTTATAGGAGACTATAAAATTTCATTTCCTGTTCAAGGGATCCATTTCTTAGGATCTCATCTTGCAATCACTGCATGAGTGCATCACTGCACCTACATTCTGAAAATTACAGGATCAAGCCTCTAGTAATTTGTTGCTTTGACTATAATGTGCCCCCCCCCAAAAAAAAATTAGGGGGCAAAGTTAAGTTTAGATGGACAGTATAAATTTTGTGGGTCAATAGGGAATGAGGAAGGGTCATTCTAGCAGTGAGGAATTAGCTGGTCCCCTTACCTGCACATTTCCACACATTCCAATAACCATGTTTTCTTAAAAGATGTAGCAATTTTGTAAAGATGGAGTATTTAGATCCTAGCTGGACTCCCAATGCTATTTCAGCATGAACCCTTCTAAACCAAGTTCTTTGTTTAGGACTATTAATTAAGTACTAGGCATTCTCAAGCTTTAAAGTTCATCCCACTAGTATGCTTTTTTTTTCTTTTTTTTAAAGAAACACAGTTAAGATTTATTTAGGCTAGAAAAGTATAGGGTATTTTACTCATGTTTCCATATATCAAGAATTGCTGAAAGGATTTTGTTTAAATGTCCATGCTCATACTCTTAAAAAAAATCTCCTTCAGGTGGAGACCAAACATGGACATTAGAGTCCAAATTTCAAACATGGAGATTTACATGCTCTTAGATATGCAAGGAGACAATGAAGCCTGTCTTGAAACTGTAGTTATTGTAATCATTACAAATACTCGCTATTTAGGCATTAACTACAAGTCTACTGAAGTCCCGGTAAGAAAATGTTAATTTCTGTAGACAATGCAGATGGAGAAGTAATTCACATGGAGTTCTAAATGCTCCTTGTAATAGGAGTGTCTAAAATGTGTTAGTTATTTTGAAATGTTTAATGTATTATTCTTGATGAAGTAAACTGAATGTATTTTGAACAGATGGTTACAAAAATCTCAAACACTTATGCGTTTCTGAAAACTATTTCCCCAGGAGGATCATAGAGTGGGGAACACTGAAATAGCAGTCAGATGTATAAACTTGGTTCTCTATGGTACTGTAACCTCATGAACTTTTTTTTTCTTTGATTATGTGTAGTTCATGCTAATATTAATGGTAGCTATATATGTGTGTTGCTGGAGAACAAAATCCCATGATGCTATATAATTTTTTCAGTCTTTTTAGCACATATTGTGAGTCTTGGTTTACTATCTTTAATTTTCATGAAAAATAGAAAGCATATTTCAGAGGTATGCTACAAAAGAAACAATAAGCTTAATTGCAGATATGAGACCTGGGGAAAAGTCTAACAAGTCAGGGGAGACACTAACTTTTGTCTAGTGTACATTTTCTAATGAACTCTGCTTCAAAGTAAAATACCATAATATGTACTGCATAATATAATAGTCCTGAAATATGGAAAAAAGTGGAATGTATTGGGGTGGTTTTCCCTACTTTCTGTTCACTTCCTATATGCTTTAGCAGTTAGCAGCAATCTTAAAAACCTCAAATTTGGGTGCAACTGAAACATTCAAAATAAAGTTAGTCTATGCAGGCAAAATTTATAATTAATCTAGGGGTAAATTTTGAATAATCCTTCCTGGAGTTCAACCAAAAAAAGTTAACAATGCTAACTAATGTATGGTTGTCCTACCCCACTTAACCCCCACCCCCCAAAAAACCCCAAAACACTTAAATATACAAAAGTATACAGACAGCTTGTAGGTTGGTTGTGTTCACTTTTAAAACTGATAGAAGCAATGGGCATAATTTGAGGAATCAGTTTGTCCCCTCTTTTCTGGTTGGCAAAAGAGAATAAATTTATTATCAGCAGGTTTGTTGTGGACACACATTATATAAACCAAAGTAACAAGAAAACGATGTGCCTAAACTAAGTGGAGGAAAATGGACAAGATCAATAAATTGGCATAGCATTATTGAAGCCAATGGAGCTCCACCGATTGATACCAACTGAAGATCTGGTGTGGTATTATTTTGTTGCTGGTGCTGCTATGGTTTAGAATTCACGGGTTCTGATGAAAAATCATTTTTCAAGCGCATGATATAATGGGTGGGAGATGCCTGCAAAGTTGTAATACTGAAAGATTTATCATAACAAATTAGATATATTTGCAGTGAGATGTGGCAGCTAAAATGTCAATGTAACTTCAGACTGCATATGCAAAGGCATCATATTTCCTCTTTCCATATGTATTTGTGTAATGGAACCTGGAATATTATTTATTTTTTGGGGCATTTCATCAGAAAGAAGGAGGTGAGAGAAGAGCAACTGAGCTGATTGGGGGTTGGAAAGACTGACTTATGAGGTTAGGTTAAAAGAGCTTAATAGAACAGTTTGGAATTTAAGCTTTGGGGGGCTTAACATAAGAGTTTGAGTATTTGAATGGTGAAAATGTTTAGGAGAGTGGATAATTATTTAAGGGGGTACAAGAAGAAATAGTGGAGAGTAGAACAGAGCTCTGATTTAGTTGGCTGTTCTAATTTGTCCTGATGACAAATTTGTCTAAGCCTCTCCTTTCTACAGTTGACCCAGGACCGGCTCTAGGCACCAGAAAACCAAGCACGTGCTTGAGGCAGCACATTTTCAGGGGCAGCTTTCTGGCCTTTTTTTTTGCTTCCAGCGGCAAAAGCTAGGCGCCCTGGGGCTGCTGCAGTTTGTGCCATGGGGGAGCAGTGCCACACCTTGTGGCTGGGCCAGGCAGGCTCCGAGTGGGGAAACTCGGGCTGGGGGCCGCCCCGTGGGGCACACGGAGCCGCCTGCAGGTGCCACAGGGCAGCCGCCCCCCAGCGCCGCAGCCGGGGCTGGCTGAAGCAGCCCGAGTCGCCCAGGGACTGCGGCAGGGCGGCCAGAAGCAGCAGCGGAGCTATAGAGGGTGGGGCGCCGCCGTGCGGGGCCCACGTCCCGCTCTCTTGGGCTTCGCTTCCTCTGGGGCTACCCTGCCCCAGCCCCCTGCTGGGGCAGTCCCCCAGCTCTGCTCTCCTGGGTCCTGGCCAGTCCTGGAGACAGGAGCCCTGGCTGGAGGGACCCTGGGCTGAGGCGTGGCCCGGGAGCCCCACTGCTTACCCCAATCCTGCCAGCGCCGGACTGGCTGGAGGAGAGGGGGGAGTGGGCGGAGTCAGCACTGGTGGGGGGGAGCCCAGGGCTGGGGCAGCAGGGGGTGCAGGTAGGGGGTGGGGGTGGGAGAGAGCCCAGCACTGGGGTGGCAGGCGGTGTGGGTGGGGGAGGGCACTGGTGGAGGGGGGGAGAGAGCCCAGGGCTGGGGTGGGGGGCAGCAAAAAAACTAGAGCTGGCCCTGAGTTGACCTGGCCAAAATGGGATAGATTCATCTATAGTTTCACACCATTGACTTCACTGACATTTGAGTTTTAAAGGAATCTGAACTAACATTTCCCATGGGGGAAAAAAATCTCCCGTGGAGAAATTGAGTGGGTCTGGCCCAAGTGTGACTTTCTGAACTGATCTGTTGCTCATCCCATTTTCTAATATTTATACTTGCTTTAAAGAACCACAGGAAATCCTGCTACACCATTTATCTTTGTTTTATTACTTTAAATATTGTAAGAAATAAAGTGACCACAAGCCATTAAAGATTAGTGTATTTTTGTCTATCAGACTAGATTTGTATTGGAAAGCATTTATTCATATCAAAAGCCCTTAATACTAAGCACACAGATTCAACCAGAAATTGTAATGAGAACTATAGATATAATGTATCTTGGATTTAGATTATTTACCTTAAGTTTCATCTCCTCTCTATGTGACAGGGATCACTTCACCTTTTACAGACAGGGAAACAGAAGTTAAATGACTTTTGTCATAGAGCAGGTTCATGGCAGAACCTGAGATAGAAGCCATATCTTCCAATTCCCAGCTTCATGACAAGATCAATCAACACCTCACCTAAAAATTAAAAAGATCTTAAATATATTGTATTGTAAGGAATAGTGATGCAAATACACATTATTTTTACAAGGTAACATTGACTAGAGGCTATCAGCCTGGTTAAAATTATTTCTCATTTATTGTAAACTAGAGTCATAATTAAACATTCCTTTCTTACCCCATAAATGGTATAACTGACCTATAAGTGAACTGAAAAGCTCTGTATTTGCTAAAATCTGTGTTTACATGTCTATGGTTTTGTTGCAGCAGTTGATGGTAGCTCTAATGCTAAAACAGTGCAGGGACCTACATTTTTTTTTTCATTGCCACTGTGGTTTGCGGTATCATTATATCCCATTATCCTTTAGTGAGATGTGACGGGATTGGCCACCTTATACAAAAAGGACACTCTGCAGCACCCTGCCTCTTCCCTCTCCCCCCTCCCCTTGGTTGCTCAATAACACCACATCAAAGTCCAAAAGGTAATTAACCTTGCCTTCATGTATCTAATTTTTGTAGTCCTTCCATACAATGGTCCTCCAGGCTCCTTTCTCAGTTCAGTGTTTCCCTCCCTGCTTAGTAGGGAGTCCCCAGTCCTTCCCACAGCTGGGTTCTAGTTCAGTCACCACTCTGAGGCTTTCCGTGGCTGGACTCAGCTTTCATGCTATGAGTTCCAACCCCCTTGGTCTCAGAGTATTCCCTGCAGGAGCCATTCCACAGACTGCCTGAGCTTCACCCTTTCTGCAGCTTCCTGCTGCCCTTCACAGGGAAATCCACTGTCGTCCATGCAGGCTGTTAAGGTGACACAGGTGGGGTTGGAGCAGTTCCTTCAGTAATCAGGGTTGGCTGACCTCCAGCCCTTAAGACCATCCTGTTACATTCAGGTCTTGGTAGATAAGTGAAGGAGGAACTGATTTACAAATATTTAAAAAAAAATGAATTTGATTATTAATGCTCTGGGATTTTAAAGGTTATTTTCACCTTCAGCAGGTTATAGAAGGCCAGATCCTCAACTGGAGTAAAACGACATAGCTCCATGCTGATTTATTCTACTGTGAATGTGGTCTGCTGAGATAAGTCAAGGATCCTAGTGCTCATCAGGGATTTACTAACAATTACGAGACATTGTTGTAACACACCTGTCACAGAATTTGTTGATTCTAAAATTGGTGGGGAGTAAAGGAGTTGAACAGCAGTGTCCTTTACTTGGATATTACAAGACAACGTGGTCTACATGTTCAAGAAATCTGATTTCAGGTTTGTGCAAAATGAATTTGCAGGCTTAAGACACAATCACATTAAAGGGCATAAATATGGCTGAAGGCTTTTTTTTCCTGTTTTTAAGTTCAATGTGTGCTCAGTGCAAAATATGACATATTTTACCATGGAAAAATACTGCAAATCACTAGTCAGCATTCGGGCTGAGTACCAGTGTTAATCACAGTCACTGGCAGAAACAAAACCATCTCCCCAGCAGACTTTTATTCAGCTAAATAGTCTCTTTCTCCTTTCCAAGATATCATGACAGCATTGTACTTTCAAACATTTAATGGCTGGAAAACTAATGTGGAAGTAAAATATAGGAGACAAAATATTCTGTACTCCATGTAATTTTGGAACTAATTAATTGGAACCAGCACTTGTAATAAGCCCCATTGCTGCTAGCAATGGAATTCACAGGGAGATCTTGGGGTCTATGATCAAGATATTTCATTGACATGTCTGACACTTATCAGTTGGGGACAGAGGGATTTTTTTATTAAATATTTTTATTTAAGACTGGCTTACTCTCAGACCTAATATTTCAATTTTTGGCAAAGATGAAGGTGGGACCTGGTCATTTAATTTGATGCTTTGAAACATGAGAAACTATTAGGTAAAATCTTGATATTGTGGTAATTTCAATTTTATGAGCCATACATAGTTATCGAATTTAGCTTTATTATTAATGAAGTGATAAAACTAACTATGAAAAGGCGTACAATATTCTCTATGCTCCACTGAAATACTTCAGATGAAAGGACAAGTCTTTCTGAAAGATACTTGGGGTTCAATAACAAAGGCCAGTACTATGGAGTTAATTTTTGAAGCTGCCCATTACAGTGGAATCACCTTTCAACACTTCTCTTGCACAGAATAAATTGCAGAGAAATGTTAGAGCATGATCAAGGACACTCATTTACAGTGTCCAATGGAAAAAAAATCAAAAATGTTTGAACATTCATACAGGTACATAGCAGAAATCCCGAATAATAATTATCACTTGATTTACATCTGTATTTGGAATGTCTGTCTGAAGTGTAGCATACACCAATTGGACGCAGTCATAGGCGAGTCCCCTGCATATTTTCAAGTGCTTCCAATGTAAGAAGTGATGGAAACAATAGAGAAACTCACCCAGTGTTGGAAGCAGCCTTTCTTTGAACATGGCAAAACTTCCAAATTATCCTGATTGTAGCAGCATGGAGTCACTTTCGTTATAGAATTCATGGGCATAGTCCTGTGTTGTATTAGTGACAGAGCTGATAATGGTGTCTATAGTTAAGGTTGTTCGACACTTCCCATTATAAAGACCCTGTTTTCAGTTGCTTATAATTCTGCCAAACTAACCATTTGGACTGAAATTTTCCATTCTGAGCATCTGCCTCTGGCAACATTTTTGAGAGTTTAGGGGGAAATGTTGTATTTTTATGTAAATTAAACTCTGCAACCGTTTCATTGAGAAGCTCTAGCTTGGAGGAAGGATTTGAATTTTGACAGTGGTGAGGAAAGGGGGATACCCTGTCCTGGCATCAAAGATGTGCCTTTTGCTGTTCTCATGAAAACCGGCCAAAATTTGGCCAAGTTACAAGCCTTTGAGGGGAAAGCGAGGAAAACACTGGCCTGTTATTTTTTTTAATACAGGAGGTCAGACTAGATGATCACAGTGGTCCCTTCTATGTGAAGGTGGTCTCTCCTGTGCCTTCAATGCTTCCCCTGTTAGTACCCCAGCAGAAAAGGAAACAGCCATTCTGGAGTTGAGAGGGATGAGAAATGAGGATACTGTGGAGAGGGGTTTCATGCGCTATGGAGAATGGCAGGAAGTCAGCTTTGGGGGCTGGATAGGAGCAGAGGGGGAGGGGCAGAAAGATGTATAACCACTAGAGAAGTCTCTCCTACAGAATCTAGAATTTAACCCAGAAATCCTGTCTCCATGTTCCTCTGCTGCCATCAAATAGCTGTGAAATCCACTCTGAATATGTATATCTCTCCCCTCTATGTGGTCTGTCAAAGCTACCAAATGCATCAGCAGGGTCTACACAGATCAAATAATGTACAATACGTTAGTATGCTTTAGAAATCACACTTTGATAGAATGCATAACACAACTGTGTTGACAAGCCCAGTGTTTCAGTTATCATAGAAGGTTTTGTGGTATACCTTAGCAATCAGACTACTGGGACTCCAGATATATATTCTGTGCCAAATTCAACCCTAGTATAAACAAGGATCATTCCCATTTTTGTGTGACCAACAAAGCAAGTGAAAGGGACCAAAACGGGTACAAAAAGTAAGTAGAAAGGGTAGTGGAGCATCTGATGACAAACTAAGATTTTAATGTGCTGAGAAACCTGCTGCTCATGATTCTCCATCTGAAAGCCCTGCCAAATGGTGAAGTACCCTTGTGGTGTGTGCATTTTAAAACTGGTCCCAGGATGTTCCATAGCTGTGAGCCTTTGTGTTCTATTGTAGGAGATCTGTCTGGGGGGGAATTGTGTGGGGGTCTTTGTTTTGGTTTGTTTCTTTTGCAGAAGATCCGAAAGGGAGTCTAAGCCATTATCACTATTTCTGTGGGAATGTGTTAAAGGTCTGTCAATGTCAAATTCTTTTAGTGAGTGTAGTAAACATAATGGGATTTGCTGGAGCAATGAAATAGTGAAATGGGATCCTGCTGCCAAGGAATGGAAGGGAAAGGAAGGTGTGTGGAAATTGTGCATTTACATTTTATCTGTATTTTTTTTTCTCCTTTTGGAGTCCATAGGAAACAGTGTGTTTCTTTAGGTTCACACCACTTTGTGCATGGTCAAATTGTGCTATCACTAGAGGCTGTGGTATTAACAGTAGGCCCAGCAGCAACCACAGAAGCCTGAAAGCTAAATTTAAACATAAACCAAAGCTAAATTTTCAGCATCAGCAGCCAGATTAGAGTTAGCTTCCATTTTTTTCCTGGAATACAGAACTGAAAAGGCCAGGAGGTCAGCAACACTTGTGGCCAATAATGGAAGCAATTAAACTGATCATTTAACTTGTGCAGGTGATGATTCATTTTGATAGTCTCCAATACTTGTGTGCGAAACACTTAGAATCTTTAAGCGGCTATGGCAGATGGTACAATGCAATGACTCCCATTTTATATAACAAACAGGAATAATATTGAGCATAATATGAACCCGTCAACCCATACGAGAGAATCACAATAAAATGGACCCATGTGTGCATTCAAAATGATGGAAATGGGCTATTAAATTTTTGTAAAAACCAGAATTACTAAAATTTACTGAGAGAAAATGACTTTGTAGAATATACTTGTATTCAGGGAGCTTCAAAAGCTCAGTGGTATTCTACAGATTAATATCTATAATGGAAGTCTATATGTGAGGGCATTGAAATAGCAGACTTCTTACTCAATAGAAAGACTATCCAAAAAAACCAGTTCAGTGATTTCTTTTTCAAATAATCTCAGATACTTGTTTTGGCTTGCAGATCAGCAAAAAATCCCCTCCATACTTGAAAGTCTGATTTACCAGCAAAGAGACCTATTTTCTGAATAGATTCTTTGGTGGTTTAAATGCTTTGCTTTTGTGTGCCCCAAAAGGTTCAAATTAAGGGGAAATTAACACTCATTGTTCCCCAGTGAGAAATTGGGTTGTTTGAACTGATGATGGTTTTCAGCAAGATCTGTTTTTATTTTGTGACTTCCCTCATTTTCTCTATGTAAGGGTGTGCATATAATTTTTTTTAAAGGGTGTGGATGTAGATGGAGCCCTCTTAGTACTAATCATAAAGTTTGTCATAAATGTGCAACTGTTTTTACTAGGGCTGTCAAGCAATTAAAAATATTAATCATAATTAATCACACGATTAAACAATAGAAGATCATTTATTTAAATATTTTTGGATATTGATTATAAAACATTTGCACTGTAAAAAAACAAAAGAAATAGTATTTTTCAATTCACCTAATACAAGTACTGTAGTGCAATCTGTTTATCACAAAAGTTGAACTTATTAATGTAGAATTATGTACAAAATAAAATAATGTAAAACTTTAGAGCCTACTAGTCCACTCAGTCCTACTTCTTGTTCAGCCAATTGCTCAAGCAAGTTTGTTTACATTTTCAGGAGATAATGTTGCCTGCTTTTTGTTTACAGTGTCACCTGAAAATAAGAACAGGGGTTTGCATGGCACTGTTGTAGCAGGCATAGCAAGATATTTGTGCCAGATGCACTAAAGATTCATATGTCCCTTCATACTTCAACCATGATTACAGAGGACATGCATCCATGCCAATGATGGGTTCAGCTCGATAATGATCCAAAGGGGTGCGGAACGATGCATGTTCATTTTTATTATTTGAGTCAGATGACACTAGCAGAAGATTGACTTCTCTTTTTTGGTGATTTGGGTCCTGTAGTTTCTGCATCAGTGTTGCTCTTTTAACTCTTTTGAAAGCATGCTCCACCTAATCCCTCTCAGATTTTGGAAGGCACTTCAGATTCTTAAACCTTTGGTCAGTGCTGTAGCTATCTTTAGAAATCTTACGTTGGTACCTTCTTTGCATTTTGTCAAATCTGCAGTGAAAGTGTTCTTAAAACGAACATGTGCTGGGTCATCATCAGAGACTGCTATAACATGAAATATATGGCAGAAAGCAGGTAAAGCAGAGCAGGAGACATGCAATTCTCCTCCAAGGAGTTCAGTAACAAATGTAATTAAAAAAAAGGGGGGGGGGCATTAAATGAGCATCATCAGCATGAAAGCATGGCCTCTGGAATGATGGCCAAAGCATGAAGGGGAATATGAATGTTTAGCATATCTGGCACATAAATACCTTGTATTTAATGCTGGCTACAAAAGTGCCAATAAGCGGGCAGCATTATCGCCTGTTTTGTTTTTGAGTGCAGTTATTTTTAAAAATGTATACATTTGTAAGTTTGACTTTCATGATAAAGAGATTGCACTGCACAGTACTTGTATGAGGTGAATTGAAAAATACTATTTTTATAATTTTATAGTATCATATCATTACAAATATTAATAAAAATATAATATAAAGTGAGCACTGTACACTTTATATTCTGTTGTAATTGAAATCAAAATAATTGAAAATGCAGAAAAACCACCACAGATATTTAATTTCAGTTGTTCTAATGTTTCACAGTGTGACTAAAAGTGCAATTAATCGCTTTTTTTTTTAAGTTAACTGATTAATGGACAGCCCAAGTTTCAATAATTTTAGCAGCATGTCAATGAAAGTTCATCACAATCAGGGTAGTGGAGCTGATGGACACATGAGTGGCTGTCCTTATAAGGCTGTATACAGAGGAGATCTTTCTTGGTCTGTGGCTATCTGACTGCCTGACTATGTTTGTACAGGATTAGCCATCTGCAAGTTTAAATAGTAAATTAGACAAATTCACTATGGCAGGGGTGGCCAATCTATGGCTCCAGAGCCACATGCGACTCTTCAGAAGGAGCTACAGGTGTCAACTTTCCAATGTGCCAGGGGGTGCTCGCTGCTTAACCCCTGGCTCTGCCAGAGGCCCTGCCCCCACTCCACCCCTTCCCGCCCCCTCCCCTGAGCCTGCCATGCCTTTGCTTCTCTCCCCCACCCCCGAGCATCCTGCACACCATGAAACAGCTGATCAGGAGGTGCGGGGAGGGAGGCGGAGGTGCTGATTGGCAGGGCTTTCAGTGGGCAGGAGGCACTGAGAGCAGGGAGGGGATGGGGGAGCAACTGGGGGGAGGGGGTTGCTGACTTATTACTGTAGCTTTTGGGTAATGCACATTGGTAAATTCTGGCTCCTTCTCAGGCTCAGGTTGGCCACCCCTGCACTATGGGTTTTAGCCCACGAAAGCTTATGCCCAAATAAATTTGTTAGTCTAAGGTGCCACAAGTACTCCTCGTTCTTTTCCCCTGCACTATGGTATCTGTTGGAAATCTATAGATGTCCATAAAAAGAATTGGGGTATTTTTTTCTTTTCCTCTTTCTATCCACTCTGAGCATTTCTAAAGTTCCTTTCAGTGTAGTATGTAAGAGCTGCTTCTTCGCATATGCACAACATGCCTCAGATGGCACATGACCACGAGACGTCGCTGCATTTGGTCTGCTGGTTGGATCATTAGCTTCCCTGGCTTGGGCCAGGTACTGATGGGGAGTGCGACATGAATGCTGATCCATGATGTAAGTGAGCTACAGAAAACAGTAATATCTCTTCTTAAGGGCTGTCTCTTTTCCTCCTCACTTTTTAGATTAGCCAGCAGCCTCTGCTTGAATGAGCTGCAGTATTTTTCTTCCCTTCTTTTCTGGTACTTTGAGGAATGCTTTGGGAAAGTGGCAAATGACCTAGAGCTACCAAGGATTGCATTCTTTTTTGATCTCTTCTAGAAGGCTCTTCCACAGCCTTGGGCTTGCTGTTGAGAAGGATCTGCCTCCTGCTCTCTCTAATTCATAAGTGGACTCTGTTACTAACAGCTTATGTAATGGGGAATCTGAAGAGGAGTCGGTCATTGAGATGGCATGGTCGTATCCTGCTTAAGACTGTGAAGCCAATTCTGCCCTTCAACCTGGTGGTCTCTATATGCTGCTCTGGTAGCATGCAGGGGTTGAGAGCTAGAAGGGTGCAAGGAAAAGTTACCCTGCTTCAGAAACCTTGCTACCTGCTTGCAAGAAAGAGGAATATTGGTGGTAGCAGCATCGCAGGGAATTGTGCAGTGTAGCGTGGACCCTGGGAAGCTGCCATAAATTAGAGGAGCCGTGATGTTATTCCATCCACACCAGGGACTAGAATAAAGCCACCTTTCCTCCTGACCTATGCAATCTGTGCGGTGTCTCAGAATCTGGTTCTGTGTAGAAATCAGGAGATTGAAGTGGATCTGGTAGTGATGGGGAGCCAATGCAAGTTGTAGAGCACTGGTGCAATATGCTCTCTTCTGACTGTTGCCCTCAGCAAATGGGCTTATGTTCGTCAACTGTGGACTGCCAGCATCTTTGATATTTGAAGTCAGCAATGCTGAGTGGCTGATGTTAATAGGGTTGATTTGCAGTACAAAGTAATTGGGATTACAGCTCAAATAGAGAAAATGTGTGTAAACATTTAATGTTTGAATTTAGTCACTATATTGAGCCTTTATAGCTGAGGTGACTTTTCATATTCTTTATTGGGAATTTTAAGAGCTGAGACTTTCCTTTGTGAAACAAAATGTTTTCATTGAGCATCACAAGCTTTCATGACAAATCTGACTAATCATGGGGAGTCTGAAATTACTGCATTTTGCCAAGTAGTGTGCCCCATATAACTCTGAAACACAGTATCTGATGTGTGTAAAAAGAAAAATAGGTTCTTAAATAAAAATCTTTGTAATTCTCTTCCGTCCATTTAAACATCGGTTGAATCCGAGTCTCCCCTCTCCTTGTTTTTTCTTCATGTGTGGTGTTAGCTCAATGAACAATTTGGATGTAGAGAAATGCATTTAAAAACTTTTTTTAAAGTACCCTAACAACCTGCATGATAACTGTATGTTGTTTCCTTCCAGATACCTAGTAGCAAACTAACATCTCCCTCTAGTGGAAAGCTTTCAGAATGTAATGAATAATTTTATCTTGTGCTGGATTGGAAAGTTCTAAAGAAAGTACAGTCACACATCTCCTCATTCTATCACAGAAAAGTAATTAAAATGAAATGTAGGTCAATGAATTTAAATCAGAGAAGAGGTAATGTGGGGGTATGGGAAGGATGGTTCTTATTCCAAATCTCTCTAGAGCAGTTAATTCAAAGTGTTCTGAAAACCACGAGGAAAGAAAATGGGAATCCGATACTAATCCTCTGTGACTTGACCAAGGCCATACAGCAAGTCATTGCCAGAGCTAGGATTAGTTCTCTGAAATTCTTTGTACCCAGCTTTATCCTCAATCCACAATGCCTGTAGTAGTGTTTTGCAGACCTTATTTAAGAGCATCATTTCCTGGATCACGATTCATGACTGGGGGTGTAGGACAACTTTTTGTTTGGGGGGAGTCAGTTATAAAAATAAAATAGCTGTTGAATGTCATGTCCATGGGTAGTTTTGTAGTCGTCCATTTTTAATAAAGTGAGATAACAAAGTGCTGTTCCAAACTCAGTGTTCTTGATTAATGCAACCATATATTTCTGTGAAAGATAAAGCCCTGCCCAAGCACCTAGTGGTCTCTGCCAATGCATTAGCAATCCTACATAACAGGTTTTTAGTGAGAGTGGCTTTTGAGAAGCGGGAAAAAAGGAATGTTAAAATGAATCCTATAGGCCCATCCCCAGAATAGTTCTGATACACAATTGCCAGTAGTCTTCGGCATCACTGAAATGGCTGATAACTTGGCAGAATGGCAAATATGGGTTGTACCAAAGAGCAAATATCAGGATTTAGACACTGTTAAAAGTGGGCTGCAACCTTGGGAGGAAGTGGCTGAAGGCTCAGAGCCATAAATGAAAAATGAAGCTGTTGGGGTAACTATATGATTCAGACAGGGACAGAAGGAAGATATAATGGTTTATTGTTGAACTTTCAAAAGAATGCACTAACTTCAATAGGAGTTAAGCATTTTGCTCAGCATTGGCCTTTGAAAATTCCACTATTTATGTTAAGGGTAAAAGGACGGGCAAAAATTGGAATCTGGCTATCTGACTGTCTGACTGTTTGTACAGGATTAGCCACCGCCAAGTTTAAATAGTAAAATAGACAAAGGAAACATTTGAGTTCAACAAACCAAAATGGTGTGGTTTTTTTTCAGGTCAAACTCATCACAACAAAATATTTCCTTCTGATTTTCCCACCAGAAAACTGAAATATTTCTAAAAGTCATTTAGACAAAAAATTTCCAGCTCAGCTGGACAGAATCTCTACAAGCAGTACAGCTATTGGGGTTCTACTAGCTTGAAGGTTCTACTATGTGGGATTTCAAAGGCAGCTATTTTAGGTGGGTATGGAAACCTGAAGACTCAGTTTTTCTGACTGTGTGACCAAAGAAGACTTCAAGGATAAGTGGGTGTGGCATGGTGCCGACTCACAAGCACAGCGCCTCCTGCTGGTTGTCCAGGGAATTAGCTCTTTTCCAGCTCCGGAGCACCCTCTGCTGGCTGATGTCTCGCCTGCTGCTCGCCCCCGTGTCCCTCCCGGACCCCAGTGCCCTTTGCCCAGGGGTTCTGCCCACCACAGCAACCCACAATCTGGGTCTCCCCATCCAAGGGAACCCCCCAACCTCTTATCCCCACCTTGCCTCAGTGGCTACTGCCAGTCACCATCTAGCCCCCGCTCCCTAGTGCAGACTGCAGTCTGTAAACCACTCATCATCAGCACGGGGGGTTGGACCGGCTGCCTCTGCCTATCTCTGGGCTGCCCCTCCGCAGCCCCAGTACTTTTTGTAGGCCTCTAACTAGGCCTGCAACCTGGGGTTTTGCTAGGCTGGAGCTCCCCAGCTCCCTCTGCCCTTCCCCAGCACTGCTCCACCTCAGGTACCCTTCTCAGCTCCCAGGCAGCCAGGTTCTTCTCTGTCTGTGTGTCTCTCTCTCTCTTCTCTTCCCCCCATTTCTGGCCCACAGCTCTCTTATAAGGGCCAGCTGGGCCCTGATTGCACTGGCTACAGCTGTGGCTGCTTTCCCCATCAGCCCAGCTTTTCTCTGCCACAGCCCTCTCCTGGGCTGCTTTAACTCCTTCAGGGCTAGAGCGGGGTAACCACCCCGCTACAGTGGGAAAGAAGAAAGCTTTTAGTGTGGATCTGCAGGGAGAACACTATATATGCAGAAAACTTCAGTTGTAATGAATACATTAAGTAGCTTTCTCCTTCATGACCCACCTCCACAGTAGAGGAACTTGGAGACTAACAAATAGTAATCAACCTGGAGGTGGGTGGAGGGGCATACCTAGGTAAAGAGAAACTTAAGTAACTTACCAAACAGCCGTCTTAATATCCAGCTTTAGCCATAGTACCAAATAAAGGTGACAACTGTCAGCAGTGATTGCCAGAAACATACCCCAGAGACTACAGCAGGCTTGGTTAAAAGAGCCTAGCTGCATACCTGAGTGTAGTGTGTAGCTAGATTAAAAGATTCAGTACAATTTCCTGACTTTTAGAGAAGCATTTATTAATTATAGTTAAAGGGATAGAGCACCATAAGCATATCTTGTGGTGTGGTTTTTTTGTTTTGTTTTGGGGTTTGGTTTTTTTTTTTTTTTTTTTTTTTTTGGCTCTAACATCTTTACATCCTGTAACTTGAAAGTTGTAAACATTCTGCTAGTTTAGTTCTTATAATATCAACTACTGGAGTGGATTTCCCAAGTGCAGTGTGTTGCCTTTCGTCTGCACCCACTAAGGTAGAGCAGAGTTATGCAACACTGATTGCACTTTAAGAAATCCCACCCTCCGTGAATATTTGAAGAATATTTGAATATATTCACAATTGAAGTGATTACTTAAGCAAAGAACTGGAAACTGCAAACATACAATGGACCTGATTCAGTGTTGATGACTTTAAAAGGGTTACAGCAGGGATGAGTATGGCTCAATCTGTTGCTGCCTTAAATGTAATTTTTTCATATCACTCACTATTCTTAATGGTGGTCAAGCTTACAATTTGGCTACTGAAAACATTTTTCTCTGCAGTAACAGTTTGTTAAAGACCTTGAAATCTCACTTCTGCAAAGTATTACCCAGTCATACACGCAGACACTGCAACATAAATTTTCATCCTGACCTACGGCACATAAATCAATAGCCCTTTCTTGGAAAGGGTACTTGCTAAGGATGTCAAGGGAAAAAATCTGCTAATTTAACATCACTTAAACAGTGTTAGAACCTTGCTATTGTCATCTTCAGTTTCCTGTTACTCATGTCCCAGAATTTAGAAACTCTGTTTTTGTGTGTGTGTTTAACTCTGAACTATTTATAAATAAGTTTCAGAGTTTTGGGGTCAGCTTGGGAAGCATCAGTAACTTTTGATGCTTCTCTGAACTACGGTATCTAAATGTCTTGAGCCTGTAAAATGGGGCTGGAAATGTTGCCAAGTATCGTTTTCTCATGAGATTTCCATTATTTCCTGCTTTCACTCAGATCAGAAGTAGCATGTGAAAAGCCTTTCCTGTGGTATTTTGGTGCTTCAAAGGTCTGGTTTTAGCTGGAACTGGAAAACATGTAGACAACTGTGAAAATGGAAGAATAGTCAGGAGAACCGTTCACAAAGGTTAATTTTGGCTTTGTGTGTTTTTTGTATATCAAGAAATTGGCAAAATGCCAGATCCTGGTATAATTTGACCTCATTCCATTGACTTTAATGGAGCTATGACAATTAACACCAGGTCAGGATCTGGCCCAATGTTTTATTTTTTGTTTTGTTTTGATTTTTTAGAGAAGGAAGGGGATTGAGGGATAGTAGTTGGTTTGCCCATATCTAGTCTAAAGCCTTTAAAAAAAATTTTTTTTTTTACACTAGTGCCGAGAGGCCCTGAAGATGATCTGGGACCCAAGTGCTGGTCATCTGTTCGTAAAAATACTAAGACTGTGCCTATACTATGAACTAGGAGTGTGATTCCCAGTGT
This sequence comes from Chrysemys picta bellii, assembly GCF_011386835.1. Classification (NCBI taxonomy): domain Eukaryota; kingdom Metazoa; phylum Chordata; order Testudines; family Emydidae; genus Chrysemys; species Chrysemys picta. Next base: position 68,407,160 of record NC_088794.1, on the reverse strand, counting down.
GGGTACACATACTCTCACTTGTTTGAGAGCTAGCATGGATATAAAAAGCAGTGTATCTGTGGTAGCAAAGGCATGGATTGTGCTCAGCCCATGGATATGTTCAGGCAAGTTTGTGCTCAGCCCAGCTAATCAATGCCCTGCTGCTGCCCATGCTACCATGGCTATCCTATTTATACTTACATTAGCTCTGAGTTTGTGTTCACTTTCTGGGAGTTGCACCCTTTAGCCTGTTGTGTAGACGTAGCCTAAAAGAGAGTCACTGCCCCAAAGTGCTTCCAATATAGACAGATAAAACTGACAAGGGCTGGGGAAAAGAAAATAGTATTTCACCCATTTCACTTATGTCAAAAATAATTTCAACTATGATTGTTTTTGTTAGAGACAGGTCCTCAGCAGTATTTTGGAGCCCAGCTAGTTAGGTGCCTTAAATACTTTTAAAAATCTGACCCTGAAGTTCTAATCCTGCAATTTGCTCTGCGCTGGGAAAACCCTGTGTCCAAGTAGAGCTGCATTGACTTCAGTGAATCTGCTCTCACGAAACAAGTTGATTGAAACCTAACAACTAGTGACTCAAGCTAAGGTCCATGGTTATGTATCTTGACTGCAGTTTAAGAGAATAGGTGTATGTGGCTTTCTCCAACGTATAGTATTTGAGATCTTGGAATTAGTATTGTCCAGTTGGTTAACCAAAACTCTCCCTCTCCCTGGATATCTCCTTATTCTATGTAGGACGTGTTACCAGATTTGCCAGTTAATTTGGGGTATGCTCATTTATTAGGGTTACTCTTCTGGGGAGGTTCCTGTAATTCTATCAATGTACTGCTTGTGTTGGTGTTTTCATAGGGAGATCTACTTCTCCCTTCTGCAAGTTCCCTCCCAATGGAATTATCCTGCAGGACCTCAGTTCCCCAGGGCTGGGTTCCTCCAGCTGCAGAATCAGATGAACGCACACACATTAACAGAGTGGACCAGGTCAATCAGCACTCTCAAGCTGACTCCTTATATGTCCCTGGACTTAGCAGGCTGGGTCGAGCAGCACTTTCAAGCTGCCATCCTCCTATGCCACAGGTTATGCATGTCCTTATCCCCACTTTCATGTTACCCTCTTGATGAGCAAACTCCACAGGATTTTTGGGTGCTACAGGGATCTTTAGCTTAGGTAAGAGGAGTGTTGCTGCAGAACAAATGGGGAAGCCAAAAACACAAAAGAGAGAGAGGGAGGGAAGCAACCAGCTTAACCATAAAAGTTATTTATTGCCCGGTAATAACCATACAAGGAGAGCCAAAGAAACAAAAAATCTAGCTTAAATTTGATTACAAAAGTCAGGGTTAGAAAGCTATACCTAGAGTAGAAGGAAAAAAGAGAGAGAGGGAGAGTTGGGTTCTCACCACTCTGTGAAACTTGAACCAGTTGGGGTTCCCAGGTGGTGGTGGTGGTAGCTGAGGGTCCAGAATGCTGGAGACAGCCTCCAGCCCGATCGGTCAGGAGAAGATGAAGTCCCAATGGAATTGATGCAGATTTTGGATGCAGGTATCTGAACCCTTACTTAAGCATGGGTAGGGATTTTTGTAGGGAAACAGTGGTTAAAGGGAAAACACTAGATTTATTTATGGGTAAAATGATGGCTCAAGGGAGTATACCACAGTTGTTTTTTTTCAGGCTAGACAATAGCAACTGATCATTCCTGGCTATGGGCGGTGTTCCTTTGAGGGAGCCCACAATGCAGGGTAGGCAGTTTCAGTATTTGGATACCAATAAAAGATTTATTACTAGAATTGGTCTGATAACCACTGAGCTGTGTGTGTGCAGGCATGGGTTCATTAACACTTGGAGCAAGATTCCCCCATCATGCAGTGCTTCCCTGCTTTCCTGGTCCAAACGTTCAGTGCGGTTCTTGCCTTGGAATCTTTGTTCTCCATTCTGTATGCTGATGGAGATGCTTCCCTGTCCCATCTTCCTAGCAAATGGCTAGGGGAGTTGCCTTAATCCTGTCACCCTTGTCCGGAAGGGTCTAGGTGTGTCTCCCACTGCCTTTTCATTGCTTTTTGTAAGTCTGTCTTCTGATTGGTTTTGGTTCAAGCAGAGGCTGGCGGGGGGGTGGGGTGGGGGGGGCTTCATGAGCCAGACGGGCTGGATACTGAGCCCTGGTTCCCCAAGAACACAGAGCTGACAGGTAACAGAAGGAAGGCATGAACTCAGAGTGACACTCTCCCCCTGTGTCTGAAGTCCAGTCTGGTAAGGAACGAATAATGAAGGGCAGTGTTGATTTTTTTTTTTCATTTAAAATATCCCATATTTCCACAAGAGGGCAACATGCCTATACCTTGATTTTACATCCAAATGTTTATACAACAATCTGTAAAATATCATTAGGGTTCTGAGAGTCTCCAGTGCAAAGAGAACTAGAGTTAAAATTGAACAGTCCCTCACCCCTTTTCTGTAGTCTGTTTTGCCCTGGCATTTTAATATCCACGATGTTGTAAAGTATAAATGAGGGCACCGTGAGTGCATCTACATCCTGGAGGCTGTGGCTTCAATTGTGTTGTGCTAATATAACGGGAGCCAGAAAATCTAGCCCATTAAGTTCTTGCAAAGCTGAAAGTCTAAATGATTTTTGTGTGGTATTAGCAAAAAGTTAATATTGTTATGATAGAAGTCACCAGGCAGCCCTGTTACACATAGTCTAACCCATTTTCTTAAAATGTGAGCAAATTGTTTTAATCTTGGAAGAACATCTTGTTGAGGTGTTGGGTTTTTCTCTTTAGTTGGTTTAGGGGAGTTGTGGCAAACAGCAAAGGAGTTTGCTCTTTGTCTTAATCTCTTTATCTAGAGTCAATTCTTGAGGCAGAGATGTTGCTTGGGAGCTGAGCATTAGTGTTGGATTGGGAACCCTGAAAAAGTGAATTTCCTGCATTCTGTTTGTGATTTGCCTCTATTCAAGGGCTCGTATATATAGTGTAAAATATATGAATTGCACTGAGAATATATCTAGGCTGCATATCACTGATTTATTCTCAACAGCAAGGCCTTGAGATTTGCTTCCGCTCAGCAAAGAGACAACAATATAAATTCTTGTCACTGTTTAATTTCTGGGGGTTTTGTGTTTATTTCTCTGATTTCCAACTTTAGTTGTGCCTTAGGGAATGACTTAAACTTAAATCTTGTCTGCATTTTCTTCTTTTATTTATTAAGCTTTAATAGCTTTAGGAAATTTGCCCAGAGGTAAAGCTGGTAACTGGGCAGGTATACGTAAGGTATACAAACCTTACGCTGGCCAGGAAAAAGTTAATGAAGTGCGTGGGCTCAATCAACCCTGCCCCTTTATACTTGCAATAAGTGTCAGGTTTGGAGGGAAGGGTTAAAAGTGGAGATTACAGCCTAGCTGGTGGCGGACCAGGAAGGAGAGCAGACCTCCAGCCTCTCACTCTGTGATAGAGCTCTGGCTAGGCCGGAGCTACTTAAGACACTGCTGCCTCTGATATCAGAGGGGTAACCGTGTTAGTCTGGATCTGTAAAAAGCAACAAAGAGTCCCATGGCACCTTATAGACTAACAGATGTATTGGAGCATAAGCTTTCGTGGGTGAATACCCACTTTGTCAGATGCATGTGGTGGAAATTTCCAGAGTCAGGTATAAATATGCATGCAAGAATCAGTCTGGAGATAACGAGGTCTAGGGTTACCATATTTCAACAATCAAAAAAGAGGACGGGAGGAGCCCCGCCCTAGCCCCGCACCTGTCCTGCCCTAGCCCCGCCCCTGCCCCTTCCACTCCCTCCCACTTCCTGCCCCCTCAGAACCTCCAACCCTCCCCCCCACACCTTGTCCCCTGACTGCCCCCTCCTGGGACCCCTGTCCCTAACTGTCCCCCAGGACTTCACCCCTTACCTAAGCCTCCCTGCTCCTTGTCCCCTGACTGCCCCCTCCTGAGACCTTCCCCACCTCCTAACTGGCCCCTAGGACTCTACCCCCTACCTGTCCCCTGACTGCCCCAACCCTTATCCACACCCCCACCCCCACCCCCAGACAGACCCCTGGGACTCCCATGCCCCATCCAACCACTCCCCACCCCCTGACAGCCCCCCCCCCCAAACTCCCAACCCATCTAAACCCCTCTGCTCCCTGTCCCCTGACTGCTCCGATCCCTCTCCCCACTCCTGCCCCCTGACAGCCCCCCCCCAGAACTCCCAAACACCCCCTCGCTCCTTGTCCCCTGACTGCCCCCTCCTGGGACCCCTGCTCCTAACTGCCCTCCAGAACCCCACCCCCTACCTAAGCCTCCCTGTGCCTTGTCCCCTAACTGCCCCCTCCTGAGACCCCCCCCCACCTGTACTCTGACTGCCCAAAACCTTACACCCCCAACCCCCAGACAGCCCCTCCCTGAACTCCTGACCCATCCAACCCTCCCCCTGCTCCCTGTCTCTTGACTACCCCCCCCAGAACCTCCCTGCCGCTTCTCTGACCCCCGGCCCCCTTACTGTGCTGCAGAGCGGCGCGCTTGGCAGCGGGGGAGGGGAGCAGGGTCGGAGCTCCAGACTGCCGGAGGCCGAGGCGACGGCCGGCGATCTGTGAATGCAGGGTGGGGGGAGGGAGGGAGAGGAGGGGAGTGGTCTCAAGTTGCAGGGGAGAGGAGGGGGGAAGTGAAGGAAGGGCTCTGGCTGCCGGAGCCCGTGCGAGTGGCACCATCCGGCCGGCTGCCCTGTAAGCCCCGCATGCTCTGCATGAGGGGGGGGAGTCCGGACATTGACAAATTCCCCCCGGATGCTATTTTTAACTGAAAAAAGCCGGACATGTCTGGGGGAATCCGGACGAATGGTAACCCTAACGAGGTCAGTTCAATCAGGGAGGATGAGGCCCTCTTCTAGCAGTTGAGGTGTGAAAACCAGGGAGGAGAAACTGCTTTTGTAGTTGGTTAGCCATTCACAGTCTTTGTTTAATCCTGAGCTGATGGTGTCAAATTTGAAAATGAACTGAAGTTCAGCAGTTTCTCTTTGGAGTCTGTTCCTGAAGGTTTTTTGCTGCAGGATGGCTACCTTTAAATCTGCTATTGTGTGTCCAGGGAGGTTGAAGTGTTCTACTACAGGTTTTTGTATATTGCCATTCCTAATATCTGACTTGTCCATTTACTCCCAAAAGGAAGGTAGGCCTGTATGGGATTACTGCTTTGTTGATCTGTTACTAGTGACTTGCCTGCAGTTGTAGAGGTAGGTGGCTGTAGGTGCTCCCCTGACAGAAGGTGATGACTTTGCCAGCTCTTGCCATTGCCAGGTGTCCAGGGCCGCCCAGAGGATTCAGGGGGCCTGGGGTCTTCGGCAGCAGGGGGCCCCGCCGCCAAATTGCCCCGAAGACCCGGCACTTCGGTGGCGGGTCCCGGAGCAGAAGGACCCCCCCCCCCGCCGCGGGTCTTCAGGACACTTCAGCGCAGGTCCCGGAGCGGAAGGACCTCCCGCCGCCGAACTGCTGCCGAAGACCCAGAACGGAAGAAGCTCCGTGGGCCTGGGCCCCGCAAGAGTTTTCCGGGGCCCCCGGAGCGATTGAAGGACCCCGCTCCAGGGGCCCTGAAAAACTCTCGTGGGGGCCCCTGCAGGGCCTGGGGCAAATTGCCCCACTTGCCCCCCTCCCTCCCCCCCGGGCGGCCCTGCAGGTGTCCAGTTTGCAACCGAACACCCCAGTCGAAAAGGGACCCTCTCTAGTCCAGTGAAAATGAGTGAGTGAGGGTGGGAGAGAGCAAGCGACGGAGGGAGGGGGGATGGAGTGAGCAGGGCAGGGCCTCAGAGAAGGGGCAGGGCAAGGGTGTTCGGTTTTGTTTGATCATAAAGTTGGCAACTTTGCAGCTAGGCTGCAGGCATTAGCTAAGAACTGACAAACTCATAGCTGGATACTAGACCAGTTCACTTATGTGTTAGTGTTCCGCAAAATACATTAGTCTTATAAGAATGTAGTCTTTTAGTGTTTAGAAGGTTGTAAGCTGCTGCATGCATTAATGTTATGTGTAAGGAAATATGTAAGCTTTGCTTTATAACTTTGAAAATGTTTGCTCTAAACTTTTGAACTCATATGGGAAGAGTTTCCACCCATCCATCCAGAAGAACTATCAAAATCAAATGGGCCATCAAGGAACATTGCAATTCCAATGATTGACCCTGTCACATCTTGGAAATGCTACATACACTCAGCCTGTGGACTTGGGGGTTAAACAAAGGAAAATAAACAAAGATACAGAGCAATTTTCCATCTCTTTGCTGTTTGAACTCTCACAGGAGCAGAGACACTACACTGAAGCCAGAGATTGCCAGGGTTTATCCTGGGGTCTATGTTCCTATGCAAAAAAATGGCAGGAGTGATATTTTGATGTGCCAGGCCAAAGAAATGTGATTCAACCTTTTTAAAAATAATCTGTTTAGTTTGTATCACTGTGCAATAATAATTTGGGGGGGGATTTCTCTCACTGATTATCCAAATTAATTATGTTTACTTGGAATACTTTTCATATCTGTTCTGAACAAAAGTCTACCAGCTAACAGTAATAGAGATATCATAGTTCTGTTGTATCCGCTAGTGCAGCGTTTGTTGAACTCTGGTTGAAGTTAGTAAGAACTACCCATCGGGAAGAACTGCAACATTCAATCTTTCTGTACTGCAGGAGGAAGAAAACAGACAGACATGACTGGCTCATGTGCCACAGAAAATTCTCATGGGCTAGTTCTCATGAGGATTTTCTTAACCACAAACTGCCTCACACGTTAGTTTCTTATGAACAGTATGGCTTTGCTTACATGCAGTCTTTCTGCTTAGTCAGAGATGACTACGTAAAAAAGAAAAAATGCAGTGGATTAAGAATGAGGACTGATCTATGATGTACTCTTTCACACTAATGGTCTGGATGTGATTTCAGCAGTTTTACACCTTCCCAGACATTATATTTGCTCAAAGATTGATTTTATTAATATAAAAACTGACTTTTTTTAAAAAGTAAAATGAATTGAGTTCCTTAAGGAGGCTGATTAAACTGCGTTAGGCAAATCATATTGACCCTCTTAATGATCCTCCCCTAAAGGTAGCATTCAACTATCTATGTAATCATTATAAAATAGTTTTTAGCATGCTCACTCTATTATATTTGGTTAATTGGGTGGGGGAATGAATTAAATTATATTTAATGCAAGTAAATTCATTAATGAAAATTTTTGTCATGATAAGAAACAGAGTAAGCTGGATTGCCAATTGTCATTATCTCCTTCATTATAATCTAATATCGCTTAGTGTAATTGAGAACTCTAGGTAGTTTTACCCCTTTTCATCTGACTAGATCAGTGGTTCCCAAACTTTAACAACCTGTGAACCCCTTTCACTAAAATGTCAAGTCTCACGAACCCCCTAAAAATGAATATTTCCAGATATTTTCTCCTTTACCTGAGTATAAATTATAAAATTTCCAGTGATTGTGGAATATAAAATTTGTTTTTATGACATGCTTATTACACACTATTTATTATTTATCATTACATATTTTTATTACATTATGAAAATGGCAACACTCTTCCCAGATCGCACGTTCGTAGCTTGTATCAAGGAGCCTATGTTTCATCAAGGAGTATCAGACGTGAAACAGCATGAAGGTATTTAAGAAGCCAACTGAAAGAATTCCTCCTACACAAGCAGTCAGGTCTTGAGCAGTCCATGCGAACAACGCACGTTACAACAAAGCTTAAACTTGTTCTTCATAATAATTTTAAAAACAATACTAGCTGCCTAGTTAATTTTAAAAACAGCAAAAAATATCCACCTCCCTTTCCATTTCTTATAAGGAGTCTTGAAGTTTAAATCTCCTCAATATGATAGAGATGCTTGCTTTGATCTGCTGAACTCTTAGAAGTCCTGGGGCTCCGGGCTGCTAGCCCCATGCTGCCCGGGATCCCTAGGGACTTCTCTGGCCGCCATTAGGGAATTTTTCTCCAAGAACCCACTATAACATTTCGTGAACCCCCAGGGGTTCACGAACCCCAGTTTGGGAACCACTAGACTAGATTAATATATTTTAGTCAAGAAAGCCAGCCTACATCCTCTATTTCATGTATAATTCTGTTCATCTTAAATTAGAACAAAATAGAAGAGCTATCCCTCACCGCTCCTCTAGCCTTTGCAAAGTTAGGCTCTGATCCTGCAATTGACTGTGTGTTGGTGTGCCACTGTGCTTCTGCTGATCAATGACTTCAGTGGAGTGCCACACAAGTGTGGTGGTGGTGCACCCATATGGAGTCAATTATAGGACCAGGGTCTTATGTTCCAGTCCTGCAAATACCTGCAAAAATGCTCATGAATACCAGTGGGAACGCTCAAAACTCAGCACTGTTTTCCTTGTTGTATGGAGAATCAGTTTCTAAGAAGTTGTACTAATCAAAGCTCAGTGCAGGAAAATGAGTTGTCAGGGAGCTGGTTCTGGATCCCCAATTCTTTGGGCCACCCTTGACTCCAATATAACTTTAAAGTTACTGCGTGGAGCTATAAGATGTGCCATTGTAATTATTCCAAATCAGCTAGGGATTTCTATCATAAAGCAGTGCTTCACCATTAGGGCTGGCTCCAGGGTTTTGGCCGCCCCAAGCAGCCCCCCCCCCCAAAAAAAAGCTGTGATCACGATCTGCAGCAGCAATTTGGCGGGAGGTCCTTCACTCCCAGCGGGAGTCAGGGCCGGCTCCAGGCACCAGCTTGGCAAGCAGGTGCTTGGGGCGGCCACTCCGGAGAGGGGCGGCAGGTCCAGCGATTCGGTAGCAATTTGGCGGACGGTCCCTCACTCCTGCTGGGAGCGAAGGACCTCCCGTCGAATTGCCGCCGCAGATCGCGATCGCAATCACGGCTTTTTTTTTTTTTTTTTGGCTGCTTGGGGCAGCCAAAATCCTGGAGCCGGCCCTGGTGGGAGTGAGGGACTGTCCGCCGAATAGCTGGACCTGCCGCCCCTCTCCGGAGCGGCTGCTCCAAGCACCTGCTTGTCAGACTGGTGCCTGGAGCCGGCCTTGTTCACCATGCCATTTCCTGCCTAACTGTGCTCTCTGTGCCAGGAGCAGGATGTCACAGTGTCTGGGTTTGGTTTCAGTGAAGATTCACCACCAAGGCAATTCCTCTGATAGAGAACTTCTCTGCTGGGCATTTGTGGCTGGGTTGTTCTCTTTTTGCACAAAGAGGCTGTAACATGTCTTGTGAATCTTACCTATGATTTTACAGGTAGAAAACAAAAGAACAAGTGTTCAATCTCATTGGGACAAAATGGTATGGAGGACCATACCCCACTGATGTCCTAGGAGCAAGGGTATATCCTCAGGGAGCCCTCTGCAGGGTTGATTTCTTAGATTCTCCCTTGCAGGAAAGCCCTTTGGAGCATCAGCTGGTTAACCAAAAAAAAAAAAAAATCTAAATATTTTAAAGGATTTTTTTTAGTCATGCCATGCTATTTAAAGGCTCTGTTAAAAACCAGATCATATTTAAATTAGACAGTTTAATCCATAGATTTAAATTAGCACACAGAGACACTGTCTGATTTTTTTTTAAAGTTGAACATTCATTAATCACATCTTTCAATAGATAGGAAATATTAATCATTATAAAATCTGTTCATTTTCTGTATCTTGGAAGTTTTCCACACAGTTGTGAATACTCTTTCAGAAAAGAAATAATATCTTGTAGTATTATGTGCCTGTGAGACCTGGGATTACTTTTGCCCCTATAATTACTGCTGTAGGCTGATTGGTTGAAAAAGATAATTCACTGTACCACACAAAGGCAGTTCAGTTAAACATTAGACATAGGGTACTAATGGTCACAAGTGATCCACAAAAGAGAAATGTATTAGTTTCTAGCAGCTATTTAGGCCATTAAAATTAGTAATGCATATTTGCTAAACTATCCATTGTGTTTATGGACAGATGATTTGCAAGATGTTATTTTTGCATGTTGAGAGGATAAGTATTTAGTTTGAAATTATTATTTTTTAAATATATTCTACAAAGGAATCCTGCATTGGGAAGAGGATGGACTAGATGGCCTACATTTTAGGGTGGGGGAAGATTTGATAGAGCTGCTCCAGGACAGTTTTTCTTGATTTTGTGTTTTGAGCATCTGAGATGTTCTTAAAAACCATGAAATCTGAGATGGGAGGTACTTGTGGTCTAGTGGCTGGAGAACAGAACTGGGAGTCAGAAGGTGTGAGCTGTATTTCTAGCTTGGCTTCTGGGTGACAGTGAGCATATTTTTATAACCTGCCTAACTGGGATAATCCTTTCCCACTGTTACAAATTACTGTCACATCTCAGACAAAAGATGCTATTTAAAGATGAAGTAATGGTGATGTTACTCTTATATTCTCAGGGTGTTTTAAGGGAGCAGTGACATTTCTGCTTACTTGAAGAATATAAAATTTGACTTTGTGATACAAAATGCAGTATTCACTTTAGACAAAACTGGCACCATAAATATCATTACATAGGGAATTTTGTTATATTGGGAGATGTCAAATATTATGGGTTAGTTGTTTTTTAAAAAGAAGTAATAGGGTGTTTAAGAAAACTGGTATTAAAAGAACGAATTACATAAAGAAAGCAAGAATGTCTTAAGCCATGGCGAGCAAACTTTCTCTTCAAAAAATGGGCCAGTGTTCTCTGTTTCATTTGTTAGAAATATTTTTGGTACTTTGAAGAGAAAAAACTAGGATGTTTGGTGAGCAAAGAGGATGGTTTCTACCTTAGATTTTTCTTATAATTTTTACCTGTTCTATAAATTTCATAACCTTTCAAGTTTTTAGATATCAGGAAGTTACGTAACAGAACACAGTGGGATGGGGGCGGGGTGAGGGCAGAAATATCAAATGTCCACTTTCCAATGAGTTTTTGGTGTCCCTCATTAAAACAGAGGCCCGAGTACAGGAAAACTGTTCTATATGAAAATAATGATGCTGTGTTTAAAAAATATAATTTTTAATTCTTGGGACTAGTGTAGAATAACACAATTTTACATTGGTATTTCATGTGTTTCAGAATGTGATACAAATGAAATCAACAGAAGTCTTGAGGAATATGTGCTTTAGCTAGTTATTAGGATACTAAAGTTAGTGAACATGAACATAGAAGCTTAAAGTTTAATAGGCTTTTAATTGGGTTCAGAAATAAACTTCTTTTGGTACCAGCTCCGAAAAATTGGTTAGTCTATGGGTTGAACTGATGATCAGTTTGTTTGTTTTGGCCTCACCCCCCTGGCGTCCCGATATTTGACTTGGGTGATCTGGTCACCCTAAACTGATCTATTGAGCAGCTGCTTCTACTTGAATTTTTACTGCCACTTTTCTAAAAACTAGATAGTGCTATTAGTGGATTCTGACTCCTCTCATGGGCATGAGAGTATTAAACTGTGGTGATTCTGACTCCTGTCAGGTGACTGAGGCCAGGAAATAAAATCTAGCCTCTTGACAACAGTGGTGTATTACACCTTTATTAGAACTTCAGTCCTCCGCATTGAGTTGAATGGTAGTGGCAGCTACAGGTGACAGCTATGGAGAGTGCAATCCAGCAGTTGTTTTGGAGTTTGTTTGTTTACTTGAGAGCTGTTCAAAATCATTATGCTTTTTTTCAGATACAGTTGGGGATCAGGATGTTTCCTAGGATTCTACTTTTATTCTTATTCTACTTCTAAATAAATGTGTATACTTATTTATTCAGAAAAGTGTTTGGAGTTTTGGAGTTCATCATTCTCACAAACTTATCAAGAGCCTGAAGTAACTTTGCAGCACCCATGTGGCATGCAGGCAACCTGAGGAATCGCTAGACCTAACTTTTGAGGGCTTGACTTTGTGACCTAAATAAAAGTCAGTCAATGCAGGGTTTTGTATGAACTATAGGATTATATATATATACACACACACCCCTATGTTAAATTCTCCAGGACAACATTCAACTGTCTTAACATTGAGACCATCTTTTCTCTTCATGCTGTCTCCTGCCTCATTCACAACATACCTTCCAACTTCTGCAATAAATGAGGCCATGATCCTTCAGACAACAGTCGTCTTCACTATACAACCCTGCTTCATCCTTAGAACAGTTCCATCCTGTGCACTGAATGAGGCAAGGGCCTTCTCATTGGGTTTTTTTTTTGGGGGGGGGGGGGGGGTAGTGTGTTGGCCTGTAATTAGAGACTGTGAGGTGGAAGGGTTCCAGAGGTTGGGTTGCAGCCTGAACCTGGAAGTCTACACAGCACAGCAATGAAACAGCCCCACAGCCTGAACCCTGCAACCCTGGGTCAGCTTGCTGGGTCAGCTGCGAGCATCTAGTTGCTATATAGACCTACCCTAAGGGTCCCACTCCCTTTTTTCTCTTCTGAGGCAGTGAAAAACTCTGCTTGAGGATTAAGTTCATGTGGCCAGCTGGAATTAGGGAAGGGAAAGTTGCTCTAGGTGGCATACTTCACTGGGAAATCTATGGAACTTCAGGCAGAAATCCCCTAGTAACTTACAAATGTTCTGTGCACAATTGACTTTAGATCAGTCTCATTTACACCTCTGAGAGAATGGGGTGCACAGTATGCATGGACATGGTAGTAGGCATGTTAGGTTGCCAGAGCATCACTTGGTGGGACATTCACTTGTACATTAATCCTGAGACTGGGATTGGGAGTAGGAGGATGGGGGGTAAGAAACCAAAATTCCTGACAAGTCCGTTGGCTCCACATAGTTCTGAGGCCATGTCCCCTTCCCCTTCTCCATGTTCTCCCTGAGCATGAGGTATTAGGGAGACATTGTTTTTCCCCATGTGATCTATGTGGTGCACGTTGCACCTATAACTTTGACCTTCTGTGGATTCATCTGTGGCAGGTAATTATTTGGCCCAAAGTTTTAATGTTAGTCATTTTTGCTCAAGCCAAACTCCTATGTCTGAGGCATCAATGTTAGAATTGTTTTAGTTGGGGCACAGGCTGTCACTTATCTATGGGTATGTCTACACCCAGCTGCTAATTCGGCGGCTGGCAATCGAAGTTCTGGGTTCGACTTATCGCGTCTTGTCTGGACGCGATAAATCGAACCAGGAAGTGCTCGCCGTCGACTGCGGTACTCCAGCTAGACGAGAGGAGTACCGCGGAGTCGACGGGGGAGCCTGCCTGCCGCGTGTGGACCGAGGTAAGTTCGAACTAAGGTACTTCGAACTTCAGCTACGTTATTCACGTAGCTGAAGTTGCGTACCTTAGTTCGATTTGGGGGTTTAGTGTAGACCAAGCCTTAGTTTGTACAGTGCCCAGCATGATGGAGCCTCAATCTCATTTGAGGCCTCTAAATGCTACTATAACACAAATAATAAGCAGTAATAATGGAAAGAGGAGTGAAAGATTAGGGGCTAAGATTGCTTGATGCTTTCTCCATGTGGTGCTCCACAGTCCATTGAAGAAAAATAATGGATCATGGAATCTAACATAAATTTCCTGTCCTGGAGACATGGGGTAGGATTAATGACTGTCAAGTTCTGGGGTGCAGTTCAGAGCAGTGAGAGGTTGTCACCTCTTGTATTATAACCCCAAGTGCCCCCAAATTCTTCTACTTGTGGCTCCCTGCCTGGGACAAACACACTGCCAACATGCACTTCATATGCTGTACAGCTCTGATTCAACCACTTTGAATCCAACAGCCTGCTCACAGTTGTCACAGACACTTTTTTGTCTTTAGCAAGTGACCCCAACACATACCCCAGTCCCAAACTTTGCTACACCTATGTGCTCTGATATGGCCAGTCCTCTCCTGCAACATTCAGAGGAATAATAAGATCCATTTGCTCTTTTTAGGAGACCAAACCCACCAACTTGTCCCATTAACTAGTATTGATCACTTTAGTGCAAACACAGCACTGTCGGTTTAGATTAATAGTAAAAAAGTTTATGAACAAAAGAAGATTAGATTTTAAGTGAGTTCATGTATAAGAGAGAAAGTTAGAAATGGTTACAAACAAAAGTGAAAACCGACATCTAATGTCTAAAACTTAATCTAGCAAGGTTTAGCTCAAGACATTGTTCAAGATGGCTATTCTCTCCCACAATCTTCCATCAAGATGGTGGCAGACCCACTTTCTCAGTCAGGGTCTCTTCTAGAGGCCCAACAGTGCTGATTCCTTTGTCTTTTTGAGTGAAAGAGAGAGCTTGGGTTTCTCTCCCCCTTTCTTTTATAGTCCAGTGAACCTTTGAAGTGTGTTCTTCTGAAAGTTACCCATCAAAGTGAAGTATCAGAGGGGTAGCCGTGTTAGTCTGAATCTGTAAAAAGCAACAGAGGGTCCTGTGGCACCTTTGAGACTAACAGAAGTACTGGGAGCATAAGCTTTCGTGGGTCAGAACCTCACTTCTTCAGATGCAAGTAATGGAAATCTCCAGAGGCAGGTATATATCAGTGTGGAGATAACGAGGTTAGTTCAATCAGGGAGGGTGAGGTGCTCTGGTAGCAGTTGAGGTGTGAACACCAAGGGTGAACATCAAAGTGAAGTTTATTCAGGCAGTGTTTGCTAAAATACAAATTGTTCGGTTTCCTGCAATCTGCTCCCCCTTACTATTTATACATAAACTGAGGTAAAAACACATTCCTTTGTTTAGGACAAGCCTGCTTTGCTTATGCAGGGCTGTCTGGTTTTAAAAAAGTAACATCCTACAGGGGGAATTCATAACTTTACATAGAATGTTGAGTTATTAGTTTTCAAATCATACTGCACAAGGTATATTTTATACAAGGATTATTACAATAGTGGGGCATATGTGAATGCATGGTGCTTTGAGTCACTATGATACAAACTGTAGCAACACTCCTACTGATGTCAGTTGGAGAATCCCATGGTTCCCATTTGGTCTCATCTGCTCTGCTTAAATATATTTTTTCTTCTTTACTTACAGTAAATGAAATTTATCAAGCTTGAAGGTGGTGATATTTAGGATAGATGCTTCAGCATTAAATCCTGATAGTCTTTTTGATTTATTATGTAAATGTTTTCCTACCCCACTGTAATGCAGGCTTATGTTTACACTGTACCTTTCTCTCCTGGGACTTTTACACTTCAATTTATGTGGTGTATATCTTCTGTTTTGCACTCCAATTAGTGTAATAATTACACTTAATACAATTTATAAAAAATATATATTTGGTAGGCAGCACAATTAAGTAAATAATTTAAATTAATCCATCAGAGGCCCTGATCTTGCCAACACTTACATGCATATATTTGAGCATATATGTCATCCCATTGGCTGTAATCGGACTAGTTGTGTCATTAAATTTAAGCAAGTGCATAAGTGTTGGTAGATTAAAGCCAAAGCATCTTCAGTGCAAGACCATCAATGTTTTGCTTTGTGACTAGTTACATGACAAAGAGGATATTTTCACAGATAGTACCAGGAATTTTGCTTGTTTTGCTTTAGCAAATGTTTCTGATTTCAAACTTGTTTACTTTGATACGAAGTGTTACAGTGCTCAGATAACTACAATTCTGTCATTTGAACTTATTAGCTCATTTTTTCTCTTAAATTATTGACAGAAAAATTGAGATCACATCAACTTACATTCATAAAGCCTAATTTGTTTAACTATCAATTTAATTATACTTTTTCTTTTTTTAAGTTGAAACCTAATAGTTAGGGAATCAGCTGTTTACTAGAGACATCATTTTAGGTTCACAGTTACAGAAAATATACTATGGAGCAAAATCCTTAATAATCAGTCTTCGCTCTCTCCCTCCCCACTGTCTGTGTGTGTGTGTGTGTGTGTGTGTGTGTGTGTCTCATATTGTTATGCTGTCTAGTATTTGGTTTTCAACACTTTCCTAGTTTGAAGTCATTAATTCCTTCACTATACAGGTATTGTGCTTCTCAAGTAACTGCAATTACTTAACTTCATTGGCTCCTGACTCCTTTTGCTTCCCCCTCTCCCTTCCCCCTGCTTCTTATTTGTAGATAATAAGTAGGAAATGGTTTTCCCATCCTATGAGAATGTGAAATCGAGGGGGGAAATTGCCAACCCAAATTGGGACAAAAAAATAAGTCTCATAGACTCGAAGGCCTAGTCTTCACTTACCGGCTGGTCCGGCGGCACGCCATCGATGTTCTGGGATCGATTTATCGCGTCTGGTTAAGACGCGATAAATCGATCCCCGATCGATCCCGGAAGTGCTCACAGTCGGCGCCGGTACTCCAGCTCGCCGAGAGGAGTACGCGGCATCGACGGGGGGAGACTTCCTGCCGCGTCTGGACCGCGGTAAGTTCGGACTAAGGTACTTCGAATTCAGCTACGTTATTAACGTAGCTGAATTTGCGTACCTTAGTCCGATTTGGGGACTTAGTGGGGACCAGGCCATAGACTCATAGACTTTAAGGTCAGAAGGGACCATTATGATCATCTGGTCTGACCCCTGCATGCTGCAGGCCACAAAACCGTCCCTACCCTTTCCTTGACTCTGCTGATGAAGTCCCCAAGTCCTGTGTCTTAGTGACTTCAATTGGCAGAGAACCCTCCTGCTAGAGATCCCTGCCCCATGCTGCGGAGGAAGGCAAAAAACCTCCAGGGCCTCAGCCAATCTACCCTGGAGGAAAATTCCTTCCCGACCCCAAATATGGCCATCAGTAAGACCCCAAGCATGTAGGCAAGAGTCTCCAGCCTGACCCTTGTTAGCCATTATACTGTTTACCTACCAATGCTTGGTATTCCTCAGCTAATATGTTTTACCATTAAACCATTCCCTCCATAAACTTGTCTAACTTAATCTTAAAACCAGACAGTCCCTCGCCCCCACCGTTTCCCTCGGAAGGCTGTTCCTTGAACACCTGGTACATCTGTTTGTTTCAGGCCAGCCCTTTGGATTTGCTGCCCCGTGGTGCTGAGGGTTAGGGACACTCGAGGGACTGTTAAGTCTAACATTCACAAACTAAGAATCTCTTCCCCTCCCCCCCAAAATATGAATCAGCTCAATTGAAATGTTTTATTTCTATTACAATCTTTTTTAACTTTACCTTTTTAGTATAATTCAAAATATTAACTAGAAAGCATTTTTGAACAGAAAAAGGAAACTTTTCATTTAGAAAATGTCAAAATACCCCATTTTGACAACTATTTCTTTTGCTTTTTTTACAGTGCAAATATTTGTAATAAAAATAAATATAAAGTGAACACTGTACACTTTGTATTCTGTTGTAATTGAAATCAATATATTTGAAAATGTAGAAAAATATTTAAATAAATGGTATTCTATTATTGATTATCAGTGCAATTAGTCATGATTAATTTTTTTAATCACTTGACAACCCTAGTTTTTACCTAACCACATGTCTCCATGAGCTGGTGCTTGAGGAAATATAGCAAATATTACAAAATTAGTGATTAAATAACCAGAGTTGCTAGCACTAAATATTTCACTGAGCTGTCTGGAAAATAAATTAATCTACGTTTATAAGATGTTCAGATACTACACATTTGAAAACAAAATCCATGGCACCCTGGGAAATAGCAGCTTACTTTCTGTTCTTAATGTCTCCTTTGGAATCTGCACCTCTGCCAATACAGTGGCATGAAAAATGACAAAAATATCCTGTTTGAAAGGCTGAACCTCACATTGTTTATGCTCAAAATGCTGCTTTAAGCAGATTTCAGCTATTGTATCCCCACCACCACCATATTTGATCATTGTCTCTGCGTATTTTCTCTCTCCCACACTGACAGCCCAGAGTGAAAATGACTGTCAGCACTGAGTTCAATTATCTTAGCTGCTCTTTCTCATCTTGTCTGCAATCACACTACCTGCACACTTACGTCTTGGACAGTTTACTGTCTTTCCATTGTGACTGCCTGCAGATCTGACTGTTCACAAAATCCCAGATTAACCCATCCAAATGTCACCTGAATAGCCTTGAAGTGTAAGTGCAGAAAAGTATTCTAGATGCCACGAAGTTCACAGCACTGGGGATTTATTTTTATTTGGTATATTCTTTGTAGGCTAGGCAGTTTGTGGAGGGTACACTGTGACTTTCCTTAGAAAACAAGTGCAGGTCTTCAGTCAGCAAGTACTTCAGCCTTCACAAGCACAAAACATACACTAAAGCTCAAATTGTCAAAGGGGCCTGTAGCGGGGCAGTTACCCCGCTCCTGGGATAATAGGAGTGAGAACAGCTGAGGGAGGCTGGCTCACAGATGACCTTGATAAGAGGGCTGTGAATGAGGAGCTGGGAAAATCTCACTCCAGCCTGGAGTGAAAAGGACCTAGCTGCCTGGGAGAGACCGGGTACCTTCGGCAGAGCAGTGCTGGGGAAGGGGCAGGCTGAGATAGGGAGCTCCGGCCTTCCTGCCAGGCCTCAGCCTGGGAGGTAGCCAGGCCTAAGGAGGTACTGGGGCTGCAGGGAGACAGCTGGGCTAGAAAGCCGGCAGGTCCAATCCCCTTGCCAATGATGAGTGGCCATTGCAGACTGCAGTTTACCCCAGAGAAAGGGGGCTAGATTAGGGTTA
This sequence comes from Chrysemys picta bellii, assembly GCF_011386835.1. Taxonomy (NCBI): domain Eukaryota; kingdom Metazoa; phylum Chordata; order Testudines; family Emydidae; genus Chrysemys; species Chrysemys picta. The sequence goes on along the minus strand of NC_088794.1, from coordinate 68,388,664 downwards.
CCATATCTCATAAATAAAAAAAGAGGACCCTCCACGGGCCATGGCCCCGCCCATTTCCCCACCCCTAGCCCCGCCCCAACTCCGCCCCTTCCCCCACCCTAACTCCGCCCCCTCCTCCCTCCCACTCCCAGCCAGGGGGAAAGGGCTGCCCCAGTGCTACCAGCTTCACGGTTTGCCGGGCAGCCCCCAGACCCTGCGCCCCCAGCCGGCGCTTCCCCAGCGCAGCTGGAGCCTGGGAGGGGAAGCGCCCAGCCGGGGGCACAGGGTCTGGAGGCTGCCCAGCAAACTGTGAAGCCGGTAGCGCTCAGGCTTTGGGCAGCCCCTATGCCTCCGGACCCTGCGCCCCCAGCCGGGCACTTCCCCTCCGGGGCTCCGGCGGCTCTGCGTAACTTACACTGTATAAGTTACACAGAGCCGAAGAGGAGCAGAGCCCCCGCAGCTGGAGGCTCTGCTCCTCTTAGGCTCTAAGAGCCGGGCTGCCCCAGCGCTACCGGCTTCGGGCAGCCCCCGTGCCTCCGGACCCTGCGCCGCCGGAGCCCGGGAGGGGAAGTGCCCGGCTGGGGGCGCAGGGTCCGGAGGCAAGGGGGCTGCCCGAAGCCGGTAGCTCTCGGGCAGCCCGGTTCTTAAACAGAGCCTCCAGCGGCTGCGGCTCTGTGTAACTGACACTGGGTCAGTTACACAGAGCCTGGGGGGCTGGAGGCTCCAGCCGCCCCCGCTCTGTTTAAGAGCCGGGCTGCCCAAGCGCTACCGGCTTCGGGCAACCCCCGTGCCTCCAGACCCTGCGCCCCCAGCCGGGCACTTCCCCTCCCGGGCTCCGGCGGCGCAGGGTCTGGAGGCACGGGGCTGCCCGAAGCCGGTAGCGTTCAGGCAGCCCGGCTCTTAAACAGAGCCGCCATTTTCCCGGACATGTTCGGCTTTTTGGCAATTCCCCCCGGACGGGGGTTTGACTGCCGAAAAGCCGGACATGTCCGGGAAAAAGAGGACGTATGGTAACCCTAGGCTAGATGACAACTGGCAGTAGCCACTGAAGCAAGGTGGGCATAGGGGGAGGGGGTTTCCCTGGGAGGGGAGACCCAGAGTGTGGGGGCACTGCTTGAGGGCAGCATCCCAAGTTAAGGGGCACTGGGGTCCGGGAGGGACGCTGGGCCTGAAGTACAGTGGTGGAGATTGATAAGGAAGCAGGTACTGGAAGGGAGACATCGACCAGCAGGAGGCACTCTGCAGCTGGAAAAAGCTAAGTCCCGGACTCACCAGCAGGTGGTGCCGTGCCAAGGAGTTGGCGGCTTGCTACAGGGCCTAAGCGAATGAGATGTCCAAATCCCACTGAAAGCGGCACTTGGGCCCCTTTGAAAATCCAGTCCAAAAGTTGAAGGGATTGAAGTGTATTTCACTATTTTAATTTTTACTGTGTTTATAATGCCCTGTTCTAACTTTGAAAACTCTTTATTTGTGGCTTCTGTTCTTTGGTTGCTGAAAAATATTGCTTTTCTCTTTTTTCTTTTTTTCTTTTTTTTTATTCATCTTTTGTTTCTTATGGGACATCAGCCAACAGGGCTTGAACTATTTTTTTTTCTTTGTTCTCTCTGCTTCACATATGACTACTTTCCCAACTTCATCTCCTGCAGAAACTTACCGGAGTCCATCTTCCTGCGAAAGGGGAAGGTTACGAACTATGGATTTAAGACCTATTTAAGTGAAAGATGATCTCTAGAGTGCCCCTTCCCCCACCTCCAAATGCAGTAGCAGAACTCTTTTACTGCACTCAAGATGGTCTTTACCATACTCTGGGGATAAACATGCCCTAGAATGTAGTATGATAAAAGGGAATCTTCAGATTGCAACATTGTTAAGAAGGGGCACTTTTAAAAGACTGAAAGATTGGAAGGCAGTGTAGTTGTAGCCATGTTGGAGTTCCTTTCCTGAATAAGAGCTCTGCGTGGCTCAAAAGCCCCCCCCCTCTCTCTCTCCCTCCCCGCAATAGAAGTTGGCCCCATAAAAGATATTACTTCGCCCACCTTGTCTGTCTGAACTACTGGAATGCAGATTTCTGGCAGGAGCTATAGGTTCAAGCTAATGATCACTGGGTTTTTATATTGGTAAGCTTTGCATTCTGTGGTCTATGAACAATTTTTCCATCTTGCTTTTTTCTCATTTTATCAGAAAAAACAGTTCAGTATTTGACCGGCTGCTGTGTCTGATTTTATTTATTTAAATCCCTCCCCAAACCAAACAGGCTTTAAAATAAATTCAATCTATTGTGGCACCATCATTTCTGAAGTACTCCAAGCCTCAGTGGAGACTTGTTAGTCAGGTTTAGATACTCCCCTTTAAATCAATCAGTTTAGGCATAGGTGTTGGTGCTGGGGGTGCTGCTGCACCTGCTGGCTTGAAGTGGTTTCCATTATATACAGGGTTTACAGTTTGATTAAATGGCTCTCAGCACCCCTACTATACAAATTGTTCCAGCACCACTTTGTTTAGGCAACTTAAATGGCTCCATCATCATAGTATTGGTGATCTATTCAAGGAACAATAGTAGGAGAGAACTATATGCTATATAAATATCTGAACTGGCCTGTGGATGTCACTGTTATATCATAAATGTGGCTAAAAGTCATTCATGAGGTGGTATAAAATCATGATTTCAATGAAGCAAACAAGTACCATTAATATTCTTCAATAAGCTGTCATATTTGTTAATCACTGAAGTTGGAGATGGATAAAATTTATGCAAAACCCTAGTCCACCTACTGGCCAGTGCAAGATTGTTCTCTACATTACATCTTGTACCATTTACCAAGTCTAATTTAAAATGACTGAAGCAATGGGACTGCCTCATCTTCCACTGGGAGGCTATATCCGTTTAGAAGTCTGTTTAGGATATTTCTCCCTGTATTAAGATTGTTTTCTTTTGCTCATATTAATGCACAATTATGTTTTTGGAATTTAAGGGATTTGTCATTGAGGGCTGAATCCTTACTTGTGCAGGTAATCTTTGTTCAGTTGGGACTAAGCCCATGAGTAAAGATTACTCACACGAGTAGAGGTTGAAGAATCAGGCCTTTAGATTGGATAGGGGATTACATGCCCAAATGAATTGTTAATTGGCTGGAATAAATCTAAATATAGTAAGCAAGGGGGAAAGACGGTGAGGTTTTTAAAGGAAAATATTTTATTTTTTTTAGTCACAGTGAAGTCTTCAGTGGTTTGGTTTGATGTGTTACATGGCCTGGGTTCTGCATGATCTTTTTCACAAGAGTTAGCAATGAACCAACCTCTCCACAGTTTTACTTGGAGCTAGATGGGGAGCTGCCTCTGGGTTTGTTGTGTCGATGCAGAGGATAGGGGTGGCTCCTCTCTCTTTACTTTTACCCTATGAAGTAAGCTTCTTTCTCTCTTACTTTCAAAAGAGACAATGAAAAGCACAAAAAGCTAAATCACTTACAACTTGTATATGTTTCCAAATACCACACGTGTCATGAGGACTGATTATAAGCATACAGTTATGCAATTTTACAACTTGTCAAAGCTGCAAGACCAGAAGACACTACATAGACATAATATGTTAGGATGGAGAGTAAGAGCAATAAATCAGAAGACATGTATGAGGAAGGAACCAATGGATGCAGGGAAGGAAAGATAGGAGGATTAGGTGGAATGGTGGTCTGGCATTCTTTGAGACATCTCAACACTTTTATTATTCAAGTTAGCTATTTCTCGAGGCTTCAGGATCACCAGGTAGCAGTTTTTTCCCCCATCCATTTTTAGAGGGGTCAGCTGATAAGGGCCAGTGCCCCTAAAGCTGCTTCTTATTCATGAATGATTTTTATCAAACATGGGCAGTATATTTGCTCTACAAACACTCCTATGTTCAGATACCTTTACAATCTAAGGGTCAGTCTCTGCCCAGTCTTTGTAGGTACAAGTTAGGTGAGGTAATATCTCTTATTAGACGTGTGTGTGTGTGTGTGTGTGTGTGTGTGTGTGTGTGTGTGTGTGTGTGTGTGTGTGTGTGTGTGTGTGTGTGTGTGTGTGTGTGTGTGGAGAGAGAGAGGAAAAAACAAAACATGAACTAACTCTTCTTCAGGTCTGAGAAACTAACTCCCAGTGTCACTGCCAAATACAAAGGGGGACAGATTGTTTAGCATAAGCAGTTTATACATATTTCAAGTGACCATTCAAGATTAAATGGTCTGTTAACACTCCTCCTGTCATTGGGAGCAAAGGGGGAAGGTAAGCAGCTGGCGGGGGGGTTGTCAATGGGTTATAGGTTGTTGTGATAAGCCATAAATCCAGTGTCTCTGTTCAGTCCATGATTTTTAGTATCTAGCAAAGTTATGAATTTAAGCTACCAGGCTCATCTTTTGAAAATGTTGTGCAGGTTTCCTTTGAGGATGAGGATTGATAGGTCACATATAGAGTGATGGTTTTGTGAAAAACGTTCATCCACAGGTGAGGTGATCTTATCACAGGTCTTATCATTTTCCTGCGTGAGTTCACTGGGAGAGTGCAGTGATAGTCTTGTTTCACCCACATAGTTGCTATTGGTGCATTTAGTGCACTAGTTGAGGTACACCACATCCTGTGGTAGGCATGTGGAGGACCCATGGATCTTGCAAGGTGGGTTGTGGAGGGTGTTGATCATTGTTGCAGTGGAGATGTCTGCAAGGTTTGCATCTGTTCTGGTAGGGTCTGGTGCCACTTTGAGATGGTGTGTCCTGGTCTATGGCGAGCTTGCTTCTGAGGATGAGCTTGGAGAGGTTGGGGGGGGGGGGTTGAAAGCCAGAAGAGGGGGTTCATGATAGATTCCAGGATGGGGTCGCCATTGACTGAGTTGCAGTACCCCAAAGGGGTTCTAATGTGGGGTGATAGGTGACAACTAGGGGTGTGTGGTCAGTGGTGGTTTTATTTCAGTATTGAAGCAGGTTCTCTGAAGGTATTTGTGTGGCCCATTCCATGATGCAATCTACTTTTCTGGTGGAGTGTCCTTGTTTGGTGAAAGCAGTATCACAAAATATGGAGCATATTTCTCCTTGGAACATATTCTGTGATACTGCCTTCACCAAACAAGGATGTTCCACCAGAGGAGTAGAGCACGTCATGGAATGGGTGACACAAAAGCCCCAAATCTCCACTGGAGATGTGTTTTTTATAGCTTTTGTTTAAAGCTAAAATTATGCAAATAATTACATTAAATTAGAATATTCATATTCAATATTCATGATAATACCTCACAAGATCTGTTTTCCTAGTTCGAGCATGTCTTGTTTCAGTCATACCTGCTTAGATTATAAAGCATAATTGACTTTTATTCACCAAAAGTAATTTTCCAGCTAATTATTTTTGACTGTATTTGAAGTCATTCTTGATTTCTTAAAGTCTTAAAGTAGGTAGCGGAATTGTTTTAATATACTATTTCCCTTTTGCAAACTTGTGTGGGTGAATGATATGCCCCTTCATTGCTGACCTACAGATATTATAGGGGGCTTATTACTCCTATACACTTACCAGCAGTGTTTTGGGCACAGCAAGGTCAGAGTTCTACTTCTTGTGAGCTAGGGGTGGGTGGATGTGATTTATCTAGTATTTATCTTTTTAAAAGCATATGGATTCATTATACTATCACCTCTTGAGAGCAGAGTACATCCACATCCATTCTGATTTACAGAGAAGATGACACTGGACTTAAATTGGTCCCCACTGAATGACTGTCCACATCACAGAACCACTGAGCAATTTTGAACAGCTGGGAGTTTGTGCTTGGGGGGGGCAGGGGGAGGGAGGGAAGCAAAGATAAACACTGGAACAAGAAGTGTGTATCAGCGTGACTGAGGTGAATTGGCACACTTTGCAGTGAGAAATTTCACAACTTTGACTTGCACAATGTCAAGGTCTAGAAGTGCTATATGTTACTGATATTGATTTCAGGTGCACAACTTTTGGGTACATCTTTTGATTTATGGCCTTTGAGGAGTGTGTTGCAGTTGCTTTCTGATCTTTTGATGTACATGTGATGTCTCAGGAGAATGTTTGTTTTTCCAGATGGTGGAAATTCACTAGCTCTGTATGTTTTTAAACAGTGCTGCAATTAATGTTCAATAAGTCAGGCAGTCCCTTATCACTGCTGCAAGCACACACTGCTTGCTTTAGGGTGAGTTCAAAACTTTGGTTTGGATTCAGCAAGATACTGAACCACATACCTAATTCCAAGCATGTGAAATCAATGGGTCTACTCATGTGCTTACATGTAGGCACATGCTTACGTACCTTTTAAAATCAGAACCTTTATAATGAATATGGCAAAAGCAGAAGTAATTATTGCCATCCCTAAAACATAAGGAGTAGCCTCAATCAGTGGTATCTATTAAACATTATGATTGATGAAACAGTGACCATATAGTGGAATTTCTTAACAAAATCAATTTCTTAAGTCGTAAAAGCAGCCAGAGCTATCACTAGCCTAAAGGCAAATCAGAAGTGAAACTATTTTTGTTTACATAAAAGGTTACTTTCTGAATTACATCATCTATAAGATCCACACTTATTTCAAAGAGATGCAACAAATAATTTGAGAAAAGTTCTAGTTCTGTGGTTACATTGGGTCTGAGCTCTAGATAGCTTTCTTATCCAAAATTTCAGAACAATAATTATTCACTGAAAACAATGAAGCATTGATAAGTCTGATTGTTAGTTTAAACATTAGTAGACCAATCATTTATTTGTTGTTTTACTGGATTGTTGCTATTTCTAAAGAAGCTTTTCAATGGGTAGAACATACATGCTAAAAAAAGAAGAAAAAAGCTCTTATTCGAGTGGACCCAGGGGAGCTATTTTCATACATGCAAAATTAATTGCTGAATTAAAGTAAGAGCCTTTTTATTGCCTGTCTAAGGTGTGCAATTCCTCATGAACAGAAAACGTTCGAGCTTGTCAAGGCTGCTTGACAGTGTGTATTGATCATAGGCTTTTCCTACAAGGACTTGAAAATTCATTTAACATCAGGAACTTTTAGAAATAAATTCTGGTTCTACACAAGCACCATCCCCAGTACCTTTACCAGCTCAAAATGTTAATGACCTGTCTTAGTCTACAGACTCTAAGGAAATTATGTTGAAATTTGTAGCTTTTTGTTAATGGTCTCTTTGGGATTGTGGGCAGGATATATTTAGGATGGCACAAAGGAGTGTAACTAGGAGTAATGGGGTGAAGCGAACAAAGGAAAATTTAGGCTGAATTAAGGTTGGATGGACTAGATTATTCAGTATTTCTTTTAATCTATAACTCCAGTGTTGTAAAATGCTTCAGTAAGAGAATGCAAGACTTAAGTGATAAAGGGGAGATACTCAAAAGCACCTAAGGGATTTAAAAGCATAAGTCTCATTGACTGACTTTCACTGGCGCTTGTGGTCCAAAATCGCTCAGCCACTCTTGAAACTATTACCCCAAAATGCTCAGCTCTGTTACTTTCCCCAGGCAGCAGAAATCTCCCAGTAGGGTTGGAGATCCAAAATATGGGTAGCAGGGCTTCCACTTGAAAGCTAAGATTGAGTCAATATTGTAAGCTGTCTCTGTGCAACATGGAACATACTTGGTAGGGGGGCAGTCCTTGGCAGCATGCTGAACAGCCCCGGCCTCTGGCAGATCATCCAAGAACTAAGGGTTTTGGAAGCTCAACTCATTGCCCACTGTATGTCTGGTGATATATACACCTCTATCCTGATATAACACGAACTCGGATATAATGCGGAAAAGCAGTGCTCGGGGGGGGGGGGGCGGGGAGCTGCATGCTCCGCGGATCAAAACAAGTTCAATATAACACGGTTTCACCTATAATGCGGTAAGATTTTTCTGGCTCCCGAGGACAGCATTATATTGGGGTAGAGGTGTATATGCTACCTCCACTCCTTCTTACACAGTGGAAGAAATAGGGAACTGCTGTGTTTCCAGCCTTCTGAAGGTGGCTCCCCCATCCCAACTTAGGTGATATTCTTGGCCTATTATTCTCTTTGCCTAAGGAAAGAGAATTTGCACTGTTTTGCACCCCTTCCTCCACTGCAAAAGCAACATCCAAGTAAAAAATCTGTACATTAGAACTGGTCAGAAAACTAAAGGGATTTTCTCAGTTTAAAACACACACTGAAAAGCGCTTTATCTATTTGCTCCAAATTTTGAACATTTTTGAAAGCTTTCCAGCCACCTCTAATGTATATGATTAAAACATGTGAATTGGCCTAAGAATGCCTGAGAGAGAGTTTCCTTAGTGCAGAAGCTCAGAGGCTTATGCATGCAGCAGTGTGGAGGCTGACTGCTGCTGCGTGAACTAACTGCATGGCTCTGTGGAAACGCATGTTAAATTCCTACTTAAATTCTACTGTTGAAACACAAATGACTCCAGATGAGAAAATCAAAGAAGATTTATAAATGGAGTAGATAATGCCTCAAACTAAAGAAGTGGAAATCTAATTTGCAAAAATACAAAGAAAAAAATCTGTTTGTATCGACCACTCACATGAAAAATAATGTGACTTTTATGTATATCTGGAGAGTGCACCATTGTGAGGGGCACTTTTATTGCATTGTACACTCCTGACATGTACAAGAGAATTTTGAGAGCATGGTCTGCTGGGATGTGTTTGTCCATCCTGGCTATCAGGCTGAAGAGACTTAATACCTATTGAAGGAAGGCCAGATCTCTGTGATATTGTGACATTTTGAGGGGGGAGAAATAGCTCAGTGGTTTGAGCATTGGCCTGCTAAAGCTAGGATTGTGAGTTCAATCCTTGAGGGGGCCACTTAGGGATCTGGGGCAAAAATCAGTACTTGGTCCTGCTAGTGAAGGCAGGGGGCTGGACTCAATGACCTTTTGGGGTCCCTTCCAGTTCTATGAGATAGGTATATCTCCATATATTTATTTATTTAACCATTTTATGCTCCAGATTTAGCGCATCTGAAATGCCTCTAGCTGCTTCAAGTCTGCCTGTAAGAGGGTCCACGTTTGACCCATATATCAATACAGGTAGTATACAGGTTTGAAAGAATCTGAAGTTTTATCTCCGCACAAAAATGTTTTGTGTCCATAAGTGAGACATGGACTTTGTGCAGGAAGCAATGAGACCTATTGGTCGAACATCCAGTTTGCTTTGATCGTTTGAACTCTGCTTGCAGCTTAGGTAACTCATCAATGCTCTTTCACAGTCCTTGACCCCACTTACACCAGGGGTTCTGGTGGCCCAAACCCAAGTTTCTGAACCTCTTGTCTTCTATGATAAGACATTCAACCCCATAGCATGGGTGGTGTCTTGGAGGGTGAGGCTGAAATTCTCTGACTTCTCCACAAGAAAGGCAGCTTCATTAGTGTAGTCTTGGTTGATAAACACATTGCCAACCTTGATTCTGATGAGTGGAGTGGCACGTTCTAATATCCAGTTGATAGCTTGACTGATTGGTGTCAGGGCAAGAATGCATCCCTGCCACACTGTTGAGTTTGTGTAGAAACACGGTGAAAGCCCTGAACTAATGAGCACACTTGCACCAGTACCACTGTGAAGATCACGTGCCAGGGTTAGCAGAAAATCTAGAACACCAACTCCTTTCAGTGTGAGCCAAAGTGCTGACCTGTTGACCGAATCAAAAGCCACTTGGATTTCAATTATATGACATTTGAAGACTGTGGTTAAATTCTCACTGCAGCTCAGCCAGAAGCTTGAGGGTAAAGGCACCATCCATTGTTGACTGCTTAACAGTGAAATGGAGCTAAGCTTCTATTATGACTCGAGCAATTTTAAAAATATAATTTGATTTTTTCCAACATCTGTCTTGCCATGTTTTGTTGTTTTTTAATAGATTAGTTAGTTTCACTTTCTGGTTGTCAAATGTTAATGCAATTCTGCTACATTTGGACTGCACATATGAGATGGATATTTAAATGTAAACAAATTGTTTTCCTTTACATTACTAAATAAAACCATGAAAGCATATAAGATTTTTCAAAGGAACTGATGGGATTTTGGCACACCATTCCTGTTAATACTAACAGTTGTGTATAAATTTCCTAGACAGATTAAAAATCTGAACCAACATTTAATCAATCTCTGATTTTGTAAAAACCTCCTTACAAGATGTATATGTTGGGGCCTGAGCTACTGACAGGTCATATGGAAGTGACTATGGTCAATAAACAAGAGCTGATATGCCAGCCACAGTTTAAAATATCCACATTTTGTCTGCTTTAAAATGATGGTGAAAGTGACTGCAGGGTCCGAATGTATAATCAATAATGTTGCTGAGGAACAATATAGCAACCTTTGAAATGGAACGTTACTCCTAAAATACTCAGTACAGAATGTCACACTACAAAGGAGTGGGCAACGCAAGAAACCAATGAAATGACTAAATGCTGAAAACTTCAGCTACGACTCCTGTCAGCCGAGCCTGACATGTACTGTACTCAGATGCTCAGAAGCAGAAATAACCTATTATATAAGCGTTATAATGTGTTACAAGTTTCTATAACTGGATTTGTTGTTGCCTGGTTACTTTACTTAATTGCCTTTTCATAGCTGTAGCTTCAGACTTACTCACAAATATTATGAAGCAAGCTAGAAGGATGGAATTATTTAGAAAACAAGTGAGGATTTCACATGGCTGGCCCTTCCATCATTATGGCTGTAGCTTATCTTTAGAGAAGCTGACACATTAAGTGATGCAGACACATGTTCAATTATTGTTGTAGAGATGGTGGTTGTGGGGGAGAGAGGTGAGAGAGAATAAACACACTTTTATATAATTTGTTTGTGTTCCTGCACTCTGATCTGGAGAGGAAGAAAGAAAGTGATGAGGTACATGGCTTCCCCTAATACTCTTTTCTGTAGGTATCATTAGAGCCATGACATTTGGAATTGGATCCAGAGAAGGCAGTACAATAAATTGGGATACTAATCTTTATTGAGCCTTATAACAGTAATTATTATCATCTACTCTTTCGAACCTTTTGGAAAATTAGGAAGTACTTAGTTCCTAACAAGCCACCTAGATCTTATGTTACATAATTCTTCTTAGCTGTGTCTGGATGCTGGGAAGACAGAGCAGGCGGCAAAGTGGCTACTGCTCTTGTGCAAGATGCTTTTCAAGGCTAAAGATTCAAGGTATTGGGTATACACAGAGTTCAGGTGTGAAAGAGGAGAACTCTGAGGTAGAGAGCCTAGGCATGTGTCAGAAGGTGACTGGCCCCTTTCAGGGTAAATGGGGCCAGCCCTGGCTGTGCTATAATAGCCTGAAGAGGCGGGACTAATGGAGTCAGGTGTTAGCACGTAATGCCGGGGCCTCATAATAAAAAGGGATAAGAATACAGTCAGAGCTGGCTGCAGAGGAGACCAGTAGAGCAGGGTTATGTCTGGAAAGGAGAGCCACAGGAGTGGAGTAACTCCTGTGGTGGGTACTGGAGCAAGGGCCAGGCTCCTGAGAGGTAGTTCTGTGGCTGCAAGAAGAATAGAGAGCTGAAAAGGAGCCCAAGAGCTATCAGAGATTGAAGCCCATAGAGGAGTTTAAAATGCTTTGGGAGTGTTCAATTTAGTTTGTCTGGAGCTGTTTTCTACTGGCTTGGGAGGGCAAACCCATGTTGCCCATGCAGTGGCACTAAGTTGGCCCAGCAATGGCTGCCAAATGCATGTTTTCTATTTTGTTTGAAATAGCTTATGAATAATCCACTGAGTACTATGTTTTGAATGCCATACATATCGACACTAATTATTTTTGGTTTTACTTCCTGCAAGCAAATCTGGCTAATAAAAGCATGCGGCTTCTGCAGTTCATGGCTTATTTTGTGTCAAACTATTTTTTAGGAAGTACCCTTGCCAAGAGAAAACAAAAATCCCCTATCTTTCAAACAAGTCCAACTTGCTCTCTCCAGGTCCACTCAAAACACTGCTGCTAAGGTTATCTTCCTGGTCTCATTCTATCCATGGCACCTTTCTTTGTACTCTTCTTGTTACATCTCCCTGCCGCTCTAACAGGTATGTAGACAGCTAGTAGGAAATTCAGACACCAAACTTAATTGTTTCACGTCTTTATATATTTTACAGTGTTTGAGTTACAACGAATGGCACGACGTTTATAAATTGTCATCGTGTTTTGACTTTACGACATTGGTTTCAACTTTATGCTGCTTGATCTGACATTGTTCCTATGGGAAATTTGAGTTACGACATTTTCGACTTAAGACGCAATTTTCAGGAACCAATTATTGTGGGGTCCCATGCGGAGCGGATAAAGCACACGACCAATGTGGTTGCAAGCTGAATCCGAATTCTGTTTATTACAAGCTTTCTTTTATAGTTTTTTTCAACATTACATAACCCAATTAGGCTATAATCACACATCTACGGATTGGACAAGAAGGAGAATCATGTGTTTATCACATGTATAGCCCCACACCGATTGGTTCAACCGTTCCTTACATAAGGCCACGATTTATCACCTTGTTTACCTCATCTTATATAATCCCTAGACCCCCCAGGGGGCCTTACATAAGGCCATGATTTATTACCTTGTTTACCTTATCTTATATAATCCCTAGACCCCCCAGGGGGCCTTACATAAGGCCATGAACTGTTGCCTGGCAAGTGTCCCATCGTGACCCTTACCTCCTCATGGAACTTTCCATTAGGTTGGTGTAGGGATGATACATCCCCACACCTCCCCCCTTTTTCTTAAATAAGGCCTATAGGAGGGTCCAACTAACATTAGGACAATTACTAGCCACCTGACTACTTTTTTTGAACCTATAAAACTGACGACAGGTGACATTTAACAACTGGGAAATATATGGAGAACTATTAAAAAACATAACATTACATAAATACCCACGAAAACGATTGGGGTGTAAATAAGGATAGCCAATAAGACATGTTCTAAAGGGATCCGATGGGGTGGCCATGGACAAGCAAAAAAGGCTTCTTGGCCAGTCTGGTTCGCCCAGGTGACCCAAACATTTTGTTGTGGGTTAACAAAAGGTACAGAGTTTGGACATACAAAGACCCCTGCTCCTATAATAAGGAGTGCGAACAAATAGAAGCACAGCATTATCAGGTGTCTAGGCTGTGACAAACAACAAGTGCAAGTTCGGTGCTGCGGGGTCGTCATCCGGCTCCTGCGTGGCGGCGTCGGGCTCTTTAGCAATTTGTGTCTTGAGCCACGGCCGGAGGGATCTTATCCGGTGGTTTTTTTCTATATGTCCTTTTAAAGTTAGATAAGCCTGGCTCCGCCATTATTTTCAACCTATTCCGCAACTGCTCACCCTGCCCCGGGAACTCCGCCCGGAACTCTGGGGTACAAACATTATTGGTGACAGCCGGGCTGGTTCAGGGTTCGCAATGTGTGGGACTGCGGGGGATGGCTCTCACCGGCCAAATGGGACAACTGATTCAGCATGTCCTGTAGCTGAAGGCCCTGTTTGTACATTTTCGCCCGAAATTCTTGTAACTTATCCCCTTCTGGGCTTGAGACCTCCATTTTATTCACGGGGTCGTCCGGTAATGGGACGATACTAGGATCAGCTTCGGGTGCACTGGGGATGAGTGGTATGATAGTGTCCTCACCCCCAAAGAACTTACGGGCTCCCACTGGCAACACATAAGGCGGCTCCTCTTTTGGCCGAAAGAGGTTATTAATGGCCGACTGGACCTTGGCTTCTGCCGCAAGCGTCTCGATCAGTTTCTTAGATTTACACCATATTTGGCTCAATGACACGGCCTCCTTGTTGCCTCCAATGTTGCTACATTGAGCAGCACAGCCACTGCATATGCTATGAAATAAATGACACTTGGATTTGCAAAACAGATTTAGAACTGGGGATACCTAGACTGAGTAATAGGCATAGTTTATCATTAATGCTATTAATGACTTTTCAGCATCAAATTTTGTTTAGTTTTCCTCTTGTCGTTATATAATTAGGCTGTTAATTAAAAATGATGGGATTTTGCAGGAGACTGATAACTGGAACCTTAGAGCTAGCTGACATTTTGTTTTGATTGTTTCTGATTTAAAGTGAAAGGTGAGAGGGTGGAACAGGTATATCTTAATTTCCTGCATGTGACAGGTAATACCAGAAAATGTAGACACCTACTGTACAAGAGTTTGCCACACTGGGTGATACTGGTTTTGATCAACTGATTATCTGCCGCTATTGTACTTTTGTTTTTCCCGCTACCTTTGCTTCTTGATGTCAGCACTTACATTATAAGCTGTCCACTCTATAATGCAATGAATTATGAAGAGGGTCCATGTTCCACAGTCATTTCTTGAGTGAAAATCCCCCTAAAGTCAAGTGGGAGTTTCACTTGAGTAGGGACAACAGAATCCGGCCCCAGTGCTTTAAATTCTGTAGACCAAATGTTATATGTTCCTTTTCTCATAGGCTTCAGAACTGTGAGCTGCAATACCTAAAGAGATTGGGTGAGGGGCACAGAAAATTAAACATGGAATTTCAGCACAAGTTCACATGTTTAATACTTGCAAGAAACATTCTGGGTTCAAATGTATGCTCAGGTATATGAATTAATCTCTCCCAGGGCCAGTGCAACCACTAGGCAAACTAGGCAGTGGCCTAGGGCGGCAAGTGGTTAGGGGCACCCGGGGCCATCCTCAGGCATAGGCAGCTGGATAGGGCACCTGAAAATTTGGGGCACCACTGGGTCTTAGTGTCCACACTACTGGTTTTCCTATCCCTGTTCTGACCCTTCCTGCAGGCTCTGAGTCTTCCTGGGAAGGGGATCTAGTAGTTAAAAGAGAAACAGTCTCCAGCCTGCCAGACCTATTAGCACAACACTGAAACCCTTAAAGAGCCATTCAAGGGGTAATGAAGACATTTAACAGGCATTTGCCAACCCCCAGATATCTACTGTTATGTTCTGAGTAAATATATTACAATCATGCACAACTGTTTTTGTCAGTACATTCAGAAACTGTCAGTCTACAGGACCTTAGTTTAAAATTTGCTTTAAAAATATTTCATTAGTGAGTTGGTGAAGGTTATAAAAGCACATCTCTAAAAAAATCCTTGCATAGATTTTTAGATGCACAATCATCTTTAGCCTTAAATGTTTGGATCTTCAGACATATGTTTTTTTAAATAAATTCTTCAAAAGACCACCCTTATCTAAAATATACATTTTAATTACTATAGTAAAAAAAACTTTCTTCCAAAGTCTTCCTGTTCTTTCTGTCCATCCATTTCTCCCTTCACATACACACCCCTCTCCCCCCCACGAAGGAAGTAACAGCCCTTTGCTTCCAGATAGCTGGACAAAGAGTTTCCCTTTCTTTACTTCTGACTATCTGATAAACTAGTTTTAACCAAAATCAATACCTTTAGTAAGATATAAAATCCTTTGTTATGCCTAAAATCTTTGGAAACATATTTTTTTAAAGTTGGTGAAATTTCATAAACATGTGTATTGTTATGGAGATCACACACAGTAAATTATGTTCCCTTTTTCTAAAAGCAATGAACATTGTTATGAACACACTAAACCTCTGTGACTGATTAATTTAAAATGTCTGTTTCAGTGAGTTAAATATGTAGTAATCTGGAATGATTACTTTATGAAGGCTTAAGAGTACATTTTAAAATATAAAATCAGCTTAGAAATACTGATTAAGAAAATGTAAAACAGAGAAGAGCTGCATCATGTATTCCATAATATTTAATGCTGTATTCAGCAGGACAGCTGACTCACCCTTACTACAAAGTTTTTGCAAATAAATGTCTGACAAACTTCAGGGCATATCAAAAAACCTGTCACTGACATTTTTTATCCCAAGTTTAGTGCTTTTAATTAGGTACCTTCTGCATGTCCATTTTGCATGAGGGAGAGGGTACAGGGGTCTTTGTGGGGAACTGTGACTCTCCACCACCGTGAGGTGAGCCGGGTGTCTTGCTATTCTTTCTGCCTTATCCCTCCACCCCCGCCCCTGCCGGGTTGCAAGCTCAGGCTGCCGTCGGGCATAAGGGCACCAGTTTAATAATACTGCATAGGGCCCCATAAATCCTAAGGACAGCTCTGGGGGCGCCAAAAAGCAGTGCCCTGGCTAGGTAGGTAGGAGCCGCCTTCCGGAGGCACTGGAGAGACAGAGCATCGGCTTGCGGGGGCAGCGAGCCCCAGCCATGGAGGATCCGGCACGACACAGGGGGGCAGGAGCCCTGAAAAGGCAGCAGCGGCGCCGCTAGTGGGGAGCAGCTGCGCCCGCCGCCTCTCCTGCCCAGGATGTGGCCTGGTGCCTCCCCGGGGGGCTCCTGCCAGCTGCAGCAAATGCATGCGGGCAGAAGCCCCAGTGCACCCCCTCAGCTTCTCCCTCGCCACGCTCGGACTCTGCGTCTCCCAGGCATGTGAGCTGCCACTCCAGGAGGGGCAGCGGCGGCTCACATCCCCTGCGGATTGGCTGCCATTTTGAATTCCATGTAGGTTCATACAAAGCCCTTACTAATATAGTTTACTGAAATATTCAGTGTTTCATTTTCCTCAGAATGACATTTTCCACTTTTTGCTTATTGTTTTGTTGCAAACATAACAGGATTTTCCTGCAGAAAATGTTATGTTCCAAAAATGTAAAATTTGCAGCTGAATAGTGACCCTTTTGAAGTCAGCGGGAGTGTTTCCATAGAGTTTAATGAGTGTTAACTTACCTTAACTGAACCTTAACTGAACGTAACATTAGGATGGCCAGACATTCCATCTTTTAAATAACCAAATTTTAGAAACCTCTAAGCAATAACCTAAAATAACTTTTCCATGTTTAATTATGTAAAGATTTTAAGGTCTACTATCTCAGGATCTCCCAGAGTAATTTGTGCAGCCTGTATGTTGAAGCCCCTTATTTATCAACACCACTGCAGATTTATCATCTTGGGCCCAAAAGCTACTTGTCAGCATTTCCCAGGATGACTGACAACCATGAGAAAGCCAGTGCATGAAATCTTGACCTTGCTGGAATCATGACAAAACTCCCATTGATTTTCAAGGGGGCCAGAATTTCACCCAATTAATTATGCTTCTTACCAAACAAAAAGTTACTAGCCCAGGATGATTGGACAAATAGAAACTATGTAATGTTGTGACTTCTACTGCCATACTTCATGGCATATAATTTTGTACGCAATTTTGTAAAATGTTCCTTCCTGGAGACAAGATCTGTCTTTGTAATATTATTTCCAACAGATTAAGATGTTGGCAGATTATAATGAATAAAATGTCTCAATCTTTTAGATATGTATCTCATTTTATCAAATTTACCTTACCTTAGACCCTTCTGTGCCATTGAGGAGCTGGGCAGTCCGGTTCCTCCACTGATTATGGACATTCACTAGTTTTGGTACTTCTTCCAAGGTGATGCTAGCACATTGGATACCCTCTGTCATTTGTCAGTTCTTTCTTGACCTTCCTCACTTTCTCTTCCCTCCTTCGGTTACCCAGTACAATGCTTCCTTAGTATGTCTCCCTCCTTCCATAAGGCATACATGTCCCAACTGCCTGAGCCTTCTTTCTTTGATGATATTTTCTATGTTCTGCTTTGTCAGCTCCCTTAATCTCACATTTGTTATTTTGTCTTTCCTCAGATATTTGTGCTGGGCAGCCTCCAATCTTTGTTAGCCACTGCCATCAGCCAAGTCTCTGCTCCGTACAGTAGTATGGTCAGTACAATCACCTGGTATAATCTGACCTTTAGTTTGGTATGGAGTCCTCTGACCAGATGTTGTTCTTTCTTTCAAAAGAAGTGTTTGCTTTTCCTAATCTAATATGAATATCTTTATCACAGCCACCTTTAATTGTCATCACACTCCCTAGGTGGCACAACTCTTCTACCTGTTAGATTTCTTTTCCATCCACGTACATCTTTGCATCTGTTATCCCGTTCCCTACCTTCATCATCTTGATTTTCTCTGCATTTACTTTCAATCCATTTTTGCTGCTCTTCTGATATAAGGACAATCATTCTGTTCTACATATTTAGTAAAGCAATATAATTGGCAAACTCAGTCATGTTACTCGTCTCTGCTAACCCTTTTTACACTGTCCATGATGCCTTTTACTGCCTGCTTCATCACCCAGTCTATTGCTAATTGTCATCAGCTGCGAGTGTGTGTGTGTGCTGTCCCAGCTCTGCACAGACAGCTGGCACAGCAGACCTTGAGCGAACCACCCAGTAAATCCACAGACTCTGTTCCTAGCGGAGGAACTTGGTCAGGTTTACTGTCAATGAAGCACGTCCTAATGTCCCAGGCTCAATGGTTACAGGTACACTAAAACATGTAAGCCCATTGCAATGGACTGGCTCAGTTAATGGTGGGACTTTCCATTATCCCCTATGCCAGCCAAAGACACTTCCTCTGAGATATCTCTTTATACACAGATACAAACAAGTTACGTATTACCTCTGACGTTTTTGGGTGCCACCCATTACCTTGTGCAAGTTGGTTTGATCAAAACATCTCTATCCATCATGCTGTCATCCTGACCTCATCTTTAGGGTGGGTAGGTGTATTCCTGTTATCTTTGAGGAATGTGTTTGGTATCAAGGTGTTCTGGTACCACCTTTCTGGAATGTGTTTGCATATATAGTCTTGTGCCTAGCACTACTTAAGAATGTGTGTTTTCTAAAATATTAGCCATGTTCTTGCCAGATTCTGTGAACAGGGCCTGCCTCTTGCTCACAACTTAGCTTTGCTTTATAGTAGCAAAGCTTTGACTCCTTTAGCTCTGGCCTCATACTAGGCCTCTGATACAAGGACTTATGTTTCAGGCCCTCTTCCTACTACACTAATATGAAGAGTACTGATGATAACCACACCCTTTCCTAACTCCAATCATAATATCTAACCACTCACCCAGGCTGTATCCGATCTTACTGGGCATGTAGTTCTATCATTTAAACTCCTTATTTGATCAGCTTGTTTGTCATTCCATAGCTTCTAACAATATTCTGTAGGGTCCCTCTGTGAACAGTATTGAACACTTTCTTAAAATTGGTTAAGATCGTTTTTTGCCAAGCAGTATCTCTTTAAAAGATCTTTTGAAAAGTGAGTGGTGGTTTACAACATGATCTATCTGGACAGAATTCACCCTTTCCTCAAAATATTTCATCCACTGCCTTCTTCATTCTTTATTTCTTTGTCTTTTCTCTGTGTCTTGTATCCACCCTAAGAATCCTGCCTGTGTCTTGCACTGTTCCTGTTTTGCTTTCAGAGCTTTCTGCTCATCAATCACTGCCCATGTTCCAGAAGTAATGCATGCATCTTTCTTCCACCCTTTCGGAGGCCCACTACTTCCTTTAATGTCTTGACTACCATCTTCTTCCAGTTTGATCATCAGTCTCCCAGTCACTTATCAGCGTGGCTCTATAAAATATTGGAATGCTTACTAAGTGCAATCTGGAATATGAGTTCCATTTCTTTGCCCATGAACTATTGCTATGTCCATCTTTGTGATCTTTTTGAGTTTAAGTTGTAACATGGCCACTATAAGATGATGATCTGAACCAACATCTGCTTCTGTGCAGATTCTGACATTCCTCAAAGATGATGCCCATTTCTTAGATATACACACATGATATATCTGGTTAACAGTCACATTATCTTATGATCTCCATGTGAGTCCTCTTGTGCTGGAAGAGACTGCCTCCTGTCTTTAGTGTGTCTGTGCTAAAGCGATCCAAGACTATTTGCCATTATCAGTTTGGATGATTTCCACTCCTGTGTCCATGATTCCTTCCCTGCCAGTAGAATTTTTGTCGATTTGTGCATTCAAGTCACCTATCATTAACTTGATGTCATGGTTAGGTACATCATCCAATACATTCTACCAACCGGTGCAGCAAATATCCTTTTCACAGTCAACTGTGGTTTATTGATGCATATACTTAGATTATTTTATACTTGATGTCTTGTTTGCAGTCTGGCTTTTGTTCTGTTGTTCACTGGCTCCCAAGCCATCAGGGTCTTCGGTGTGATGTTATCCAGCATAATTCCTACATCTTTCATGTGTTCCTCCTGGGTATAAGAGCACCATCAGACACCATCATGTAGCACCATCAGACACCATCTTGCTTCTCTTTGTCAATCTTGTCTCACTGATTCCAAATATGTTCAGAAAGGTGTTTTTTTGTTTGTTTGTTTCATTTTTATGTAACCTGTCAGCTTTTCCATACTATACAAAACATGTTTATTCCATGTGCCTACTTTAGTTATAGATTTGGTCATCAGGATTCAGTGTGTCAAGATCTCTGCCTCCTTTTGGCTTTCACTAAGATCTGTCATACTTGGGTTTTGAGCTCCATTTCCTCTACTGTCCTCAAGCTTTGGTTTAACTTAACTGTTTCTGTTGCAGCAATGTTTTATCTGTGTGGGCCACAAATCCAACTGCAGAACTCCTGCTCTTTTATCTGGGCTTGGGACCAGCAGTGTTGCTCAGTGGCACAGTTCTTATCAAATTTATTAGAGTTTTTTAATCTCAGTCTAACCTCTGTCATGGCCCTTAACCAATGCTTTTGAATCCCATTGCTTTAATAGTGCTATTGACTCATATAAAAAACAATCTAAAGGCTTTTAATGCATTTGCAATATGTCTGGTATGACTCCATTTTCTATTGGTTAATAATCAATTGAATACATGTAATTTATTTTATTAGCAGGTCTATCAAGTTTTTCTTTTTTTTTAAAAATCCACAGGTATACATTCTATTATCACCATAACTACCTTGTTAATTTGTCTCTGCAAGAACTCTGTAAATTTGTCCTAGAATGAAGAAACAAGAGATTACAACAAAGGTCACACTGTATTCTAAAAATCTCCTCTTAATTTCCCTAGAGTTAGTTGTCACATTACTCTTTTCCAGTTTCATAATACAAGGTTTTTTCATTGCTTTCTATTTCCTGATTAATCCAGTCCCTGACTCCCTTGTTCATATGCTCTGATTAGTTCTTCATACTAATTGTTCTGCTACATTAGTGTCTGATAGATCATTCCATCTTAATTGAGGCCAGATCCTCTACTGGTAGAGAAGAGCTTATGCATTGTTCTTAGAAATCTGCCATTTCTCTACTGCCAGTCTTCATCTTTGATAGGTATTCCCTTGTTGCCACTTGCGTTATTATGTACAATACACTAGAAGATGCTGTGGTACAGACATCATTTTCCATATGTTCTTTTGCTCAGTACATACTGTGACAAAACTCTGTCCTTGTTTCTATGGGTCCCGCGCTTCCTGGAGGATTTCTCTAGCCTCAAAGGCTCACTGTGACCCTCCACATAGCCCTTTTCTTTCCAGAGGCAAGGGTCACAAGCTACTGAGCCATTTTCATCATAAGCTAGCAAGGGAGGTGAGGAGAAGCTACTCTCCCTTGCACAGTCTCTGTCTCCCAGTCTCTGTGATTAATTTTTGGGGGGAGGGAAAGCGGGAGCCCAGGCTCATCCTCTACTCTGGGCTCCATCCCAGGGACCCTAATAGTATCAGCTATGATAGCTAACCTTTTGGAAACAGGACACATACAATTCCCTGGGCCACTTCCCCACAGCAGCCCCCACTTCCTCAATATCTACTTTACCCGTACCTCAGGCCTCCTTCCTTGTGCCTGATATGGTTTGTACTGCTCAGTTTCTCCAACAGTGCAGCTTCCTCCTACAGCTCCTGACAGCGCACCCACCTGACTATCTGGAGGCTTTCAACTAGTTTCAGCCAGCCCCTGATTGGCTTCAGGTGTCCCAATCAACCTAGCTGTCTTCCCTGCCTTCTGGAAAGACCTTAATTGGCCCAAGGTGTCTTAATTGACCTGGAGCAACTGCCATTTACTTATCCTGGTAACAGGGACTTGTTTAGCCTGTGGCTAAACATATCTGTCTCCCACTACTTTAATATAGCCGTCTGGCCTTGCCCCGTCACGATACTTAAATGTTAAGTGCACCCACAAGAGTACCATTTAATCTTCATTCTTGCAATTAGAGCACTGGTTCCTGTTTTCATACTTACTGGCAGCTAGAGAGTGGGCCAAGAAATTTTTAATTTCAGTGATTTCACTGTATTAATCTGGTAAGTAATCCAAAATGGAAAAACAATAGGCCAAATTCTTAGCCATGGAATATTTAGTGTGCTGCTCCTGTTGGACCAAGTTGGTTCAATGTGTACAAGAGAATAATACAAATGTGGGAACATTAATTTCTTTTGTCACTAAACACCATATCACAAATAATTTTGTAGAACTCTACAAAAGGCAATGTTCAGCCTAAATACTGGTGAAATGGCAAAACTCATACAAACACTAAAGCAAAACATCTTAGCTATTCTTACTTCAGGCATTGGAAACAATTTTGTTGCATGAAATAGTGAATGGTATTGTCCAAAACACCCTCAGACAGTGCTGCACTTAAGAACTTTTTTTCCCCCCCAGAACATTTGGAATCCACACTTGATGTATATACTAATAAAATGTTGATGAGGAAGGACTTAATTCATAGAGTTTAAGACCAGAAGGGACCATAAGATCATCATCTAGTCTGACCACCTGTCAGAGGCCATTCCATTTCACCAAGTTATCTTTGTATTGAGCCCAATATCTTGGGTTTGACTAAAGCATAACTTGTGCTTGAGTAAGTCCAGAACTTCCCTTGGTAGTTTGTTCCATTGGTTAATCACTCTTCCTGTTAAAAATCAATACCTTTATTTCTAATTTGAAGTTGAATTACTTAGCTAGGGCTTCCCTCCCATCTCAAATTTTGATATATATATATAACCTCATAATATATGTATGCATGTGCAGCCACAACATTACAGCTGAAATTTTCATAGGCAACTAAGGAAGTTAAGTACCCACTTGCTGTTGAAAGTCAATGGATTTGGGTGCCTAATTATGGTAGGCCCCTTTAAAACTGTACAGTCCATTCCAAATAAGCAGCTATTCAATATTTTGTTTTGTCTTCATTGTTCAATGCGTGGGCCTACATCTTATTTTATTATACACTATTCAAAACCTGAGCTGAATTACACGTTTCCCCCTGAAGTTTCCTATGGTGTTGTCATCATGGTATCTGAATGTTTCCCAAATATTAATTAACTTATTTTCACAATACCGCTATGAGATGAGGCAGTATTACAAGCCCCATTTTATTTTCAGTTGTATCACTGCTTGCAGCATTTGAACTTGAACTGTTTCTGTCTCCAATTTTCATCCTGTATGCCTGGAGATACACCATGTGACACTTTTATCATGTTCACATGTGTGTCAACTGCTTGTTCCAGATCATCAGGCTGTGTACTGTCAGATGGAGCATATGCTCCTGAGAGTGTTTGCCTTTACTAAATAACATCCAAGCTGGAACTCCAGGCTTATATCATACATCTGTATTTTTAGAAGTTGTTTCTGTATCCTTGGTGGTGCTTCTCCAGTGCCCTTTGTGTGTTGCAATCAGTGGTTTGTGATCAGTTTCTGCTTTGAAGCTACAATCGTAGAGAGAGTCATGAAATCTTGTATATCTATATGCCACACTTAGTGTCTGTCTTTCAATTTGCACACATCACTGCAACTGTCATAGCCATAGATGCATATGAAATTGGCAACCAATCAGTTCCATGGCACTGTAATAGTACAGCTGTCAGCCCTTCTTTTGAGACATGTGGAAAGTTTTATGTCTTTCAGTGGGTCAAAAAAATGCAGCATTGGCGCTGATGTCAGAATCTGCTTTAAATCATTGTAATCTCTTTCATACTTGGGCATCCATGCCCATTTGATGACCTTGTGGAAACTCTTGTAGGTGAGTTGTACAAGCTTTGTAGCTAAGAATGAACTTGCTGACATAATTCAACATGCTTAGCAGCCTTTGGATTTCCCTTTTTATCTTCAGATCTTGATGTGTTATCAGTCTCCCTCCCAAATAATGTTATTTCCATTGTTTGCAATTGACATTTTCCTCATTTGGTTTATTAGTGCTTCCATTTTTCAGTACTCTCCTGAGTCGTTCCTGATGTTTGATGGCAGTGCTGCCCCAAATTATTGTAATCGATGTACACTTTCACACCTGCTAGATCCTTTAGCCTGTGGCTCATTGTATGGTGAAATACTTTTGGAGCTGAACATATTCGGAAAAGCAATCGTATGAAGCAGAATCTGCCAAATGGTGTATTGCAAATGCATATCTTGGCGCACTCATTGTCCCATGGGATCTGCCAAAAATCCATCTGATGCACCTCATTTGCTGAAGAATTTGGCTCCTGCCATCTCAGACAACAGTTTACTTCTTGTAGGCAGGTGGAGTTGTTCTTTTTATATTTTTGTTGCGCTCCTTAGGGTCCATATACAGCTGTAGTCCCCCTCCTTTTTTCTTCAGTCATTAAAGAATGAACCCAGTCTTTTGGTTCTTCTATTCTACAAATGATACCACTTGCTGTCATGGTTTGCAGCTTTTTTCCTAGTCTCTTAATGTTTGTGGATTATCTTGTGTAGCATGTACCATAGGTTATGCATCTTCTCTTAACTGTATCCTCCGTGTTCCTGGAAGGCACTTATTACCTATGACTACATCTTCGTATAGTGCTATTAATACTTTTCAGATCTGATTCTATGTTGTCTTTCTTTTTCTCTATGGTATACATCCTCTTAATGAAACCAAGCATCTCACATGCATATAGGCCCAAAACTGATTCCTTGCATCTGTGCACCACCACAAGCTCGTTTTGGATCACTTTTTCCTATGTATTTGTGTCAGGAATGGCTTGCATTCTTCAACTCTGGAATTGTTTCCTCAATATAGTCTCTCAGAAATACTTGTGACTCTTCAAATTTTATGTGTTCCTTCTATGATTTGGTACCACATGGCATTTTGATTAAAAAAAAATAGAATGATATAGAATTAACATGGCACATGTTAAAATGATCAAAAATCAGCTAACTGATACGTCTCAAAATATAATTGTAAATATTGGTGAATCATCATCAAGTGGGTGCATTTCCAGTGGGATCCACGGAGATTGGTTCTTGGCCTATACTATTTAACATTTTTATCAGTTACCTGGAAGAAAACATAAAATCATCACTGATGAAGTTTGCAGGTGAGACAAAAATTGAGGAATGGTAAATAATGAAGAGTGATCTGGATCACTTGGTAAACAGGGCACAACAAACAATACATGTTTTAATACAGCTAAACGTAAATGTACGCATCTCAAAACAAACAATCTATGCCATACTTACAGGATGGGAGACTCTATCCTGGGAAGCAGTGACTCCAGGGGGGAAATTGGGTGGTGTTGTGGATAATCAGCTGAAAATGAGTTCCCAGCGTGATGCAATGGACAAAAGGGCTAGCGAGATCCTTGGATGCATAAACTGGGGAATCTCAAGTAGAAGTAGAGAGGTATTTTACCTCTGTACTTGGCACTGGTGTAAGTGCTGCTGGAATATTATGTGACCACAATTCAAGAAGGAGAGGGTTCAGAAAAGAGCCATGAAAATGATTAAAGGATTAGGAAACATGTCTTAGGGTATGTCTACACTATGAAATTAGGTAGAATTTATAGAAGCCGGTTTTATAGAAATCGGTTTTATACAGTCGATTGTGTGTGTCCCCACATAAAATGCTCTAAGTGCATTAAGTCGGCAGACCACGTCCACAGTACCGAGGCTAGCGTCGACTTCCGGAGCGTTGCACTGTGGGTAGCTATCCCACAGTTCCTGCAGTCTCCGCCGCCCATTGGAATTCTGGGTTGAGATCCCAATGCCTGATGATGCAAAAACAGTGTCGCGGGGGGTTCTGGGTACAGGTCGTCAGGCCCCTCCCCCTCCATCAGAGCAATGGCAGACAATCGATTCGCGCCTTTTTACCTGGGTTACCTGTGCAGACAACATACCACGGCAAGCATGGAGCCCGCTCAGCTCACTGTCACCATATGTCATCTGGGTGATGGCAGATGTGGTACTGCACTGCTTCACAGCAGCAGCTCCTTGCTTTTTGGCAGTAGATGGTGTATTACAACTGGTATCCATCATCATCGTATTCCTCAGTGAGTTCGGTCAGAGGCACCTGGGCAGACACGTTTTGTCTCCTGGAGACTCAGTCCTGCCGGCAGTCCTATTGAACCATCTTGACGACGATGGCTAGCAGTTGTAATACAGCATCTTCTGCCAAGCACCCAGAAGATGCCGATTGCTATCAGTCATGCTGTACCGTCTGCTGGCAGCCTAAGATGTAAAAGATAGATGGACCAGATTTGTTCTGTATTCATTTGCTTCCCCCTCCCTCCGTGAAATCAACAACCTGCTAAACCCAGGGTTTTGATTTCAATCTTTGGGGGGACCATTCTGTGTGACAGTTGTTTGTGTTTCTCCCTGATGCACAGCCACCTTTGTTGATTTTAATTCCCTGTAAGCCATGTCCTCACTCGCCCCTCCCTCCCTCCATCAGACAATAGTTTCGCGCCTTTTTTCAGCCCAGACGCCATAGCACTGGGATCATGGAGCCCGCTCAGATCACCGCGGCAATTATGAGCACTATAAACACCACGCACATTGTCCTGGAGTATATGCAGAGCCAGAACATGCCAAAGCAAAACCAGGAGAGGAGGTGATTGCAGCGATTGCAGCACGGCGACAAGAGTGATGAGGAAATTGACATAGACATAGACCTCTCACAACATACAGGCCCCAGCAATGCGCAAATCATGGTGTTACTGCAGGAGGTTCATGGCGTGGAACGCCAATTCTGGGCCCGGGAAAAAGCACAGACTGGTGGGACCGCATCGTGTTGCAGGTGTGGGACGATTCCCAGTGGCTGCAAAACTTTCGCATGCGTAAGGGCACTTTCATGGAACTTTGTGACTTGCTTTTCCCTGCCCTGAAGTGCCAGAATACCACGATGAGAGCAGCCCTCACAGTTGAGAAGCGAGTGGCGATAGCCCTGTGGAAGCTTGCAACGCCAGACAGCTACCGGTCAGTCGGGAATCAATTTGGAGTGGGCAAATCTACTGTGGGGGCTGCTGTGATCCAAGTAGCCAACGCAATCAAAGACCTGCTGATATCAAGGGTAGTGACTCTGGGAAATGGGCAGGTCATAGTGGATGGCTTTGCTGCAATGGGATTCCCAAACTGTGGTGGGGCGATAGAACGGAACCCATATCCCTATCTTGTCACCGGAGCACCAAGCCATCGAGTACATAAACCGCAAGGGGTATTTTTCAATGCTGCTGCAAGCCCTGTTGGATCACAAGGGACGTTTCACTAACATCAACGTGGGATGGCCGGGAAAGGTACATAATGCTCGCGTCTTCAGGAACTCTGGTCTGTTTCAAAAGCTGGAGGACCAGACTTTCTTCCCGGACCAGAAAATAACCGTTGGGGATGTTGAAATGCGAATAGTTATCCTTGGGAACCCAGCCTATCCCTTAATGTCATGGCTCATGAAGCCATACACAGGCAGCCTGGACAGTAGTCAGGACCTGTTCAACTATAGGCTGAGCAAGTGCCGAATGGTGGTAGAATGTGCATTTGGATGTTTAAAAGCATGCTGGCGCAGTTTACTGACTCGGATAGACCTCAGCGAAGCCAATATTCCAATTGTTATTGCTGCTTGCTGTGCACTCCACAATATCTGTGAGAGTAAGGGGGAGACATTTATGGCGGGGTGGGAGGTTGAGGCAAATTGCCTGGCCGCTGATTACGCGCAGCCACACACCAGGGCGGTTAGAAGAGTACAGTAGGGTGCGGTGCACATCAGAGAAGCTTTGAAAACCAATTTTGAGACTGGCCAGGCTACGGTGTGAAACTTCTGTTTGTTTCTCCTTGATGAACCCTTTTCCCCACCCCACCCCTGGTTCACTCTACTTCCCTGTAAACTAACCACCCTCCCCCCTTCGAGCACCTCTTGCAGAGGCAATAAAGTCATTGTTACTTCACATTCATGCATTCTTTATTAATTCATCACAGAACTAGGGGGATAACTGCCAAGGTAGCCCATGAGGGGTGGGGAGGAGGGAAGGAAAAGGACACACTGCAGTTTAAAACTTTAAAACTTTAACACTTTTGAAGGCCAGCCTTCTGATGCTCGGGCAATCATCTGGGGTGGAGTGGCTGGGTGGCCGGAGGCCCCCCCACCGCGTTCTTAGACATCTGGGTGAGGAGGCAATGTAACTTGGGGAGGAGGGCTGTTGGTTACACAGGGGCTGTAGCGGCGGTCTCTGCTCCTGCTGCCTTTCCTGCAGCTCAACCATACGCTGGAGCATTTCAGTTTGATGCTCCAGCAGCCGGAGCATCGACTCTTGCCTTCTGTCAGCAAGCTGATGCCACCTATCCTCTTCAGCCCACCACTTGCTCTCTTCAGCCCGCGATTCAGCCCGCCACCTCTCCTCTCATTCATATTGTGCTTTTTTGCACTCTGACATTGACTGCATCCACGCATTCTGCTGTGCTCTGTCAGCATGGGAGGACATCTGGAAATCTGAGAACATATCATCACGAGTCTGCCGTTTTCTCCTTCTAATCTTCACTAGCCTCTGCGAAGGAGAAACATTTGCAGCTGGTGGAGGAGAAGGGAGAGGTGGTTAAAAAAGACACATTTTAGAGAACAATGGATACACTCTTTCACGTTCAATTTTGCTGTTCACATTACACAGCACATGTGCTTTTGTTACAAGGTCGCATTTTTCCTCTTATATTAAGGGCCTGACGGTTTGGTTGAGAGATCACTCATGCAGAGCCAGGCAACAGAATTCGGCTTGCAGGCAGCCATGGTAAGCCACAGTCTTTTGGCTTTTTTAACCTTCATAACATGTGGAAATAGTTTCAAACAGCAGCGCCCTCATTTCCCATACCAAGCACCCATTGGGTTGGCCATTTAAAATGGGTTTGCAATGTAAAAGGAGAGGCTGCGGTTTCTGGGTTAACATGCAGCACAAACCCAACTACCCCCCCCCCCCACACACACACACCCAATTCTCTGGGATGATCACTTCATCCCTCCCCCCCACTGCGTGGCTAACAGCGGGGAACATTTCTGTTCAGCCGAGCAGGAACGGGCACCTCTGAATATCCCCTTAATAAAATCACCCCATTTCAACCAGGTGACCGTGAATGATATCACTCTCCTGAGGATAACAAAGAGAGATAAGGAATGGATGTTGTCTGCATGCCAGCAAACACCGGGACCATACGCTGCCATGCTTTGTTATGCAATGATTCCAGACTACGTGCTACTGGCCTGGCATGGTAAAGTGTCCTACCATGGCGGACGGGATAAGGCAGCCCTCCCCAGAAATCTTTTGCAAAGGCTTTGGGAGTACATGAAGGAGAGCTTTCTGGAGATGTCCCTGGAGGATTTCCGCTCCATCCTCATACACGTTAACAGACTTTTCCAGTAGCTGTACTGGCCGCGATTGCCATGGCAAATTAATCATTAAACATGCTTGCTTTTAAACCATGTGTAATATTTACAAAAGTACACCCACCAGAGGTCCCTTGTGTGCCCTCAGGGTCTGGGAGTACGCCTTGGGTGAGTTTGGGGGTTACTGATTCCAGGTCCAGGGTGATAAACACATCCTGGCTGTTGGGGAAACCTGGTTTCTCCGCTTCCTTGCTGTGAACTATCTTCATTGTCTTCATCATCATCTTCTTCGTACCCCAAACCCACTTCCTTGTTGCGTGATTCTCCACTGATGGAGTCAAAGCACACGGTTGGGGTAGTGGTGGCTGCACCCCCTAGCATGGCATGCAGCTCCGCGTAGAAGCGGCATGTTTGCGGCTCTGCTCCGGACCTTCCGTTTACCTCTCTGGCTTTGTGGTAGGCTTGCCTTAGCTCCTTAATTTTCACGCGGCACTGCTGTGTGTCCCTGTTATGGCCTCTGTCCTTCATGGCCTTTGAGACTTTTTCTAATACTTTGCCATTTTGTTTAGTGCTATGGAGTTCAGCTAGCACTGATTCGTCTCCCCATATGGCGAGCAGATCCCGTACCTCCCGTTCAGTCCATGTTGGAGCTCTTTTGCGATCCTGGGACTCCATCATGGTTACCTGTGCTGATGAGCTCTGCATGGTCACCTGTGCTCTACACGCTGGGCAAACAGGAAATGAAATTCAAACGTTCGCAGGGCTTTTCCTGTCTACCTGGTCAGCGCATCTGAGTTGAGAGTGCTGTCCAGAGCGGTCACAATGAAGCACTGTGGGATAGCTCCCGGAGGCCAATAACGTCGAATTCCATCCACACTACCCTAAATCCAACCCGCAAAGGCAGATTTCAGCACTAATCCCCTCGTCGGAGGTGGAGTAAAGAAACAGGTTTAAAGGGCCCTTTAAGTCGAAAAAAAGGGCTTCGTCGTGTGGACGTGTCCAGGCTTAATTCGATTTAACTCTGCTAAATTCGACCTAAACTCGTAGTGTAGACCAGGCCTTATAGTGACAGACTCAAAGGGCCAAATCTGTTTAGCTTAATATAGGAGGTTAAGGGGTGACTAGTTGAAACTAAAGAAATTCAGACCGGAAATAATTCATAAATTATTGAATGTGATGATAATTAACCATTGGAACAATTTGCCAAGGATCATGGTTGATTCTTCATCACTTACAATTTGTAAATCAAGATTAGACTTTTAGGGGAAAAAAATATGTTCTAGGAATTATTTTGGGGAAGTTCTAGGGCCTGTGTGACACAGGTGGTCCGATCAGGTGATCACAATGGTCCCTTCTACTTCAGTCACATAAGTGGCATTTGTTCACATTTCAATTAGCCATTTTTCTGAGTTTTCAGCCTCCTCCATCATTGTCCCTAAGAATAGCTCTTCCTCTTTGCTTAAGAATCCCTTTCTGCTCTTAATTAATGCACTTTACTGCTTTCTCTACAGATTTATTAGTTTTTACATATTTGCATGATTGGTGGGTGCCTCATCGCTGGCATTGTTTCCCCGTTTTCCATGTTTCGGTCTTTGGCCAATTTAATTTCTGTTAACTTTTTCTCTTGATGGTTTAGCTAGTTTTAGGCCTGGAAGGATTAAATTTTTATTAGTAAATGTCAATTTCATTATACATACAAAAAAACAAAAAATATTTCCATGAATGATAGTCAAAATATACAAATAGGGAAAGTAAGAAAATGCTGCTTGAGAACTTGTTGGAGCTTGATGTAAGGATATTTACTTGTACATTTTTACAGGTGATGCTGACCATTCGTATTTTAAGTGTTATAAAACTCTAACTTTTTGAATCTCAGTGCCTACTGTTATACAATTATCTGACATCCCCATAATTTCCTGCAATTGTGAACATTTAAATTGAAAAAAATGGCTTTAAAATAAATATTGATGTCATCTATTAAAATTATGAAGAAAAATCAAATTCTGCCAAGCCTAACTATAGGATTCAGTCATGTGAACTGCCCCTTTTTCTAGGCTTTCAATTTCAGTGATGCTTGGCATATACATATTGCTCCTTTTGGTGTCAGATTCATCACCCTTAGTGAACATCATGGACTTTTTTACTGTTACAGCCCAGTACAATCTGGTCGGTCTTGAGTTTTTTAATATTCTATATTCACAGGACTCACATTTTAGTTTTAAGTCTGACAAACTCCTGTATTGTTTCCCTTTCATTCTGTGCTCCCATCCTGAATATATTACTCCTGGGGGAATTCTGCACCACTGCAGAATTTTGCAGAAATTAATGTTGTGTGTGCAGAATTTCCTTTCCCTCACAGAAATGGGCTGCAGTGCTGCTGGCTGCAACTAGGACTGCTGGACCCAGCAGAGCCCCTCACACATAGAAGACACTACCAGGGGGAAGAGGTGGGAGCTAGAGGGTTCCTGGCAGCTGCAGTTCCCCACATGTCATAGAATATCAGGGTTGGACGGGACCTCAGGAGGTCATCTAGTCCACCCCCCTGCTCAAAGCAAGACCAATCCCTAGACAGATTTTTACCCCAGTTCCCTAAACGTCCCCCTCAAGGATTGAACTCACAACTCTGGGTTTAGTAGGCCAATGCTTAAACCACTGAGCTATCCCTCCCCCAAACTGATACAAGGTAACTGAAATTAAACCAATTCCCAGCAGAGAAAACATCACATCACTGCATTGACTGGGAATCAAATCCAGGTCAATTGCTTGGAAAGTAGCTATGCTCACCACTATACCACCAATGCAGGGAAGGAGAAGGTGGCACACAGGAAACTCCCTGCAAGTCTGGGACCGAGCATCCGGCTGTTCATAGACTCATAGACTTTAAGGTCAGAAGGGACCATTATGATCATCTGGTCTGACCCCTGCATGCTGCAGGCCACAAAACCGTCCCTACCCCTTCCCTGGACTCTGCTGTTGAAGTCCCCAATCCTGTGTTTTAGTGACTTCAGTTGGCAGAGACCCTCCTGCTAGTGATCTCTGCCCCATGCTGCGGAGGAAGGCGAAAAACCTCCAGAGGCTCAGCCAATCTACCCTGGAGGAAAATTCCTTCCCGACCCCAAATATGGCGATCAGTAAGACCCCGAGCATTTAGGCAAGAGTCTCTAGCCTGACCTCTGTTAGCCATTATATTATTTACCCACCATTGCTTGGTATTCCTTGGCTACTATGTTTTACCATTAAACCATTCCCTCCATAAACTTATCTAACTTAATCTTAAAACCAGACAGGTCCGTCGCCCCCACCGTTTCCCTCGGAAGGCCGTTCCAATATTTCACCCCTCTGACGGTCAGAAACCTTGGTCTAAATTTCAAGCCTGAACTTCCCCACGGCCAGTTTATATCCATTCGTTCTCGTGTCCACATTAGTACTAAGCTGGAATAATTCCTCTCCCTCCCTTGTATTTACCCCTCTGATATATTTAAAGATAGCAATCATATCCCCCCTCAGCCTTCGTTTTGTCAGACTAAACAACCCAAGCTCCTCTAGTCTCCTTTCATACAACAGGTTTTCCATTCCTCTAATCATCCTAGTCGCCCTTCTCTGCACCCGTTCCAGTTTGAGTTAATCTTTTTTAAACATGGGAGACCAGAACTGCACACAGTACTCCAAATGAGATCTCACCAGCGCCTTATACAACGGAAGCAGCACCTCCCTATCCCTACTAGATATACCTCGCCTAATGCATCCCAAGACCGCATTGGCTTTTTTCACCGCCACGTCACATTGTCGACTCATAGTCATCCTGCGGTCTACAAGGACCCCTAAGTCCTTCTCCTCTTCAGTTACTTCTAACCAATGCGTCCCCAACTTGTAACTGAAATTGTTATTAGTCATCCCCAAGTGCATCACCTTACACTTTTCACTATTAAACTTCATCTTATTTCTGACACTCCAATTCACAAGCTCATTCAAGTCTCCCTGCAGAATATCCCTATCCTCCTCCGAATTTGCAACGCCTCCCACCTCTGTATCATCCGCAAACTTTATCAGCCCACTCCTGCAATTGGTTCCGAGGTCAGTTATAAATAGATTAAATAAAATGGGTCCCAAAACTGAACCTTGAGGCACTCCACTAGTAACCTCCCTCCAATCTGACAGTTCACCCTTCAATACGACCCGCTGCATTCTCCCCATTAACCAATTCCTTATCCACCTCTGGATTTTCATATCGATCCCCATGTTTTCCAGTTTAACCAATAATTCCTCATGGGGTACAGTATCAAACGCTTTACTGAAATCCAGGTATATTAGGTCCACCGCATTTCCCTTATCTAATAAGTCCGTTACTTTCTCAAAGAAGGAGATCAGATTCGTTTGGCACGATCTGCCCTTCCTAAAACCATGTTGCAATTTATCGCAATTGCCATTAACCTCAAGGTCCTCAACTAGTTTCCCTTTCAGAATTTTCTCCAGCACCTTGCACACTACAGATGTTAAACTAACAGGCCTGTAGTTACCCGGATCACTTTTTTTCCCTTTCTTGAAAATAGGAACCACATTTGCTATTCTCCTGTCTAACGGGACCACCCCCGAGTTTACAGATTCATTAAATATTATTGCTAATGGGCCTGCTATTTCCCGTGCCAATTCCTTCAATATCCTCGGATAAAGATCGTCCGGTCCTCCCTGGGCTCTGAGGGGTCTGGGCTAGGGGGAGCCCTGTGGCTGGGCTCTGTGGGGGAAGCGAGGGTACTAGTATCTGGGCAAGGGGAAGCCTTGTGGCTGGGCTCAGGGGGAAGAGGGTGCAGATGTCTAGCCCCTCAGCTGGGCTCTGGGAGGAGGCAGAGAAACAGGAATTGGGTGGTCATTTAAGACTCTTTAAACTCATTAGGTTTCTTTAAGTCTCTACTCCTGGGGGGAAATTTTGTGTGTCTGTATTGTTACAGACATACTTGGTGACAGGTATTTTGAAATAAATAACCAAATAATTGAAACTGATTATGTAGTGTTGTTTTGACAAATAAAATTGGCAGAATTTTGCAGAATTTTAAAATATTGTGTGCAGAATTTTTAATTTTTGGCACAGAATTCCCCCAGGAGTAATATATGGCTCTCATAAGTAACTTTTTTTTTTCCTAGGGCACAATAATCATCAAAAAAAATTTCATTGTTTCTACAAAGCTTTCCTCTCTCTCCTCCTCCCCCACTCCGCCATCTGTATGGAATGCATTGTGTCCATCTAAGGTTACTTTGCCTACCACTGTTAAGAGCAATCTATTGCTCATCCTCCAGTTTATTTGCCCTGTGAGTTTCATGTACAGTTCAAATTGCTGTTTGAACCTCAGCATTTCCCCTGATCCTCACTTGCAGTTGCCTCCGTAGCAGCCACTGCAAAGTAACCTCTTTCACTGGGTCTTTCAGCATGCTGTGCCTTCCAATCCTGGTACTGATGAGCATAGTGGTCTCAAGCTAAACCCTTGAACAGAACTATCTAGATAAATGAACTAGCATATTTCTACTACTCTGTGTCACTGCAGCCTGTGACTGTCCTGTCCTGGGCCACTTTTTTTTTTCCTGCTTTTCAGCAAGAAGTGTGTCACAGGAAACCAAAATCTAAATGAAGACTGCCATCTCTGTACCTGGAGGACTTATTTGATTGCACTCTTAACAAGCTACTCAAAATCCCAAGGCACTGTTCATAAGTAGGGGTGTCCACCTGACCACAATATGAAATCTGGTGATTACATGTAACCTATCTAAATCTCCACTGCAGGTTCAGTTGAACTGAGTTATTTCTTTGGTACTTCTTGTTTCTGGGTATTGTTAAATAGTTGCTGTGGTCTACCTTAGAGATGGCTATGTTTCATTTGTAGGAGAAATGACCTTTATAAATCACTTGCCACAGGGCTATTAAGAGTTTATTTAAATTTTGAGATGAAAGATGCTACAGAAGCACAATGTTCTATACTGCCAAAAATGTCTGTTTCGCAATGCCTATTTACCCATTTTCCCAAATAAAGTAACATTCTCCCCATGCACAAAGATACTTTGGAAGTAGGTCTAGGGCTCAATCCAGCAGTCGTTAATCAGACAATATTCCCATTGCAATAAAGTAATCTGTGATTATCATTAATATTATTACAGAAAGAGACCATAAGACTGGGTACTAGGAACTTCTACATACTAATCTGTCCTGACAGTGATTGTCCTTGTGGCTAAACCCTTCTGTCTCTGTTTTGACACTGTAAAATAAATATAAAGGCCTGAACCAAAACACTTGAGTTTGCAGATCAGATCTGTCGCTAATAAAAACATATCTGATTGCCAAAACGGAATACTCCAAACTTTGCGGAAAATTCAGATGTGCATTTTCAACCCCCAACTTTGGATATAGTATATTGTTTCTGCTGTTTGATAGCTATACCAAATTCAGGTCCAGATCTGGATTTCAGATGCACAGTTTTGATTTTGGTCTTCCTTTCAAATGAAAGATAATAGTTCACAGAGCAGAGCTATGAGGATTAGCTACTATTACTAATGATTTTTGGAAGATGGAATGTTTCTTTATAGATGCTGAGTGCTGATGTAGACTTTTAAAATACATTTTATCATAAGTTTCAGGGCCCTTGTGGTACTTGTTTGTGATACATAAATCCCTGAGTTTCACCTGCCTGTTTAGCCACTGATTCATAATTGCTCTTATTTTCTGTGCTCCAAAATGCTATTCTAATTAGAGTGGGACCTACGTTTATTTTATAAGGAGATGTTTCCAATCATCCATGTTTCAACATTATCTTCAAACTTATTCAGCTGAGAATAACAAGGGCTTAATTTAAACTCTTTATAGGCACATTTCGCTTCTCTTTGCAGATTTTATCCCAGCTGTCAAATTTATAGTCTTGTGTGTGTACTCCAATGCTAAAAATAGAGCTTTACAATTAGAAAAGAACCAAAGGAGCAAAAAAAAGTATTTCTTAAATATTTTACAAGTTAAAATATTTGTTTTAACTTGTTTTGCTCCACAAAAGGTACATGAAGTTTCTGAAGGCAAAAGAAGAATTGCTATTTAGTAGGAAAAGCTTTCACTCTAAGGGACAAGTTCACCCTTCTGGGACAAGTTGTCAGAATGTTCCTATATTTTCTTTGTATGATCTGCACAT
The DNA here is from genome assembly GCF_011386835.1 of Chrysemys picta bellii. Taxonomy (NCBI): domain Eukaryota; kingdom Metazoa; phylum Chordata; order Testudines; family Emydidae; genus Chrysemys; species Chrysemys picta. The sequence continues at coordinate 68,352,153 of NC_088794.1, read as the reverse complement.
TTACATGGTCATTTGATGGGCTCAAGGATTGTCCAAATACAAGAAAAGAGCTCCATAGTTAGCTTCAGAAAGTGAGACACATCGATGTGTCTGTATGCATGTCTCTTTCTCTGGCTGCGTTTATTTCCAAACCCTTTATTGCAAGAATTTCCTCATATTTAAGTAATTACATAACGCCAGAACATAGTGTTCATCTTTTATTTTTGACCTCTGTTCAGGCCTCTACTTGATATAACTTTTATGTGCAGAAGTCCTGACACTTGTTATGATAAAGCTCTAGAAGTTGTTTGAAGATTACATTATAAATACTGTTCACGTTTTCATAACCTACCAGTTTTACAGTATCTATCATAATTTGATATTGCTATTGTGTTCTTCTCCCCTAAAGGACATTCCGTTACTTTGATCTAGTTTTTAGTTTAACACCGCCCATTCTCCCTCCCACCACCACCCTTTTAATACCTTATATGAAGCTTGAGAATAAAATTTGTTCTTCAGTGGCTTTGCTGATCTCCTTTTGGCAAATGCTTAGTTTCCTTGTACTTGTTGTTCAGCAGGAGACAACTTGGCTAGGCGCCATTTGCTATTGCCTGCTGTGCATCAGCTTCAGTGCTGTCTGTTAGCAAGAAGGTGCAATAGTTCTGGGAGCAGTTTTTTGCTGTAGCTACAGAGATGCAGGAGCTGCTTTACCTATTATGCTGCAAACACAGAAATCTATTAGGATTGACAGATGCGTTGGAATACATATGACTTCATTTCTTTCTGCACCTTCACCCAAAATGCAAACAAATATTCAACCTTCATTGGACGTTCAAAAAATAATTGCTCAGCTGGCCTGAAGAGGTGCGGAGGATTTTTCAGTTATTACATCAATCTTTGGACTGCCCAAGCAGTATATTATTTATACGTTACAGTTAGGCCTGGTCTACAATTAGGGGTGCCCCCTCCAGGATTGTCCTACAGTCTCTAGTAATTAAAGATTAATCTTTAATTAAAGATAATGTCATGTGATGAAACCTCCAGGAATTCATCCAACCGAAGTTGGCAACCCTATTACCCCAAAAAGTTTTACCAGTACAACTGTCAGTTAGGGGTGTGATTTTGTTGCCAATGTACCATTCAAAGCCCCTAATGTGGATATAGTTAAACTGTTGTAAAGGTGATTTATATCAGTATAACTATTCCCTTTCCTATATGGGAATATCTATACCGCTCTAAAATATCTTTATTCTGGTATGGCTGCATCACTATTAGGGGAGTTGTAGTACTTTAACGGTAGGTAAAGCAGCAGAATTTTCTAGTGTAGGCAAGCCCTTCCTGAAGTTGGACCCTTATGTAGCTTTGTAAATATACAGTCAACAAAGAGAAAAAAAGCTTTTCTTTGGTAGCTCTAAGGTACTTTTGGCAAAGGAAAGAGAGAGAACAGAGAATCAAGGACCAAGAAATAAAGAGAAACTATACTTATTCCTGGAAAGGATGGTGTAAATTAAAAGAATGGGGAGAGAACAGGCGAAGGGGTCAACGATACAGATAAATGAGTAATTCCAGCAACAATCACTAAAACCCCACAACCCAAGTTAATCTAGTTAGTGAGCCCCTCAAAGTCTGTCCCACAAGCCTTATCTAGGTGGTAGAGATGAAACCTGTTGTGAAGGGTTTGCTGCAAAGCAGACAGCTCTCCCTTTTGGCTGGTGTGAATCCCCGGCTGCGGGTGCACTGTCCTCTGTGGCAGAGAGCAACGTAGGAGCTGCATCCTCTCCGGCTGCTCTAACCTGTCCTCTGGCAGCCAGCCCTCTCTTTGGTCACATGGTCCTTCCCAGGCTCAGCTCACATATCACAGCCATGTGCAGGCCCTCTGGGACCTGCAGTTTTGTCTCCAAGGCATGCCAATCAAGCATTGACCCTAGTAACTCCTCCTCCTCTGCCCAAACATGGGGTCTGTCTGCACATGGCTAACATATCTGTGATGGTCCAGCCCACATGCAGTCTCTCCAGGGCCTGCAGCTGGTTGCTCTGCTTCTTAGTCTGGCTCCTGGGCCAGCCCCCATCATACGTGTGTCCCCTTCAAGCACAGGTGAGAAAGGCAGTCTCAGCTGCAGTTCTAGTCTCTGCCTCCATGCTGCTCTCTGGGGGAGCTGCGTCTCTGAAGCCCCCAAACTGGCCAGGGGCTACATTAATATTTGGGTTGTTTAATTTGCTGAGCGAACTAAACTGTGCTTTGTTTACCCCAGTTTCTGTGGCATGATCTCCCGTTTGTACTCGCATTGAAGTAACACAAATGAAGACGAGCACTAACATAATAATAGGAGGGACTGCTGCTAGTCCAGCTTCCATTGTAGCCAATCTCGAAACTCCCTTGGAGTTCAATAGCAGTAGTATATGAGGGGTTACCATCCATCTGTATTTCCCGAGACATTTCTGGCTTTTTCGTTTTTAAACAGCCGTCTGGGAGGAATTGGTAATAAGGCTAAAAGGTCTGGAATTTTCCCCCTGCCCCTGCCCCCATGCAGAGTGTGGCGTGGCTGATTGGGTGGCTGGGCCTGATTGAGCCTCTCCCATTGGCCTCCACCAGCCAGAGCCTCTCCTGCTGCTTCAGCCCTCTGTGGGGGAGGGGCTGTGTGCATGGCAGCCCGGCAGCGTGTTTTGCCTCCACATGGAGCCAGCATCTGACCGGCATGGGCATGGTAAGGGGAGTCCCAGGGAACAGTCAGGGAGCAGGGGTGTGGAGAGGGATCGGAGCAGTCAGGGGACAGGGAGCAGGGGGGGTTGGATGGGTCAGGAGATTTGGGGATCCTCTCAGGGGGTGGAGAGTTGTTGTATGGGGCGTGGGAGTCCTGGGGGTCTGTCTGGGGGTGAGGATGTGGATAAGGTTGGGGCAGTAAGGGGACAGGTAGGGGGTAGTGTCCTAGGGGGGCAGTTAGGGTGGGGGGGTCTCAGGAGAGAGCAGTCAGGGGACAAGGAACAGGGAGGCTTAGGTAGGGGGTGGAGTTCTGGGGGCCAGTTAGGGGCAGGGGTCCCAGGAGGGGGCAGTCAGGGGACAAGGAGCGTGGGGGGGGGGGGCGTTGGAGGTTCTGAGGGGGGCAGTCAGGGGGTGGGAAATGGGAGGGAATGGATGGGGATAGGACTCCCCTCCCTCTTTTTTGATTGTTGAAATATGGTAACCCTATAATATGTATAATATCTATATCAAGCACTGTTCAGATGAACAAGGTTGTTTAATCAGCTATCTCATTAGGCAAAGCAGCTAGAGAAGAGAATCCTTATTTGGGTTGTAATTGTGTACTTGTTCAGCCCCTCCACTGGGTTTCTCAGTGTTCTCTGAGGTTATACCTTGTTACCAGAGCAGTTGCATGGAAGGAGAGAGACAAAGAAGCTCCTTATAAGAATACATTGTACCAAATTCTACACCACTGGAAATGCAGCAAAACTCCACTGAAGTGAAAGGACCACCTCCAGATTTCCAGAGAATTAACGGCAGATTCTGGCCATAGGTCAGTTTGCCCTGTTAAATTCCACAATACGTATTTATATAATAATAAAATATATTTTCCCCATTTAGAATGGAGATGAAAAACCATCAATGTTTTCCTAATCGGCACTGCTATTAGCATCTCTGTGGAGTGGCTAAGTGCTGAATGGCTATGGAGGCTGAACTAATTTCTTGTGTTCACAGATGATCACTTCCAGGTCAGCCCTGACCATGGACGGTGGGTATAACAGGCAAAGGGAGGCATTGCTTCCCCTACCACAGCCATCCCTGCTGCCTGACACCTGGGCCGTGGTGCCCCTCCCCCGCCTCTTCCCCTCCCTGCTCTGACCATTCCCCAAGGCTCCCATGGCTTGCTGCTGCTGCCTGCAGTCTTCTTCCTCCACCCTATTCCCTTTGGAGGTACCTGCCACTGCGTTCTCCGCACCTCCCACCCCTCCGCGCGGGGTGTGTGTGTGAGAGAGAGAATGTGAGCGGGGAGTCAGTGGCAGACAGGGGGAGTGAGGAGGCAAGCAGTGGGGATCCCTGAGTAACTTTACACAGTGAAAAAGCTTTGCCATTAAAGTGGTAATGAAGACATTTAACAGGCATTTGCCAATGCCCAGGAAGCCTTTGGCCACATTCAGCTGGCTTTTATATTGTAGGAAAATGTGTTATTGGGGTTAAAAACAGATTCCAAATGACGACCCTTCCGTTAGTCTCTGTACCCAGAAGTAACCGCTAACCTGGCTTAAGAAGGAGCTGACATAGCCAGTGAGTTTATTTCTTGACCTAATCATTTTATTCAAACCCAGTTTAAGTAAATGAGTCTGGCAGGTAATTCTGTGTAAGAAAGGTGACTAAACTACTGCCTTAATGCAGGCTGTCAATGACCAGCACTTTTTCAAAAGGCGAGATTATGCTTCAGGTTGGCACAGGTAGCCTGGCTTTTCGTCTCTGTCTATACAGCATACACCGAACTCCCTGCCACACAGAGGAGAATCCATCTGGCAATTGAGTTACACCTGTTGCCTGTTCAGTTCCCTTGGGGAATGTTGTTAGTGCTCTAAGGTGAAAAGGGGAGAGGGTGTCATGGGATGGGGGGAGAGGCAGCAGCAGGGTGAGGGGGTGAGCGGCGAGCCAGCTGCACAGCAGGTTGTGGTGGGGGTCTGATGGTGGTGGGTGGGGAAAGGGTTTGGCGGGGGGGTTGAGGAGGCAAGCAGCAGGTGGGTGAGCGGCAGATGGGTGGTGAGTTGGTGGTGGGGGCGGGGTCTGGGGCAGAGCAGGAGTGGAGTGTGGGCGTGGCTGTGGGTGGAAGAGGCAAGACTAGGAGCTCGCCAACCCCAGGGGAAGTTTCACCCACCATCTATGGCCCTGACCCACACTGGTTGGAAACTCTAACCATCTCTGTTCTGTAGCTAAGCAGAGGCCTTCTTTTATTATTCTTGTCCTTTTGTCACTTGTCTTGCATCTGAAGAAGTGAGGTTCTTACCCACGAAAGCTTATGCTCCCTATACTTCTGTTAGTCTCAAAGGTGCCACAGGACCCTCTGTTGCTTGTCACTTGTCTGTGTCACTGAATTCAAATTTTAAAGGAAATAATAAATATGGACAGCAGAACATGAGACAAAATCTTATAGCATGCTCTTTGTGTATACATCTTGAGAACACATCATTTTACAGAGGCCTACACCCAGATTTGAAATATGTTTGAGGACCAGATATACCTTTCATTTTGTAGAACGTAAGACCGATGTTCTAAGCCATCAATTCTCCTGGAATTTGTCTGTCATGAGAATGAATAATACAGACTTCAATCTACCAGTTGTAGGCAGGACTCTGAGATTTATTCAGGGAAGGACAGTGTACCTTTTGCGTTTTAAAATGAAAAGTATCCCTGCTTCTCCTCCTTTGCTTATTCCTTCTTACTGTCATTGGCACCAGTTCACATTTTAAAATACCTGACAAGATTATGATCTCATTGACACTAGTGCAAATAAGGATAAACTCATTTGACCTTAAACTAGGGAAGTATTCTTGGATATATATCAGTGTAACTCAGCAGAATTTGGCTTATTTTGCCTACTCTCTGCATTTTTTAATGTGATGGGAATATGGGAATAACAACAGGAATAATCTCTTTAGAACTGAAATTCTTTGTGGTGTACATTTTTAAATTAGTTTGGTGTGTTGTGTAGTCTTATTGGGAACACGGTGTGTGGGAATCATGGCTCAGGTTATGCTCCTGCCCAAGAACCCCCATCACAGGTAGCAGTGGTGGTGGGGATCCGGGATCCACGGAGCTATGTCTCCTCCCCAGACTGGTGGGCCTGACAGTGAGGAGAATGAGCAGAGCTTTGGCTCCAGCTCCCAGTTCTCCTTGTGGTATAGCTAGTCAGAAATTTTCTGATGGGACATTTTTCTGTCAGAGAATGCTGATTTCATCAAAATCAAAATGTTTCAAAGACGCGGCTTGTTTTGATGAAGTTGCAGTAAAAACCAGGCAGGGTTCCGGTGCAACCCCACCTGGTTTCCTGCCAGCTCTCATGCCTTACTCTGTGTGGCAGCCTGACCAATGGCCTACTAAGGGGCTCAAGAGTCCAGGTTCCCAGCTCTTTGGCTGCCCATGTGGCAGGCCAACAGGAAGCCAGGAGTCTAGGAGCCCTGACTCTCAAATTCCCAGGGTCTTTGGCTCCTCTATAGCTTGCCTCATGAGCTGCCATGGAGCAGGGTTCTTCTGGAAACTTGCCTGGGTTCTTGCCAGCTCACTTACCTGGCTCTAGGGTGACCAGACAGCAAGTGTGAAAAATCGGCCGGGGGGGGGGGCGGGGTTTAATAGGAACCTATATAAGAAAAAGACCTAAAAATTGGGACTGTCCCTATAAAATCGGGACATCTGGTCACCCTATGTGGCGCCTCCATAGATTGCCTGGCAGGTCACCACAGAGTAATGCTGCCCAGAGCCCTGTCATATCACCTGAAGGACTGAAGTGAGCTGGGAGCTATGGGTCTCTAATTTGTCGTTTTTACAGTGTTTCCTGTGTAGACCAGTTTTCAGTGAGACAGTGGAGAAAACCTAGTGCTATTGGGAGTTTTGGATGGGTTTGAAATCCTTACTGTAACACAGCAGTGGAGGAGAATAACCAAAAGGGTTAGATAATACATGCCTTTGTTTTCTTGAGTTTAAATGGAATAAAAGTGAGAGAGCTTATTTGGGACTTCCAAAATGCTGTAGCTCATGTAACTGCACTCAGAGTTATAGAATAATAGAGAACTGTAGGGCTGGAAAAGACCCCAAGAAGACCTCAAGTCCACCCCCTGCACTGAAGCAGGACCAAGAATCTGGTATTGAACAAAGCCACTGAGTGTATAGATTCCAAGAAACATCAAAGGCGATAAAGCTCATGAAAACAGGTTTCCAGCACATCTGTTTTTGGCTGTAGCTGAAAATACAATGAGAATAACCTTTCTTCTTGGCAGTTTTGGAATTTCAACTGTGGCCTGGGGTTGAAACTGGATTTAAGATGTATATGGACATTTGAGAACCTATTAGGTTCAGCACAAGAAATCAGCAAAGGTTCTGCAATTCAGATAAGCACTGTAAATTTTGGGCAATTTATACAGAACTGGGCTAAAATCCCTTGAGGATAGATTTTCTCATGAGGTTTCTGGTACTTCGTGCTTCTAATCAGAAATCAAGAAATAAAACACAGACCGATAGCGTCACTCCCCCACCCTTTTCTTTTGCTGGTCCAGGGCATCTCCTGGTCAGAAGAGGTGCAGAAGTATGAACAAATGAAAAGTTATCTAAATATTTTCAGCTCTTAAGTTTGATTAAAGTTTGATAAAAAGGCTTTGGATGTTTCTTACTTTAAGTGAGCTGATCTATCTATTTCCATTTGGAAAGAAGAGGAGTGTGAGTTCTTTTTCTGTGCCACTCCCAGTGGAATACCTAATAAAGTAGAAGATTGATTGTAAGCTAGGAAGATCAGAGAAAAGACATGTGCTGGAGATGGAAGAGTGGATGAGTGATAAACAATGGATGAGTGATAATTTATTGAAAGCTGCTCACCATGAAAGGTGTATAACACTGGTCTACAATTTTTGAGAAGTTGTCTGCTTCAGAGATAAAATGTGCTATTTATTATGTATTCTGATGTGCTGAATTCAAATATGACAATTAAAACAACTGATTGGCTACTGTTTCTAAGATATTTAAGTTTTTACATTTTATGTCTATATATATTGTGTAGATAGTAGAGTTTTAGTCATAAATTGTAAACCTAGGTCTTTTCATGTGTTTATGGTTGCTTTACATGATAGTATTTCACCTGTCCTGCTTATGTAACACTTTAAAAATCAGCAAAAGGGTTATATAAATAAAATTGATTATGAAACAAAAGGCAAAAAACTATTATGTACATAGTTTAGTCCTATTCAGTGTCTACTCGGCACTTCTTGGCTTGTCTCTTGTATTCATTAAATGGAGCATCTCTTGTCAATGTCCAGCAATAGTCTGCAAGCATTGATGGGCTCCATTTGCCCTGATAGCGTTTCTCCATTGTTGCAATGTCCTGGTGAAATCGCTCGCCATGCTCGTCGCTCACTGCTCCGCAGTTCGGTGGAAAAAAATCTAGATGAGAGTGCAAAAAATGTATCTTTAGTGACATGTTGCAACCAAGGCTTTTGTATGCCTTGAGGAGGTTTTCCACCAACAACCTGTAGTTGTCTGCCTTGTTGTTTCCAAGAAAATTTATTGCCACTAACTAGAAGGCTTTCCATGCCGTCTTTTCTTGCCACGCAGTGCATGGTCAAATGCATCATCTCGAAGAAGTTCACGAATCTGAGGACCAACAAAGACATCTTCCTTTATCTTAGCTTCACTTAACCTTGGAAATCTATGGAGGTACTTGAAAGCTGCTTGTGTTTTATCAATGGCCTTGACAAAGTTCTTCATCAGACCCAGCTTGATGTGTAAGGGGATAACAAAATCTTCCTTGATTCAACAAGTGGTGGATGCTGAACACTTTTCCTCCCAGGCTCCAATGACTGTCGGAGTGGCCAATCTTTCTTGATGTAGTGGGAATCTCTTGCACGACTATCCATTCGCAGAGAAAACAGCAGTACTTTGTGTATCCAGTCTGCAGACCAAGCAAGAGAGCAACAACCTTCAAATCGCCACAAAGCTGCCACTGATGTTGATCATAGTTTATGAACCTCAAAAGTTGTTTCATGTTGTCATAGGTTTCCTTCATATGGACTGCATGACCAACTGGAATTGATGGCAAAACATTGCCATTAAGCAGTAAAACAGCTTTAAGACTCATCTGCGATGAATCAATGAACAGTCTCCACTCATCTGGATCGTGAACGATGTTGAGGGCTGCCATCACACCATCAATGTTGTTGCAGGCTACAAGGTCACCTTCCATGAAGAAGAATGGGACAAGATCCTTTTGACAGTCACGGAACATGGAAACCCTAACATCACCTGCCAGGAGATTCCACTGCTGTAGTCTGGAGCCCAACAGCTCTGCCTTACTCTTGTGTAGTTCCAAATCCCTGACAAGGTCATTCAGTTCACCTTGTGTTATGAGGTGTGGTTCAGAGGAGGAGGATGGGAGAAAATGTGGGTCCTGTGACATTCATGGTTCAGGACCAGAAGTTTCATCCTCTTCCTCATCTGACTCAATTGAGAATGATTCTGGTGCATCAGGAACCAGCAGTCCTTCTCCGTGGGGTACTGGGCGTATAGCTGAGGGAATGTTTGGATAATGCACAGTCCACTTTTTCTTCTTTGACACACCTTTCCCAACTGGAGGCACCACGCAGAAGTAACAATTGCTGGTATGATCTGTTGGCTCTCTCCAAATCATTGGCACTGCAAAAGGCACAGATTTCCTTTTCCTGTTCAACTGCTGGCGAAGATTTGTTGCACAAGTGTTGCAGCATATGATTGGGGCCCACCTCCTGTCCTGATATCCAATTTTGCAGCCAAAATAAAGGTGAGAGGCTTTCTTAACCATAGTGGTTATACTGCGCTTTTGTGATGCAAAAGTCACTTCACCACAAACATAGCAGAAGTTATCTGCACTGTTCACACAAGTACGAGGCATCTCTGCTCACTTTGGCTAAACAGAAATGTGTCCCTTTGCAAAATCAAACACTGACAAATAAGAGAGCACGACACTGTATGATTTCTACAGCAGATATAGGGCAATTTGTTCAGCAGAGTGATGTAAGCTTCGTTATGATTGCGTCATCCATGACTTCTAGGAATAACATGATGCAATTCTTATCATGTATGACGCAATACCAGCTTCAGATTGCATCATTCATTGTTTTGCCTAAAAAGCAAGTACTGTCCAAACCCAGTCATAGATTTATTCATAGATCCAGTCAAAGATGTATTTTAGTCATTTCTGGTTTAAATTGAGATCCCTTCCCTTTATAACTCACTTATCCTCCGCCATTCCCAAGTCAAGGGTCGTATATACTGACCCAATAGGATATCTTGAAAACTAGAGCCAATCAACAATTTTAAGCATCATTTTCATTCTCAGTGACCCAGAATTAGTAAAGTTTGACTACATTTATTTCAGAAGCATTTTGGCTGTAGAGCAGTGTAATATAAACCATGTGGGGATGGTGAGGGTGGAAAAACCCAACAGGCATTAAGTCTCCTCATAAATTTGAACACCACATTGTCTGACATGTTTCTCTTTCCACACAGCATGGAGCGGAGCAAAAACAATCGTCAGAATGTCAGTGATAGGGACCATATCAGAACCTATATAAATAGATGTGCAATCTTGGGTGCTTTCTGTATTTATACAATAAAACCTGTGAAGCCCCTGTAAAGATTGGGGCTTCCTATTATGAAGAAACAGTTCCTTCCCCAAAGAGTTTGCAATCTTATGACATGACATATGAAATGACAAATATACACTTTTATAGACGTATGTACATTTGCAATTTTTAAAATTTATAAATAGACAAAGTAGGTGACCGCTGTGTCCACCTGTCTTTAAAACAATTATTAATTAGGTGATTTCTTTTAGACAAAGGTAGGGAGCTTTGAAAGACAAAAGGACTACAGAAATAAATTAACATGTCATTTGGGGGAAACACTTGTAGGAGTGAATCTATAAAACACATTTTACTTCAGTCAATATGCTGATGGTCAGGACCATATAAACTTCTGAATAATTTTGTATCTTGGAGGCATCCCATGGCTAGAGATTGGAAACTATTATTTGTTTGCTGCTGCAGTGATGTTGAGAACTAGGGAAAGTGCTTGAGTTTGTCTTTATCTGAAAAAATATGCTTCAAGCAACAAAACACTTCTCTTCAGTAAAAACAATATATTGCATTTTCCTGGTAGATTGATGTAGTGAATTATTCCTTAAGCATCCGCTAAGGGGAGTGTGGTGCTGGACCAGCCTTTCTGGTTTCTATGACAACAATGGGGAGTGGAGTCTTTCAAGCTAAGTGCTTGCTAAAGCAGGTGTCGGGTTGCATAGCTGTTCAGAAGCTCCTAGATTCTATACAGCCAGGGAGCCTTTCCATTTCCCATTTGAAACATCTTGACCCCCTCGAGTTCAGTGATTGAGTATTGTCAAGCTCCCATGAATGAAGATGGTTCACCATTCGGGCTCTATTCAGTCCTTTAGACAGCAAAAAGGTCAGTAGAAATATTTTTGTCTCTAGCACTGTGTGCTAAATTATTAGGTCTGCATGCCCTTGCAGTATGCACAAGCATCAGTACACCAGCTGCTTCTAATACCAGAGCTATGTGCGATGCAGATGTGTTTAAACTCTTACAGTAAGTTAAAATGTTATCCATCAGTTTGGTCCCTGAAATGGCTACGTTTTTTCTACCATTGCAAGACAAGTAACATTCTCTAGGATTACAATATCCACCGTATACTAAATATGGCTGTTTGGTTTATATTCTAAAAGGCATACAAAGATTTTGATTTTAAGCAAATAATCTATGTCCTTTAAAATATCCACATTGCAGTGGAAAAATGTGCTTGGCATAACTGCACTTCATTGTTACAGGCTGTTGCTGTGAATGTATTTCATTGTAGCTGAATGGTACTTGCTTTTAAAAGGTTGAAGATCACAAGTAGCACCATAGATGTCATTTGCTACTTTACAAGCATGCTTTTACAATACCCATGCTGCATGATGTTTGACTATAGAACTGATGTAATACTTTTAGTTTTTCATGAAAACTTTGTTCAGTATTGAAACAATGCTTCCTTAGTTCTTTTCAGCTGTTACAATAAATACTCAGTACTGTTTTATGGCTTTAGGTGAAAATGACAAAGATTGGGAGGGGAGGGGGTTCTCCCTCCAGTTTTCTGCTGTTTTCTTTTATTTTGGTAATATTGTTTTTATTTATTTATATGTAGCCTATATAATACATTAGTAAAATCATGAATCAAGTATAAACCATACAGAAGAAGAAAATAACCATAACTACTTTCAGCACTTTAGTCCCCAAAACAAAAATAATTAACTGCTCATTGTCTGCTTTTGCACATCAAGAACATTGGAATCTTTGGCTACTACCCAGTAAGACTCTTAATATATATCCGTTAGCAACTGTTACTGAAATATTTATTAATCATTGTAATCTCTTGTTAACATGGTGCAATAAAGATCTAATAAATACATTAAAAGTTCATGGAAGGTTGGATTTTTTGTTTGTATGCTTTTTCCCCCCACTGTGATTGCATTAGTATTTCGTAGGTAAGGAGGGATCAACATTTCCATTGTTACAGTGGGTCCATTTGTGCTGCTATAGTTAGCATAACTTGGTCAGCATTTCTATTCTACTACAAACTTTTATGTCCTGCGGTTCGTTAATCCATAAAATTTCAGCCTAGACTCTACTTTTATCATAAGTTTCAAGCATTCATCCTCATAACAATTTCTATGTCCACCAAATTGTATTTAAAAATGATCTGTTTGAGTGCACATCTGTGAGTGGAAGCTGAAAAGTTTGAGAATATTTGTACTCCTGTAATTCCAAGATAAATTTAACTTACCTTGAAATTTTGCTCCCAGTCCCTCCCTATGTGCTCTAACTGGTTTTGCTGTTCTGAATTGTAAAATGTCAAATTCATTCCTTTTAAAAATGAGATATTACATAGGTACAGTAAATTGTTTTTCTTAAATGTCATATTTGTAAGCACATGGACTGATGACAGCTGTGTAGCATGTCCACTGAGTTTATAGAATCTAACAGTTCCTTCTGAGCCATTACTTATGTCAGGTCAATGACTGACTAACTTGAGAATCCCTTCCAAGGTCCTAAGGGAACTATACTGTACTATTCTTAAAACAATTTAATTTTTAAATTGCATAATTTCTTAGTTTCAGCCTGGAATGGAATTACGTTAACAGAGTCATGATGAATAACGTAGTAGATTCTGTATGCTTGTAACATTTCCAGAACTTCATAATGTATTAGGTCTGCTACTGTCTGTGGAATGAGTTACATACACAGAAACAGATTCTCATTCTGTCTGTACACCTTGTGCAAAATCTGGGTAAATTGACTTGCCACAATAGAGTCATGTAAATGAGATGGAGTGCTCTCAAGAAGTCATGGAGCATGTATACCCATGGACACCATTGCCTGTGAAATACAGTAACACCCTTGGCCAAAAAGAAAAAATCATGTCCCCTTCCCTCCCCCACCCCAAGGATCACCTGAACAATGAGGTGACTGAACAGTACAGAGTGCCAACTCACTCTGAATGAGCTTTCAAGTCCTGGACAACAGATTTTCTCTCTCCTAGTGCTTTTTAGGCCATCGGGGATGGCCGTAGACAGGATTGGTATAAAGGCCACAGGAAGAATAAACAAAACAAAAAACACAAACAACACCTGCCCCCAAAACCAAACCAAATCAGACAGAAAATTGAGTGCAAAATAATAATAAAAATAAATTCCAGTGATATTTAAGCGTTAATGTACTAAAGAATCTAGCACTGTGCACTTCTGTAGACATATGTAGATTTCTCAACATGAAAAAGTCAGTATGTGATTTTTATTCAGACCTGTATATAAATTTGTCCTTGTATGTTTATCTTGATGCTGCCTATACATATTATTTGTTTAACTGTATGCAAAAATGTGCCCTAAATTCTATTTTCTACAAAATTAGTGATAATCCTTATAGAATGGCCAACTGCCGATCACAGCTGTGCTCTCTATACTTTAATTGCATTAAGAGAAAGCTACATTTTGGGGGGGGGGGTAGTTCCAGCAATTATCTCTTTGTGGACCTTCAATATAGAATTAAGCTGTAGGTCGAACTAAAAGAGGAATGTATCATATAAAAGTAATTTATAAGAATACACCTTTTTGTGGATTGAGCCTTATGGGGTAGCCTCAGGCGACATAATACTCAGACTGATTTAATGGAAAGAGGTTAACTTTTACAATCCAACCTTCATTGGTTTGGAGAAAATTGTGTTTGTTTCCCTTAACTACTTGGTTTACTACTCTGAGCTTTTTGTTATGGCTGAGAGGATGAGTGGTGGTTTCTTCAGCTTTCTATAATTATATTCTTTTGCACAGCTTGAAAGGGAATATCCAAGTGCTCTGGCATGTTGCAGTGAAGCTCAGAAATCTAGGATCTCTCAAAAGTTAGAAAAACTTTCTCTTTTTTTTTTTTTTATCTCTGGACTAGTGTTTTGGTTCCTTGCTCTGTTTTCTTTGGTGGTGACAATGGGCCTAGAACAGGAGGCTGCCAGTAGAATATCCAAGCATGGCTTTGTCCTGCCCTCCGTCCAAAGCAAAGCATATACACAGTGAATACTCCCAAGTTCAAAAAAAGTTGCTTTGAAACCCATCATTACATTATCACCTGAGTGGTTAAAAAAAATCTATTCTAAAGCCATGCAGAGGTTCACAGAATGGATGTTTCATTTCCCCTTGCCTTGTCTGACTCCAAATGACTGACATTATCCCTGTCAAAAAGAACAATAGTCCTAAAGTTAGACTAATCTAGGCCCACAGCATGGTAGTGCATTAGATCAGTTGAGCTATCTGGACAGTCCTTTTGTCACTATTTTTAATCTGTATTGTGCCACAAGGTGCAGATGCATTGTCGTAGCAAAGAAATTCCCAGAGAATCCCCAACATTCCCAAAGGTATACATTTTTCTATGTCGTATTATTATTTAACACTGAATTTTTTTATCTACTTACATGTGTTAGATGGGATTACTTGCATAAGAATTGTCAGAAGAGAAGGCGAGGAATGCCTTATGTTTGCTGGTTGGTTTGGGGCCATTTTTTGCTTACTGAAGCTTTGGATTTAGAGAATTCTGACCTGTGAAACGCACTCATGACCTTCTTGACTGATTAAGGCCAGTAAAGAGGTTTGGGGCTTTTTATTGCTGTGGTTTGTTAATATCTTCCTCAGATATTAGAATAGGGTATGGAAGGAGGGTTATTCTGCTAGTGATGGGCACGGGGGAAGTCTCAGTGTGGACTTGTATTGCATCTACTTGCTGTTTTTCATAGCTTGAGAGAGCCAAACACTGCATCAGATATAATTTATTTGTGTTTACAATAGCGCCTAATGGATCCAACCAGGTTAGGCACTGTACATATGTATAGTAAAAGAGTCCCTGACCCCAAGGAACTTAAAAAAAAATTAATGTAAAACCAGACATAACAGGTGGGTGAAACAAACCTTGGGCAGAGGTGTAGAGGGAGAATTAAGTAACAATAACATGAGTATTTTTTCATAGACTAGCTACCTGTGCAATTTGTAAAAGTAGAGGTTATATGTAGGTTCCTACACCATGCTCATGACAGAAGCATATGAGTGCCTGACCTAAATGACAACTGGATATTGTTCATTTACATGCATGATGTGATGGGATTTTTTCACCTTCTTCCGAAAAGGTGATATTGGTCTGAATGGATTGTTGGTCTAATATGGTATAGCAATTGCTATGTTCCTCCAGATGCAGTTTAAAGTACGGACTAGAATGTGGTTATTTGAAAGGCTGCCTTTCGCTCTGCACTCTGCCTGGGATGCTGCTATTGACTGGCATTGCTCTTTTCGGTACTAGCAGCACTGCTTTCTAATTGCAAACTTTGGGACTCACTCCCTATGGCAACATACAGTATAAAGTGTGTTTATTCTATTTAGCTTTTGACATGATGCCTGCCAATATTTCATTAATTTTAGTTCCAGATCCAAACTTCTGAGCACCCCAAACTTTAAAAATGTTTGGATAAAAAGTCAAATTTTGTTTCTGGAACTATCTGTATAAAAGGCAGAACCAAGACACCGGACTCAAACAACCAAAAATGTTTGGGTTGTTTAGCTGTGTGGTTTGATTGGGACTCATCTCTGGAGGACGTATAATTATACGTCCTTCCTTCACAGGAGTGTTGTAATGTTTCATTAATCAATGTTTGTAAAGCACTTCGAGATACTCAGATGAAAGCTGTTATAGAATAGTGCACAGTATTACATATTTTGTAAATATGAGATCTAAAAACCTGGAGTCTGTTCTAAAAGCTAATTTTATTCAACACAGACTTGCCATTCTAAATGGCATTTTACAAAGATCATATTTTTTTGTTTTGCATTTTGGAAGCTAACGAGGAGCAGAGATATTGCTGAAATGATTAAAAGGTGCAACTGTATCATAGTTTTATGAATGTCACATTTCATTTTTCTACATGCTATTTCTCGCAAAGGCCACAAAATGGCAAAAAGAAAAAAATCATTTATCAGAAATTATGCAAAACTAGTGGAAGAGTTGTCAGGCCCAATTCTTTTCACCTGCATTCAAAAGGTAGATCAACATGTGTTAAAGTCTCAATGCCATTCTCAGGATCTATAAACTTTACTAAACTGTGTATGGTTATAGCAATGAAAGTAGCCATAAACACACATCTTTTTAAATATCTTTTTTGTGCTCAGCATGCAGTATTTTAAAGATGCAACATATTAAAATGTTAGCATTTAAAATTACATGCCAGGCCCAAATTTTTAAAGAGATGCATACATACATACTTTGTTGCGGGTCCATTGTAGGCATGTAAGTCCCCTAATGTGCACCCAGATTGTGTAGCCAAAGGTGCTAGAAAGGTATTAGACCATAATGAGTTTTTAAATAATTATCAAATTACAATAGGTTACAATTTCAATAAAATATAGCACTTGCAGTTAATATAATATGTACAATAATTAAGCCTACATTTCCTCACTTGCATATGAGTTAGGAAAACATTGAGATCTAGAAACCTATTGCATGCTGGGGAATTGTTTTGTCACAGTTCAGTGTTGGTTTGCCTTCTAAATAAATTTGGGGTACAGATGTCAACTTGGTGATTGCTCAAGATAATGGTGTGCCTTGGTATTGGTTTATTACCTTCTAATTGTTGTGCAGCTTCAGTTAATTCTGTCTCATAAACATTGTACTTGTGACTAGCCTTGTCAAAAATGTTCTGGGGGAGCTTACGAAGAAGGAAACCTGGAATGTGATAAGCCAAAATAATTCTGGGATTTCCTTCAGAATTTTCATGTTCCCTATTGATATAGTCCAGGGGTCATCAGCATTTGGCAGGCGGCTCACCAGGGTAAGCACCCTGGCAGGCCGAGCCAGTTTATTTACCTGCTGACGTGGCAGGTTTGGCCGATCACGGCCCCCACTGGCCGCGGTTCGCCGTCCTGGGCCAATGGGGCGGTGAGAAGCCACAGCCAGCACATCGCTTGCCTGCGCCGCTTCCCGCCGCACCCATTAGCCCGGGATGGCGAACCACGGCCAGTGGGGGCCGCGATCGGCCAAACCTGCCACGTCAGCAGGTAAATAAACTGGCCCGGCCCGCCAGGGTGCTTACCCTGGAGAGCCGCGTGCCAAACATTGCCGACCCATGATGTAGTCTCTAAGGATTAACTATAAGAGTATACCCACCCAAATGCCCTGTGCTAGTTGTGCCCACAGAAGCTAACATGTTGCGCCCACAGACACACAACGAGACTTGGTAAGCCCACGTAAGCACAATTCTTAGTGTTATACATGCAGATGCAGTCTTTTTGGCAGCCAACAGGTGCCAAACATTTGCAGGCACACCCACTCTCCTTTGAAAAATTGTCCCTACATGTTCTTAGGGGATAGGAGCAATTGCTGAAATTCTTTCCACCACCTGACAGAACAGAGATAAGGTATTGAGAGAAGCTTATTTTTACTTACTCTATGTTTTTAAAGGGGCTAAGAAAATCATCCTAGATGCCTGATAATTCAGAGTGACCATTGTTCTGAGGGGAGTCTAACATCCATGAGCTGGCTATAAGAGATGCATTAAAACACCTTGCCTATTCATCATAGCTCTCAGCAGGGTAACGTAAACAAACACACCACTTGTGGTCACTTAGATCTGTTCAGGAGAAATTTACTGTAGTTCTTCCAAGTAGCCAGTGGTTGCTACTTATGGATGTTCCCTCTTGGTAACAGAGTAAAAGAGGGATGAGACAAAGTATATTTTTAAGAAAAAAATAGTCACTTTTTTCTGTCTATTTAAGGGAAGAATGATACATGAATGGAAAAAGCAGCTGTGTCACTAATATAAACTCCATGTGCTCCCCCATAACAAATTTGTAATAGCACTAAGTATTTCTGTTCAGATGTATTTCTTGGCAACAAAACTATCAGGAAGAAAAAAATCTCAGGACTAACTGAATGTATTTTATAACCTCAGCAGCTAGGAAAAGATTTCCGTGTTTATCAAAAATCATTTTAACCATTTGTACCAAGAGCCTGCCCTCTAGGTAACGTATCTTCTAGGAATTTTCAGTAAATGGGGCCAATTACGTTACAAAATATTTAATGGTAACAATTTAATAAATATATTGTGATGGCAGGGAGGCCAAGTGGTTGCTGTGCAGTCTAAAGGTTTTTTTTCGGTATATTGGAGTCTATTCCAAAGCCCACTGAAATTTATGGGAGACTCTTCATTCACTTCCATGTGCATTGGAATTCAAAAAGTCTCATTGCATGTGGCATAAGCAAGTTTCAGATTGTTCTTTTTCTAAATCCACGTTAAAACCAGTTCAGATGTGCCTGTTTTAAAAACCCTGTTTATATACTGTGGATTAACCTAGAAGAGTTGTGTTGACTTTTTAAAAGACGCTAAAGTACACGGAACCTCTCTGCCTGTGAGTACATCACTGTTCCCCTGGGATCAGATTGTGAGCCCTTCCTCATCTTGATGAGCACTTACACAAGCAAGTTCATTGATGTTAGTGAGATTGCTCATGTGAGTAACTGCTTGTCAGTATTACTACAGGGGTCACAATTTGGCCCTCAGTAAATGCTTAGATTGTAAAGATCTTCTGTTTGAGTCAGCTTCCACATACGGACATGAGGAAGATTTGAATGTTCATGTTCCATCCCTAGGGAGCAGGGTGGAATTTTTTAAGTCTATTCAAAAGTAAAATCTGTTGCCAAGAAAGAGGTTTAATTTTCCTCCTGGATTAGGATTAATCTCTAAAACTTCAGGACACTAACAGTCTGAAGAGCCTTCCTGTCCAGCACCTGCAGAAATTACATCCTTGGAGCATGCTGGGATTGTGGCTTTTAAAAGTGTGCAGGCCAATAGAACATAATTTTGTTGCTGGTTTACTTGTCTTGTTGGATTTGCATACAGTGTACTGTGCTGACAGCTCAAAGACAATGCATACATGAAAGAAACTGCAAATCAGCTATTCACACATTTCAAAATTCAGAAGTCTAATTGCTAATCATTTTAATGTTGAAGATAATAACTTTGGCATGCTTTTGGGGATAGAAAATACATGAAAAGGTTAGGTAGTGAATGAAATGGAACATATCTGGTTTTACAGATTTAGGATTATATTGTAGGTCCTTACATTTTAATCCTAACTGACAAATTTTCTTGTTAAATGTCTTACAACTTCTATAATTCTCATCTGAGATGGTCTGGATTTTAAACACCTTTTAGTTGTCAGTGCCCAAGTGTACATCAATCTCCTTTCCTTTCCTTTCCCAGATATAAACAAAATCTGCTTAAAATCTGTTCATGGGAGGACTGGCTGGATCTAGGAATAGATTCGGACCTCTATAGCTCTAGGTCATTGTTTCAAACCTAGCCCAGTGACTGAAAATTACTACTATCTGTCAAGTCTTTTGTGACCTAAATGAAAGGTGTTAGCAGGTGGTGGGGGTCTAAGCTGTGTTTTTTTTTTTTTTAATGGATGGATGTCTGCATCACAAATCTACTATTACACTCTGTTTAACTGGGACTGTTTAACAGTCAAGGGCTCAGGCCCTCAGGCAGGGGCTGAGCAAATAGTTCAATAACAGGCCCAGGCCCTGGGTCAGGGCGGGGCAACACACAGTCTGGAGCTCAGGCCCTCAGGCAGGGGCTGAGCAAATAGTTCAATCAGGGCCGGCTCCAGCATTTCTGCTGCCCCAAGCAAAAAAAAAAAAGCCGCGATCGTGATCAGCAGCGGCAATTGGGGAAAAAAAAAAAGCTGCAATCGGCGGCGGCAGTTCAGCGGCAGGTCCTTCGCTCCTAGAGGGAGTGAGGGACCTGTCGCCCCCGAATTGCCGCAGGTGCCGCCCCTCTCCCCTGGCTGCTCCAAGCACCTGCTTTTTAAGCTGGTGCCTGGAGCCGGCCCTGAGTTCAACAGCAAAACCCAGGCTCCTGGTTCTGAGTGTCTGGGGCGAGGGGGAGATTGCCACCCGTGAGTGGGGTGGCAGGGGGGACGCAGGCCCGCCCACTCCACTGCGTCCCAGCCCGGGGCCCTGACAGTGGCAGGCAGCCTGCTGCTGTGTCAGTGGGGATCCTGGCCGCAACACACTGACATCGGCTCTGGGTGTGCCGCAGCCAGACTAGGATCAGCTACCTCCGGGCGACTTCCTACCTCCCCCTCTAGCAGTACCTGCGTCTGGTCGGTGTCCTTCATGGAATCGAGCACCATGGGCTCCTCAGGGTACTCAGCGAGTGGTAGGCTTGGCAGCTCCTCTGGGTCGCTTCTCACAGGTAGGCTTAACAGCTTCTCCGGGGTCTGGTCGCCATCAGGCCTTGACTGGTATGGCCAGTCCTCGGGTCGGTCACAGGCTGCAGGAGTCTCCCCAGCAGGAGGTAGGCCTCCAGCATCTGGCTTCTCCGGCGGCCAGGCAGCTTCTGAGCCCTGGGGTGGGGCTTTTATACTTCCTGTCCTGCGCTTTGACTTTTGGGGGGGCGGGCGCAGGCTCCAGTGGCTCCGCCCACTTTGGCATCCGGAGGGGCTCGTCCCTCTCTGGGGTGGCTGGGAGCCAGGCCACCTCACTACAGGGTTTTACTACTTGCTCTTCAAATTCTTATTTGGCCTGCATAATTATACTTTTACACTTAATTTCCATTTTAGTAAGGACCTCATTTTTATGTGGTTCCCATTTTTGAAGTTAAATGCTACTGTGGTGGGTTTCTTTGATAATTTCACCCCTAAAAGGATGTTAAATTTAATTACATTATTGTCTCTATTACTGAGCCATTCAGCTATATTCCCCTCATGGACCAGATCCGATGAGCCAGTTTGGACTAGATCAATAATTGCTTCTCCCCTTGTGGGTTCCAGGACTAGTTGCTCTAAGGAACAAGTTTAATGGTGTCTAAAAATTTTCATCTCTGCATCCTGTCCTGAAGTATAATGTACCCAGTCAGTATGAGGATAGTTGAAATTCCCTCATTATTATTGGGTTTTCTGTTTTGCAATTTCCTGAGACTTTCACAGTCACCATCACCATTCTGGTCAGGTCAGTGGTTGGTAGTATATTCCTGCTGCTAGACTCCTATTATGCAAGCTTGGAATTTTATCCATAGAGAGTCTATGGTACAGTTTGATTCATTTAAAATATTTACTATAGTTGACTGTATGCTTTCTTTAACATATCCTGCCACTCCCCCACCAACACAACCTATTCTGTCATTCTTATTTTGTATCCTGGTATTATCGTGCACCATTGATTATCATAGTTTCACCAGGTTTCTGTGATGCCTATTACATCAATATCCTCATTTAATACTAAGCATTCAATTTCACCCCTCTTCTTGCATTTGTATACAAACAGTTATGAAATTTGTCCACATTTACTTGTCTGTCTTCATTCAATTTAATTGAATTGAACTGTTTTTCATGTGATTGTTTCCCTTCAGTTCCTACCTGTAGTTCATCAACTTCTGTCCTCTCCTGTTTACTAGGATATAGAGTATCCCCTTTAATAAATCCTCCCCTAAAGGATGTGTCCGTCCAAACTGTGTGCTCCTCTGCACCAGTTGGTTTTCCCCCATCCCTTAGTTTAAAATCTCATCTATGACATTTTAATTTCACCTGCCAGCAATCTGGTTTAGTTTTGGTTAAGGTGGAGCCCAACTTCCTTATATAGGCTCCTCCTTTCCCAAAGGGATCCTCAGTTCTTAACTAACCCAAATCCCCCCTCCCCCCATCATTGTCTCATCCACACATTGAGAGAGCCACACATTGAGAGAGCCTGTCTAACTGGCTCTCTATGTGGAACTGAAAACATTTCAGAGAATGGTATCCTGGACTTGCATCTGTTATCTAGTAGCTGAAATTTGGTCTTCAGAACTTCTTTCCTACCTTTTCCTATGTCATTGGTACCTACATATACCCTGACCACTGGCTCCTTCCTAGAATGTCACATAAGTCAGTCTAGATATCTCACGAGGTCTGCAGCCTTCACACCTTGCAGGTAATTCACCGTTCCCTCAGCCATCACAACCATAACTATTTATATCTCTAATAATATAATCCCCCATTACTGTTACTGGTCTCCTCCAAATAACTGAAAGGGTATCTTCAGAATCATCTGGAAGGAGGATTTTTACAAATGAGATTTTCCCTCCCTTCCACCCAAGGCCGGATTAACTCTCCTGTGGGCCCGTGATTATTATATTTTGTGCGGCCCCTGGGGGTTTGGAGTGTGGGCTCAGAGCTGGGGCAGGGGATTGGGGTGCAGAAGGGGGTGCAGTTCCAGCTGGGGGATGGGCTCTGGGATGGGGCCAGGGATGGGACAGGGGGTCGGGGTGCAGTTGGAGGTGCGGGGTCTGGGAGGAAGTTTGGGTGCAGGAGGGGCTCTGGGTTGGGGTAGAGGGTTGGGATGCAGGAGGGGGTGTGGGGTGCAGGCACCGGCCCAGAGGCACTTACTTCGGGCGGCTCCTGGTCAGTGGCGTAGTGGAGCTAAGGCAGGATCCCCCAGAGTTCCCAAATACACTGAAACTAAGCAGAAATTGGGCTTGTTTTAGGCTGAGTTGGCTTGTGCGTTACGTGTTGGCTAACTTTTTGGCTTTCGGGGCTTTTACAGTAGCTTGTAGCTTCTTGTTTTTTGATTGGCTCCTGGCCCTGGCCCACCCCTGGTTCTGGCCAATCAGAATGAAAGCTTGAATCAGGTGATTTTTGGCTCCAGTCCAGCTACAGCGTGTCTGCGTGTCCCCCTGCATGCCTGACTGTGCATGGCACTGTGCTGAGCGTGTGTATGCGTCCCCTCCCCTTCCCCAGAACGCCCTTGCCTAGGGGCCGCAGGGACATGCCAGCTGTGGGAGGGGGGACACTGAGGCTTGGGGACTGCTGCGGGCCGGATGAAAAGAAGCAGCGAGCCTCATCTGGCCCATGGGCCTGTGGGGCTCCCCTTAGTCCGAGGCACTAGCCTGCAGCCTTTAAAGCCCCGGCATTAATCCGGCCCTGCTTCCACCTTGATGTTCCCCTTCCTGGAGACTTTCATCCTCCTCATCACCACGGAGACTGTTGGAGTTGGGATGGAACCACTCTACTGTGTCCTTGCAAATCTACTCTATGTATCTCTATAGCCAGGGCCGGCTCTAGCTTTTTTGCTGCCCCAAGCAGCAAAAAAAAGCGCCGCCCCCCAGGCCCCCCCACCGAGCGCCGGGCCGCGCCGCCCCCCCCAGCCGAGCGCCGGGCCGCCCCCCCGCCGAGCGCCACCGGAACCCCCCAGAGCACCGCCCCCCCGCCGAGCGCCAGAGCCCCCCCCCCGCGCCGAGCGCCACCGGAACCCCCCCTCCGAGCGCCGAGCCCCGCGACGCCCCCCGCCGCTGGAGCCCGCCCCCGCCCCCAGCCGAGCACCGTGCCGCCCCCCCCGCCGAGCGCCACCGGACCCCCCCCCTCCGAGCGCCGAGCCCCGCGCTGCCCCCCCAGTGCCGAGCCCCGCGCTGCCGGAGCCCACCCCCGCCCCCCGCCGAGCGCCGCTGGAACCCCCTTCCAGCGCCACGCCCGCGCCGCCCCCTCGCCGAGCCCCGCGCAACCGGAGCCCGCCCCCCCAGCGCTGCGCCGCTGGAGCGCCCCCCCCCCCCGCGGAATGCCGCGCCGCTCTCCCCCCGCCGCCCCTTACCAGGTGCCGCCCCAAGCATGTGCTTGGGTGCCTGGTGCCTAGAGCCGGCCCTGTCTTTAGCTACAACTAAACAGGACTGCAAGCCAGAGACTTGCAACTTTTCTCATCAAACCCCCTCCACAGAGAGCCATGTAAGCAAAAGCAGCTTCAATGATGAGTATTAATATAAAAGGGCAACTGCTAAATGAAAAAG
This sequence comes from Chrysemys picta bellii, assembly GCF_011386835.1. NCBI lineage: Eukaryota > Metazoa > Chordata > Testudines > Emydidae > Chrysemys > Chrysemys picta. The sequence goes on along the minus strand of NC_088794.1, from coordinate 68,328,076 downwards.
GAGAAAGTAAATGATAGAGACAAACATTTCTCAAAACATGGAGAGTGTGTTACAGACAACAGGTAATTTTAAAAAATAGTGTATAAAAATGTGCATAGGACCAGATTTCTTCAATGGGAACTTGACTCATTTCAAAAAAGCTGTGCCTGATTATATTATGCCTGAGTTAGATAGAAAACATCTTCTATTTTTAAACTTATTTACAAAATGTTGCTTTAATTGGTATTATGCTATATTTCAATTTGTACTGAAATGTATTTGCAGGAGTTTAAATAGTATTGGTGGGATTTGGGGGCTAAATTCCTGCCGTCTGCAATGAAAGTTTTGCTGATACAACTGAGGTTACAAGTGGAATCCTACAATGCATTCCAGTGGGAGATAAAGTTTTTTTTTTATTTTTTGAAATACTTTTAAATAAGTATTTATTTTGAATATTGTCACTTAATAAAAAAGGCTTCCCTATTATCAATGTGTACCACTCTGTAGGCTAGTTAAACCTGCACTCTCTTCAGAGTAAGTCATTAAATGCTTATTAGATGAAGAGTTTTAACACCAATAAATCTAGATTTAGAACTTTGGACTGGTATATTAGAAGAAACATATGGCACTGGAGGCATAATTTCAGTCCATTCTGATTATCTTCCTTTGAATATATGCAGCACTGGGAACCCAAATCTATCGCTCCTTGGATTATGTAGTTTACTCTAATAATTGGAGTGGCTGGATCCGATTCAGGTCTCATTTACACCAGTGCATCTGGAATAATTCCATTAATTTAAGAGGAATTACTCCAGATTTACACCAGTGTAACTTTTATCAAAATTTGGCCAAGGCTTAAAGTTTCCTCCTTACATTTGAGTGTGTAAATTAACATTCTGACTATTTATTTATTTATTTGATTATTTGTATTGTAGTAGCACTCAAACACCACATCTAGGACTGAAAACTCCTACGTACAAGCACATAGTTGGGTAGGATCATTTCCCCCCAGGAGATAAAATCCAAAATGAAAATCTCCACTGTAATACCAAATGCTCAAATGACACTTAGGCCACAAACTCCCCATCACTATCTCCCATTGACTAAATAGGGTGCAATAATAGCAATTAGAGTCATAGAGTATAAAGCCACCTAGTCTGACCTCCTGTAGGCAACGAAACCCCTGACTCCTCCCATGGGAATAATCCACAGGAGTTTAGCCATATAATTACCATTAATGTAACATTTTCATTGTACAAAAATGTGTCCCTTGTTTGTTTGATTTTTTTCTTCATTCATTTTTCAATTTTATACAGTTTTTTATTTTAAAAATCCAGAGTAAATTTCCATTTCAATCTGTCACAAAAATGTGTTTATAGGCACCTGCTGAAATATACAACCAAACTTATCCCTGAAGTAACTCCTATTGAGTCAAAGGAGTTTCAGCAGGGATGGATTTTGCCTAAAACTGTCTTCATAGAATCATAGAATATCAGGGTTGGAAGAGACCTCAGGAAGTCATCTAGTCCAATCCCCTGCTCAAAGCAGGACCAACACCAACTAAATCATCCCAGCCAGGGCTTTGTCAAATCAGGCCTTAAAAACGTCTAAGGATGGAAATGTCACCACCTCCTTAGGTAACCCATTCCAGTGCTTCACCACCCTCCTAGTGAAATAGTGTTTCCTAATATCCAACCTAGACCTCCCCCCACTGCAACTTGAGACCATTGCTCCTTGTTCTGTCATCTGCCACCACTGAGAACAGCCGAGCTCCATCCTCTTTGGAATCCCCCTTCAGGTAGTTGAAGGCTGCTATCAAATTCCCCCTCACTCTTCTCTTCTGCAGACTAAATAACCCCAGTTCCCTCAGCCTCTTCTCATAAGTCATGTGCCCCAGCCCCCTAATCATTTTCGTTGCCCTCCGCTGGACTCTCTCCAATTTGTCCACATCCCTTCTGTAGTGGGGGGACCAAAACTGGATGCAGTACTCCAGGTGTGACCTCACCAGTGTTGAATAGAGGGGAATAATCACTTCCCTCGGTCTGCTGGCAATGCTCCTACTAATACAGCCCAATATGCCATTGGCCTTCTTGGCAATGAGGGCCCACTGCTGACTTGTATCCCGCTTCTCGTCCACTGTAATCCCCAGGTCCTTTTCTGCAGAACTGCTGCTTAGCCAGTCGGTCCCCAGCCTGTAGAGATGCATGGGATTCTTTCTTTGTAAGTGCAGGACTCTGCACTTGTCCTCGTTGAACCTCAACAGATTTCTTTTGGCCCAATCCTCCAATTTTTCTATGTCACTCTGGACCCTATCCCTACCCTCCAGTGTATCTACCTCTCCCCGCATCTTAGTGTCATCTGCAAACTTGTTGAGGGTGCAATTAACCCCATCATCCAGATCATTAATAAAGATGTTGAACAAAACCAGTCCCAGGACCGAGCCCTGCGGCACTCCTCTTGATACCGGCTGCCAACTAGACATCGAGCCGTTGATCACTACCCATTGAGCCTGACAATCTAGCCAGCTTTCTATACACCTTATAGTCCATACATCCAATCCATACCTTTTTAACTTGCTGGCAAGAATACTGTAGGAGACCGTATCAAAAGTTTTGCTAAAGTCAAGATATATCACATCCACCGCTTTCCCCATATCTACAGAGCCAGTTATCTCATCATAAAAGGCAATCAGGTTGGTCAGGCATGACTTGCCCTTGGTGAATCCGTGTTGACTGTTCCTGATCACCTTCCTCTCCTCCAAGTGCTTCAAAATGGATTCCTCGAGGACTGAAGTGAGGCAGACGGGTCTATAGTTCCCCGGGTTCTTTCTTCCCTTTTTTAAAATATGGGCACTATATTTGCCTCTTTCCAATCGTCCAGTACCTCCCCCGATCGCATACTTATATCTCTCATAAAAGTCCTGGGGTATATTCTGCCCATGTACCCCATATATTCTCTGACATCAGTGAGGTTTCAGTGGGTGTAACTGCAGGTAGAATTTGATTCCTAATTGATCACATTGCACCTATGGGCTTTAGAAACAGTATCTTGTCATGTATCCCAGTGGATAAAGTATAAAGTATTATATTACAGAGACAGTAAGTTAAAACTCTATTTTTGCTTTGGGCTAAGAGACTAATAAGGAGTGAGGAGTGAGATGGTAATCCTCTATTGTACAAATATTTGAATGGTGTAAATGAATGTAAGCAAAATAGAATTATTTTTGATGATATGACTAGGACTAATGAGATGAGATTAATACTTTAATTTTGGATGACTATAAGGAAAAGCTTTCTGGCTGTAAGATTGATTGGACTGTAGAAGACTCCCCAGGGCAGTGGGAGGAGCCCCATTATTTGGGATATTTAAATCTAGACTACATAAAACACTAGAAAAATTTACAATGTGCAACGTACCATCCTGCATTTTGTGGAAGATATACTGTCTAACAGACCTCTCCATCACTAACTTCGTACACTATAGGATAGCTAGAGATAAACATGAGAGCTGCCTGGCATTCAGTAACACATGCTCCAGCATGTAATAGCACTGTCCAACATTTAATTAGCCAACACAGGGAGCAGCATGGTGACATGTTTGTGTCTGGAAGACTTTCATTGGATTGTTATGGCATTCCCAATCACTGGAGGGGAGCCTAACTTGGTGTAAAGCAGCAAGATTAGGAAAGAACTGTGCGGAGCTGGATAGGAATTAAGCTAGTCAAGAAGTTCTTCTGCAACTGCTATGTATATAATTAAGGTTGAAAGGTGCCTATTTAACATTCCTGGAAAATATTGTTTGTGTGTTTATGCAATGAGCAACTAATTTTTAAGCTTCTTTATTTCCAGAGGTTTTTTTAAAATAATAAATATGTCAAAGCATCTAATGTACTATAATATATTTTTTTCTTTTTAAATGAAACCTGGTTTTGAGTTATAGATACTCAAAGTTATCAAAAGCGGTTTGCAATTTTAATGCTCATGAAGCTTTACAACAGTTAGTGATTCTTTGCTTTGTTAATTAAAAAATAAACACCCTACGCTTTTGCATCTTAAACTTGTCTGCCTTTGAGCATCTACACAGATCAGTTTTTTCATGGCTGAGTTATAAACCTCAGAAATAGGCTTTTATATTGGAAACTTGAATAGAAATGTAATGGTCTAATAAAATAGAGCAACCAGTTATCATTTTTTTTAAACCTTCTAATGTTACTTAGGAATTTGTAAATTGAATTTTAATGGTTCCACCGTATAAGAAAAGAAATTCAAAAGCTTTTGTTTAAGTTTGTTATGTAAAACTACTATAGCAAAAATCTGCAGTAGAATTAATCAGTGAAATAATACTAAAATTCACAAATGTACCAAGATAATGAAACCTATTAATGTCAAAGGATAATAACAAAGGATTTTTTTTAAATAGCTGTTATGGGCCTAATTCAGCAAAGTAGTCAAACATGCTCAACTTCCACTGAAAAAATTGTTCCGTTATCTTCATTGGATTTTAAGCATGTGCTTAAAGTTAAGCATGTGTCTATGTACTGTGCTGAATTGGGTCCTATAAAGGCAGCTGCATAAAATGATGGAATTAACATGGGGAACTTCTCGTAGATTCCCAGAATAAAAGGCTATATGGAACCATTGTATTAATCTAGTTCAACCTCCTGCACAACACTGGCCAAAGAACCCCACGAAATAATGTTTGCAGCAAGACCATAATTTCTGTATGAGAGAGTTTATCATTTAGGAAGATATTCAGTCTTGATTTAAAGACTGGATGTGGTAGAAAATCCACTATGTCCCTAGGTAAGTTGCTCCAAAGACTAATTGCCTCATTTAAAAATGAGTGCCTTATTTCTTATCTGAATTTGTCTAGCTTCAGCTTCCAGCCATTGGCTCTCATTATGAGTTTGTCTGCTAGATTGAAGAGCCATTTAATGTCCGAAATCTATTCTCCATGTAGGTACATATAGACCGTAATCAAGACAATTCTTAACCTTCCCTTGGATAAACTAAATAGATTAAGCTTCTTTAGTTTCTCACTATAATGCAAATTTTCCAGACTTCAAATCATTCCTGTAGCTTTTTTGAATCCTCTCCAATTTTTCAACATCCTTTTGGAAGTGTGGACACCAGAAATGGACAAAGTATTCCAGTAATGGTGTCACTAATGCTGTATACAATATTCCTTGCTTTTGCTTGATATTCTCTTGCTTATACATCCAAGGATCACATTTGCCTGTTACAAACAACAGGGCATCAGGAGCTCATGTTCATTTGATTATCTACCATGATCCCTAAATACTTTAGTGTCACTGCATTCCATGATGTATGGACTGAAGTTTCAGTGGCTATTAGGACAGTTAACTTCAACTAGCAGATTTCACTGAAACTTAGTTGGGGTTGTTGTAGGCTCTTTTACTAAGCATTGTTGCAACACATACTAGATTGTCTTGCCACTGATCCATTCACAATATTTCATTTGATTTTAGTGGTAGCATATGGTCCATAGTAATCTGGATAAGATAATTTTGTATTCAGAGGCCACAAAATAGAGGACTGGTTTTGTACAGCACCCAATTCATTTTTTAGGTCAATGGAATTACACTGAAGATAAATCTGGCTCAATAAGACTGAATTAAGGAAAACTTAATTGTTAATGCCACCCTCAAAATCCCAAAGACATTGTCAAACACAAACAGAGAAGAAAAACACACTAATCAGTAACTAAATAGAGAAAAGTTTAAGAACCAAAAAAAAATCCAAACCAAACCAATAACAAACAAAACTAAACTAAAGCCAGCACCGTACACAAGAGAAAAAAGTTTGGTGTCAGGGAGAATGCAAAGTGGGAAGGGGGGAGAAAAAGAAAAAGTAGTAGAGGTTCAACAGTGAAATACGATTTAAGATGATGCTAACTAAAGATCAAACATGATTAAAACTGAACAAAGCAACAGAATATTTTTTACATTTAAAATTTGCTGATCAGCTTAGTCCCATGATACTCAATTTTCTTGAAAAAAAAATCAGTTTCACAAACTGAACAATTTTTTCAAAACCAATTTTTCAACAAATTTCAACTAGCTCTGTTATTTACTGATGCTCCATGATTGCAAATTATAAATACAAATAATTTTAATAAGTACATATATAGGGCATAACAGGCTTACACTCTAAAATGACCGCAAATTCTGACTTTATCCTTAAGATGAGTCAGCATGTTCCTGTTATCTTTGGGGAATGTATTTATTGGGGTGTTCTGGTACCCCCCTTCTGGAATGTGCTTGCATGCATGTTTTGTGCCTAGCACCTATTAGGAATTTTTACAATATCAACCCTATGCTTGCCAAATTCTGTGAGCAGGGCCTACCTCTTGCTCACAACTTAACTTTGCTTTATATTAACAAGGTTTTGACTACATTAGCTCAGGCCTCATACCAGGCCTCTGATACATGGGTTTAGATTTCAAGCCCTCTTCCTGGTACATATTTTTCAGTGCTTTTTGTAGTCTATGAAAATTCTCAAGTGACAGGGCATGAACTAGCATTCCATAAACTAATAGACCTCATTGTAAGGATGTATTTCCTGATACTCAGCTGAACTTTTCTTTTTCTCGTATTCATCCTAATGCTCCTATACCTTCTCTTGTACTCAAAGCATTGGGTGTATTTTTATTTTAGTTCATTGGAGGGAGACAAAGCCTGACATCTCATCCTACTCTTGCCCAGCTTTCAGCTTATGGCAGGCAATACTCTTTCTCTCCCCATGCCCAACTTTTGGCTACCACTTGGAGGGAAGGAAGGGTGGCTCCAGCGGGAGGAGAGAGCAGGCTGAGGATGCTACTCAATGCAGGTCAGCACTCTCTCACAACTCCCTTCCTGTCAGCTGCTGAACGATGGAGGGGGCAAGGAGGAGTCTGCAGCTGCAGTTTCTTGCCACTAGGCTCACTCTGACCACCTGCTGGGAAGCTAGGAGACGACTTTCTGGAGTCACAACTTCTCCCTTTTTCTCCCCTCTTCACTCCCTCGGTTCTGGGAGCAGAGGAGGGCAAGCAGGTATCTGGCTAGCTCCAAAGGAGAGAATGAGCCTCGTCCAGCTCCAGCCTCTCCTCTAATTCTCCCTGAAAGAGGCCCAAATATGAGTTGGGGAGCAGAACTGTGGGGGGGGGGAGGGCACATAGGGTGTGGGAGACCTTGGGAGAACATAAAATGGGAGAGCAGCTGGGGAGACCCGGGCTTTGGGGAGAGGGAAGTGTGACGTTGTGTAGTCTATATGGTTTTATAAAAACTTGATAATAAGTGAATATAATGTAACTGGGATAGTTTTAGAGAAAATATGGTAATAAGTGAATATAACGTAACGTAATGCTTCATGCAAAAGGTCTCTTGTAAGGTGTCATTACAAAGCTTATAATCTACTGAGTATGATCATCGGATTTGTATAAATGTACCACTCTTGTATCTAAAACTAGAAATATAAAATGTAACTCTGAGGGCCTATTGTATTTATGTAAAGTGTGGGCCATTAATGATGGTTTGGAATCTTGATGACTCCCATTAACAAGGACCATTGTCTGCAGATGGCTGTGTTTACCTGTTAGTCTTCCTGTATATGTGTGTGCTGGCAAGTGGGCAATGAAGTCTTGCAGTGACATGTGATCATGTCACCTGAACTGGAATCCATCTTTAACCTGGTGCTTTTCCGGGGGGGTAGAAACCCAGAGGGACAAAAGGTTCCTGCCTTATGCAAAAGATATATAAAGGGGTGGAAGAGAACAGAGGGGAGAGAGGAGCCATCATGAAGAATCCCCTAGCTATCACCTGAGTTGCAACAAGAGCTGTACCAGGGGAAAGAATTGTGCCCAAGCATGGAAGGTGTCCAGTCTGAGAAAAAACTTACTGAAGCATCTCTGAGGGTGAGATTATCTGTATTCAGTTTGATTAGGCATAGATTTGCGCATTTTATTTTATTTTACTTGGTTCTGTCTGTTACTACTTGGAACCACTTAAATCCTATTTTCTGTATTTAATAAAATCACTTTTTATTTAGTAATTTACTCAGAGTATGTATTAATACCTGCAAACAACTGTGCATATCTCTCTATCAGTGTTATAGAGAGCGAACAATTTATGAGTTTGCCCTGCATAAGCTTTATGCAGGGTAAAACGGATTTATCTGGGTTTAGACCCCATTGGGAGTTGGGCATCTCAATGCTAAAGACAAGCACACTTCTCTGAGCTGTTTTCAGGTAAACCTGCAGCTTTGGGGGAAGTAATTCAGACCCTGGGTCTGTGCTGGAGAGACGGGAGTGTCTGGCTCAGCAAGACAGGGTGCTGGAGTCCTGAGCTGGCAGAGAAAACAGGAGCAGGGGTAGTCTTTGCACATCGGGTGGCAGCTCCCAAGGGGGTTTCTGTGATTCAACCCGTCACAGGAAGTTTTGGGAGTGTGAGGGTCAAAAGAGGACCTTGAGAAGGGGAACTGGGTCTCAGGGTGGAATCTGGGGCGAGGGGGACATTTTCAGGTTTGACAACTTGGAGGAAGGGAGCTGGGGAGAGCAAATCACCAGGGAGGAACTGGGCTGGAAGGGGCAAGGAATGACACAGGCTTAGAGAAGAGCCTAGTGTGATGTTATAAGTATAATATAATATCTCATTGAAAGGTGACAGGGCCAGAAAGAGTTAATTAACTCGCAGACTGACCTGACCCATGGTGAAGCTTAAGGACATGTTAGGAAGATAGGTGAATGAATAGAGCTTTGAAATGCAAGTCTACATTGTTAGAAATCTCAAGGGTAGATGTTTGCTCAGGTCTTGTGATGTAAGCAAACAAGTCTTGTCTATTGCTATAACTTTAATTCAAAGATCAAAAAAGAAATATTAACATTTGTGATGATACTTGAGTAAAATAGTATTATTGTCTATATGTCTCTTTGAAGGTTGTGGTAACCTGTATCTGAACTGTTTAATGGATAAATTACCCTGTGCTAATTGCCAGGATGTTTGGAAGGAGAATTAAGCCTATTGTTTTCTCAGGCCGAAAGGCTGCTGGAAATGTACAAGAACCCTGGGACACGATCCTGCTGCATCTCAAATCTGCTTTGGGTTTCAAGAGGGGGAAACCTTAAGCCACAAGGATTGAGATCCCCAGTCATTGACTGGAGCAATGTCCTGAATATGGACATTGAACTATAACCTATGGACTATATCTAAAAGGACTTTTGACAACTACAAGCTCATGTCTGCTATGTATCTGAACTCAAGAATTGAATTCAAGTCTATATGAATATTGATCTTTTAACCAACACTCTCTCTCTTTTCTTTTTTTTTTTAAATAAATTTTAGTTTAGTTAATAAGAATTGGCTAAAGCGTGTATTTTGGGTAAGATCTAAGTTATAATTGAACCTGGGTATGTGGTTGATCCTTTGGGATTGGAAGAACCTTTTCTTTTATATGATGAAATAAGATTTTCAGTAATCCTGAAATAACTAACAGGTGTGTCTGGATGAAGGCTTGAGGCTGGGAACTTTAAGGAAACTGCATTGTTTGAACTTTTAAGTAACCTGTAAGGTACTATAGAAGCTGTTTTGTGCTGGCTTGGTGAATCTAAGTATTGAAATAACCACCAGCTTTTGGTGTTTGTCTGCCCCGTTTTGTTTGCAGTTCCCCCTAATTAAGTGACCTCAGCTGGCTCCTACAGGTAGCACTGTCACACCTAGTTCTGTAGTGTTCTTACTTCAATTTGCTCCATTATACCTTATGTTATTGCTAGTTTGAGTCATACAACCTTAGTGATCCTGCTGAGTTTGTCCATCCAATCAGGACTTATGGTGGGGTTTTTTTTGGTTGGTTGTTTGGTTTTTTGGTTGATGTTGTTAACCATACTAACAGAACACTTATTATATACTTCTTGTGGCATTTTAACATCTCAGTAATGCCTTGAACACACAATTGTGGTGGTTTAGGAACAACAAGTTGTCCAGATTATTCTCAGTTTTTTGTTTTTCAGGAGAGTTGCTGGCTTGTTTGTTTATTTGTTTTAATTTCTTTGGAATTTTGCTTTTATACTCCCTCCCCCACTTCAGTGGTAATCCTGTGTTATCCCTCAGCATGCTACCTTGCTTAAGCAGTTTAACATGCCCTATTTCTAGTTGATTTTATTTTTGTTTTGTATGGGAAAACAGCCTCTGGGTCATCAACATCCTGGTAGTGATGTAGATTTATCCCTCAATGCATTTTATTTTATGGTGCTTTTTAAAAACTTTCTGATTATTTTTTACTCTTTCTTTTATGAGGTAGGTTTGTTTTCCCTGGCTGTGCCTTCTTGCTTTCATCTGTTCTGGGGTGTTTTTGTTTGTTTGTTTGTTTTGATACTCTTTATCTTCTATAAACTATATAATTTTCCATTACTGATTCTGCTCTAAATTGGCTAAGTGTTAGCTAAACATTCAGGTGCTGGATTGCTTCTTAAAATAAATAAATAAATAAATAAATCTTGCCTTAGCAATTGGTCTATACCAGCGGTTCTCAAACTGTGGGTCAGGACCCCAAATTGGGCTCGTGACCCCATTTTAATAGAGTCACCAGGGCAGGCTTAGACTTGCTGGGGCCCAGGGCCAAAGCCTGAGCCCCACCACTCTGGGCCAAAGCCTGAAGGCTTCCGCCCTGGGCAGCACGGCTCAAGTTACAGCCCCCCTGCCTGGGGCTGATGCCCTTGAGCTTCGGCCCTTCTGCCCAGGCCAGTGGGGCTCGGGCTTTGGCCCCTCCCCATCAGTGTGGCAGAGCTTGGGCAGGCCCATGCTTTGATCCACCTTCCTGGGTTCGTGTTGTAATTTTTGTTGTCAGAATAGGGTTGCAGTGCAATGAAGTTTGAGAGCCCCTGGTCTATACTAACTAGTGAGTAGTACATCATGGTACTGGACATTTCTGTAGATAAGTTATTGGGTTTTTAAATAGTTTTCATGCTCATGAAAACATTGAACTAAGCACCTTCCAGGTCGACAGCTGACAAGCTGATAACTTTTGTTTTGGTTCTTCTAAAAGGGAATTTTTCAGAATTGCGGTTCCAGAAAATGTTTCCAGGTTTTTAATTTGGTCCCAAATTGGGACAACCTGTTTTCACAAAACTCCTAAATTTTCTGAGGATGGAATTCAGTTTTCCAGTCAACTCTAGCTCAGAGAGCTGTACATTATGGTCCAAATCCTCCACCCCACTTTGTTCCCTTTGCACCCTTTCCAGCAGTGTAGCGGGGATTAGAAAGCTGTCTTAAACTGCTAATTGGGCATAGAATTCCTGGCCTCTATGAAATAGAATGGAGGCCATCAATCCAGGGGTGCTCTGGAAGTAGAATGGAGCATGTTGCATTCTGGAGATCATAGGATGGTAGAACAACCATTAGGGGATTAATATTATTAGCACAAATTAGGACAGCTTGTGTCCCCACAGTCACCATCCTGATTTCTCTCTTTTCAGGTGCAATGAACACTATCCATGTGCACCTGATGGAGTGGCTGAATAAGTGTTTGCTATTTTGGGGGAGAGGGGAACCACACAGACAGCCAACTTCTTGTTATTTCATGTTTGTTGTGTATGATGGTGGTTTCTAGTCTTTTCTATTGAAAAACTGACAAACTGCCTGCCTTTTTATCCAAATTCTCAGACACAATGGGTGATATAAAGCATTTTAAAACAAAGTTCTGTTCTTATTTACATGCCATGCAAAAACAATGAAGCTGTTGGGGTTAAAGCTTGCTCAAGTTAGATACTATTGGACTTCAACATGCCTAAGATGAATATGAATAGGTATAAATGATACAGTATGTATGTTTTCCTCAGCACTTGCTAGTCTTTCGTGTATATTGCAGTATTTTAAGCAGCTATATCTCTTCTGTAGAAAAGGAAACTTTCTAGAAAATCATTTTATTTTCATTTCTTGCCCAACCCCAAAATGTATATAACTATGGCTCTAATAAAGAAAGGAAAAAATCCTATATTTGTGGCATTGAGGCATCAGGATTCAGAGTGTGGGATCTGTAGATGTTGCTTAATCTTTTTCCTTTTATAATCCACTAATCTAGACATCTCCATAAGGTAAATACTGTACCACACTGCATCATAGAGGCAGACTCAGATTAAAATATTGTTGGCCCCCATCCAAGAACCTGCAGCTAGTAGAAGAGCATCTCACTGTACTAGTTAGTTCTTATTTCTGCACAGTCAAGATTCTCAGTATGTGCTGAATAAATGCTGTGACCCTCAGTTTGGAAAATATTTTCCAACTTAGAAAAGAACACCATGGTCTCTTTGGTCTGATGCCAAATCTGATCAAGGGTTAATAATTCAAAAAATGTTATTGATTCACAATCCCCTTTCTCTGACTACATTTCATTTTAAGCAAAGCAGCTTTGCAAATCCAGGCTGAAATAATGTCAGCAGGAAGTAAGGCTGCATATGATCTTCACTTCTTGAATGAAAAAGAGAGATCTTGGAACCCACAGTAATAGGAAACCTACAATGGCTATAGTGGAGGGCCTTATTTTAGTACACCATTTATATGCACTGTAATAAAAATGTAACTGACTTTGACATTTCTTAAATGTCAATTTTTCTACCACTTGAATGGACACCAAAAAAACTGTAAAAGAGAATCTAGCTACCCTAAGAACAGCACATTTTCTTTCTTGGTATGTAAGTACAGTAGTATGCAGTCCTACAGTGACACAAATAAAATTTGCAGTGTTGTCAGCCAGCCGTGAAGCCATTCAGAATAACTGCAGCTGTAATGGTATTCACTGCCATGCCATTGACTCATAGACTCATAGACTTTCAGGTCAGAAGGGACCATTATGATCATCTAGTCTGACCTCCCGCATGATGCAGGCCACAAAAGCTGATCCACCCCCTTTCCCTTGACTCAGCTGTTGAAGTCCCCAGATCTTGTGATTTAAAGACTTCAAGTCGCAGAGTATCCCCCAGCTAGTGACCCACGCCCCATGCTGTGGAGGAAGGCGAAAAACCTCCAGGGCCTCTGCCAATCTACCCTGGAGGAAAATTCCTTCCCGACCCCAAATATGGCGATCAGTAGAACCCCGAGCATGCAGGCAAGATTCTCTAGCCAGACCCTCATTGACCATTGCTGGTACATGATCTTGTGACAGAAAAGTGGATGCAGGCACCTCTGGTAATCGGCAATTTCTGGAAACAGAATATCTTGAAGGACTTATTCCTGTAGATCCACTTATGTCTGCATGATCATCCTTTGCAGGAACAAGATTGCTACTCAAGCAGGTTCCATTTGGCTTTTTTATTAGAAAGCCAGATCAAGCTATCAAGATTTCCAATGTTGTCATGCCTAGATAGTTTGCAGCTTTATAATGCCCAGTCCAGGTGGCCAGCTGCTGCACAACCTCAGAATGTCTTCCCTCCTTAGGTACTCCTCCATTATCCTAGTTCTCTCTTTAGGGTTTGCGTCTGAGGATTATCTCTGCTCCGGTTCCTCCTTTTACTGGGGCTCCCAGTTCCAGAAAGCTTGAATTTATTTTTTAAAGTGTTCCTAAATTTGTAGTGCAGCCTCCTCATAGGCAACAGAGCTGCTTTCATGACCTCCAATCCAATTGCTTTAAAGTGCCCTGCTAACTGGACCACAAATTACCCTGCGTGTTGCGCATGGCTCCTTAGCAACTGTGAGGTAGCAGGATCCCAAGCTGCTCTTCATAGGCTTCTGAACCACATGTCTGACTGATGCCGTTCCTCAGTATCATGGCCAGTTTGTTTTTAAAAAGACCTCACTAAAATGTCATCTAAAAAGCCTGCTTCTAAAGCCTCCAAATGCACATGTTCTCTTCTGAAAAGACAGCTTTTCTATCCAGCAGGATAAAAGATGCCATGATTCAGGACATTAGTGAGGATAGCTAGGATGAAGAGAAGTGACTGTCATTGGTACCATGGCTATAGAGACAGGCATTGATGTTGAAGTTCCCTGAAATTCATCCTTGGTGCCTGAAAGGAGGGAAGTCAGGGGCAAAAGGCTAACTAACAAAAACCTGTTAAATCCCTATTATGACTTTGCACACGAGACTCAAGTCCCCTCAGGTGGTCACACAGAGTTGCAGCTCATGGGAAGTCAGAGTTCATGAGGGCACATGTGAAGTTGCTATGTGGGATGTCATAATAATAAATTATTCCAGGGTTTTTCTATGCCATCCCTCAACAGATTTTTCTGACAGTAATAATAGCCAATAGCCATTTAGCCTTTTATTAAATTAACTGTAATTTGTTAGCTTCCATCTGGTGTTTGAGGCTTAAATCAACAGGGAAGACAGGTGCATGGAAATGTTCCGATCAGTCAGACGAAATGTGTATAGAAATATCTGATTCCATACTGATGATGAATAATTTGACAAAATCTGGACTGGCAAACATCTGGCTTGAGAAGCAGAAGTCTGTAAAGCTCTTGAATAAAGCAACTGCTCAGGTGGAAGACCTTGACCTCCAGGGTCCAAAATGCTGACCACCTCTAATGCTGGAGAGCATGAGGTCCTGAATAATAATGGAAAATCTTGGGGGGGGGGGTGCTTGTTAGAGAGATGGAAACTGATCACTGCTTACAACTGATTTTTTTTTTAAAGTTCCTGACCTTGATGGCTATTGTCTTGGTTTTGATTTGTTTTGTTTTTAAGTCAAAATAGCAATGGGCAGTTTGCATCACATATCAACAGCAAAAAGTTCCAGACTTCACAATTTGTTTTACAAGATTGAAGTAGCAATAATCAAAGACTGTTAAAACTTCAAGGAGTTTATAGGTAGAGCTATGTAAATTGCTGAAGGCAATCAAGTGCATCAAAAAGCATCCACTCCCTTTCTTTAACCAAAGCAGTTGGTGAGTCCAAAGAGACATAAAATACTTATCTGTGACCATTGCTGCCTTCCTTGATGAGTAACCCGTGAAAATACTGGTGTCCTCTCTTTGCAACATGGCAAGGTGATATCAGAATCCTCAGCGTTGGATGAGCCAGCAGAGAAGTCAATTAGGATTGCTAGAGAGGCAGAAGGAAAAGCTGAATCCAAGTTTTGTTTTGCCAAATAACGTTCAATAATACTGACTTTATTGACTTGTGTAATTTTCACTAAAGATTAAAATTAATTTCCTTTCCAGGTGGCAATTTGTGAGACCATTTATACCTTCCACGCCTACAGGCAAGATTTTCTTAAATTGGCTAAAATTTGAGATCAGTACACCACTTCCTCATTTAGGGAATGACTTTTTAAAGCAACTAGTGCTATTTCCATTGTTGCTAAGTTATTACGTGGACTCAGAAAAGTTTTTTTTTCTCTCTCTTAAATCAGCCACGGTTTGAAGTTCAGTTTCTGTTAGGCCAAGCATCCAAAAGCTCAGCAACTTATCCAAGTATTTGAATGTCATGTAGCTGCTAAACTGTGTTGCAGATCTCAAGGAGAATTACTTTTATATGAGATTTCCAGCACTTCTGCTTCCAATCATGGCTGGAAGTACCGCTAAAATAGGGATTGCAAGTAATTTTTTTCCTGACAATGACTTCTAGCTAAAAGAGAAATTCTACATGGCCAGGCTAGCATAGGTCATATTGCAGAATTATTATTAAATGGGCAAACTTTTCTTTCCTCAGATCCAAATGGTAATTCTCTACTCTAATATTCTGCATTCCACATTATTTATTTGTATTACGATAGCATTTAGGAGACCAAGTAATGGACCAGGTCTGTATTGTGCTCTGCGCTATACAACAGAACAAAACCAGTCCCTGTCCTAAGGGTCTCCTAATCAAAGTATAGGACAACAAATGGATACAGACAAATGAAATACAAGGAAACAATGAGATGAAATTGGTGTGCACAATAGGCAGTCGTCTCTGTGCACCAGAATCTGACCATTGTCAAGTTTTTTGTAGGACTCACAATAAAAAGAGTTTTAGGGGGGATTTGAAGGTGGATAGTGAGGTAGCTTTGCAGATATTTATGGGGAGCACCATCCAAGGATGTAGGGAAGAATGGGAAAAAGCATGATGATGCTTGTTTGAAAATTTAACAAGTGGGAAATGGATGCTGAAATCATGAACTGCTTGGAGATGAATGTTGACAGCTCAATAGCAAATGAGAGATGGCAGTTAACTATGAAAGGGCTTGAAAGTGAAGACCAGCAGCTTATGTTTGATGCAATAGAGAAGCAGGAGCAGGTGGAGGGTGTGACGTTGTGCAGTCTATATGGTTTTATAAAAACATGATAATAAGTAAATATAACGTAACTGGAATGTGCTTCATGCAAAAGGTCTCTTGTAAGGTATCATTACAAAGCTTATAATCTAATGAGTGTGATCATCCTATTTGTATAAATGTACCACTCTTGTATCTAAAACTAGAAACATAAAATAAAACTCTGAGGGCCTGTTGTAATTATGCAAAGTGTGGGCCATTAATGGTGGTTTGGAATCTTGACGAATGACTCCCATTGTCTGCAGATGACTGTGTTTTACCTGTGAGTCTTCCTGTATATGTGTGTGCTGGCAAGTGGGTAATGAATTCTTGCAGTGACATGTGATCATGTCACCTGAACTGGAATCCATCTTTAACCTGGTGCTTTTCCAGCGGGGGGGGGGGGGACCCAGAGGGACAAAGGGTTCCTGCCTTATGCAAAAGATATATAAAGGGGTGGAACAGAAGAGAGGGGAAGAGAGGAGAGCCATCATGAAGAATCCCCTAGCTACCACCTAAGCTGGAACAAGAGCTGTACCAGGGGAAAGAATTGTTCCTAGGCCTGGAAAGTGTCCAGTCTGAGAAAAAAACTTTCTGAAGCATCTCTGAGGTGAGATTATCTGTATTCAGTTTGATTAGACATAGATTTGTGCATTTTATTTTATTTTGCTTGGTGACTTTGTTCTGTCTGTTACTACCTGGAACCACTTAAATCCTACTTTCTGTATTTAATAAAATCACTTATTAATTAACTCAGAGTATGTATTAATACCTGGGGGAGCAAACAACTGTGCATATCTCTCTATCAGTGTTATAGAGGGCAAACAATTTATGAGTTTACCCTGCATAAGCTTTATACAGGGTAACACAGATTTATTTGGGTTTAGACCCCATTGGGAGTTGGGCATCTGAGTGCTAAAGACAAGCACACTTTTGTGAGCTGTTTTCAGGTAAACCTGCAGCTTTGGGGGAAGTAATTCAGACCCTGGGTCTGTGCTGGAGAGACGGGAGTGTCTGGCTCAGCAAGACAGGGTGCTGGAGTCCTGAGCTGGCAGGGAAAACAGGAGCAGAGGTGGTCTTGGTACATTAGGTGGCAGCTCCCAAGGAGGTTTCTATGATCCAACCCGTCACAGAGGGATTCAAAGAGAAAGATGACATGGTCAAAACAACGGCCTAGGAAAATTATCTTAGCGGTACTATTCCTAATGAATCTGAGCCAGACAAGATTGCATTTCTCAAAGCCAGAGAGAAGGATATTGCAGTAACTGTTGCATGAAATGATGAGTGCTTGGATGAGTTTTAGCTGCATGGATGGATAAGAAAGGCCACGCTTTAGAGATGTTATTCAGAAAGAATTGTCAAGATTTAGATATAGCTTGGATGTGAAGACCTAGAGAGAGGTCCGAGTTGAAGATGATGCCCAGGTTATGGCCTAGTGACCAGCAGGATGATGGTGGTGTTCACAATGATCAACAAAGAAGGTGGCGGGGGAGAGCTTGGGGAGAAGATTAGCCTTGTTGAGCTTGACCTGATGTTGTAGGGCAGATGAGGAAGATCCTCTACAGGACAAGCTGAAGGAGTGATTACAGAGGTATCAGGAGAGTACAGAGTTATGGAAGCCAAGGGAGGACAAGATTTCAAGAGGAGGAGCATGGTCAACTGGGCTAAAGGTGGCTGACAGGATGAGGAGGATGGGGATGGAGTACTGCTTCTGAGCTTTAGCTAGGAAGAGGTCATTAACGTTGGTGAAAGCAGTTTCAGTGGAATACAAGGGGTGGAAGCCAGACTGGAGAGGTCTATGATGGCATAGGAGGTGATGAACTCCAGAAAGCAATTGTAGACAGCTTAGAGATGAATGAGAGACCAGAGATTTAGTTGGAGAGGTAAGTGGGGAAAATGGTGGTGATGGAATCAAGATGGGAAAGACTGGAGTATGCCTGTATTGTGAGCAGAAAGAGCCAGGGGGAAGGGTAAGGGAGCAGATGATAGTGGGCCAGAGGCAGATCAGGAGATAGGATAGGGTCACTAGGGTGAGGGGAGTGGTTAGAGGAGGATAGAAAATGAGAAACTTTTTTTGCATCTGTGACAGAGAAGAGAGTTGCATCTTGTGTGGAAAGAGAAGTGCACTGTTTGAGGAGTGAGTCAAAGGTAGCAAAAGGGTGGCTAGGATGGTAGATGTGGGATTCATTAAAGTTGGAGATGTGTGTCATTCTCATTCTTACCACTGCAATGTCAGCTTATGTCTAACTGAGGGATTTTAAATATACAAGGCTTTAAATTATAATTTTAAAATAACAGGCTATGTACCCATTATAAAATGTCTCATGATATTTTGGCTTGTGTGATTGTACTGCTAGGTTAGGTGGTTAGCAATTTTTTTTTCAAATGTAGGTGCTTAAGTTAGGTACCTAAATGACTTCAACTATTTTTCACCATCCATGTTGGAATATTGTGACCTTTACCCCATAAAATATGTTCAGTTTTTGTTGTTATAATTGTTTTATTGTAATTATTGTTTGAAAATCAGTATTCTTTGGCATTAAGAACTATGAGTTTGATAAGACTACTTTCAACTGATCTTTCTGGTGCCAAATAGATTTAAACGAGTGGGTACACACCATTGGTGTAATGGCTGCTTGGGGCCATAGCTAACTGGTATAATTCAAAGTAGCTTTGAAGTTGTTCTAAACTACTCTGGGGTTTAGGCCTGCATAGAATTGGCCTCAGGATCAGGAAGCAACCAACAGCTTCTTTGTGACCTATCCCTATCAACTTTGCCTAGCGCTTAGTAAGTGCAACTGTGAATTTGGCCCTATAGCTTGCTGATTTTAGCTTAGTTCTCAAGAACAGTTATACCTCTTGAAAGAAAACAGTATCTTTTAGTCACTACAAGGAAAAAAGCATTCATATTTGTTTCCCTTATAATAAACGCTGACTTGCATTTAGTGTCCAGCAGCACAGTACGAAGATAATCAAAATGAACTAATCTAGTGAGAAAGAGATGCCTTCCTTAGTGCACTATTTCTAATGTGACCTGGCAGTGGTTTTGCATCCGCAGGATGTATTCACTTTTGCATCTGGAAAGAGTCTGAAATCAAATGTGATAAGATCATGTAGCCAGGCAATTTGAATCCCCAGCAAATTCTGAATAAGATGGTTTTGATTTTGTCAGACTGAATCTAAGCAGTTGATCAAAAATAGGATTTCACTATTTATGCAGCAGCAATGTGGAGAATAGAACTTACTGCATTTGGGAAGTCTGGATTTCTTTGCTGTAGTGGAATGCTGTCATTAGCTTACATTGGAAGACAGTCTTACACATCAATAAACATTGGTCAAATATAAGTCTGATCATGCAAAACAATCACACAAGCTCACACTGTCACAAAATCTTGGCTCAGATAATGAGGAAAGGAAAGTGGAGCTGAGATGTTAGATGTGCATCCTGACACTAAAATTTAAATTCTAGCACTAATTCTTCTAGATTTCCTTTTGATCTGTATTAGATGTTACCTGTTAATTTTTTCAGAGCTTAAGATATTTAAGAGCATTGTAGGGTGTTCAATTAAAGAAACCTTTGTTTTATAGCTGAAGAAAAATACAGAGGTTTTAGAGACATTCTACCACTTTAGGGCATGTCATAGGACCACTTTCATTGCATTCTATCACATCTGAGAATATTTTTAACATATTGATTTTCCTCCAGTTTAACTCAGCCAACTCACATATCACTATTTTAAACTATGAGTGCACGTAGACATTTGTTCTTCTCATTCCTAAAGTGTACCAGGCTTATTTCCCTATGTATTCCTTACCCCGTTCATATTTCTGCTATCTTTTGTGTCAAGAAATTTGACCTGATTCCTTTATAAGCCTTATCATAATCTTTCCTTAATATCAATTAATTATGTCACTTTTGGTTAGTTACCATTTAATTTGGCTTATTGGCAATGATCTGTTCCTTTTCCTTCAGGGTCTCCTTTATACCCTTTGTCTCCTTTCATTTAAACACTATAAATAAAAAAGTTTATTCATTGCAACTCAGACCCTCAGATCAGCCCTATAAAACATTTTTACTCTGTCTTTAACTTTCTGGGACTCTGCCATATCACCGCTATGTTCCTAGGGCCAAAATTGTATACAAGTTTTCTAAGGCCTGGTCCACACTAACCCCCCACTTCGAACTAAGATATGCAACTTCAGTTAATAACGTAGCTGAAGTCGAAGTACCTTAGTTCGAACTTACCTCAGGTCCAGATGCGGCAGACAGGCTCCCCCGTCGACTCCGCGTACTCCTCTCGCGGAGCAGGAGTACCGGTGTCGACGGCGAGCACTTCCGGGATCGATCCTAGAAGATCAATTGCTTACCGCCGGACCCGGAGGTAAGTATAGACATACCCTAATAGAATATCACTAGTGTGATCCTGGACATCAGAGGATCTTCCTTCTCTTGATTTATCGCTAATTGTACATTTCTACAACCAGAGCTGTAGAAGACTTCATTTGTCTTTTCCCCCTCCACTCAACCGTTGCCATATTTTCCAAGCATAGCCCAAAATGTCAGTACCAGGCAATATGTGACAAAATTAAAGAAATAAAATATATCAAAATTTTGAGAAACCAACAGTTGAATGGTGTGTGTATGAGAGGGAACTTTACTTCTTATAACACCATACCACGTTTTCTTCACCTGAAATCCTAACTTCAGGAGAGCAATATTCTATAGACAAATTATTGGCATGTCATGGATTCCTCGTTCTTCTACTCTCCCACTTTACCTCTGAGAAGTCCAACAAATGCAAGAAAATGGAGTTGCCTTAACTTGTTGTCCACACTCACTTCTGCTTTGGAGAACTGACACAGGGTCATATATTCTCAATGATTCTCACTGGAGTCAGGTTTCTGAGTTTTTATTGCTCAGTCATTTGTAGTTTGTGCCACTGTAAACCACACACATTCTTGGGTCCTCCTGAAGCATGCATTAGAACTCCTGGGCCAGCTTATTTATACCAGGATTGCCAATGTTTTAACTTAGTTGTTTTTTTTCTTTTGAAACAGATGCTAGATTTTGAGGATGCTTAGGGCCTTTCACAAACTTCTGTTAGATGGTATCTTTTCTAAATCTGTTTTTGAACATGAAATCTGTTCCAAAGGCTCACAAGCTTCAATTTTTATACCATCTCATATGAATCAGGAATTATTACTCATAACCTGCTTTATTTATCACTGTGCCATTTTAAAGGTGAGCATACAAGACTGACAGAGCTGCTTGTGATTGACCCAAATTCTCACCTGGAAACTTTCAATTGTGCTAAACACTGTACATACAAGTAATGAAAAGATGATCCATGTCCCAAAGAGTTTACATTCTAAAGTGCTGAAAACTCGCATGTAATGTGAAGCATTACATTTACAATCGTTGCACATCACAATGTGCACCTGTATTGTGTTAGACTGTATTGTTATCCTATCCAAGCCTTTATTCAATGAACTCTTCAGGGCAGGGAGTCTATTCTTTGGCACTTTCTATTTATTGAAAAGTGGCATGCCAGTTATAAAATTTAAAAAAACATCCAGTAGGATTTCCACTTTCACCAGAGGTCAGAACACTTCTGGGCTGCCACATAACCAGATGTTAGACTCTTATTCTGTCCTGATTGGATTAGTACAGCTCATGCAATGTCTGTATCCTTCAATCACCGCCAACTTTGACCGAATTCTATAGTAAGGATGATAGGAAAGATGAAATATTCTATTCAATTTTTATCTGACCCAAAAGCCTTTCACTGTCTCCTTGTCTTTGTACAAAAGTTGGATTGATACTTACTAAGGCAGACTAGCGACTCTCCAATTCCTGTGTTTCAGCTGGACTGCTGACTGTATCTTGAATGCCGATGCTTTTGTTGGTGCTTGGTTGCTTGCATCATATAATTGTTTACATAATTCATTACATGGCTTTAAGCCACCTTTTTGTGCACCAAACCTGGGCTATTCCACAAGCTGGAGAGTTCTACAGTGTAACTTAGATAGCACTGGGGGGGCTGTCTAAATGATGGCAGCACTGCCTGGAATCTCTGCAGTACTGTGTGTGTGTGTGTGTGTGTGTGTGTGTGTGTGTGTGTGTGTGTGTAGTCCCACCCCTAACATTCCTGCCCAACACCGGTACACTATCTAATCCAGGGCTTGTAAGGGGGTCCTCAGAAGACAGCTTTTTGTGGATGTCTGCCAGAGTACCAGGACAATGCTCCCCTGGGTAGAATTGTTTTGTGGTCCTTCTATGTGGTGTAAAGGGGCATGAGGAGGAAGGGGGATCTTGTCCATTGTCATTCTGGGCAAGAACTGTTGCTGAATTCTTGTCTGACTGGTAATACCTCCTTCTATGAGCAGACATTTAATTAAATTGTTTTGTTTAGGTGTGTTTTATTTCATGTGTTCTGCATGGAGCATGGAATGAAGGGTGCCATATATAAAATAAAGAGATTTTTAAAATCCTTCTTGCCAGATTCCAGTTTGTCACTGATTTATACAAAGTACCAATGCTTGAAAATGATTTGCAGTTGGACAATTGTTAATGTTCCCCTTTAGGACAAATATATGGTTAAAACTTTGTGATTAAAAAGGACTGTAAGACAAGCTTTGTACATTTTCACTCTCTTTCTGTGGAAATGGCTATGTTCATTTTAAATAGATGATCAAGCCTGGCAGTATGTTAGGAAGTTCTGTCCCTCATCTTATCTTGATCATTTTTATTAATCTGTTTTATATTCAAGAAAGGAAACTAGGTTGAAGGGGAAAAAAGAAATGTATAAATCTACCCAATATTTCATGCCTACAGGCTGGTCTGATGTTAACTATAGCATTCACTTTATATCGGTGCTATGACCTGTCCAGAAAGAAAATATTTTTTAAGTGAACCTGAAATGCCAAATTTTATACAAATGTCAAACAATTCCATCTGTTAGTTTGCAATTCCAAATCTGCTGATTTAGTCATTCTTACTTGTCTGGGAATTAATTGAATGTTTTCCATGCGGCTTTGTCAAAGTATTTTAAAATTTAAGAGCCTGGGGCTGAGCCCCCATAGCTGCCATTTACTTCAGCTGATGTAATTAAGTTGTTTATGACTGACATCAGTGGGAAATGTCGGAGTTCAGTCCCACTGAGGATCAATCCTTATGTTTTATTTTTTTATTATTATAATGTCTTGGTAAAGGGTAGCTTTAAAAAAATCAGGAGCAGGTTCTACTATCAGCTACACTATTGCCACTGACTTTGGTGGAATTATTCCTGGTTAAAGTGGTGTAATAGAACAGATTTTGAGCCCATTGCTTTGTCAGAGCTTGCACTTGGGGGAAGCGTCTTTCAAACTAATTAGTATGGAACAATTTTTTGTCATGGCCCTGGAGTCCATGTACAGCAAGGTTCAGTTAGAATATGATTTTCAAAAGAGCACAGAACTTTTTGGAGTTTTATCTTTGATTTCAGATGGAGCAAAATTATGCCAATGCTGAGAGCTCTGGAATACCTAAAATATAGTGACCGGTTCCAAGTAAAACCTTGATTCTGGCTCCTAACATCACTAAGGGTTCAATCCTGCAAGATGCTGAACATTCTGGCCTAAACCAGCAAAGTACTTAAGCTAATGGAACAAATGAAGTGTATAATGTCAAGCATATGCTTAAGTGCTTTTCTGGATAGGGCCAGAGTTCTCAGTATCTTATAGGGTTGAGCCCTATGGGTCTTTATAAATAGAATCTTGTGCTAATTGAACAAATTCTATTACTTACGGTTAATTTTTTATGACTGTTGTCTTACTATAATTATCCAAAAGTGTTGAAAAAAAAAAGCTAAATCAGTAGATAAGAGCCTGAAGCCAGTGAAGTGAAATGGTTGTATGTTCATTTGAGCTATGTTGCACTGCTTTATTCAGCTAGTTTTCACTTCCTTAGAAATCTAAGACTAAAGATTCCTTTTCAGTGTGCTCTCATTTCCTTTGTTGCAATTCCAAATTTGGAAATCGGATTTCAGTCCCTTCTATGATTCAAAGGGTAACAGTTACATATAGAAAAGATTTAATAGATTTTTCAGCTTTTCATGGGACTACCTTGGCAACAACAATCATGCCTTGGAAATAACTCCACAGAGTTAATTTTGAATAGCTAGTAAGTGTAATTACAACATTTATATTGTTCTATATTAAAGTTAGTTTCAGGTAAAGGTCAGTGGAAACTGGGGGGGCCAGATCTTTAGCTGGTGTAAATTGACATAGTTATGTCAATTTATGGCAGCCAAGGATTTAACTCAACATCTTCTCATTTATTGTTTCTCTTTACTTTGTCATCATTATAACATTTGGAATAAAGTTCAAAGTTCATTTTTTAGCATCTTTACCACAGAGCATCTTTTCTCCTAGAGTTGCTACCTTAATTGTTAGTTCCCCATCAAAATAAATAGTGTTGAATTAGCTTGATTTTAGGTCATGCACAGATTCCTTGATGATTGAGTAATTCTTATTCCATTAAAACAACAAGGAGTCCAGTGGCACCTTAAAGACTAAGGCTTGGTCTACACTAAACCCCCAAATCGAACTAAGGTACGCAACTTCAGCTACGTGAATAACGTAGCTGAAGTCGACGTACCTTAGTTCGAACTTACCGCCGTCCAGACCCGGCAGGCAGGCTCCCCCGTCGACTCCGCGTACTCCTCTCGGCGAGCAGGATTACCGGAGTCGACGGGGAGCACTTCTGAGTTCGATTTATCGCGTCCAGACTAGACGCGATAAATCGAACCCAGAAGTTCGATTGCCTGCCGCCGAACCAGCGCGGTAAGTATAGACAAGCCCTAACAGATTTATTTGGGCATAAGCTTTCGTGGGTAAAAAAACCTCACTTCTTATTCCGTTGTGACTGCAGAATTTTAAACTGTTGCTTTAAAAGCATAGTAAAGATGTAGCCTACGTTTTGAAATAGTATGTAAATAAAACCTAGGCTACATCTTTACAAGGCTTATCTATATATCTATATCTATATCTATACACACATAATCCCCTCAAGATGCTAAGCATTCTGGCCCTGATCTAGCAAAACATTTAAGCATGTGTTTAACTTTAAACCTATCAGTAGTCCCACTGAAGAATTCATGGTACTACTCAGGTGCTTAAAGTGAAGTATGTGCTTTATAACTTTTCTGTATTGGGGCATTACATACTGTAGTGCTAGGTGCCATAGAAAACCCTCCACCCAACTTTATCTTGCTTCCCTCTGTGAACTGCTTTCTTGATATTCCCCTCCCAGTGTGTGATCTCTGGTTTTAAGTTGCACTTATGTTATATACCCACTGAATGCCAAATCTGTTCAAAATACTCTGTTGTCACCCTACAGTTGTATTCTGACTAGTTTACACCTAATATGTAATTGCGGAATTTATCCTACTGTGTAGATTATAGAAGAGTAATAGCTGACAATATGTCAGTCTGTCTGGTCAATATCACCATAACATCCAAGTGTTTTCTAAATATTTCTAATATAAATGACCGCAATCTGTCTCCTCTTTCCCAGCTTCCATCAGCTATAGATTGCTTAGTTCATAGAGAGAGAAGGAGAGTTATAATGGGGGAGCTGAGAAAATAATTTAATTGAGGAAGAAATTAGTCCTGTGTTTAATTCTGAACATGGGTAGTCTTGTCTCTTGTTTCCTGTGGAGTGAGATCCATAGTCTATATCAAGCTCTATATAAGTTCAGTCTCCTATGCTTATGAGACTCCCTCTGTTGGTTAACACTCTTTAATTGTTCTAGTGGAACGTAGCTGTTATGGCAGGTAATGGTCAAGTAATCTCTAGGGTAGCTAAGGCCAATTCCATGGAGGGTTTAGAATATCAAAGCAGGATCTTTGAACTATATTCAGTGGCGAACCAGTGAAGAGAGCTTAGCACAGGGATATTGATGAGCTGATGGGCTCCTGTGTTATACCAGTTGGAACTTTTTCAGGGTGCATGGATTCTTTCCTAGATATGACTTACAATAATAATTTAGTATCAGGGGGTAGCCGTGTTAGTCTGTATCTACAAAAACAACAAGGAGTCTGGTGGCACCTTAAAGACTAACAGATTTATTTGGGCATAAGCTTTCGTGAGTAAAAACCTCACTTCTTGCATGCATGCATCCGAAGAAGTGAGGTTTTTACTCACGAAAGCTTATGCCCAAATAAATCTGTTAGTCTTTAAGGTGCCACCAGACTCCTTGTTGTTTTAATAATAATTTAGGTATCAGAAAAGTTTTGATTTATGAATTGAAGCATTCCTTGAAAGAGTTCAAAACTACCCATAATTTTCAATATGCCTTGCCATTCAGAATGTATGCAGTTTGAACTCTGTGTTACCAAGGTCTACTCTTTTCATAATAATGGGAAAATATTTACTTATGCGTACTGGAATTTAATCTGTGGTTTATGTAGGTTTGTTCTCCCCATCCAGACTGTATTTTCTACAATCAAGAGTTATCAAATGGCAACTTTTCTCTTCTGCCTATAAACGTAGTTCCCCTCCTTTTATAAACAAATGCAT
Organism: Chrysemys picta bellii; assembly: GCF_011386835.1. Classification (NCBI taxonomy): domain Eukaryota; kingdom Metazoa; phylum Chordata; order Testudines; family Emydidae; genus Chrysemys; species Chrysemys picta. The sequence goes on along the minus strand of NC_088794.1, from coordinate 68,301,315 downwards.
TATCTATTGTCGACTTTTCTACCAAACAGATTGGTAGCACAATAGAACCAACAGTGATGAATTTCCTTCTTTCATTACGTAACTGTGTAGCAAAAAGACATAGCCTAAAGCTTTTGGTATATCCTTATATTCCAGTCATCTGACTGCACTCTCATCTTGCTATCAAGCAAGACAGTTCAGTGTGCCAGCAGTCTATGGGGTAAGAATGTTTTGAATTCAGAAGCCCAGATCATTAGAAGATATGAGAGAAAAATGACAGATGTTCCTTTCATGGGCCTTATTCTAAATTCTTCAGGAGTGATGTGGTTTGCCTCCTTTCAGTCCATGGAAGAAAGATGCTGTTCTGCTCCCAAAATCCGCAGAGCCCCCAAGATTTATGTGGATATTGCAGATCAGCTGAAGACCCAGGATAAAGTGTTTGGAAGTTTTGCCACCACATCACCTCCATTGTCCCCAAGTTTCTGGCCATACAGCTCCTTTAGACACCCCCAACCTACAGCTACCTCTCCATGCACAAATTCTGTACTTATTCGTAGACTCCAAGGTCAGAAGGAATCTTTGTGATCAGCTGGTAAGACCTCGTTTATGACACAGACCAGAGAACTTCTCCAAAATAATGCCTAGACCATATCTTTTAGAAAAACATTCAATCTTGATTGAAAAATTACCAGTGGTGGACAATGTACCATGGCCTTTAGTAAATTATTCTGATGGTTAATTATCTTCTGTTAAAAATGTCTGCCTTATTTCCAGTCTGAATTTGTGTAGCTTCAGTTTCTAGCCGTTGGATTGTATTATACCTTTCTCTGCTAGATGAAGAGCCCATTATTAAATATTTCTTTCCTGGGTAGGTACTTATGGACTGTAATTGAGTCACTGCTTAACCTTCCCTTTGTTAAGCTAAATAGATTTTGCTTCTTAAGTCTATTGCTATAAGGCATGTTTTCTAGTCCTTTAATCTTCTTGTGGTTTTTCTCTGAACCCTCTCCAATTTATCAACATCCTACTTGAACTGTGGACACCAGCACTGGACACAGTATTCCAGCAACAATTGCAGTAGTGCCAAATACAGAGATAAATAACCTCTCTACTCCTACTCATGATTCACCTATTTATACATTCAAGGATCACATCGGTCCTTTTCCCCACAGCTTCACATTGGGAGCTCATGGTCAGCTGATCATCCACCACAACCCCCAAATCTTTTTTAGAGTCACTGCTTCCCAGGATAGAGTCCCCCATCCTATAAGTATGTTCCTTATTCCTAGAAGTATACATTTTAATTTAGTCATATTAAAACTAGTATTGTTTGTTTACCCCCAGCTTATTAAGTAATCCAAATCAGTCTGAATCAGTGACCTGTCCTCTTCATTATTTATCACTCCCACAATTTTTGTGTCATCTGAAAACTTTATCAATGATAATTTTATGTTTCCTTAGAGGTCATTGGTAAAAATGTTTGAATAGTGTCAGGCGGAGAACTTATCCCTGCAGGACCCCACTAGAAATACACCCTTTCAATGATGATTCCACAATTAAAGTTACATCTGAGACCTATCAGTTAGTCAGCTTTTAATCCATTTAATGTGTGTCTTGTTAATTTTATATTGTTATAGAGTTTTAATTAAAATGTTGTGTGGTATCGAGTCAAGTGACTTACATTAGTCTAAGTATATTACATCAACACTATTGCATTTATCAACCAAACTTGTATCTCATCAAAAAAGATAGTTAGCTTGACAGTTTCTGTTTTTCATAAACCCACCTTGATTGGCATTAATTATATTACCTTACTTTAATTCTTTATTAATCGAGTCCCATATCAGCCCCTTCATTATCTTGCTCAGGATCAATGTGAAACTGCAGACCCTAAAACTCTTGGAGGCAAGTTATCCAGACCTGCTGATTTAAATGTTTAACTTTAGTACTGCTGCTTAGTATCCTTCTGAGATACCAGTGGAATGGAAGGAGTGTTATCGTGTGATCTGACTAAATCATCTGTTTTTTCCTCAAATACAGAATATTTATTTAACACGTCTGCCTTATCTGCATTATTATCAATAACTCCTCCATTTCCATCTAGTAATGGACCAATACCAGTAAGAGAGTATACCCAGGAAGGAGACTGAGACTGTGCTGTGCAGATGCTGGGCAAAAGAGACAAACATACCTGGAGGACAATATCAGTCCCAAGGTGGTTTTTTAAACAATTGTCAACAGAAATGCCCTGTTTCAGTTAATGAAGTTTACTGACAAGAAACAACTGGAGTTTAGTTTCGTTGATGAATTTGAAGAATCACCATGTAACTATAAAAGCAAAACATTATTCCATGTCTTATGCATAAACATGAAACAACCAAAAATAAATCTGACCCAGCTGTTCCAGACGTACTCAATGGACATGACCATAAACTACATATAAGGCCAGTTTAAAAAAAAACAAATAAATGTCCAATTAGACACCTAAATAAATTTGAGAGCTACCGGGTGCTGAGCTCTTTTGAAAATCTGAGCACAATTAGGAGTAATGGGTACTTTGAAATCTGGTCCACAATATAAATAATATTGATGCCTTTAGCCTTCCATGTGACCAGACAGTATTAGCCAACTTGCAAAAAATGAATACTTTCTGCAGGTGGCTGTTTTTCTTCCACAGACTGTAAGCTCTTTAGAGTAGAGACTGTGCCTCTCTGTGTATTTGGCACATAGCATGGTGGGGTCCTGAAAGAATCTGTGTGAAGAATCATTTTTTTTAATTTGGTGACTGAACAGAAAAATGTGGGGGAGGGAGAACGACAGTTCAGGTCAACCCAAAATAAGATTATTATTTTTCTCGTGAATTTTTTTAATTGTTTTTGATCGAACAAAATGTTTTGTTTAGTCGTTCAAGGTTTTTAACTTTTTATGAGTGAATTGAGTGAATTCTGAAACAAAACATTTGTCTGAAATGAAACATCAAAATCTTTTGTTTTTGAAATGCTGAAACAAAGCACTTCGACATTTCAATTTTTTTATTCAACTGAAATAATTTACTGAAGTCTACTCCAGTTCCCAAATTGTTTTGGTTGACCCAAATCTGTGTTTTTCTGGGAAAAATAATCACATGAAAAAATTCATGCAGCTCTAGTTCTGAACCATATTGGAGTCTCTGGGTGATAACTTGATACAAATAATAATAGAAAAAGGGAAAATATGTGAGCATTTATTTCTATAATGAGATGTAACTGATGTAGGTGATGCTATGGGTGATTCTTATGCTTTTTTTAAAATAAATTAATCAAGCTACATCATATAGCTGGTGACATGATCCATTTTCCTAAATTACAGGATTGAGAATATGATATGCCAGGATAATTTACATTCTAGCAGTTCTGAAGTGATACAAAAAAGTCTTACTACCAGCAATAATATTGTCATGAGAAACCTAAATGTATTAGTTTTGTCTTTGGTTATTCAGAGGAAAATTGAATTTTCTTCTCCTTGAAATCATGTTTTGTGGGAGAAAAACAGTTTGATGCATCTGAAAGCAGCATTTCACCATTCTTTGCAAAACACTATTGTTTGTTTGCCAGATTTCAGCCCACATCTAAATAGCAAAATGTTGCCATTTTGATTTTTAATAGATTTTTTTTTTAAATGTATGTAGTGAAAATGATGGAATTTTACCATTGGTCAAATCTGCAAACCCTTTTGGTGAAAAAATTCTGAAAATGTGTTTTTATATCCACAGACTTGTATTTTTGCATGACACTGTTATCTTCTCCTCTGAGGTAATTTCAAGTGACAAAAATATGCTTTATAATGAAGATGCCTTGTAAGACTCTGCAGTAACAGTTTCTGCACCTTTTGTTTGGAAACACTTTAAAGTTAAGATTAAATAAATTATTCATCTCGTATATCTTCAGAAATCTGCATGTACCTCTATGGCATTTGTACCTCATTAGCAAAGAGAGGCCTCCGTTCATTTCAATAAATTTTGTTAATTGCCTCAGCATTGAAGTCAGTCACCTTCTTAAAGAAATATAAATACATTTAGTAAGAGAAAGAGTTGGACTTCTGACAATACGAGAATAGTAATAATATTTAGCTGTTACATAGTGTTCTACACCAGTAGATCCCAAATCACTTTATGAAGTCGGTCAATATCATTGTCCCACATTTTATAGCTGGGGCACAGAGCAGTGTATGACTTGTCCAAGGTCTCCCATCAGGTCAGTGGCAGAACTGGAATAGAACCAAGATCTCTTCAGTCCCAGTAGGGTGACCAGACAGCAAATGTGAAAAATCGGGACAGGAGGTGGGGGGTAATAGGAGCCTATAGAAAGAAAAAGATCCCAAAATCGGGACTGTCCCTATAAAATCGGGACATCTAGTCACCCTAAGTCCCAGTCAAGTGCTATATCCACTAAAGAGATGTTATTTCAAACCTTACATGCTTCTGTGATCACCATAAAAATTATTACAATAGGAAATAAGTAAAGTGCATCAAACTCCACTGTATCAAATCTCAGACAGTCACACTGTTTACTGTACCTGAGATCACTGAATAAACACATACATGAATACAAACACACATCCTTAGGGAGCACAGTTGCCCAGAATGGTCACATGCCTTGCTTCAGATCGCTATAGAGATGTTTTTCCTCTTTGAGTATACATTCATTTCCTATCTGGGAACATCTCCATGTTTAATAAGGCTGCAGTGAGTTTATTGAGCTTTGTTACTTTGCCTAGGGGAAATATTTTCCAAAGTGATAGCAGCAATGAATACTACTGGGGGCAGCCTAAAGAGGAAATGAAGTCACTGCAAACCATTTGAGCAGGGAAAGGGCTATTTACTCCTGAGCCATGAGGTACTATTGGCTGCATGGAGAGTGGTAGGAAAAAGGAGTATGTTGTTAATATCACCCTTTCATAAGTTAGTACAATATCTATACAGTTCTGTCTTGTAATTGCTGGGGTAAAATTAACAAGGGGGAAATTCAATGGGCAGTGCTTTGCAGGAGATCAGACTATGATCATAAAGATTCTTTCTGGCTTTAAAATCAATTAATTTTCTTCTAATGCTAAACACAATGGAATTTTTGTTGGTAGTGTCACTGGGATACTGTATTCATCATCATAATACATCACTTATTTTAGTGGTGACTTGCTGGAAAAGAACTCCCCAAAACAATTTAGCATGTGGATTTTGAGTAAGTAGCAAATGTTTTGGGGAAGGTGGGGTATTTTCTTGTATAAAATATGTCAAACTATAGAAGAAGAAAAGTACCATTAATTCTACTTTGTGTGGTGAATGTCTGATTCTACCTATTTAATATATTTAGTCTCTGCAGTTAGCAATATAATTTTGGTTTCCATATCTGTCACAAGATAATGCACTGTTAGTAGTGCAAGTCACAGCACTGTTAGCTTTTTTATTTTCAACTACTGTAGCTGAGGAATCATCCTATAATGGCAGTGTAATCAATAAACTGTGCAGTTAGTGGTTACTCTTCATGTTAGATCATATCCTCTAAATGTCAGTGATCAGGTTTTTCGAGTGTTTTGTGCGGTTTTGTATTTTCACACCTCCTCAGCTACTAGCAGAGTTGTTGGTTGCGTAATTGAAAATCCAGTTACCACCTCCTGTGGTTTTCCTATGGAATTTTGTAGCTAGGAAGGCTGTGCCAAGTAAAACAACAACAAACCACCTTCCAACTAGGAAAGCCTGGCAGTTGTCAACTGATAACCAGTTGTCTGACATAATGATTCGGATGCTTATGATACCACACATCATAATTTTGAGCTTTTAATTAGTAGAGGACATCCCCTGACTTCTCAATAGAGAAAAAGGTTTTCAATGATCACAGGTCAAGTAAGACTATTTTCCATCAATCCCCCCTCTGGCTCAGAGATGGAGTGAAAGCAGAGCCCCTCGTCCCCCCAGTGCTTACTTCAATAGCTGGTAGGTGGGCCAGACCCTCTGCACTCTTCATCTGCCTGTTAGGGTCTCTTAGAACAGCAGGTCTGACACTCATTGAGATGCATGAAGGAGTTGCCATTATCAGAGCTATGTTTCAGGCTGTCTGCAGACTCAGGTGTTACACTCAGGTCAGATTTTCAAGCTTTTCATCCCAATCACAAGTGTTAAAAACTCACTTTAAAAAGAAGCAGAGATTCTGACTTCATCACATGGCTCCAACATCTGAGGCCCCAAGCATGCATCTATAGTTCTTATATGATAATCCGGCCCTACATACATCTTTAGGACATATTTGTATGGTGGTCTTCCATTTTCAAATAGTAATTTGTAACCCATTATTTCTTCCAATTTTATCACAGAGATTTCTTTGCTCTGAACAAAACTGGAATTTTGTAACTAAGATAAGAATATATCAATAAAAGATTAATAGTATTTCATTTATTAACTAGTTTCTCCAGTTTCAGCAGGTAAGCTTTCAAATTCTTCTATTAGATAGTTTGCACAATATGCAAAACTTGGTTGTTTAGTGTGGTCTACTGCTTAGGAGTCAGCGGGGTGATGCTTGGGTTCTCTTCCAAACTCTATTACTGCCATCTTCTGTGACCTTGGGTGAATTACCCAACCTCTCTGTGCCTCAGGGACTAGGATCCTGATTTCAGATTTATTTTTAATTAATTTTGGTCTATTTAACTGACAAGGAATGCTGGTTGGAAGGGTATTCTCATCTAGAATCCATTTTCCTCTAATCCATATGTGTTCACCTACTGAACATTCATTGCAGACTATGAATGTGCTAACTTCATGCTCCAAAGCTCAGTCCCCCCAGGAGTTTGAGATAAGGATGATTGGAGAGATGTATGTACTGGGAAGAGGTTTTAGTGGTAATTATTAGATTAAGGATAAACTGTTATATGCTTTAGGTGAATATTGGTTTATATTTGATATTGAGAAATATGAATTATACTTAGGATGGGAAAATGTGTTTTTTATATAAAAAATTGTTTTGTTAAAGCCATTGAGGTGCTCAGCTAAAAGGCGTTATTCTGGAAGTTCAGAGAATTATTACTTAAGTGGCACAAGTCTAATTCAGGTGCAAAGATGATATGTCAGGCTCTTTCATAGTTCTGTACAATATGTTTAATTGTGCATGTTGAAAGGGTATTATTTTCTCTTTAAACCACAAGCTCTAAAAGAGCACTGGTAACTTTTTCAGATATGTAACCTTTTGAATTTTTAAATAGTTCAGTACAGATCTTGACTTTTTAAAATAATTTAGGAAAATTATAGAATTTTAAAATAGCTCTGCACACCTCCGCAGCATGTTTCAAGACACACTGAGCTGTATAAGTAGGCATGATGTACGGGTACAAGTGACTTTATGGATTGGTTACCAAGGTTGCTGAAGGAGACTAAAGAAAATTGTATAATCAGTAGTCATTTCATTGTATCTTGCTGTAAGGGGGCTTTGTCACTTGCTAAATCTCTTCAAACAGTGAGCACCAGCTGGAAGCCATACTGCAAATGGTGGAGAAAAATAAGCTCTGCAGCTTCACTTACTATGGCTATTTACAGGTCTCTTCCTCGGGTGAAGAAGCATTGCAGAAATATGAAATGCATTTCTAGTGTGTGCTGACAGTTCGGATGAGGCCCACAAGCAACAAGACCTCCTATTTCAGTCTGTTAGTCTTATGACAGGGTTTGAGTGTGTGATGGAGAACTATAAGCAAATTATACTTTTATAGTGGACAAACTGACATCGAAGATTGAGGTCTGGACTATATTCTTGTGATGAAAATAGTGTAAAGGGTGTCAAGACTCCTCAGTGATACTAGTTCTGCCATCAATCTGCTGTGCAAATGTGTGCTGCAGTTTGACTCTATAAAATGAGGATAATGTAAGTCCAGATCTGAATTTAGTGGTGTGAGCCCATTTCTAATTGTAACACACAGGCATTTGAGAAAAGGCCTTAGTTAGCGTTGGTGCAATGCTGTTGTGTCAGATCCAGTATTCAGGATCTACCATCGATCTTCACTTTCCACTGCTGGCCTATGAATTACAAAATGTCCAGTTAAAATAATCCCAGAATTAGACCTGTTTGTATAGCCTGTCTAATGTAAGATGGCTGTGTTTTGATCATAGTATTTGGCACTACAGGTCCATAGGACTTCAAAAAGAGGATAGAATTATTATCCCTATTCTACAGATTGGGAAACTGAGACAAAGAGAGAGGTGAAATAACTTATCTAAGGTCAAATAACCTGTCTGTGGTTGAGCCAGGATTAAAACCAGTCTCCTGCCTCCCAATTCATCAGCCTGCCTACTGGACCCTATTGCCTTCACTGACAGATGCATACATTTTAAAAAGAAATAGAAAACCGAAAGCCTTATATAGGTGAACACTTACTGTGCATTGAGGTTGGTATTTCAAACATTTCTATTGTACGTTTCTTTGTTTGCAATGTGTGTGGTAGAGGCTATGGAAATTTTTCTTTATTAAAGAAATGATTCAACTGAAAAACGGTGTTGTTTTCATGAGCTAGTTAATTGAGCTGCATATTAGTAATGCAGGAAGTTATATTCCCTTTGGGCCTCAGATCTCTGATTCTTATTGTTAACCTTGTAGTTGTAGTTTCTGTGGAATCTCTTTCCCCTGCAATGCATCTTTTTCCCAGAAACTTTAGGGATAAAAAACATGCCCTGTAGCATTTCAGTTATCTATTAAAAGCATGTGATTTAACATCGCATTCAGAAAGCTAATTGTCAATCCGTGAGTCTTTTATTTAAAATGTGAATTTAGAGCAGGTGCAAAGTTTTTGATTGAATGCCCTGGAGACTGAACTTCTCTACTGATCCATACATACAGCAGAAGCAGCAGCAATGTAAACTCCCTACACTGCCCCACCAGCGCAGGTTTACTGGGGCCTGGAAGCACCACTTCTGCATGGGGGTAAAAGGGTTGTTCATAAAGCAGTGCAAATATTTTTAGCCAAAGCTTTTTTCACCAAAATAAAAATGCAGATTTGAGCTGGCTGAAATGTTTCACAATTATGTGATTGTTTGAGTTGAAAAATATTTTTTTTAAATCAGAAATGTCAAAACAGTTCACTTTGACATTTTCAGAATGAACAGTTTTGTTTTGCTGGGCGAGATTCACAAGGGGATTTCAACATCAGTCAGAAGGCAGAGGTGGTGGAGGTAGTAGTTTCCTCTGAATCAGGGATTTACACTCAGTTCTCTAGGAGTTCTCTAACCACCAGGCTATTGGGCAGTCACAAGTGGGTCTCTCTCAATCTCTCCTATTGAAGTTGTTCCACTTTATGTGAAATACTTAATACCAAGAGAGTGAGACTGATTCTATAGCCTGGTGCTTAGGGCATTCACCGGGGAGAGGGGAGCAGGACCCAGTCCTGCTCCAATTCAAACTAGTGTCTCCTACCTTCCAGGTGAGTGCCAGAACCACTGTACTCTAGGGCATAAGAGGGGCTTTTCCTCCCTGGTCTTGTGAATGGTGCCTAAGTCCCCTTGTGAAGCTATCCCTTCATTTACATTGCTTTTATATATAAAAAAAGTTTAGTAATTCCCAAAATGTAATGAAACATTTAATTTTGGGTTTGATGAAACATTTAGTTTGACCTTGTCACAGGGTGGCTTGCTGGAGAGCCTGGGCCTATGCCAGCCCTGATTACAGGATGAGCTGCACCTGGGTTGAATCAGGTGCTCCTCATATAAAATGAGAAGGAAGGAGCAGTGAAGGGTGGAAGTTCTAGATACTACAGGGAGCAAGAAGGACCCTGCAGGGGCTGAGCAGTGAAAAAGCTGAAAAAACAGGAGCAAGTGGGAGAAAGCTCTTTACCAGGGAAGCCTGGAAGAGACCCTGCTGAAACAGGTGAAAGACTGTAAAGGCCAACTGGACTGAAGATTGTGAGAGTTTGTGTTTTATGTTGTTTTGGGTCAATCAGAAGAGAGATACTGGACTGGGTTTGAGGCCTAGAGAGCTAGAATGTACCAGAGGACTCAAAGTGGACCACAAGAGGAAATTTTTTTTTTAAGCTATGCACGGGCAGTGAGTTCTTAAAAGGCCCTGAAGAGGGCAAAAATAGAAGTAGGGTGCTGTAGAGCAAACTGTAGGGGCACTCTGATGGTGGCCAATGTTGTTACAGAGCAAAATTATTTTTTTCAGAATTTTTTTTTATTATTATTTGACAGTAATGGGGGGGGCAACATGGCTTGGGGCTGACCTAAAATGACTTTTCCCTCAGAACTATGAGCAAATTGAAAAATCTTTCTCTCCCTTATATTAGGTCGCTTACTAATATAATTAAGAATATTTATTTTCTGTATAAATAATTAACGATTGGAAATATGGAACATAAGGAGAACTTACTGTTATTAGCACAATTTTACAGGACTTCACAATAAAACAGGTAGTTTTGTGTTGACAAGGAGACACTTTCTGAAATGTATAAAATATCTTCCTACCTGCTGGGCTTAATTTGAGGATCCATAGGTAGTATGAAGAAATGATGACTTTGTTCTTTTTCTGGTGCAATGCAATGCACCAATTTGCAACATAAACAACAGTTTTATGAAAGATAATTCCCCTATCTAGAATTTCTGATATTTAGTCTCTGCTGTACATTGATTCTGTACACCCCTATCTGAACTGTGCAATGTAGTTACAGAAGTCCAACAGCAGTTTAAGATTCTAAGTGATGTTGTGTTAAATATACTGTGTAGCTAATTCTGTACAGCATGTGGCAAAGTGTATTCATTTGTGTAAAGAATAAAACTGTTTCCCAATTAGCATTTTTTTCTTCAAATGCACCATAACTGCCATTGTAGCAAGCAAAAATAATGAAAGTGGTGTGTGCTCAACCTCCCCCACTGTTTAGAACTCAGGTGAATAAAATCAGTGATGCCTGAAAGAGAGAAACAATGTAAGCAGATTCTTAGTGAAACTGTTTTTATGTATTTTTTTATTATTACAATTTCCATGACAGAAGATGGCCTTGTGGTTAAGGCCTGGGACTGGGAGTATGGCTTCAGTTCCTGACACTGCTAGAGATTCACTTTGGACAAATACCTCTTGCTGAAAATAAATTAATTAATTTTTAGGTGTGTCAATTTCTGGGTGCTCAGTAGCCACTTGCGACTGATGCTGGGAACACAACATTAGTATATGTTTCTGAAAATTCAGCCCTAAACCAGTGTATGCTTCTGAATCTCATCTGTAAAATGGGGATAATACTATCTTACCTCATAGTAGTGTTATGAGGCATAATGGGCCACATTGTTGCATTTAGCCACTGGCCCAAGCAGGGGGCAGTGTATAGCTGCACTGCTCCAGGAAGAACTCTCACTGAGGTCTGATCAGGCCTAATTTTTATACCTGGACCCAGACAAGACCCAAGCCTAAGGGCATTGAGTCTTCTAACCCAACCCTTCCCCCTGAATCTGAGTCAGTGCCGCTGCCACTCCCTCTCCCCTGTGGGGTTGGCTATCCTCCTCCAGCCCATAGGGCTGGCATGGCAGCAGCTGCATGTGCCAGCAACTGTGCCGTGCCCTGCTCCTGCCATCCAGAGTTCCCTGCTGTACTTTCTGTGCTGCAGAGTGAGAGGCGCTGCAGCTCCTGGCCATGTTCATTCTGTGGTACTCACGGGGCAGCAACTGGCAGGAGTGGGGCATGCAGCTGCCACTGCCAGGCCAAACCCATGGGTAGGAGGAGGAGAGCCAACCAGACCAGAACCCCAGAGGGTCTGGTTGTTTTTCCATTTTATCCATCCCCGACACTTGTAGTTGGGTGCGGGTCAGGTTGCAGGGCTCTCCTCCCAGAGGGATTGTGCCTTGATGATGAGGGAAAACAGTTGTGTACAACAAAAATACAGCAGTTTCGGTAAGGCTGGTTATACTGACACAAATAAAATCACCAACTGAAACCTTCAACCAAAACTTGAACCTGAAAAGAGCCTTTTCTGAGGCATGAAAAAGTTGGGATAACTTCAGTTTTTTTCCTTTCCCTATTACTTTTTTTTTGTTTTCACCTTTTGTATTTCTAGTCAGAACTGGAAGCGGAAGTGTAGGAATAACATGAGAGGTTTCTAGCCAAGAAGGAAGCAAAATTACTGAAAATCCAAAGACAAAGTGTTTTCAGTTTTCCAGCCTATTTATAATCTTAGCTGAACTGCACCAAGCCTTTAAGATTTACTCAGGTCTGTGGGGGAAAATATCCACTATATGAGGAAAACACAAGGAAGAGAAGAGGGCCTGTCCCCTAAACCATGGCTGTCCTAGGATCTGTGGGTTTCTCAGAACATCCTGTAGTGGTCACAGAAGCCAAGGCCATAATCAGTAGTTCCTGGTTCTTGTCTCCACTCATCATTGCAGCTCCTGAATTCCTTGTATCACCCTTGATTAATTTCCCAGGGGGAGAAACAACCATCCTAAGATAATGCTGATTAGAGCCATTGGAAAACCTGCAGGGAATATCCAGCAAGGTACTGCAGAGGCTGTTCCCTGAATATACGTAGAGGAGCTCCTTCCATTGCCTCTGGGTCAGAATGCTACAGAGGGCACTGCTTTCCCACTTAATGTTTTAGAGCTTTTCCTTCACAACAAACCTCACATGGTGCAGAAATGGGTGAATTGTGGAATAAGACTTGGTCCTTACATAGCATATGTTAAACATTAAATGCCAAATTCTCTAAAGAACTCAAGGCTAGTTTTTCATGTATTTAGCACCCACAATTGTGAACAGATTTTAAAAGATCACCTCCCATTTAGGCACCAACATCAATGGCCAAGTTTTCATAAGTGCTCAGCATCCAAAAGGCTTAATCCAACTTAAACAGGTGCCTAAATAGGGACAGGGCTCTCTACCATCTAGCCCCAGTTGTGAGTACTGAGCCTTCCTGAAAATTCCATCATATCTATTTAATCCCATGCTTCACAACACGATTGTTAAGTAAGTCGTAGTACTCCATTTTACATGAGGAAATTGACTCAGGGAGGTTGAGTGATTTAAGTCTCACAGTGAGTTAATGACAAAGCTGGTTTTTGAACTCCAGAGGCAACCAGGTCTATGCTCGGACCCCTAGCCCACTTGGTAGAAATGGTTATTGTGTGACTAGGCCAAGATGATAAATGGCTTCTAATCTAGAAGATTAATTTCAGTACTACTTTGTTTCTGCTGGTTTTCAATGATACAAGGGCTTCTTTAATAATAATAATAATAATAATTAATAATGAAAAAAAATTGGAGAGACTTTCTTGGAATTATTTTAAGTTTTACATAAGATGAGATGTTGATATAACATTTATTTGGTCAGATATTGAAAAATGGTGGGGTGTGATACATGCTACTGTCATTGGAATAGAGTTTTAAAAAAATATCAACTTCACATCCAAGACAGCAGAAGCCTGAGTGGGGGGGAAAAAATAAGAAAACCAGGTATGAATGTTACATTAGTATAGGACCCAACCCTGTTCCCAGAGAGTACTAATAGTACCCATTTTATAATCCTGCATTTTGTGTTTGAATGTTAAGGAGTGTTTCCTGACACTTCCTTTTAAAAACATGTCTAAAAGTGGGAAACTGAAGGTTGTATAGGTCAAGTTATCTCCAGCTCAGTCTCACACAGTATCTGAACATGAGATCTCAGAAATGCACTTGATATTCAGTGTAAAGTATTTGTGCTGGGTTAAACTTCATTGAAACTGGTGTAACAGCCATATTTCATTCAGGATATATATGAAGCTCAGTTGAGTTCCTTTATGCAATAGATAGCTGAAACAATGGGGGTCTTGGGCCCAAAACAAAGCTTTATGCAAGGCTGAAGTAGGAGTTAGCTGTATGCGGGAAAGATGGTCCACTGGGTCCCGATAACAAACTCAGGAGTAGGTCACTGAATGGATTGAAGCCAGGTATGCGTGAGTGGAAAGTAATGAGGAGCAAAAAGCCAAGGAGACAGCAGAACAAGCACTGAAAGAGTGGCCCTCAGAAATAAGTCTAAAGGGAGTGATTTGGGGCTGATTGCTCACAATTCCAAGCCTCTTTCAGACAGCAAAAAAGCTGTATTATGTTGGTTGTGTATAGGGAAACCAGACTTTGTAAATAAACAAGATTGCATCAAAGAAATACCTGCCTCCCTCACCCATTTATCCTCTTAACCAGGACATCCTTTAGGGGTAACGGTATTCTGATCTACACATTAAGATATAACTGCAGTCTAGCATTAGTTCAAAGCTAGGGAAGGATGCTCAAAAATTATATAAATGGATCGGTATAATCCTCTGCATAGGTACCAAAGGAGCTGTACAGTACTGTTTTAGCCAAAGACATTGGGTAAAACAATAACTAAGGGAGAACGAGGTAAGCAGTAGTGATTACAAGTCACAGTGTATGAAAAAATCCCACCTTAGGGATCATATTAATATATGCAAGAGGAAGAACTGAATCTAAAATTATTCTGGTAGCGAGCCAAACACCAACTTCCCTTTAGTCTCTAGAGAGCATACCTGTGCGCACACATCTGATTCCATGCACTAACCCGTTGCTCAGAACAAAAGAATAAAAAAATGCAGAAATAATTGATTTTAAAAACAATCCAGACAATATTTCCATAGCAGGTGATAAACAAAGAGTCGTTAATAAATAAATGAGGTAATAAGGTCTCTCCAGCCTCATCCTCGGTTTAAGTAAACTTTCCTCTCTTCTTCTCCTCCCTTCCCCCTGAAAAACTTCAATAGTCATCTAGCCAGGAAACTTACCGACACTTATTCTTCACTGGTTTCAGAGTAGCAGCCGTGTTAGTCTGTATCCACAAAAAGAACGGGAGTACTTGTGGCACCTTAGAGACTAATGAATTTATTTGAGCATAAGCTTTCGTGGGCTACAACCCACTTCATCGGATGTATGTAGTGGAAAATACAGTAGGAAGATTTTATATATATATATATATATATATATATATATATATATATATATATATATACACAGAGAGAGAGAGAGAGAACATGAAACAATGGGACAATGGGTGTTACCATACACACTATAAGGAGAGTGATCAGTTAAGGTGAGCTATTATCAGCAGGAGAGAAAAAGAACTGTTTGTAGTGGTAAGGAAAATGGCACATTTCCAGCTATTGACAAGGAGATGTGAGGAACTGGGGCAGGAGGAATAAGCATGGGGAAAGAGTTTTACTTTGTGTAATGGCTCATCCACTCCCAGTCTTTATTCAAGCCTAATTTAATGGTGTCCAATTTGCAAATTAATTCCAATTCGCAGTCTCTCATTAGAGTCTGTTTTTGAAGTTTTTTTCTTGTAATATTGTGACTTTTAGGTCTGTAATCGAGTGGCCAGGGAGACTGAAGTGTTCTCCAACTGGTTTTTGAATGTTATAATTCTTGATGTCTGATTTGTGTCCATTTATTCTTTAACCTGGAGACTGTCTGGGTTGGCCAATGTACATGGCAGAGGGGCATTGCTGGCACATGATGGCAATGTGCTTTTTTAGGCAAATTATGACGAAATCTGCGTTTCTGGGCTACAAATGCTAGGGCAGGTCACATAGTTTAAGTATGTATGTATTTATGTGCTGAACCACTGTAGTCTGAATATTGCAGAAACATGCTACTGATGGAGAGGGAGAAACCTACAGCAACCTTATATCAGCAGTTCCATGTGCGGCAGCCTGCCACTCCCTTGCCATGGAATCCACAATTTTTATGCTATGCATTCCCTCCCAACCTTGCACAGAGCTCTACGAGACCTTAATACAACTGGCCTCCTTTCACCATATGTTGAAGGTTCTGATCCTGCAAAGACTTAAACATGTTCATAAATTTATGTATGTATTTAAGTCTCTGCAGGATCAAGGTCTAAGGGAGCTCTGTAAACCTTAGTTTAACCTGCAATGTGCCAGTTTGAAGGGGGAAAATCTATCTGCCATTTCTTCCCCGCCCCCCCCAAAAAGCTGTAAACACATACAAACAAAAATCAGGTTTCCCAAAGATGCTATTTTATTTTGCAGTCCTATCAGCAGGAACTGCACAACAGATATAAACCATGGGATGATCAAGTCAAGAAAAAAAAATCCAACAATTTTTTCCTTTATTTGAAACGTATAGGAGCTTAGTAGCTTGCTAACCACAGAATCTAGTAATCATTAACAGCATTTGCCTCTATAAATATTTTATTAAGAACATTGAAAACTACTTATTTATTGCATGGTGTCTATGAAAAATGGGGATTTTTAATTCTCCTTATGAAGGAGAAATTTATTACACATCTAGATTTAAAAGGTTACTGCTACCAATCTGAACTGAATTCTAATACCTGCTATTATAATAACCTTAATCATAACTTCTGAAGACAAAGCATGCAACTTTAATATCATGCAAACTATAAAATAATACATAATATATGATTCTGGGAATAGTGTTAGTCTCATCAGTAAAAAGTACTTCCTACTGCTTTGCAAGGATGCCAGATTGTTTTGTTTTTCCAAGCAGGGAACAAAGCCTCACTATAGATAGGTAAGTATTGTGTAGCATTAATATGGGGGCTGACTCCACACCATTGAAATCACTTTGAATTTAGCTATTGACTTCAGGGGGCATAGAATTAAATCCATGATAGGAAAGTATTATTTTCCTTTATTTTATTCCAAAAGAGGTCAGTGTCCTTATCTCTATTTTTATCGATGAGGAAATTGAGACACAGAGAGGTCCAAGGTCATGCAGCAGGCCTGGGAATAAATTCCAAGTCCCCTGAGTCCCAGTCCAGTGTTCTGTCACAGGTTGTTACTTCACATTTCAGCTGGATGAGTGAACAAGAGATTTCTGAGTAATTTCAGTATCTTTTTTATAGTTGTATAGATTTCTCCTTGTTAATTCTTTATACATCTGACAAACATTTATTTCCTGTATAACACTCAATATAGGTCATAAGGATTCCTGGTCTCAATCCTATACATTCAGTGCATTTTATAAAATTTATTAACATAATAGTCTTGAGGCATTTTGAAATGCAGATGACCATATAAATAAATATTAAGAGACTTTTCACAAAGAGCTTGGAAGCCATTAGTATTAGTCTTGCAGATAAGTACTTAAGGATTCTTCAATCCACATATTTGGCTGCTTTGCATGCTGAGTGCTTTGTGCATTAAAGCCTCATGCTAAAACTTAATATGCATTTTTTAGTGAAAAAAACTGACTGTAGATCTATTTTTCATAAAACTTCTAGCAAACTCATTTGCTTCCTTTGAAAATAGGGACTGATATGCAAACTGGTAGTAACCAGTAAAACTGGCTGTTTTAGTTGTAGGGTACATCTATTTTTGTGTCTTGGATAATGATTTTGCTCCTGAACGAGAGAAGCCAAATTAAAGCCCGTAGCACAGATGAGTTAAAATACCCTGCATATGTGGGCACTAATGGAAGTATTGTACAAACCAGTCCATTTGCAGCAGTGGCTGTGCTAGTATTAAAGGTTCTTGACCCTTAAAGGGGCTGTGTTAATTCATCTGTAGGGATAGCCTCTTCTGGTTTCTCTTTGTATTTCTTCAAATCACCACAGTTAACACCTTGATGTAGTTCAGAGTTGCAAAGGCTGAAAGAATTTTCTTGTGCCATCTGTGTGATGTGAACTGTAATAAATAATATGAGATTAGCTCTAGAATTCCAAGCAAAGGGAATACCTGTGGTCTCGGTATGTAGAACTGAAGCATAGGAGTTTAACAGCATGTGTAGATACAGGATTTTAACATATTTACAAAAGTTATTAGGAAAATACAAGTATTCATATTCTGCTCTAGCAACTTACTTTCCAAATGGGAGAAAAACCACACAAAAAATAAGCTTTGCGTGTAATACTGCACCATAGCTAATGTTTTACATGTACATATAAGAATCAATATAGGATTATATTTATGAGCAAATATGAAAGGAGGCCCTTTCTGATATTATTTAATATATTATAGTTTATAAACACATTCAGCATATATAAATATATAGGGTTTTTTTTAATATGTTGAAACTAAACCTGACAAGTCAACACTTAAGAAATGCTGATAGAAAGTTGCTCATGCAACCTTAATTCACCTTCTGCACACTAATTGCAGCAGAGGTCCACTGGGAAAAGCAGTATGTTATTAAAGACAGTATCATAATGCACAGGCTTGAGTTTGCATGTGTAAGCAGAGTCAGGATGAGCTCTACCCTGACATCGGGTGGAGAATTATGGCGAGTGTGGAAAAGAACTCCAGGGGCTGATCTTGTTTGCATAGGCACACCCACCTGCCTGGCATGAAACAACAGCAACTGATAGTGGTTACTTTGGATGGGGTGGGATCCCCAGTTTCTCTGTTATTGGGGCAGGAGGAATAAAGTGATGTTACCCTGATTATGTGAATCAAGGACAATGAAACTGTTTTATGACAGGGTCTCACCATCACCTAAGTAGCACTTTCTAGACAAGGGACATGGGTTCCACAACCCAGTGAATTGAGAGAGGAGGGGGATAGATATTTGTATCTGATGGTATGGGGCCCCCTTTGAGGGCTTGAAACACCAATTGCACCACCTTCTCTCTCCACTGTTGAATGTCAGAGCTAACTTTGATTCCATTAGGAGTCTAGTTGCAGGCTGCTGAGCTGAATTCACTTTGGGCCAATGGTGCACCAGCACTGGGGCTCCCCTACTATGAGCTGAAATCACAAAAGAGCTAAAGTTACTAAGAACTGTGATCACTGAGTGCTGTGTTAACTGATGGGGGAGCCTGAAGCTATATTGCTAAGCGGCTGGCGGAGCAGTTTGCGGGGATGGCTGGAGGAGCAGCGAGCGGCGCGGAGCCTTGCGGGGACGGTTGGAGTGGCTCACAGGTCGGTGAGCGGAGCCGTTTGCGAGGACGGCTGGAGCGGCTCATAGAGCAGAGCGGTTCGTGGGACGGCAGGAAGTGGACTGGCTTATGGTGAAGGCTGCGGCGGAACCCCATGGAGAGACAGCCGGCCGGCCTCGGATCACATAAGGTGCCCCTTAACACCCTGCGTGCCCCCCTTTTACTCTGGGCTGCACTGACCAGGGACAGAGACTTTGGGGGTTGTTGGACTTTTGGGACTTTGGGTGGTTTCTGGACACAAGAAATTTGGGGGTGTTGGACTTTGGGGACTCTGGGTGATTTTTGGGTTGCTGGATTCAAGAACCAAAGGGAAAGGACACGGCCCAATTTGCTGGGATGGCTCTTTTGCTCATGGTTTGTGTTAGGAATCCTGTTTGTGGTGTTTTTCCAATTTAATGCTGATGTTGTTTACCTCATGTTATTAAACATTTTCTGCTACGCTCAGACTCCGTGCTTGCAAGAGGGAAAGTATTGCCTCTTAGAGGGGCCCAGGGAATGGTATGTAATTGTCCCAGGTCACTGGGTGGGGGCTCGAGCCAGTTTTGCATTGCGTATTGAAACGGAACCCCTAGATACAGAACCCGGCCCTTGTTGCTGCCAACTTAGATGGGCAGAAGGGTTACACATGTTAACATTTTTTTTAAATAGGAAATTACATCTTCTCCTGTCCTCCTATGCTCCTTTCCAGCCATTAATCTCCTTATCCCACTGCTCAGCCTGTTCTTCTCACCCCTCTGCATTCTAGTTGTGTGGCTTTCTCCTCCATGGTGCCTGGGAGTCATCAAAAGGAGCACTGTGGGCAGAGAAGAGTGTTTCCCTGCTCTCTGTTCTCCTGTCACAGTGTCCCCCAGCAGCCAGGAGTAGCATTTGCGGGAAAATTCTTGTTCAGCCTTGGGCTGGAGCATGCTCAGTAAACTCTGTTAGTGTGGCTCCATGGAACTCTGTGGTGGTGGAGCATGCTCACTACAGATGGAATCTTTGAAGAAAATTTGCTGCCAAACTCTAACAAACCTTTACCGAATATGTGCAAAAGGTGGTTTTCACACATAAATTGGTCAAATTTGGGTGTATTTTCACAAGGACAACAAAACGTACCTCCCTGTTTCACCCCAGGATACCCCCCTGCCAAATTTGAAGTCCCTGTTCCAAAACATGCAAATTCTCATTGAAACCGTTGGAAGAATTTAACATTGGCAAAACCTATTGTTTCTCCTAATGTTGTTTCCTAAAACAGTTGAACCATTTTTGCTGAATGTTCCAAAAATTCAGCCTAAGTCAGATGTCTAGCATGGACTATTTCAGCCCAAACTGTTAACGTTTGGCAAAGTTATAAGCAACTGAAAACAGACTTTTAAGATGGAAAGGGTTGGGCAACCTTAACTATAGCTCTTTCTCAGCTCTGTCTAGAATGATGTCTTATGTATGAAATCGATCTGTGACATTGGAGGGATCTTGCAAAGCCCTCTTTACTAACAATAAGCCCTATGTTGGGGCTGTCAGTAGAGCAGCTACATTGTAGTGGCATTGGAGTTGGCCAGGAGATAGACCCAGGGAGCAGCGTCTTTTTTTCCCCCTCTCTTCAATACCTGTTCATAAACTCCTGTTACTCTGGCTTTTTACATTTTATTGCAGAATATCAAGTTATACAAAAACAAGAATTCTATTCTTGCGTGGTACCAATGAATGTTAAATTCATCTACCGTTTCATCCATTCACCTTGTAAATATGGTTATCTGTAGTTCTAAACATGGTCCCTTTTTCACTTCCATTTCTTCTTTGTATCTATCCATCTGCCATTCAGGTATCAAATCCTCCCCCTTAAAATGTTTTGGTTCTTCTCTGAAAATACTAATTTCATGATTGTTCCAAGTTCTATCTCAGAAGGGCTTAGAGCAGGTACCAAAGTAATCTCCTCTTTCTCATGACATCTGACAGACATGCATTCAGGTTTTATCATATGTTTCTGATAGAAACACAGCTGCACGCCAAACTCAGGTCCTGTTCCTGAACTACTTTTTGACTCTAAATTTGTCCAGCTGGAATTCTCATCTAGTATTTTGCAGTGTTATTTGACCAGTTATTCCCTTAGGCCAGGGGTCGGCAATGTTCAGCATGCGGCTCGCCAGGGTAAGCACCCTGGCGGGCCGGGCCAGTTGTATTTACCTGCTGCCGCGGCCCGGCCCGCCAGGGTGCTTACCCTGGCGAGCCGCGTGCCGAACATTGCCGACCCCTGATCTAACTCTAAACTAGAAATAGCAGCCTGGCTAATTCTTATTACTGTTGTATGTGGGCAGTACCATTTTATTCCACTAGACTTGAGAGCATTAATGCACATGTATAGAATTCATTTAATTCACCATTCTTCTCCTGCTTCCCCCTGCCCTGTCCCAAGATGCTGCTGTTAGATCTATTAAACTCGAGCATCACTTTGACAGGTCTCAGCAGGCTATTTCTAGGTGCTCCCTAGAAAGCATTTTCAGTAGAGATTTAGGAACCACTTAATGGAAAAGAGGAATCTCTTATTTTAAATATATCTAGTTGAATGAGAAAATGCAGCCTTCAGGAATTTTGCAATACTATTGACTATTGAAATAGTTGTTGTTTTTCCAGCAACTAAGTGCTTATTAAGATTTCAGACAGCTTCCAGACTTGCCAACAGCTTTCCAGAGTCTTTAAATTCCCATGTTAAATTACGTGCACTAATATTGCTTTATTTTCATTCAAGCACTGATTCCATTAAAATTAAAGCTTAAATCACTCAAACCCAAATATTTCATGGTGATAAGCTTTAAAATATTTATGTTCAAGAAGACTTTAATATGAAAAATCACATCGCATTACAAATCTTCCATTAGCTATTCATTTGATTAACTCTGCTTTTTGGATGATGGAAGACCTATGCCAGCTTAATCATCATCTACACTTGTCTGTGGCCTTGTTCTAGATTCTTTTCTTGCCATTGCTTGCCTGCAGATATCTTCCTTCCTTAACTTTGTCTGGGGAAGCCCCAACCCATTGCTGCACTCTCTGAAAATCCGTTGGTTACAGCTGACTTGGCCCATATGCCATAAGGACAAGAACTTAATTTTCTTTTTCTAATGGCCAAGCAATCAGTAGACTCAAAGTTTTATGTCCAACCAAATAGCAACCTATAACACACTGTCAATTTGGCGTAAGTCCTGCTTTACTAATGTCATTTAAAAAAAAATCATGTACTATACTTCCCAGTATGTCCCTGTTTACTTTAATGGTTAGGAACAGATGACCAGGTGGTCATACAAGTAACAAGTTTCAGAGTAGCAGCCGTGTTAGTCTGTATCAGCAAAAAGAACAGGAGTACTTGTGGCACCTTAGAGACTAACAAATTTCTTTTCGCATAAGCTTCCGTGGGCTAAAACCCACTTCATCGGATGCATGCAGTGGAAAGTACAGTAGGAAGATATATACACACACAGAGAACATGAAACAGTGGGTGTTACCATACACACTATAACGAGGGTGATCTGTTAAGGTGAGCTATTACTAGCAGGAGAGGGAAAAAAAACTTTTTGTAGTGGTAATCAAAATGGCCCATTTCCAGCAGTTGACAAGGAGATGTGAGGAACTGGGGCAGGAGGAATAAGCATGGGGAAAGAGTTTTACTTTGTGTAATGGCTCATCCACTCCCAGTCTTTATTCAAGCCTAATTTAATGGTGTCCAGATTGCAAATTAATTCCAATTCAGCAGTCTCTCATTAGAGTCTGTTTTTGAAGTTTTTTTGTTTAATACTGTGACTTTTAAGTCTGTAATTGAGTGACCAGGGAGATTGAAGTGTTCTCCAACTGGTTTTTGAAGGTTATAATTCTCTACGTAAAAGAATAAATGGGTACAAATCAGAACTCAAGAATTATAACCTTCAAAAACCAGTTGGAGAACACTTCAATCTCCCTGGTCACTCGATTTTGATTACCATTACAATTATTTTTTCCCCTCTCCTGATGGTAATAGCTCACCTTAACAGATCACCCTCATTATAGTGTGTATGGTAACACTCATTGTTTCATGCTCTCGCTCTGTGTGTGTGTGTGTATGTATGTATGTATGTTCAGGGTACTCAGCACCTTGCAGAACTAGCCCCTACATGTGTTACCAATTAACATAGAGTACAATACTTAACTCTTCGGTTAAGGTGAGCTATTACCAGCAGGAGAGGGAAAAAAAACTTTTTGTAGTGGTAATCAAAATGGCCCATATATATACACACAATCTTCCTACTGTATTTTCCACTGCATGCATCCGATGAAGTGGGTTTTAGTCCACGAAAGCTTATGCTCAAATAAATTTGTTAGTCTCTAAGGTGCCACAAGTACTCCTGTTCTTTTTACAAGTAAGGTTTATCTTGTGGCATATGTACAGAGCCCAACCTTGCAGCCCTCATGTGAGTAGTCACACTGGCAGGATTGGGACCGAAGAGTTAAGTATTGTACTCTATGTTAATTGGTAACACATGTAGGGGCTAGTTCTGCAAGGTGCTGAGTACCCTGAACTTCCATTTGAAGTCCCAACAGGCCCAAATTCAGTATTTATAAGTATGCATCGTAGTGTGTACATGAAGCCTGACTTGATCCCCATCCAAAAACAACTCCATTACCTCATTTTAGGTTCCAGATGATAGTTCTAGTTTATAAAACACTTCATAGACTTGCATGAGCCTAGCTCATTAACTCCTCTTCCCTTTTCATTTGGTTATCTAGCACTACTCCCATATCTGTCCTTTTCACTAAAGCTAGTGGGGAAAAGTTTTTTTTTGTTTGTTTTTGTTTTTGTTTTCCATTGAAAGAGAAAAAAAATCAACTTTTTGTCAGGCAGATGAAAACTGGGATGTTTTTGGTTTCTGAGTGTTCAGCAAAAGTGGAAATTTTCCATAGAAGGCAGATACTTTTTGCAAAAACCCAATTATCCATCAAAAAACAGTCTTGATGGAAACCATTTTACCAGCCCTACCTTTCTCACATTTTAACCTCTGTTCTGACATGCTTCACTAGTGTTGGTGTAACAACCTCCTATGTAGGTGCTGCCATTTGTGTCTGAAATTGCATCTGAAAACATACCTTGTCACTCTTGCCCATAATTCTTAATTCATCTCTTACACTGCTTTAATAGTTATTTAACATTGTAACTAGAGTATGAGAAGTAAAGTAATGAATCTGGATTCAGATGCAGATCTGATTTGAGAACTTGTAAGTGGTAGGATTTGATATTCAATAGCTCATCCATTATAGAGATAAGTCTGAACCATGAAATTTGGATGTGGAGCAAAACTTTTCCAAAAGTTAGAAAGAGAAGGGGTTGGGGGCAGGGGGTAGAGTCAGGGGTTTTACTTCAGGTGCATCTTTAACTTAAACCAGGGGTCGGCAATGTTCGGCACGCGGCTCGCCAGGGTAAGCACCCTGGCGGGCCGGGCCAGTTGTATTTACCTGCTGACGTGGCAGGTTCGGCTGATCACGGCCCCCTCTGGCCGCAGTTTGCTGTCCCGGGCCAATGGGGGCGGCGAGAAGCAGCGCGGGCGAGCGATGTGCTGGCCGTGGCTTCTCGCCGCCCCCATTGGCCCGGGACGGCGAACCGCGGCCAGTGGGGGCCGCGATCGGCCGAACCTGCCGCGTCAGCAGGTAAATAAAACTGGCCCGGCCCACCAGGGTGCTTACCCTGGCGAGCCGCGTGCCGAACGTTGCCGACCCCTGACTTAAACTGTATTGCGTGTGTGTGTGTGTGTGTGTGTGTGTGTGTGTGTGTGTGTGTATAAAGCATACATAAAAATATATGGAACTGTACAGAATATAGTTCTATTATTGTCTTGTATACCCAGTAGCATTAGTTTATTGAAGTTCTAGTGAGGTACTAGGTTGCTATAGGAATGTCTATCAGTTAGAAGATAACAAAATAATGACCACAAGGACTGCTGAAAATTGTTGTATTTCATGTTGGAAAGCCATTTTTATGCATTGCCCCAAAGCAGCAAAAGGGACAATCCAAGAGTCCCACGAAACACTATTCTTTATAGCTTTTATAGTGTTAAGCTGGCTTATAGCTTTTATAGTGTTAAGCTGGCTATTTGGTTCCTTGTGCACTGTTGTAAGGAGTTTTGCTAACTGTAAAATAAAATTCAAAGTTAAAAAATGTTGAAGTGCATTGTGTAAGCCTTCACTATCAGGTAGTACAGTACTGTTATGAAAACTTGTAGCAAGTTCATTCAGTTGTTTGGAAATGGTCATCTACTTGTGGCATAGAACCATTTGCTGAGTTGAATTTTTTGCCACTGGCCTAGATACATTAGGCATCATGTGTTAACTTATTTTTTTTTCTTTGTAAAATGCTAGCACAAATACAGGAGCCATGCTGACAAGAGATGGAAGAAGCAGAAAGCAGCCTGAAACCATTACAAGCAAGGGGCTTCCACATGGAGGCCTTGACCTCTGCTGAACCTCTAAGATCCACACAAATCTAAGGCAATCTTTTAGTTCTGCCAGTTGTCCTTCCTGATTCTTCCATAAAGTAACCAGTCTTTCCCACACTGAGAATGGGAAGGCATCTCTGTGAGAGCAGCTTAGTAGATTTCTTGTTCCCGCTATGGGAGTAGCCTACATAGAAGATAGTGTTTTGAGAGCTCACAATATGGTTGGTACTGAACAGGACAAAAGTCTCTGTCTGAAAGAGCTTACAGTTTAAGTTCAGAAATAGACAAGTTTGTGTGACTGGGGGGGCGTGGCACACAACTAAGGCACACAACTTTTTTGCTTTGTTGTTGATTCACTTCTTGTGGGCATCGCAGAAGAAGCGAGTCTTTAAATGGGGGTGGAATTGAAAGAAGGGATGCTGTCTTGGTGAACCAGAAAGCATTGCTTGTGTATGGGGTACCATGCAGAAAAGCACAAAACTGGGAGTCAGTGGAAATAATGAAAAGGACATCAAAAACTTCATAAACATTTGAACAGATAGAGCAGAAGAATGAGAAGAGAGATAAGATTAGAGATGTTGGTGGAGCAGAATTGAGTCAGGACTTTTGGAGAGAATAAGAACTTTCAATGTAATAGCTCCCTAACTGTGCAGAATATTAATATGAATCTGTGGAAAACCCAGAAATATGGAACAGTATATGAAGGCAGAATTATTTCTTAATGGAATATTGTCAAAAGGCTTTCCACATGACATTAGTGGATTTTTAAATGTTTGGAATTTACTTGCTTTAACTTAGCAGAAACAGTATATTACAAAACGCAGATGCAGTACCATATTTTCCCATTGTTGTTTCATCCGTTCCACTCCCCTGCTCCTGAACAATCAGCTACTGTGCTCCTTTATTTGTTCCTGCCTTTTAATTTACAAAGGCAGGAGAGGTGGTAAATTGTCAAGTGATTGCTGAGAGTGAATGAATACTTAGAGAGAGGCACTGGAAATTTTAAATAAATTAAAATACCGTAAATCTTCGTCAGTACTTTCAGGATTTCATCAATTCGGTAACTGTCCAGAGATGATAAAATGCGCACTCAAAGTATTTTGGTTTTGTTTCATATATTAATCTTTCCACCTCTGAGTCAATGGCAGGAGAGAGAATTGCTGGCTCAGGTCATCTACACTTGCATCTGGCACTTCCAATTTCTGCACCTGACTGCAGGATGGAAAACATGACAAGATTTGTAGCAACAAAGATGGATTCATATATATATATATATATAGAGAGAGAGAGAGAGAGAGAGAGAGAGAGAGAGAGAGATTGATATTGTTTTTAAAAGGGCCAGGTTCACAAAGCTGAAAATAATGATGAGCCAAATCAACTGGGAGAGAGAATTTGAACAAAGATATGAATGATACTTGAACTATTTAAGAATACATTATTACCTGCCCAAAAGTCCACAGTCAAGAAAGTAGAGTGCATTGATTAAAAAAACAACCTGGCTTAGAGGGGAAGTGAAGGTAGCTATAAACTTCTTAAAAAAATCTATGCCTGGACAGGCTTATTTTTGGTAGAATTATATGGAAATGGTAGAATTGTCACTAATAATGCATAAAAGACATAAGTGTTCAATAAATATTTCATTATAGGATTTAAAAAATTTGTTTCATAAAATTGATTTATGAAAGTGTTTATCTGTGGTACAGGATAGAAATGAAAAATACCCATCACAATGATTTATGATCAGCCCTGATAGATTAAAGCACAGGCAATAAATATCATTCCCCGTCCCCTCTAAATCATCATACTATCACCTCTTCATGCTACTCACCCACTGGTTAAGTCTGAAACACATTTTCTATGAACATATTTACCATGGATCTGTTATGTTGCTCAGTTTGTGGTGAACAGTCTATGTAAAAGATAACCTGCAAAGTATGTTTAAAATAGTGGGCTTGTGCCCTGATGTACAAAGAGGGCCTGATAGGTTGGGAGGGTTTGTTTATTTGTTTAATATTATTTCCCCCATCTCTTGCTGCTTCTCTTTTTATGTCAGGACTGTTTAATTTTTCCTGATTTTGCTGAATGACCCCTTGGGGATCTCAGATCATACGCATTGTATAGAAAAACACACATTTTAAACATTTCAGATCTTCTTTACATATCAAACAAAAATGGATACAAGCCCAATTTTCTTTTTGTCTTGTATTCCAGTTCATTCTCATACTGGTGGCTTTTTTTGAAAAATGATCCTCTTCAGATGAAATTTTCCTTGCTTGATCAATTCTGTTGTTGTTTCTATACTTTTTTTTTTTTTGTTAAGTGTGATCAAATCCCATTCACCTACTGTAGTTAGGAGGGAGTCAGGAACAAAATGTGCTAGACTTCAGCATGCTACTTAACTAAGTACAAGTCCACTGGCAGTGGGGTATAAGCAACAGCTATTCCAATTTTATGATTCAGTTTCGAGATGGCTGCGTTGCTTCCAGTCCCTTTCCACTGAGCGTTTAACTACTGGAGCACCAGAGATCAGTAGAGGTAGGGATGAAGCTGCATCAGCTTTTATACATCTGGTTCCTGCAATGCAGTAGAGCAGAACACGTGCTGCTTTATACTTCATGGGCTACTTCAAAAATCTAGCATGCTATTAAGACAGAAATGTGAATGAGAAATGATTTCTATGAACATGGTGTTCTAGTCACTGTGGTCAGTCCAAAAGGATAACATACCCACCACATATCTTGCAGAAAGGTTACATCAAAAAGAAGCTTTTCCTGTGATTGCCTACCCAGGTTCAGCATAGTACAGTATAACAGGGTACAGAATATTAATATAATTAATGTTTGTAATCACACAGGATGTACAACTTGGCTTTTCCTATTGCAACAATGGGCACTTGTGATCAGCTGGTAAAATCTATATTCAGACCATAAAGAGCAGCTTGATGATTATCCTTGATTTACATTTTCTCTTCCCTCCATAATGACCACTCACTTCTGAGTTTTGTTAATTTAAAAAAAAATAATACTTGTGGCTATGAAACATATTTGTGCTTACAGGAAAATGAGCAATACTGTCAAGGAAAGGCAAAGTCTCCCAACCTTCACTCTGCATGCTATGAAATATAAAAAGAGAAATTCTTATTTGTGCATTAAAAATATCAGGACAAATATGAGAAATTGAACAGCTCATTCAAGCATTGCTAGATACTGAATTCACCAGCAATTGTCTGGGGAAGCTAATTTTAATATTCAGGCCCTTTATTATTTCTATGACATTAAACATTTGTCAGTTATTGTTTCACAGAAATTGGACCACTAATTACCATAAATTACAACTTAATTTCTTTTTGGTGGGTCTGTAATTGGAAACTAAAAATCTGACTGTCTACAGTCAGACAGCTATTACATCCAGCTATTTTTGTAAATTAATTTCTGCAGTAGTTTTACAGCAATCCTGTAGGTGTTGTTGCGAATGCATTTCATGTTCAGAAACATATTTTAAGTTAAAAAAATAATGTAATTGGAATTAGGGGACTTTACAAAGAAAGCCTAGTGACATTTCTTTGCATAGGAGTCAGAGCAATAGTGCCTATAATTGGTTTTCCATTTAAATCCACTATCTGCTAAGAGCTATTCATGGCTGTGAAAATGTACAAGCTACCCCTTCCTTTCACTAATATGAGCTGTAGAAGAATAAAGAAAAGATGAATGTACATGAGATGTATTTCCATCACAATGAGAGTCAGATTTAGAAATAAGGCTTTGCTTTAAGAGCAAGTATAAAACAGAAAATAAGTTAATCTGTTTTTGTAAAACATGTAAATGTGCCGCTTACCTTGATTATATGTACACCTGATTGGGTTATTAATAATCAATTATCTTTATATATAATCACCTTTTAGCTCAAAGGATTTTGAAAGCACTGGTCCATACGTACATGAATCACTTTTCTCATCACTGATGCACAACCACTTCTAGGGTACAATGTGTTGGCTGTTCAAAGGTGAACTGCAATACTGTTGCAAAATGGAAAATAAATAGTGGCTTTGTAAGCATGTTTATTTGAGCTGGAAACCTGATTATAGGAGTTAACGTCAATCAAATGAGCAGGAAAAAACACATCTAAATAGCTCCAGTTCTGAATATGA
The DNA here is from genome assembly GCF_011386835.1 of Chrysemys picta bellii. Lineage (NCBI taxonomy): Eukaryota > Metazoa > Chordata > Testudines > Emydidae > Chrysemys > Chrysemys picta. The sequence goes on along the minus strand of NC_088794.1, from coordinate 68,271,870 downwards.
AATATCCTTAATGACCTGCCGGCATTTGAAAAAAAATTGTGCTGTTTGCAGACAATTGGCAGCAGGTCAAGAGGTTAAATATGTTGAATAAATATTGTTTTATGAATTACTTTACCAGCTCTAGTTTTTACCAAATTAACAGGAAGCAAACTTGAGTTGTTATAGCAACATATTAAATATTGAAACTGTAAATAAAGAAGATAACATTACACAAATCATAATTGTCCATGAAACTGATGAAAAGATATACTAATATGTTTAGAGCCAACTGTGTGGCATCTCTAGCTTCTCTAATGGATGGTAAATGGACAGTCTTGGGAATCTGTTCCACATAGTTTAAAAAAACAAAAACAACCCCCTGTCCCCCCCCCAAATTGTGTACATTCACACACGGCATCTTTTCAATCCAGTGCACACAGAATTGCTTGCATAACTTTTTAGCCTTAGGTTATCAATCTTGTATCTATTTACATGGCTTATCTGTTATGCTACAGTCACCATAAATATTCAGTAGTAGTTTCATAAATAGTATTTGGGATAGTCACAAGGTCTCTGGCTCCTAGAAATGAAGTAGGTCCAGTTCCCCTATGCCAGGACTCAAGTTTTCATTTGGCCAATTAAGATGGCAGGGCAGCACCTGAGACCTATAAAGGATCAGGGAGGGAGAGTCCAGTGAGTCAGAGGCAGATGGGAACTGCCAGAGACCAGGAAGACTGGAGGAGCAGTCAGTAGGAAGCAGAGAGTGTCTTCTGCCTCTGAGCCCGAGTCAAGGGCCAGAGAGAGCTGAAGGCAGGGGAGCTGACCTATCTGGGCCAGACAGCTGGGCATGGAGAAACAATGAGAGTGCTGGGAATGTGGGGAATGCTCCCCTGGAAAGGATGCTTCCACCAGAGACGCTGTGAGAGTTCCCATGGGAAGAGCTGGGATGGTTGTCTTGGTCCAGTTAAAAGAGCTGGGATGGTCGTCCTGGTACAAGGACAGGAGAGGACTGATGGAGTCTGGGAATGGTTCACAGCATCAGTGTGTGGCATATGGGGAATCAAAGGGTGAGATGTCTTGAGGTTTTAATGACAGCTTGCAATTCCTTCAGTTGGTAAGGTACGGTAGGGTATTTTTTTTATTGATGTTGCACAGGTCTCTGATACACTGTCAGACTCCATATGCTGCTTTTCTCATCAATAGGCCAAAACCGAGTCGCACAAATTCACATTTATTAGTTGGCTTTTAGACATTTCAGAATACTACTCTCTGTTGGTCATTTGACCTTTTTTGAAGTAAAAAGGGCATCTTCCCAAGTTGGAGGAAGCATTATATTTTGAGGGGATACGTACATTTATGTTAAAACATAGCCTAGCAAACGTTTCTAGATTGGCGCTATAAGACCCAGGAGATTTGGCAGCATTAAGGACTCCTACTGTGTCACCAATCTTTCCTGTACAGATTCACTTATCTCATTGCCCTCTCTCCCTTTCACTCTGTTCACAAGAAAGTAATTTCATTTTGGGGAGAAAGTTAGTTACGTCTCCCAAAGCTGAAGATGTATGCAATGTTGTTGTGGCTGTATTGGTCCCAGGATATTAGAGAGCTGAAGATGTCTTTCTGCAGCTCTTCGAAGAAGGGGGCAGTGCAGTCCTATAATTACACTAGGGATATTAGTGCTCCTGGGTTCTGTTCATTAGCTGGCCAATGACTCAATGTTTCTCAGTTAACTAATCCGTTTGTGGACAGAATAATAGTATTTATCTGCAGTATTTTACAGGCATTAGTAGGCTATCTTAATGTTTGTAAAGCACTTTGAGAACGTTGGCTGAAAATATAGAAATGAAAAGTATTATTATAGGGAAACTGGGGTTTCCATTAGAAGTAATAGGAAAATGCTTTCCTCAATGATTTTAGCAAAGGGATTATACTTTCTGCATATTCATTCCTTAATTTGAGGGGGGGGACATTGTATTGTGTAAGATAAATTCTGCTCACAGTTCGAACTATTAGGGATTCACATCTATTAATTGAGAACAAAATATGATTATGAAGGTAAACCTCGTATCACTGTTGGTGCATTTTCTTCCCCTTGACTTACATCTTTCCTAATGGGGGGGAGGGAGCCCAATTACTTAGAGCCTACTCAAATTCCTAATACAGGTGATAGAAAGATTGTCTTCACTGGAGCTGGAGCTTCCAGTGATACGGTATGGGGACATTCAGGCTGTAAAACTTTTTTTTTTTAAATGCTTTCTTGTCTTTTCCTTGTACGTTCTAGATGTTTTCTAAAATCCAGCTTCTCTTCTGTCTTTGCTTTTAGAATTAAGATGCCAAAGGTCTTAGAAAAAAAGAATGTAACATACAAACTTCTAAATTTCTTCTCTTTGAATGAGATATTGGGTCAGGTTAGAATCCAACATATATTCAAACGCAGTTTCTTTATATCAAAGTGAAATCTGTAACATTTTATGATTTCAGACATTAATAACCTGAAATACCTCAAGCTAGTCAATGTAACATGGTACAGAGACAGGTGTAAAAATGCAAACAAAAATCATTATGTTCCTAAAATGAACATATAGCTTTCAGATTATCAAAATTATCAAATTCTCTAAGGAATGAATGGAGCAATACATTCAGAATGTCAGTATAATTATTTATTAGTCATTCCTTGAGGCCCCTAGCACAGTTTGGAACCCCATCATGCTAACCGCTCTACAAACACCTAATAAAAGACAATCCTTGCCCGAAAGAGCTCACAGATTAAATAGTGGAAACAGGCACAGAGAAGTGAAGTGACTTGCTCAAGGTCACACAGTGGCTCAGTGACAAAGCCAGATTTCCAGAGTCCCAGTCCAGTGCCCTGTCCACTGGAAGGCTCACTGCTGAGGTCGTGCAGCTGGTATGGTTTGATACACTCATTGGCATCCAATAGTTAACTTAGATAGAATTGGTAGTATCTGTAAGTTTTGGAAAGAACTGTGATGTTTTCATATTAATTATATTGCTTGACAGTTAATTGTGATTGCAGTAGTTAAACCGTTGAGAAAACTACATTAAAATAATAAACATTTGCTCTTGCTCTTTACAATACAATAGATTTATTGATAGGTAGGTTGGCATTGGACGGTATTAAGCACAGGTATACAAATATTTGACACCTTTTTGACTGCAAAGAATAGTCAAAGTAGTCCTATATTGATAGAGTATAAGTCCTACTTGCTATTCCCCTGTTCATACATCTGAGGATTGCAGGAGCCCTTGTTGCCACAGCATCCCACTGAGAGCTCACGTTGAGTTGCTTATCCATTATAAATGCTAAATTCTTTTCAGAGACAGTTTTCCAGGATACAATTCTCCTTTACATACATGTGGCCTACGTCCTTTTTTCCTAAATATATAACTTTGCACTTGGCGGAATTAAAGCACATTTTGTTTGAATGGTCCTGTTTCCCAAGCAATCTAGATCACTGTGTGACTGGCCTGTCCTCATTGTTTACTACTACTCCAAGCTTTGTGTCATCTATAGATTTTGTCAGCAGTGATTTTTAAATTTACTTCCAGATCACTGATTAAAAACACTGAATAGCATCAGCCCTAGTACCAATCCCTGTAGAACCTGCCTAGATATATCCCCATTCAATAATGATTCCTCATCGACAACAAGTTTTTGAGATCTGCTAGTTAGCCTGTTCTTAATGCATTTAAGGCTTTATTCATATTGCATAGAGGTGACTTTTTAATCAGACTGTCATGTGGTAGTCAAATGCCTTACAAAGGTCTATATTACATCTACACGTTTATCTTTAACAACCAAATTTCTATACTCTTCAAAGAGCAAAATCAGGTTTGTTTGACAAGATCTATTTTTCCATAAAATGGGGTCGACTTATTAATTATATTCCTATCTAATTCCATAATTTTGCCCTGGATTTTGCTGCAAATCTGTGAAGAATGATTTTCTTTTACATATTTGACATTCTTAGGAACTGTTTATGAATTTCATTTATAGGATGGTTTATTGATAAAACTGTGTTGCTTAGTATTGACTGGTCACAGAGGTCACATCATTATTTTCTCTTCCTTGATTGGATGATTCCTCTGGTGTGATTGCTTGTAGAAAGTGACTCTTCTAAAATTTTCTTTTTGTGAATATTTTGGAATGTGAGATTAACATTCACTTTTTGTTCTAATTGAACTTTGTGGCCCTGATTCTTCTCACTCACATAAATATAAATCAAGAGTAACTACACTTTTGCAATCCAAATGATTTCAGTAGAAAGTGAATGGAAAATTAAAGCCCAGTCATACTATATTCATGAAAAGCAGTGTACCAAAAACGAGTGCAAAAACTGCCTATAAGTGAATCAGTTTAAAAATTTGAATATTTGCAGACTGAATTTTGTCAGGATTTGCCCAGCTCTAGTGATTATTCATAGCTATTGAGTACCAATGAGAATCAAATTCATGCTCTTCCATTTGATTCTCTTCACAGAAAGAGGAAAAACTTCACTAGCTCAGCTAGTAAAGTGAGCTGATACTTTACATGCCAATAGTACACAGATATAAGCTTAAATATTACATATATGGTACAGTGTTTATGTAGATGATCTATATAGTGCATGCTTAGGTGTGTGTGTGTGTGTATGTGTGTGTGTGTGACACACCCAATCTTTTATAATGTCTGTGGAATGAGTCCTGAAGTCTTTTACCAACTGATATCTTGAATGTGTATTAATTCTCAAGTGCATTTAAATAGAGAAATTAGAGTAGTGAATTTGTCTTGGAATATTCACAGGAAATAAGGGATTGGCAGTCTGTTAGAAGTACAGCTGCAAAGGATAAGTATGTCTGTCTTAATAATGTAGTTGCTAGAGACAGATACTTGAGAACAGCAATCTCTAGTGTTTAGCTCTTTTCTGGTTTCTGCTCCCTGTGAAATGAGACTTCTTAATCTAGGTTTCAGAAGATGCTGTGTTCAAACCTTTTCTTTGATTGTTAATTTAAAATTGCTATTTGAGCTCTAAATGGTCAACAGTTTAACAACTTGCTAATGATCTTGTGGTAATGTTGGATTATAATTTTATCTATTCAAGAGTATTTTCTTCGTTTAACCTTGCTTCTATGTAACACTCACACAATCTTAATTATTTACAGAAGGATCTATTTTTCAATTATTAAACTTAACATACAACTTTCATACTTCAAATTAGCAGTTAATGAATGCAATAGTTGATTTTGCTACTGAGTTTTGAATTAAGTTGCATTATTTCTGCCTCCTCCTACATACAAGTCCCTGTAACACTGGTCTACAATTTATGAGAAGTTGTCTGCTTCAGACATAAAATGTGCTATTTATTATGTATTTTGATGTGCTGAATTCAAATATGACAATTAAAACAACGGATTGGCTACTGTTTCTAAGATATTAAGTTTTTACATTTTATGTCTATGTATATTGTGTAGATAGTAGAGTTTTAATCATAAATTGTAAACCTAGGTCTTTTCATGTGTTTATGGTTGCTTTACATGATAATATTTCACCTGTCCTGTTTATGTAACACTTTAAAAATCAGCAAAAGTGTTATATAAATAAATAGTTTTTTGCCTTTTGTTTCATAATAAATTTATGTACATAGTTTAGTTCTATTCAGTGTCTACTCGGCGCTTCTTGGCTTGTCTCTTGTATTCATTAAATGGAGCATCTCTTGTCACTGTCCAGCAATAGTCTGCAAGCATTGATGGGCTCCATTTGCCCTGATAGCGTTTCTCCATTGTTGCAATGTCCTGGAAAAAAATCTAGATGAGAGTGCAAAAAATGTACCTTTAGTGACATGTTGCAACCAAGGCTTTTGTATGCCTTGAGGAGGTTTTCCACCAACAACCTGTAGTTGTCTGCCTTGTTTCTGAGAAAATTTATTGCACTAACTGGAAGGCTTTCCATGCCGTCTTTTCCTTGCCACGCAGTGCATGGTCAAATGCATCATCTCGAAGAAGTTCACGAATCTGAGGACCAACAAAGACACCTTCCTTTATCTTAGCTTCACTTAACCTTGGAAATTTTCCATGGAGGTACTTGAAAGATGCTTGTGTTTTGTCAATGGCCTTGACAAAGTTCTTCATCAGACCCAGCTTGATGTGTAAGGGGGTAACAAAATCTTCATTGATTCAACAAGTGGTGTATGCTGAACACTTTTCCTCCCAGGCTCCAATGACTGTCGGAGTGGCCAATCTTTCTTGATGTAGTGGGAATCTCTTGCACGACTATCCATTCGCAGAGAAAACAGCAGTACTTTGTGTATCCAGTCTGCAGACCAAGCAAGAGAGCAACAACCTTCAGATCGCCACTAAGCTGCCACTGATGTTGGTCATAGTTTATGCACCTCAAAAGTTGTTTCATGTTGTCATAGGTTTCCTTCATATGGACTGCATGAACAACTGGAATTGATGGCAAAACAATGCCATTATGCAGTAAAACAGCTTTAAGACTCGTCTTCGATGAATCCATGAACAGTCTCCACTCATCTGGATCGTGAACGATGTGGAGGGCTGCCATCACACCATCGATGTTGTTGCATGCTACAAGATCACCTTCCATGAAGAAGAATGGGACAAGATCCTTTTGACGGTCACGGAACATGGAAACCCTAACATCACCTGCCAGGAGATTCCACTGCTGTAGTCTGGAGCCCAACAGCTCTGCCTTACTCTTGTGTAGTTCCAAATCCCTGACAAGGTCATTCAGTTCACCTGGTGTTATGAGGTGTGGTTCAGAGGAGGAGGATGGGAGAAAATGTGGGTCCTGTGACATTGATGGTTCAGGACAGGAAGTTTCATCCTCTTCCTCTTCCTCGTCTGACTCAAGTGAGAATGATTCTGGTGCATCAGGAACCGGCAGTCCTTCTCCAAGGGGTACTGGGCGTATAGCTGATGGAATGTTTGGATAATGCACAGTCCACTTTTTCTTCTTTGACACACCTTTCCCAACTGGAGGCACCATGCAGAAGTAACAATTGCTGGTATGATCTGTTGGCTCTCTCCAAATCATTGGCACTGCAAAAGGCATAGATTTCCTTTTCCTGTTCAACCACTGGCGAAGATTTGTTGCACAAGTGTTGCAGCATATGCGTGGGGCCTACCTCTTGTCCTGATCTCCAATTTTGCAGCCAAAATAAAGGTGAGAGGCTTTCTTAACCATAGTGGTTATACTGCGCTTTTGTGATGCAAAAGTCACGTCACCACAAACATAGCAGAAGTTATCTGCACTGTTCACACAAGTCCGAGGCATCTCTGCTCACTTTGGCTAAACAGAAATGTGTCCCTTTGCAAAATCAAACACTGACAAATAAGAGAGCACGACACTATATGATTTCTAGAGCTGATATAGGGCAATTTGTTCAGCAGAGTGATGTAAGCTTTGTTATGATTGCATCATCCATGACTTCTAGGAAGAACATGATGCAATTCATATCATGTATGACGCAATACCAGCTTCAGCATCATTCATTGTTTTGCCTAAAAAGCAAGTACTGTCCAAACCTAGTCATAGATTTATTCATAGATCCAGTCAAAGATGTATTTTAGTCATTTCTGGTTCAAATTGAGATCCCTTCCCTTTATAACTCACTGATCCTCCGCCATTCCCAAGTCAAGGGTCGTATATACTGACCCAATAGCATATCTTGAAAACTAGAGCCAATCAACAATTTTAAGCATCATTTTCGTTCTCAGTGACCCAGAATTAGTAAAGTTTTACTACATTTGTTTCAGAAGAATTTTGTCTGTAGAGCAGTGTTACTGCTCTCAGAAAGCCGCCTTTCAAATTTCACACCTCTGTCCTAGCCTTTGCAATGTATGTCTACATGGAAGCTAGGAGGTGAGATTCCCATTGTGGGTTGAGAGGCTCTCTCACTAGCGCACTAAAAATATGAGGGTGGACACTGCGGCCCTGGCAATAACTCGGGACAGTCACCCAAGTTCGGACCCAGGGGGTTGGGCAAGCTTGGACTTGGGTGACTTGCTTGAGCCTCTGCCAGTGCCTGAGGGTCCACCACTTGAGCTGCGCTAGTATGAATCTGTCTACCCACATTCGTAATCTCACCTCCGAGCAACTGTGTAGACATACACTGAGAGTCAGGCTGGGCTGGGGTATTTCCGTCATTCAATTACATTGATCTTTGCATTATGTTCCTAGCAACACCTGTGCAACCCTCCTTAAATTTAAGACCAAAACAATCCGTCCTGTAATTAGAAAACCATTCTGTTGACCCCACTAGCATCAGAATATAATAGAACTAGAAAAGCCCTTCCAACCGGAGAAGCCGGTCCAGTCCTTACCGTACCGGATCATACCGGCTTACTTTCGCCTCTGCCAGAGCATCAATCGGAGCCAGCGGCAGCGCTGCCCTGCAGGGAACATCCCTTCTCCGCTGGGCCAGAACCAACCCTCAGCATCCCAGCCAGGACTGCCAGAGAGACCCGGCCCTCGCTGCCCCCACATGCCTCCCGGTTCCCCCAGAGCGTCTCTGTGCCTTGGGCAGCGGCTGCGCTCCCTCACCGGCCGCTCACTCCTTTGTGTGCTGCATCCACCAATGCTGCTGCCACTGCTCTGGCTACAACATCGCAAATGTGTAAAAGCCCCTCGCATAAAAAGGTGCGGGGGAGCCAAAAAACCTAGAGCCGGCTCTGCAGAAGACCCCTGCCTCAAATTCATTATTGGTGTTTCTTGGCGTCAATTTTGCGGCACCAGGGTTGCCCAGAGGGGGGGCAAGTGGGGCAATTTGCCCTGAGCCCCGCAGGGGCCCCCATGAAAATATAGTAGTCTATGGTATTGCAACTTTTTTTTATGGAAGGGACCCCTGAAATTGCTTTGCCCCAGGACCCCTGAATCCTCTGGGCAGCCCTGGGCGGCACCTATGTAGCTAAAACATTTTGGCAGATCTGGGCACATAAGCAAGACAATGGAATTTATGTATTTGGCTTTCTGTATTCACTCTTCTGCCATAATGTGTGAAGGATGTATAATATTCCAGACTTGGGTTAAAATTAATGAAAATGTTGGATTTAAGTCTTATTAAAATGCTAATGAATTTTAATCTGATTGAGAATGCTCTATTCGTTCTTATATTGCATTTAAAATGTACAGACGAGCTTTACAGTATCTGAAATATTTAGGGAGTTTTACAATGTCTGGGATCTATGGTGAGTGCAGATTATCATTATTAAAGTGGAGTCTTGATTGAGTTATTTAATTATGGTAACTGCATGTGGTATCTGTTTACAAGCATATATGCATTTGCAACTTACTACTGGAAAAACTCAAACCTTTAGAATGGCTTTAAAGTGTCAGTCGTCTGAGGACGTCACATTGAGCAAATCATTTTTTGAGGAACAATGTAAAATAAGATGAGTACTGGTAAAATTACACTCTAAAAAGGAAAGGTCTATATCTTCTGTTGGGAAATAATATTTTATCATGCTCTTCTCAGAGTGTGCTAGTCATGCCACCAAAGTGTGCTTTGAAAAATGAATTACTGTTAACTGGAGTGGCATAAGGCCACCTGACTTACATGTTTAGAATCTCATAATGCATTTTAACAAAAGTGATGTGCAGTTGATTCATCATCAGAGCTATTAAATCACTCAACCCTCTCATACTGTGATATTTCAGTAAAAAAAAAAAAAAATACAGCAAGCAAGCTTTAGAGGGAAGAATTTGGGTCCATAGGATAGATAAGTTTTCTTGCTGTATTTTCAAAAGCTGATTTAACGTTTCCTAATTACTAACTCTGACAGCAAGTTGATAAACTTATCTAGTATATTGTCCTAAGGAGAACTTCCTGATAAATAGGAATGAAGTGTTTAGGGCCTTTAAGAGCAAATGGCACACAAATAAATAGCAGAGTAGGGCTTTATTGAATATGCTTTACTCTTCTGAGGAGAAGCAAAAAGCCTGACCACTAAGCTAAAAGTCACAGAGATATAAAGCACAAAGAGTATGTGTTGAAAGACTACATTTGATTTTTTTTTTTTATGTTTCATGTCTAAATACCTCAGTGTTGAAAGTTACATATATTGACAGAAAACACTCTCTAAATTGTTGAACATATTGTGAAACAATTTTCACATCCATGTATAAAGAGATGGACACTAAGTAGGGCAGTACATTTGTTAGTTAGATTCTGATTACATGTGCTTTGGAGAACTGTTTGCCAATCCAAACCACTCGACTCCAGTAAATGCGCCTTAATAATTCATGCCCGATGTAAAGCATACAAGACTAGAGGAAAGCAAACAAGAAAAGAAAGATGATGTCACTGAGCAGTGCATATGAATTCTTGCATTATTTTATTGTAATCCTGTCTCAATTCACCCTTCTCTAACAGTTTGTTGTTCTCACCCTCATTCATTATGTTACATCTAATTCTGGATGATAAATTCTTGAGGCCATGGACCATATCTAAACTTCGCTCTGTGAGGTGCTTAGCATACCCTTTGGCTTAGAATAAATAACTCCATGTCTTCCCAGTATTCCCCTGCATAATGGTGGTAGTGAGATCTGCTGATCTTCCTTGGTAGATAGGGGAAGAGAGTGTGTGTGTGTGAGAGAGAGAGAGAGAGAGAGAGACACAGGGGGGTGATTTTGTCAAAGTCAGAGATTTATTTTTTAATAGCTTGGTGTCACTCATCTGTCATTCTCTATGACAAATTCAGTGCCCACTCAGGAAGTTTGTTTTGGGAGCTTTACGTCTGTATATTGGTTTTTGTTCATATCTTGCACTCTGACTTTCTGGTGTGTTCCAAAGACACTAAGATATTGGAGTTGTGGCTCAGAAAGATCAACTTTTCCTTTTGTGGCTAGTAGTTGCCTTCAAAACTGAAAGACCCACTCTTCTGGATGAGAAGGCCTTCTTATATAGAAATAAAGTGGCAACCTTTTATGTCTCCTGCAGTTGTGAAAAATTTGTACTTTAAATTGCAAAGGAAAGTCAGAAGACTTGCACCTCTCAATTAATTTTCACTTTTAGTCAGAGTCTTAGAGGAGCAAAAATGCAGTTTTGAACTACATTTCACCTGCAGGTATCAGAATGCTAATACAACTTTTGCAGGTTCGAACCTATGAAAAAGCAATTGCCCGCCTGAAAATATAGTCTCTGTACCTTCATTTACTCACTTATCATGGAGGTACAAAAATACTTTTGCCTGATTCACCGGGGTGTTGTGAGGTTCAATTAACACTTGGAAAGCACTTTGATATTTATGGATGAAATGTTCTATATGGTAGAACAGTATAAAATATCATTGAAAAGTTACTTAGTCAGTAGACAAAAAATATTCTTGAAACTTCCTAATTCAATCCAGATGCTTACCTTTCTGTTTTTTAAAAAACACATAATACTACATAGCTTCTGATTCTATATATTTTGGATGTTTCAGGTATGAACACAAGCAGGAGTGAGACAGTGAAAGAGCCTCCATTGAAGCCCTCTAGAAGATCCATGCCATGCTTAGCACAGAGCCAAACACACCCTCACAGTCTGAGCAAACATTCTTCATTTCTTCAACCAAATAGGCTCCAGCCACAGGCTCGGCCTCTGAGTGCAGGCACTTCAACAGCTACAGTCAATGTAGTGTCAGAACGAGGTGAGTAGTTATCCTTTATTTATACCATCTTCCCTCCAGTATATGTTTTTTCCTAAACTCTGATGTGCCTGAGTTTGTAATGCTTATTTTTGGGAAAATTGTGAAATCATAATAAAATACAATAACTTGATCTTGAAAGGTTTCAGGGTAGCAGCTGTGTTAGTCTGTATCCGCAAAAAGAATAGAAGTATTTGTTACTCTTTTGATCTTGAAAAGTTTCCATAATACTAGAGATGCTTATAGAAAGTGATAAGTGTAAGTGTTGTTTTTCTTAAAGACTTCACAATACTTAGATGAATCACTGTAGTATCTGTGCTCCTGTATAACTTATTTAATATTTAAAGAATGCCTGGAAATTATTTCATTAAGGGGATCTTAGAAAAATAGAGGCAGCTGCTCCTTGATCATGAGTTATGGTTTTTACAATACATACTGAAAATATTGTGTGAAATCCTGGCCCCAATAAAGGTAATGGTGAAGCTCCTATGGACTTCAATGTGCCCTGGAGTTCACCCAATGTATTTATAGTATGTAATCTAAAAATATACCTTAGAGTGAATGCACAATGTGCCAGATTAGAAATGGCCCTTGACAACGGCAAACCTGTAAATAGGGAGGACAATGGATATCTCCAGTCTTCTACCCCAAACTGGCTCCAAGCAGACAGAGCCCCCACAAAAAGAACCCCATTGAAATAAGTGGGACTCCATAAAGGCATAAGGGTCAGCATGTACATAGCAGGATTGGGGTCTTGGCTTTTATCTGCATCGATTGTTTTTTTGTCACCGTTTCCAGAATCATTAAGTTTAGAAGCTGCTAATTGATAATGATTTAAGAGCATAATGGCAGATGCATGTATTTATTCACAAACTGATGCAGATTGTATCTGCTCATGCAATGTATGTTTTGTTGATGGTGGTGCTTGTATATACTACATTGAGAACTTCCAGGTTCACACTTGGCCTGCTTGCCAGCTGCTTTTAAATTTTCTATTTATACACAACTTAGGTGTGCTCTTTTAATTCCTCTCCTTCTTTGTTGTTTAGTCCCCTCAAATACTTGTGTGAGCTTATCTTTTGTTCTCCAGGTCTGGTTTGTGATGTGAGGTTTAAATCAATCTTCCACATCACAAGCTCAAATCCAACTTAGTAAAAACCTATAAAATGACTTTAAAATATTTCAGTTAGCAACATAAGTCAGAGCCAGTGCATGTCACGGTCACAGGGTGACGGGCCTTTAAAGAGAGATGGGCCCAGCCTGTGACTAATCAACTGCCTCCCAGCTGCGGCTGTGAATCTAGGGGTCAGTTGGATAGCCTGAAGACTGCCTGGTCCTATAAAAGCTTGTGAGAGCTCAGTTGAGCTAGAGACCTGCAGGGAGCAGGTAGGTTCTTTCACCCACTATAGGAGCCTAGCCATTTGACTTGCAGGCAGATGGCCTGGGGAATGAGAACTTCAGGGATCAGATAGGCTATTGCAGGATTCCTGGGATCAGAGCAAGGACCTGGATGGCTCTGGCATGTGAGAGGTAAGGGGAAAGCCTTTTCTGGGAACTGCCATAGCAGTATTTTGCCTTCATTTTTGTTTAACCAATAAACTCAGGCCTGAGGCAAGGGCTTGAAACAGACTCTGATATGGGATGGCCTCCCTGGACTGGTGAGACAGGTAGTAGTGCCATGCCCATGTGAAATTCCAAAGAAACAGAGTTTTTACCAGTGGAATTGGGCAAACAATTACAACAATTATTCATTGAATAATTAGCAGCATTTGAAGAATATTGCAAAAACGATCAGATAAAGAATTTGACCAGCTTTTATTACCAAACTGTGAGCCATTCTCCTTCAAATGTGATAATAGCTGAATATTTTTAACATGAGTTTAAGCTTCAGCAGGAAGAGAATCACAGGCACTGATAATTCAATGATGGTCTGTTATCAGTAGCAGAAAATGCTCTACAAAGTTTATCAGTACATTTAATGCCTTGCTTTGGCCATTCTGAGTGTATAGCTGCCAGACATTTTCTATGTTTGCAACACAAAAAGATTACATTGATGGAATCTTACATTTATTTCAGCTAAAGTGATGGAGACCCTGGAAAACAACTTACTCAAGTTGTCTAATACAGAATACAGTGATTCATTTTTAGGTGAGTTTCTTTGTTATCTCAAGCGGCAGTTATTTTTAAAATTTGTTTTTCTCGTTTAACTCTCTTGGTTGAAACCTCCATTCTTAAAACTGAACTTCCAATTTTTGTGTGAAAAGGCAGACCTTGATAAATTAAAACAACATATAGGGATTATTTTCAAAATGTTGGTAGGCTTTTTTTGTTCATTAAAAATTCATGTATACATGTTGACAACTTCTGTTTGTAGTCGAAGTGCATTGACACTTCCTCCTTTCATTCACTCCAAAAGAGTATATTAATTATAATATCAGAGGGGTTTGGAGTTGGAAATAGATACCAAACTTGCAAAAATAAAATCTGCAAAATAACAGATTACATAAGAAATATTGACTCTGCAAGGAAACACAGACACACAGGATATATGAACATACATTTTTAATTTGTTTCATGGAAAACTTTGAAATATTTTCAGTAAGATGAGAGAGTTGCTGACAGGAGAGAATTGATTATATGGTTTCATGTAGATCTCAAAAGAATTAATAGAAATTCCATCAAGCTTTCTAGTCCTAATTTACCGCCTCTCTTCTGGTGTTTTAAATGGGCCTCTATTAATTTTTCCTTTGCCAATTTGGAAAGCACTTCCATGGAATTTCAAGAGAATAAGCAATAGAATGTAAAATGTAAATGTATAGATTTTTCCACACTCTTATCAGATACTTTTAAATATTGTGAAGATATTTTTCATACTCATGAAAATAACTTTTTTCTATCACTGTAATTTATAATATGATCTCTCAGAAGTTTACAATTTAAATTAGTTTCCTTGTTACTATTTCTTATTTTTCACATAAAATGTGTTTTAGGATGGCTCATGAATGCTGCAGGGACTTTTTTAAAGAAAATAATTATACTTAAGTTCTAGAGAAAACACACACAAATTATTGCAGTTTTGCAAATATATATCAGAAAATTGTTTTATTTGGGGCATATTTGTCCTAGTGATGAGGTCACTTAAATCTTTTTGAAGATCAAAGAATATCAGGGAGAAGTCACTCCTAGACCTGTTTCAAAAGAATCCTAGAATATTAGGGTTGGAAGGGACCTCAGGAGGTCATCTAGTCCAACCCCCTGCTCAAAGCAGGACCAATTCCCAACTAAATCATCCCAGCCAGGGCTTTGTCAAGCCTGACCTTAAAGTAGGTATCTTATGTGCGCCTACAAAATGAGTGTACATGCACACACAAATAGTAACTGTGTAAAATTATACATTGATGTACACAACATAGGTAGTTGTGTATACACACATCTGAATTGCGTGCACATGCAATTATCTGTGAGCACAAGCATATGTATTTTGTGGATGTAGCTTAAGCAACTATTAAAACTTTTGGTCACACTCAATATGATGACTAAAAATAGCAGTTTCATACTCCCACAACGGATCAGTCTTCATGCACACTCCTGTTGTTTATTTTCAGTTAGAGGCATTTCTATAATTCTTATCAACCAAATATTTCAGCATTGATTTCTCTCATTGCCCTGAATATAGTATTTGGTAAGGTAGGTGGGCCTTTATGATTAAAAGGGGCAAGTGGCAATCAGAATGGGAGTGTTGGCTCATTAGTGTAGTTGCCTCCTTGGCAGTTTAGCAATCTGAATTGCTATTCCAAAATCATGACTCGGGCTGAAAAATTATGAGATTGGCTTAAAATTCATGATTTGATTTTGTTTTAATAGTATGCCCATGGGCTCTGCTGAGATTCTGGGACTTGGGTGCTTCTTGATTTTGGGGGAAAAATATATGGTGGCATTTCCACAATACCACCCACTTTATGGTATCAAAATAAGATGTCACTTACAGTGAACTGTGCTGATCTGAGACCCCCTCTGGCCTTTTATACATGAAGGATGAAATAGTTAACATGGCTGACATTTTTTATCACTGAGCATCTGAGCTTAAACCTTACTGAGATGGATGAGACAGCCAGCATCCACTGGGGACCCACCTTGTCCTTGCCCATTCTGTGCCATTTAACTTCTGGATTGCTGTACTCTCCACTCAGTAACCAGCACCTGCTCAGCTTCTTCAGAAGTTGATTCTTATGGCTTGTCTATACATAATTTTGAAGTGCTTTTAGTATATTGATTTAAATGTACTGAAATATGCTATATCAATGTAAGCATCTTAATCCTAGAATAGCTGCATCCACCCTAGGGGAATTGCATCTGTTTCTAAATAGATATAGTTTAATTAGTACAAAAATTGTGTTCAGACCAGCCCTTAGTGGAAAGAATTAAGGGGCTTGGTTGCTGGGGGTTAAGTTATTATTGTGATATTGCCCAGCGTCACAGGTGAGATGCTGCCTGTTCAGCACATGTGGTCAGCAGAACTGCTCACACACTCTGGACTAAAATGTGCCTTCAGTTACATTGGAGTAAATCCAGGATTACTCCATGGAATTGCTTTGGCTTTACAGCAGTGTAACTGAGAGTAGAATGTTGTATTTGCTTTGTTCAAGCAATAAGAAAATGATATAAATGGAAAATAAAATCCAAAAATAAACAGTGAAAACGATTTTAAAATAGAAATCAAGCTTTCGGGTTTGTTTACCAAAGGACACCAGATAAATCCAAAGTGTGACTAAAAATAAAAACTGAAGTAACCAATAAGTTTTAAAATGCTGTTTGCCTACTGATCTCTTTTAAGTTACCTATCATGAAGTAAGATTGCAGAGTCCATTTTTCCTTTTCATTCTGAACAACAGGAAGCAGAAGGATCTTGCTTTTAAAGTGTTGATCTCTAAACAAGTGAGGATGACAAAGCACTGTTAAATGCTTTAGTCAGTGCTAGTACATTTTGATGTAGCTTGCATAATACACTTGATTAATGGGATTCATTTCCTCAGTGAACCTCTTACAACTGCCCCATGAGAATACTAAAGATGGGGCTGAAATTAAGTGTCTGGGGTAAATTTTTAATTAGGCAGCAGAGTGTGGTAAATTTTTAATTAGGTAGCATCATAGCTGCTTTTTTTTAAAGATGTATCCTTCTATGTGGTGTTTTCTTTAGTTTGAGTGGTAGCTATGAACACGAGAGAAGAATTAAGGTTCTGATCCAAAGGTCACCTAGAGTCAATGGAAAGACTCCTATTGATTTCATTGGGCTTTGGATAAGGCCCTAAATTTGTTGCAGGTATAGGGAATCTTCTGGTTGGGGGTATCAAACCAGGTGCTTCGACACTGAGGGCACAGTTATGCAGTACCTCATCTTTAGGACTCTGGCATGGTATTTTCCCTAATGCCTCACAGTCAGTATACAGAGTCTGAGGATCCTTATGTTAATGGGGGAGACAGGAGCTTTGCAGAGCATAAGCTTAGAGATCTGACTAACCTCTCCATTACTCATAGAGCTGTTAGTCTGACCCTCAAACTTTAGCACTGTTTCTCCTCAATCTGCTACTCATTCATCTTATTGTTCCTGGTTTTTAATTATTCAGAGTCTCTGGGGCCTTTTCTAGCCTCCAGTGATTTCTTTCTGAAGGGGAGGACTCACAACTAAGGGGTCAGTACAGCAGTTAGCAAGTGTGAGGATTGTTACATTTTGCAAACTGGTCACAAATGCATAGGAAACTGATCAATGGTGAGGATTAAATCTAGGATCGTGTGCACTCAGAATACTGCCATCTTCCACTAGAGCAATAGGTGCAACTCATCTCTCTGTGAGCTGATAGTACCTCTGATGTCTGATGCTAAAGGAGACGTTCTCATATGAGCATTAAAGAAGTCTTTTGTGTGTGTGTGCACAAAATTGTTTGCACACAATCTAAAAGAAATTGTAAAAAGTGAGGAAAGGAAGCATTCTCATTCCTGTAGTATTTATTTTCCATGTACTGTAAGAATAAATAAATATTTTTAAAAAAAATGCTGCATAATAAACAAAGTATAGGCAAAATTGAAAGTATAGATTTCCTCTAGAACAATTACATGAGAAACAGGGAAGTTGAAAGTTGCAAGAACACACTGATGTCATTCCATTACAAAACACTACTCCCGCACTAAACATTCTGGGATAGATTTTCAAAGCCATTCTAATGGGGCTTAGACTCAGAATGGGAATTGGGCACTTAACTAAAGTTTGTGCCTTTAACAATCAAACCCTCTGTGGATATTTGTTTGGGGAAAGAAGTATATGTTTAGCATTGCCTTCTAGTTACCTTCTGCCATCTTTTTTTCCCCCCATAAAGACATGGTCCATAATGCCCTTTACTTTATATTGGGCTTGTTCCTCAGATGAATTTGATTGCTATATCTTTTCTGACTTCTTTAAGTGAACTCAAACACGTCTTCAGTAGAGCTAACAGTGATTTACACCAGCCGAGGATCTGGCCCATCATCTTGTATCACAAAGCATTGTGCAAAGCAATGCAAAATTTAATTTAATGAAAATAAGCCATGTCCAGTGAGCTGAGCCAATTTAAATGTAGAAAGTCACATAAACAAGAAATGTTTTTAGTTCTAGAATCATTAGAAATGTAGCCACACTAATCTGTTGATTGAGTCCTTCACAGTGTCGGCATATAATCAAGCATTATCAACAAGGAGTCTGGTGGCACTTTAAAGACTAACAGATTTATTTGGGCCTAAGCTTTTGATGCATCTGAAGAAGTGAGTTTTTTTACCCATGAAAGCTTATGCCCAAATAAATCTGTTAGCCTTTAAGGTGCCACCGGACTCCTTGTTGGTTTTGTGGATACAGATTAACACGGCTACTCCCGATACTTGACAATCCAGCATTATATCATCTTTAGATTTCAGTCAAGATGTAGAAATGCTTGATAAAAAAGCATACTAATGCACAAGAGTGAAGTAAAATAGTCAATCTGGGAGTTAATCAAGGAAGGGTTGTACATACATACAGTCCTATAAAGGAAATTGTTTTCAGTTTTAAAGATCACGCAGCTGGATTCATTAATGGGAGTTAGGTAATTAAAGGGAAACTTTTTAAGAATTATTTTTCAGTTTAATTTTGAATCTGTGTTGGAATCTGCTCTTCTGGGGATTTCAACTAGGGACTTTTGGCTCCAAAGCAAGGATGCTGATAGTTGAAGTAATATTGAATTTCCATAAATAGTCACCCAAATATCCTCTTCCCAGCTTCTGTAGCGTTTAGATAGCAGTAGTTATTACATAACATGTTTTGTACTTTCTAATGGGCTGATGCGAGCTAGCAAAATTAATGTTAATTAGCTTGTTTTAATAAGCTTCTTACCATTGCATTAAAAACTGCAGCACACATGAGTAAAGTTTAATTGTGTTATTTATGTCGCTGACAACAGAGTTTTGTGTTCATTCTGCTCTGTCCTCAATACTAAACCACTTCCACTCCTGCCCTTTATTCATATGCATTGCCTTCAGTTATAACCACTACAGGACAAATGCTCTCCTCCACTGCATGGTGCGGAGCAAAGAGAACTGAATAGGGTACACAGGCACCAAACCACACAGAAAAGGAAAAACAATAGCTTCACTGCACCATCTGTGCTTTCCTTGGGAACTCCTCTGTGTTTGGGACTCTGTATTTTAGGGCATAAGGACAGTGGCAGGACTAGACCACTACAGAGCAAGGAAATATTTGATACATGGCACACTTTGCTCACCAATCAACTTCCCAGATGTACTGAACATTGGCATTAATGCTGCCTTCTTGCTTTTTTTCTCCTTTGAAAGATTTAATGTGCACTCTTTCAAAGATTGAGGGCCTTATTTATGATGGTTGATAGGTGCCTAGTGGGATTTTCAAAAGCACTTTGGCACCTAACCTGCTTATGCATCAGTAGGATTTTCAAAAGCATTTATCTGCATCCTTTGGCACCTAAATACCTTCGTAAATCTAGCTCTGAGTCTCATTGCTTATTTTACCACTCTTACTTATCGTAAGTAGCACTGTAATCAATAACTACTCTATAGGTTGTCACTGGGACTAAGGCTTTGTCTACACTGGCACTTTCACCGTTTAAAACTTTTGTCACTCAGAGTGAAAAAAACACCCCCCTGAATGACAAAAGTTTTAGTGACAAAGTGCCAGAGGGGGAGCCACGCTCCCGCAACAAAGCTACCACCCTTCGTTGAGGATGTCTTTATTTTGTCACTGGGAGGGCTCTCTCCTGGCAATAAATAGCAGCCACACAGCGCACCTTACAATGTTTTTGTAAGGGTTGCATAGTAGACCTAGCCTAAGATTTTGTGCAACATGAGTAAGAAATCTGCCACTTAATTTCATATATTTTGATACAGTTATAGCAGTACAAAAGCTGTGTGCCTGCTGAAATGAGTGTGTGAAAGATGCAATGGGACATTAAATTAGAAGCTATTTTATCACCCAGCAACATCACCATTTGCAGTACAGTTGGATAAATGCAGCACAAAAGTCTCTGAATTTGCTTCAGCTGTCCTCTTCTTCCCCCCGGCCCCCAGTTGTGACATTATTCTGTGGATTTTGAAGAGATCAAGTTTTATTCTCACATGGAAAGCAAATGATTGTACGTTCAAGCACTTGGAGCACATTTGAAACTCTCCATCCAGGTGTTTGTGCAAGTAGTGGTATATTTTATGGAACACTATTTGACACAGCAGAGTGCCCTCAATAGAGCCTCCAAAAAAGGCAATTAAATGAGCCACACAAAGAATCTGACCTCACTTTTTTTGTAACTATGACCATATAGCTGCACACAGTTACTTTGTGTCAATGGAAATTAGAAGACCTATATATACAGTGCACTTGGTGTATTTTATTTGGACTGGGAAATTGTTTAACATCTCTCACTAGAGACTCAGACAAGTATCTGACTGCACTCTTCTCACCTAAGATCATGCTTGGGCGACACACCTTTACTTTTGTCAGTGGGATCAAAAGAAAATTGTAAACTCTGCACCCAATGTGTTTCTGGGCAATAATCTACAGTAGACTAAATTTTTTTCCCAGAAAGATGACTTGGTCAAAGCTTTTGTCGTACAGAAAGAAAGATGCACACCCTTCTCAAATTCCTTAATCCTGTTAACCTTGTATGTCTACCTAAACTCTTACCTTCTCCCTGAGAGATTCAAACCCACATTGGTTTCTTTCAGACCCTCCTTGTGATGATATTCTTGACTCGGCCATTCTTACTCATGTTGTTGAGTAGTACTTTGCTCAGGCAAGTCCCATTAAAGTAATTTGAAATGGTGGTAGAAACAACCCTATAAGAATTAGGCTCATTTACTCAAGGAACAGAAATAATACAATGTGACAATTGAGACTAGTGACAACTAATAAACACAGCTCAAAATTCACATGCTGAGTATTAAATAGTGACAGAATTATTTGTAACCAATCTAGGGAATAAAAATCTCACCAAAAATGTTTTTAAATGAAAAGTAACCTTTAAGAAACAACAATCTACTTGTGAAAGTTCCTGATCAGGAAAAGAGGCAAAATTAATTTAATTCTTTAGTTACTACAAATTATTTGCTGAGCTCACCTCTAATAAGTTGAAAACAGAATTTGGTAATTAAGGTTGTAATATAATTGCATTCTTCATGATAAGACATCACAAAAGACCTAAGGTACAACCTTGATTGATCAATTCTCAATATTTAGATACTTTAAGAATACGTAATCTTTATGGAAGTTTATGTCAATTTCCTCATTAGCAAATGAAATGGTGTGCCCTAATGAAAGGATTCAATCATTTATGCTTTTCTTTGTCTTTTGGTCTTTTGGAATTTGGGTCAATAGTCAGGAGCTATAGGCAGTTTCCGTAAACATCTGATTATCTCTTGTCTTGTATGCCAAGCTGTGGAAGATATTTTTTCCAGCTGCAGTGACTTCCAGCTATTTGGCAAGCTGATCTCTGGCAGCTCTGTTTAGGGTTCTGAACTTGCCAGTAGCTCTGTCACATGATTAGGATGTTAATAGCTGCCATACTGTCCTGAGTGCAATGTTTGTGACATGCTTAGGACTGTGAGGACTTTGCTCAGGGGGGCAGGGGCAGGAAGACTGCAGACGTCTTCAGTATTTCTTGTAAGCTGTTAACCTTCTCTCTGTACATAAACTTGACTATTAATGATCTTGTTTATGATTTTGCCATAATTGTATTATCCTATCATGAATGAATCCTGTGTCCAAGTATTACGGATTGTGTTTATAAGAAACATCCATCTTTCTTGCATGCCATGCAATAGAATGGAGAATTGAATCTTAGAGAGAGACACTTTGGATTTTTAATCAGGTAACTTAGCATCATATCACTGATTTGATTGTCTTATTTGTTAATGACAACGCTATCTAGCCAAACATTTACATTGATAGTATATCAATGGCCTTGTGGATAAGACATTGGAATATAATTCAGAAAGTCTGTGTTCAGTTTCCATCTCTACCCCAGACTTCCTTTGTGAAGCTGGGTAACTTGCTTAAGGTATGTGTACATGGCATGCTCCTTTCAGCAGTATGTAGAGTACATACCCCCAACCCCCGCATAGGTATAAATAGCAATGTAGATGCTGAGACACTGCTTAGATGAGTAACAACATGCCTGAACCCTGTGGGTGCGTACTCTACATGTCTCTTTATTTGCCCATGCAGTGCTTCCCCCAACTACACTATTTTTAGCAGTGTAGTGTCTCACAGTTGCCTCCCCACTTCTGAACTCTTTCCCCATCACAGAGAGAGTCTCCAACAGCTCACCACTGCCTGCCCCCTGCCAGAACCTTTCATTCCCGGACGCAGCCTGCTTTTCATTGGGGCGTGTAGCTACACGTACCCTACATGCTGCTGCCAGTGGTGTGCAGAGTAGCTTTAGGGTTGAATTTACAAAAGCACCTAAATGATTTCAAGTCCCAGTTTCAGAAGTGACTCGGGACATAGGAGCTGCTTGTCATTTCAAGTCAATGGGAGTTAGTCTCTTAAGTGCCTACATTTCTGGAGTTGCGATTTAGGATACTAAATCACTATTCAGGCACTTCTGAAATGTTAATGTCTCTGTGCCTGGATTCCCTATCTGTAAATGGGGATAATTATACTTTGTTAACTTGCATGGTTATTGTGAAGATAAGTAGATTAAAATTTGTGAACTGCTCAAATATTGTGGTGATGAGCACCATTGAAAACCTGATGAGGTAATTAATAATTCTGTATTCAGTGCAGAATATAGATGCTACTCTGTAAATATAGCATGGAGCTGATGCACCTTTAATGATGAGCTTTTTTTAAAAAAAAAAAAAAAGATACCCACTCAGTGAACACTGTCCCATGCTGTGCCCTGAATGAGGTAAGGGTCCTGCTGAAAAAATAAAGTGATTGTGTCATTAAAGACCGTATCATAATGCATATGCACAAAGAGACAGAATTCAGGTTGTATAGGCATCCATAAATCTCATATCTCCTAACTTTTGAATGTTTGACTTTGCAAACTTAATGTTTAACAGATTTTAATTAATATTGATATATTTGTCCAAATCGCCCAGGCTGCTGTTTCTTTTCTATTCAGTTTATTAACAAAACATGCATATTTTAGGACTGAACATTCCATTTAAACAAATGGCCTGCTAATTTCTTGACCAAGGGTCAAGTTATAATCTCAATGGGATTCTCACCTAAGAACTATCGCAGGAGTTCTCTAACTTCATTGCACCACAACCCCCTTCTGATTATTTAAAATAAATAAAAAAATGATGACCCCAGGAGGTGGGACCGAAGCCTGAGTCCGCTCAAGCCCCACTGCCCCAGGTGGGTGGCAGGGGGCAAAGCCTGAGCCCCACCGCTCCGGGCAGGGGGGCCAAAGCTGAAGCTCAAGGGCTTCAGCCCCAGGCAGGGGGCCCACAACCTGAGTCCTGCCACCCAGGGATGAAGCCCTCGGCTTTGGCTTTGGCCCTGGTTAGTGGGGTTCAGACTTCAACCCCGGGCCCCAGCAAGTCTTAGCCAGCCCTGCTGAACTATAGGATCCAGCCTTAAATTTATAGATTGAAGTCACTGCAGAGTTAAGGATTGAGACTATCTAGTGAAGAGAAAATCCTTGAAGCACCCCACTACTTTATTTAATGGCAGTTTTAAAATTAAATGTCCTTGTCAATGTGCTATGTCTTGTTTAAAACAAAAACCATACAGGACTGTACATGATAATAGTCACAAGCTTTAGCAACATTATGTAAGATGTAAAAATGGGAGCAGCAATACGTCAATATTTTCTTATACAAGAGGTGCAGGGGTGGTTATTTTAGGCATTCTTAGAAGGCATTATTAGATGTGAAATGGCTCCCATAGCCATAGACTCATAAACTTTAAAGTCAGAAGGTACCATCGTGATCATCTAGTCTGACCCCCTGCACATTGCAGGCTATAGAAGCTCACTCACCCACTCCTGTAATAGACCCCAACCTATGGCTGAGTTATTGGAAGTCCTCAAATCATGGTTTAAAGACTTCAAGTTACAGAGAATTCACCATTTACACTATTTTAAACCTGCAAGTGACCCATGCCCCATGTTGCAGAGGAAAATGAAACCCCCCGAGGGTGTCTGCCAATTTGACCCAGAGGAAAATTGCTTCCTGACTGCCAATACGGCAGTTAGTTAGACCCTGAGCATGTGGGCAAGACCCACCAGGCAGATACTACAGAGAATTCTTTCCCAGATAACGCCGAGCCCTCCCCATCTAATGTCCCATTTCCTGCTATCCAGAAGACACATACTGTATTAACTTGGCCAAACCTTGTGGGGGGAAAACATGTATCCAAATTATATACTGAGTACTTTCAGGCATTACCAGACAAAGGATTCCTAGAATTTAAAAAGTCTGGTCAATCATTTTTAATCTCTTACATTCCTTCAGTGTGAATTTCACAATGATCTATTTAGATTTAGAGTTTGCTTATGCTCAAAGGCTAGATGCCTTCTATGTTGTGTAAGCACTGAAATCACTGGTCACATTTTTATGTGACTGAGAAGACAAAACAAAGCAACATACTAACCAGACTAAGTTTTTTGATCAATTCTGAAGGAGAAGTCTACCATCCTCTTGAGTGATGCCTGGAACTCCTTTAAATAGCTTTCACTGCTGAGTGTGGAATACGGGGCCAAGTGTATATCATGTGCTGGCCCATCTAGCAGGTATCGCATTCTGAAATACTAATAATCATTTATATATATATATATATATATATATAAATATATATAATATATAATATAATAAATATAATATAAATTATTATTAGTATTTCAGAATATATATATATAAAATACCTAATTTCATTAAAGGCAAATCTTTGAAACACCACTCTTATTTATTTATTTATTTTGCTTTCTTCATGTTGCTACCTTAATTTCCCAGGACTAGAAAAATTTAACTGGTACAATATAGAAGTTTTCCCTCAGCAATAGTATAATTTACAGATATTAATGATCATAACAGCTTATTTTCCACCTGCATGGCTACCATACTGCTTTTGGGACTTTAGAGTACTATATTCACACAATCAATCAAGGCTAATGACGTTTTAAATAAAACTTGCTAAGTGACTTCTGTTCAAAAACGATTTAGCAATTAAAATAATCTCAATGTAATTTACATGGTTACTTAACAAAAACTTGTAACTTTTTATATTGGAAATAAAGATTTCTCACTAATTATGTTAATTGCTGAAAATAACATTACAATAACTGTCATTTTGTTCTTAATAGATGCCAATCTTGCAAACATACGTGCTCTTACTTTAAGCATATGAATAATCTCAAACTTCAAAGTAAAGGAAATTAAAGTTAAGTATTTGCACATGTGTTTCAAGGATCAAAACCTAAGCCTTTCTGCTTTCTTTTGGTCATATTCTGGGAAGTCACATGAACACCCCCAATAAGGGAGAATGGATGTGCTGTTTAAAGCAGTGATAATGGGTTCCTGTATTTTGTCTCTGAAGAGGCCTGAAGGAGCAGCCCACACATACCTTCAGGAGCCCAAAGAATCTATGTAGGGAAGAAATATGCTTAGGAGTCATTTCCAGAACAAATAATATGAACATAAATATAATAATCCTGTCCTCAGAACTCCGGTCCAAAATCCTGACTGAATTCAGTGGATTATTCCTGATTTATATGAAAGAGATAACAGAATCTCTGTCTAAGACTCATTTGCTGAGTGCTTGCTGAGAGGCTATAAGTTTTGAAAGGCTGCGCGGAACGAGAGCAGATACCCTCTACCATACACTTCTGTTGTGGACTATAAAAACCGTAGTAGGCAACTCTGTACAGCATGTGCCATTATCATCCAGATGTTGTTTGTGTGTTTCTTCTGTTTTGTCACTGTTTCTTACTGTAATGTGGAGTCCTTGTAGCACCTTAGAGACTAACACATTTATTTGGGCATAAGCATTCGTAGGCTAAAATCCACTTCATCAGATGCATGGAGTGGAAAATACAGGTAGCCCACGAAAACTTATGCCCAAATAAATGTGTTAGTCTCTAAGGTGCCACAAGGACTCCTCGTTGTTTTTGCTGATACGGACTAACATGGCTACCACTCTGAAACCTGTTACTGTAATGTTTCACCACTGAAGTTTTTTTGTTCGTTTTTTTTTTTTTTTTTTTTTTAAGAAGGGCCTTCATGGTCTGGCATTTGTTTTGGCAGTTTTGAATTGGACAGTCTGACAGGGAAGAAGTAGCATAAGTGCCTCAGTGGATAGATATTGAAATTGTTTTACCAACAAAATGTTACATTAAATTAGGGAATTGCAACTTGCCCTTCCCACTGCCACAAATGTAGTTTGAAATAATTTTGCCATTAAAATATTTTATTTCATCAAATGAAGTTTTCATAGACCTAGACCTTCTTTCAAATAATTCTTCTCTTGTCATGCCATACTGTAATGAAGTCTTAAGTGGACTCTCTACTCTTACGTTAAAGTAAAGAAAAAGTGTTAAATTATGCATGCTCAGTTGGTATATTTAAATGCATATGGGCAGATTCTCAGCTGGTGTCAAACTGCATAAGCAGATGGAACTATGCAACTGAGACTCTGATCCACTTGCTGCAATTCTGAATTAAAATAAATAAAAAATGAAAGCACGTTAAAAATTGTCTTTAACAAGGAATGTAAACTCTGAGACATATGAGGGGAAACCTCTTTCACTGACATTATCCTGTCCCATGTTTGTCTCTAGAAATAGTGTCTCCTGTCCCACAGCTATTTTGAAAGAGGAGGAAGTTGTCTTGGAGGTGTGGTCTGAGGTTTGCAAAGAAGCCTATTCTGAAGTTCCTGGCTTTAAGCCAGATGCTCAAGTTCCATGAGCATGGTGGTCTAGAACCACCTACAAGGTTGGGAGAGAGCGTGAAGGAGGAGGCTGTTCAGATGGTCATTTCTTGAAGCTGCAGGCAAATAAAGTCTCTTTTTGCTTTGTAATCATTTTAGGATAGATGGTTCCAAAGAGAGTGTGAATCCATCTGGGACTGAGAGTTCCTTTTTGGATAGGCTGAATTTAAAAAAAAAAAATATCCCCAGACAATTAAACTTTTTAACCATAAATTCCAGGGATGTCTCTTCTTTGTTTGGCCTTTGGCAGTTCCAAATTGCAGTTTAATGTTTACTTGCTTTTGTATTTTATAGTCTAAATTGTGGTGGAGAAAGATGACAGAAGATAAGTGCTGGTATAAAGGGAAAAACATTAGGTTTCAAAGTTTTAAAATCAAAACCTACTGAAAATAGCTTTTTAAAATTTCACTATTATCTATGGTGACATTCTCTATTGGTGAAGCTGGATGCTGCTGTGATGGGAACTTTGAAGATCATGTTTGAACTGAAATGGCCCAAGACAATTAATTTTATCTTTGGATTTGGAGGGAAACTCCACTTAATGGAGTATGATGAAGAAAAATCATTAATAGAATGAGAGAAATTAATTTCCTGTAAGAAGAAGAAAAAATACTGAATGGTAGAGAATACATCTCTCCATTTAAAAATACATATTTGCAGAAAACTGGCATGAATAACAGTAATCTTGAATTGAATGTTTCAATTCAGGTGACTAATCTTGAGTACCTCGTCAATGGTATCTGAAACCTCTGAATAAGAGTAGCTATTGTATTCTCTTCTGAGGGAACTTTGGACATGATTCAGTAACACACACTGAACATTTTTACATCAGACCACTCAACCTCTGAAAAATTAATTTTTGATCAGAAACTCTGGCATGAAAAAATGATAATATTGGTTGAACTCATCCGCTTATGATTATACCCAATACGTTTTTAAGGCCCGGCTTGACAAAGCCCTGGCTGGGATGATTTAGTTGGGAATTGGTCCTGCTTTGAGCAGGGGGTTGGACTAGATGACCTCTTGAGGTCCCTTCCAACCCTGATATTCTATGATTCTATGATTACTTCATGATCTTTCAAATCAGCATATACTGTACAAGCACTGAATTGGGACAGCTTTTCTACTTGGTGTTTAGATGGGTGTACCTTAGTTTTTATACCTCTTTAGTATAAAAAGTCTTAAGAATAATGTCACAAAAATATACAGATGCTCTTTTAAAATCCAGGATAGCATTCCCTGCCTTCCCCTCTGCTGTGCTCCACCTCTCCATTACCTTTTACAGAACACTATAGGTGATTTTAGGGGGCGGAGGGGTGTACACCCCCCCACACCCACAAATTTTATATATATATAAAACAATTACAGGCAAACCATATACAACCCTTTTTTTTTTCTTTTCTATTAAAAGCCTGTTTGTTTTAATTCTAAATTTTTTGATCTTTCTGGTGGCATGACTAAATGTTGCTGCTAAAGCCTTTCTTATATCTGTATTTCAAATGAGATGATAGGGAATATCTTCATCTTTCAGAGAACATGTGATATATAAGAGGTGGTGTCCTTGGTCAGCTAAAATGACTTAATACACAGTAGTAATGGTACATTCAGCAAATGAGGTGAGACACTTCAGAAACTTAATTAAAAGTTATCACTTTTGCAAAACTTGTTAAAGTCCTGCAATTCACATAGGGTCTGATCCTGCAAAACCTCCTTCATGTGAGAAGCCTTTACTTATGCAAGTAGTCCTTCTGGAGTTAATGGAACTATTAATGTGCAAGAGTTGGAGTATCATGGCTGTCTTCTTTTCTTTTCTGTGTTTCACAGCCTCTATTCCATGAATTTCATCTTGTGAGGTGCTTAACGATTTCATTTGCCATCAACTTCAGTTGAAGGTGCTCAGCACCTCCCAGGATTGAGCTCTGTCTGCACTGTTTCAGAATCCGAAACGTTATAACTCTTTCCCAAACCCTCAGCGACTTGTTGATTCATTCCCTTTGTCCATCTTTTAACAATATTCTTACCACTATTCATTTTTTGTTGCTTTTTATTATTATTTGTCTCTTCTAAATACTATCTTCCCTCGTGGTTTGAGATGTCTTCTCTGTCTTGAAATGGGTTTTATTATGATCTATTGGCTACTACTTGTTTGGATTTTGTTCATATAAAGTTATTAGAGTTACACTGTTACCTGGCACGCTGGATCAAAGGTTCTATATAAATAGAAAGGACATAATGTTATATTTGCATAGTAAAAATCACAGAGAAATCTGGAATATTGTGGTCTTAACAATCAAGTGGCACGTTCATCTGTCTATAACAAATGATTACTACAGATCTATTTTAGTTTATAGCAGGATCTGAGTTACTGGGTGCTCATTATGTGTAATGTTAATAATTAAAATAACAAATAAACAAGTCTCCATGAAACTCCTAATTTAATAATGTATCTCAATGTTTATATGCTGCATAAAAATAATCCTGGTTATTTTTTTTTCCTGTAAGATTTACTATGTGGAATTCAAGTGCTCACGTATACAAATACCATATTACGGCAGCTGTGATTCTAAGCAAACAAAATTCAAGGTTATCATTCCCACAGCATCCATTACTTGTTATTGGGTGCATATTTAAGGTTTAGAATTACTGGGTTTAAATGCTGTTCCCAGTTACTCTGAATTTTCACAAGTTGATGTGAAAGCTGAAATGAGAACTTGGCTCACTGTATGTAGTAGTAACTTGGTCTTAAAATATGTCTATATGTCTGCAATATGGCTGAATTGCAATTGCAATAGGAACAATTTCTTTCTTCCCCTTTTCTTTTAAAAATAAATTCACAAAAGTAAAGCATCTCCTAACATATATGCATATAACAATGTCATTGATGTGGTGGGGAAAGTAATTTTTTATCCATTTTAATATCCTTACTTTCTAGGTACTGAAGTACTCTGTATACGTCACAAATATTTAATACTTCTCACAAATCCCTTGATGAAGTAGGGAAGGGTTAGCACAATTTTAGAGGTGGGGAATTGAAGCACAGAGATTAAGTAACTTGTCCAAGGTTACACAAGGAGTCTGTGGTAAAACCAGTTACTAAACAAAAGTCTCCTGAATCTCAGTTCAATGGCTTAATCACAAAACTGTCCTTCTGCCCACTTGTAACATTCAAACTGGATGGGCAACATGCACTGGAGTTGTCCCAAATATATCTTTACAATTTAAATTGGAGGTAACCAGAAAAGCCCTAGAAAAAGACTGTCAGAATTGTTGCCCTTCTCCCTTCCCTCCTTTGGATACACTTATGAAAGAAAGGTACAGTGATATTTATATTTTAGCTCTTTAGGGCAAGGACCATCTTTTGCTCTGTGTTTTTACAGTGCCTACCACAATGGGTTCCTGATATTGGCTGGGGTGCTACCATAATACAAGTGATAACAATAATCAACACTTAAGTAGTGCTTTACATGTTTCAACTGTTGTACAGACCTTAACCCTCACGATATGCATCTTGCCCAAGGCCACTTAGCAAAACCACTGGTATAGCTAATATTAGAACTCAAGCTCTGACTCCCATCTTTCATTTAATTCCTCTAGCAAGCCATTCAGGGTGGTACGAGGTAGCAGGAGACCTGCAAGGGACGAAGGCTTGTCAGGCTGGGGAGTGGGCCCTGCGCTCTCCAAAGCTATCTTATGTTTATGAAGAAATTTGAGTACTGGATAATCACAATCGGTATACGCTTAGAGCCAGATCTATGAAGTGCTGAGCACCTCCTGCAACATGCCAAATATCTTCAGTTCCCATTGACTACAGCTGAGGGATCTAAATAGCTCCTAAAATTAAATTAAGGAAAATAGCATATTATACTTCTTTTACAGATGGTGGAAAGAGGCACAGAGTGTTAACATGTGTTGCCCAATGTCACACAGCAGGCCTATGGCAGAACTGGGAATAGAATCTTCTGACTTTCATGAGACCACATTGTATGTGGGTTGCACACCAAATTGGAAGTGTCAAGTCCAAACTTTGTAGTGTTATATAAAAGCACAAAAGCCTCTGAACGTGACTTTTTTTTTTTTTTAACTGAAAACAT
The DNA here is from genome assembly GCF_011386835.1 of Chrysemys picta bellii. Classification (NCBI taxonomy): domain Eukaryota; kingdom Metazoa; phylum Chordata; order Testudines; family Emydidae; genus Chrysemys; species Chrysemys picta. The sequence goes on along the minus strand of NC_088794.1, from coordinate 68,240,694 downwards.
CATGCTTTTTCACTCTGATAACTCCAGTGCTGCAGAACAGATTTTATGTAAACTCTAATAAACCAAAAAGCTTCACATCTAAACTGAGACCAAGCATGATAAAATTTCAGATCAAAAGTTTGTTTGTAGGGAAGGGGGGAATATTATAAGCCACAAATGAGGGTGCTAAAAGAGAATGTTCTTATCTCAACTACATCTATAAGAGTACGACAAGTATGTCTCCATTATAATCTCAAATGAGCCTATCTGTTTTGTTTTGTTTTCCCTGAGATATAGGAAAAGACAAAGACCCATATACAGATGATTCAGAACATGGGAATTATGATTCTCGCACAGATCAGTCACTGCTTATTCAAAACACAGTTACCAGACAGAAACCAGAACCTCGGATTAAGTCATCTTTGAAGGTAATGGACCACAGTACTCATTAAATTATATGAATTGTCGTAATGTGGTTAAATTCTGAAAAATATAGTCAGTTTACCTTAAGGGAATGATTGTTACAGCTGGATTTAAAAATAAATAAATATGGGGTTCTCCATAGAATTAAGGGCAACATTGGGATATGAAACAATAAAGCCTCAAGTGAGCAATACAAATAAGGCCAGAAGTGCTCTCAAGATTTCAGAGCATGAAATCCCCAACAGATGTAGTGCAAGAATAGATTCAGGCATCCCCACAGAAAGAGAAGTAAAAGACTTCAATATTATGATGAGCATGATCTACAATAACATTAGCAAGAGTTCCCTATAGAAATAAGGGCAACACCAAAAATAAAGACAACAATTATACTGAAAGGACTAAGATTGTGTCTTTGTGACTCATAAAAATAAGAGCCAGGAGTCTTCTAAAAATTTAAAGGCTGGAATAATGTGTAGGATTAAGGGCATATGAACCACAATGTCAGTTGTGTGCATCCCAATGAATTAGTAGTAGGTGTGTTCAGAAGCTTAATTGCAGTAAATTTAAAAGTCGAGTGATCTAGAAAAATAAGCAGAAAAAAAAATCCTACTCCAAATATCAGTTTCAGGAAATCACAGCTAATGGAAGGCAAAATTATTCCAAATATAGGTGAGTAACATGAAGGGACCTGTGTGACACACAGGCACAAAAACACTTAAAAAAATCGATCATGATCAAGAATATGAACCGAGTAAAAACTGTCATTTCATCCTGTTTAGCAAATTGAATTTCACTAAGGCTTGTCTACATGGGGACACTCAGGAAAGTAAACTCACACTTTAGTTAATTCAGATTAAATGTGGATTAGTGAAACTGCATTAAATCCCTGTGTGGACTCCCTCAGAATTTGGTGCCCTTAATTTGGTTTAGCTTAATTCACAAATTAATTCATGAACCAAATTAAGGCCACTTTATTTTAAGCAGGCACACACCTGTTACACAAACCTGCATCTAGTGGGACTGAACACAGGTATTTTTTCCTACATGTTAGCACCAGGTTTTATCAGCATTATGCCATTTCAGAAAGCTGATTCCCATTGTGGTTTTGGCAGCCTGTTAACTGAGAATTACATATGTGCTAGGGAAAGAATCTTGTAATTACTGGAAAAACTCATGCTCTAGATCACACTATTGTCATTACCGTAGTTCTGCAGGAATCTGCACCACAGATGGCCAACAGTTTGTATGATCTGTGAGGTTTTCCTGCTGTGGTAACTTACACATCATGGGATGCTTTTCACATAAGGTGGTGAGATAAGAAATTAATTAAAAACTGGAGTCATTTCCTTTTCTTTCTCTTGTTTGTGTTACTCTCTTTGATCAAATTCTGTTCTCTGAAACATGCGTGTAACCTGCATCCATTTCAGTGGAAACTGCACTAGAGGATAGAACTTGTCCCTTCGTATTGTCTTAATGGGAGGGAGGGTGAAGAGAGAGGTTGAATAAGGACTTTTATTGTAAGAAATTTAAAAAAATAGAATTAAAGATCAAACATACACCAGCATATTAGCCTATGTTGGTGTGCTAAAAAGAAATTATTTATTCCAAGATCAATGTCTCAAACCATTATGAAATACAGCGATGCTAACTGTTCAGTCTGTGACACAGCACTTCACAATGACTTATTGGGAGATGTGTATTGTATTGGTGTATGGCGGTTTGGGTAATATTTTTCTGTACACATCAAGAATACTGAAAGCTGCTCTAAGGCATCTGCCAAGGGGAGGTGCTGTCAAAGCAGGATGAGAATAAATGAGTATTGCACATATGACCTTCACAGGTGCTAAAAGCCACAGCAGCCTCCTGACAAAATCTCCAGTTTCCCCATGACAATTTTTGCAAAGCAATTGAGTTTTCAATCTGCAGCACACAATTCTGCAGTACATTGAAAATTAAGTATTTAGGGGCAGCATGAAAGAACTTGAATGTAATAACACGGGGGATACATTTATTTTAAAATTTTATTTTACCTTGTTTTCTCATGTCACAGAATGGAAGGTTTACACATATAAGGGCCACGGTAAAGAAAATGCAAAAAGAGCCATGTATTAATCCAAAAGTCAAATTTTTAGGGGCTGAAACTCTTGGTGTTGATAGTTGATAAGTGTAAGGAATAGGAACAACATGTAGTGAATTAAGATGAAAGGAATGGGACTGAGACATTTAGTAGAGAGTGAGTCTTTTTAAGGAACCAAACTTCTGCCAAAGTGCAGATGCATGTGCAAAATGAATGGAATGGATTGGTCAAAATGAATAATATTGCAACTATGAAAAGGAGAAGACCACCAACGGCTGTAATAGTAAGATACTCAGTATTACAAGAATGTCAGCCCTGCTGAATTTTGAATGTGTTAAAAGAATAAGTTTAAAGTTCATGAATTAAAAAACTATTGAAATGGAAAAAGCTTTAACAGGTAGACAGAAAAGGGATGTGGAACTGGGCATTGTTGTAAAAGGAGCTACAATTATGGCAAACCAGATGTATATTGCACAGTATATTATATAAAAAGTATATTGTACTTAAAGGGCTTGACTTTCAAAGATGTTGCAAAATGTATGTGTCTGCATATGGAATTGCACACTCTAGTTTGAAAAGATCAAACAAACAGGGGAATGTAATAAAGTCCCCAGCAATGCATCTCAATATAGTCTTACCTTGTCTGAAATTAAGGAGAGGAGAAGTGAAACCCATCTGATTGGAGGGAAGTAAAGGAGACAGCTAAACTTACAAGAAAAGTAGAAAAGGAAGCTGAGCATGGTAGAAGTGTAGTATGACATCTGTAGAAATGAAACATTATTTACTTGTATTTTCCACTCCTCTGATTACTTTCTTTCTGGTCTTACTATTTTATTCCATCCCCTTTTTAAGTCAGACTAGTTTATTTTTACTTGTCCTATTCCAAGGGATCCTCGGTATTCTTTTGCCAGTTCAGACCACTTTATTGTTCTCCTCACCTACAACACTTTATTCATATTCCCACCACTACCATTGAATTCAATGGGAGCCAAGAGTGCACATTAGAGGGGAAGGATTTGGTTGTAAAAGTGCTCCAGTACATAAAATAACCAAAAGTAAGAATAAGCGGAGAGCATTATGATCTGAAAGGAGACTGACAGGAGAGTAGAACATCTTGACAGAAAACCAATAGCAGGCTCATGCAATCTGAAAAAACAACAATAAATAATGTTAATGATTCAAGAGGAAAGATGGGGTGGTGGAATGATGAACCTAAAATGGAATTCGTGAGCTGCTGAATGAACACACTTCATAAGTGCACAGCTCTCAGTCACTTTGAAGTTTTGTTAAATAAATGACTCAGTAAATATTTAGGAAACTGCCTTGCTAAGGAATTTTACTAGTGAATGAATGGTGAATTTCATCACAAGATGGGGAAATAATTTTCCAGCAGCCATAGCACTTTATGATTTGACCCTGTCGGATCTTAAGAGCAAATAACTTTTGGGCAGGACCAGTATTCTCGGGGGGAGCTTCAAACCTGTTATCTCCAGATATTCTCCACTGTCTGCCTGCTCCTGCCATAACACAGTTGTGTGATAGGCCTTCAATTGAGGTTACTCATCGTTACACCCACATTTTTTCTTGTATAAATTTTCTAAAATGGGTGAACAATGATCCTGTGAGTCTGGGGGGGAAAAGGAACACTCTTTATAAAGATTTCTTATATGAAGAAGCTACAGTAGGATTCAAAACCATCTTTTTATTAAGAAAGATAGCCATATGTTCATGGATGACACCAGCTTCATTTAACCTTTTTCAGAGCACACTGACTATAGTCAGACTGCCCTGGAAGATCAAGGTTCTTTCAATAATGTTTTTAAAAAGTGGTGCTAAAAATGGGTCTATCATTTATTCAGTTTGGGAAAAGGACTTTTCTTTGTTCTGATGACTTTAGTTAAATTCAAAGAAATTCACAGTTTACGCTCATTTGACTCAGGCTTTTGTCAAAAGAATGCACTTTAGATGTCGAACATGCAAACTTCTAATTTGGTAGAGCTGGTTGGCCATTGTTAATAGAAGCAGATAAAACATGCTGCTACAGAACAATTTTTCTCTCCACTAACTTCTTTTCAAATTACTGGTACTTTAATTACCAAAACTGAAGGTAGACTTATGAACTACACAGTTCATTAAGGACTTCCACCAATGATCTTCTAACCTAATTAAGCCAATTTTGCCCAGTGTTCAAAATAAGGGGTGAGAGGAAGAGTGATGATACTTTCCCACCACAAAATCCACCTACGTGAGGTGCCAAAATGAGTGGCTGACATATTTTGCCTTGATTGCTGATTCAGTTTGTTCTATCCTAAGGATGGAAATTTAACGGGGGAGAGGGTTAAGACAAGTCCTGGAAATTTGGTAATATTGCTTAGTACATCAACTGGATAAGTGATATGGCACAGATTTGATGGCAGACTCAATGGTTTGATTTTATGCAGCCTGATTTCTATCCATCAGGCCTGCAATTACTTCCAATTTACCATATAAAATCTCTTGAAAAAGTCAGTTACCGATTTATTTCAAGTTCCTGAGGTTAACCACTAGTGCCCAAGGAGGAAAGATCTATTATTAGATGAAGATCTGAGGGACACACCCTTCCATTGAAAACTTTTCTTATTACAGGAGCAATTAATTTCTGACTGCTGTCAAGAGCGATGGATTTCCTATGCCTGAGCCAATCCTAACCAACCCCATCCCCACTATCTCACAAGGAAACTTTCTAGTTCTTCCGGATCAACGTTATACTATTTCTTAATGATAAAACGTTAATGAATAGCAGAATCAAATTGCTCAAATGAACTTTATATAAAGATCCATATTCTGGTAATTACAGATAAACTATGGAAACTTTACTCATGCAGCACCATTTTCAAACTGCAAATTTATTTCAGATAATTTCTCACTGAGAACTATTAGTGGGTGAGGTCATATATTTTATTGGACTAACTTCTCTTGGTGAAAGAGACAAGCTTTCAAGTTTACACAGAACACTGCAAACAATTAGTGGATTAGTAGTTAGTTATGGCCTCCTATTTGTAAAACTAAAACACAACTATATATTCTCTAGAATCTGCCCCTTTTTTCTGCACTTGATTAACTGAAAAGTGGTATAACAGGATGCTGGGCAAGAACTGTTGACTTACCCTCTGTCATGCCAGCTCCCATTACGGGAAGTAAATTGGAGCTGGCTAGAGAAAAGCTGCGCCTAATTGGGGAATGGGAAACAGCTGTCTGTCCAATTAACCTGGGGCTATATAAAAGGCTGGGAAGAAAGAAGCCAGGGGGGAGCGAGAGAGTGGAAGCAGAGCGATAACTCATCCCTCCTGGGTGCAGACCCTAGAACCCGAGCTGTGTATGGTGAAAAGGTGGTGGGACCACAACCTGTAAATAAGCAGTACCAGTGGTTACTGAACCCCAGGGTCTCCAAGTGACTTTGTCAGCACAATAGGGGCAGCAGCCAAGAGGGCCCTGCAGCGCCCTGTTACAGATGGAATATAGAAAATCTTGTCTTGTTGATCCATTCCAGCGATCTCTCAAAAGACAAGTCAGTGGGAAAACAAACACTGACTGAGCAGGGTGCTGAAATAATTTCCAGAAAGCATGTCCTTCATCGCTCAATGCTCTTGACAAATGATGATTTCAGAAAGGTTAAAAAGGAGTCTGGTACTACTTTTAACACAAAATCCGGAAATATATTAGCAAAAACGATCACATCATCATATCTTGAAAAGTTTCAAAAAGGCACGAGTATGTTATTCCATATGGCATGAGTAATTCGTAATCTACAATATTCTCGAGCCTTGAGTTCAAATTTACATCATCCTAAAACAAAAGTGAACATAATAAATTTGGGAGCTTCAGCCTCACTCCTAGAAAAAACTATGCAAATTAACACTACTGGAAATTTGTTTCCAGGAAATATTTAAGGCTGGAAAGTTGAGTCACAAACCCCTGAATTTTGACATTAATCATAGAAACAATGACAGTCCATCAACTTCGTTTTCTGCACATTAAATAATTGTAACGTTCAGGCTAAACAGTAGTGAGAAACAAATATTCATAATATTAAACCATGATCACCTCACCATTTAGTCAGCAACCAGGATTATTTTGCCTAGTAGCATTTTCTGCAGCTCCAAGAACAATGGGGATTTCTTATTGATTGAGGATTTTACTGTATAAGACATTCTCATTCCACCTCCAGTTAGGCCTGTAAAGCTGAGTTTACATTCTGCACATTTTTATGTGCAATAGCTAAGATTTTCACACAGGCTTTATTCAATTCCTGTCCCTTTTGCGCTGCCAAAATTCCTACCATAGTCCACATATTTGTCAGTCTCTCAAATTGCCTTCATGACTTCTTCCGCCTCATATGTGGTTTGACCACCCTGAAGACAAACCTCGTTTGTTGTTCATTTTCTCTGACTACTCATTCTGTCAGACTGAAAACTTCTTGGGGCAATGACCATTCCTTCTTGCTTGTCTCTAGCATTTCATGGGCATTATCACAAACAAATAATAGAAATAATAGTGTTTCTTTTAGCTGAGACCAGCAATATTTTCATGGTAAACCCACATAAAGGTCCATGTTTTTGTAGATGACAACAACTTCCAGACAATCCAATCAAAGGGTCAGTGGGTATTCTAGTACGCTGCACCATTGATTACTTTGGTGGTAGCTACACATAGCAGACCTCTTCACCTCATCAACTGCCATATGCCAGTTAACATGACATCTGTTGAGGAACACAAGATAAAATTCCTATGTATGTATTCCTTTCTTGCTCAAGGGATCCCCAATTTTAAAACTTTTTTTTTTCTCTGCAGGGGTCCGTTGGCAAGGTGACTTGTTGCCTGTTAACAAGATTGGCAAGGGATAGAATACTACATTAATATATTGATAATGGATGCTATTGATTTAACTTTGAAGGCATTCGGATACTATGATGATAAGGGGAAGTACCCAACCTTTAAACAGGTTATCCTTAGGCCAATTCCTGGGATTTTTTTTTGTTCTGAGATAGGGCTTCTCTGCACTTACCAGGGGTTGAGGCTGTGGCGATCAATGCACAGGGGGTCGATTTAGAAGGTCTACTGAAGACCCACTAAATCGACTGCAGATTGCTCTCCCGTCAATTCTGGTACTCCACCAGAACAAGAAGAGTAAGGGGAGTTGACCGGAGAACATCTTCCATTGACATAGCGTAGTGTGGTAAATAGATCTAAGCTACATTGACTTGAGTTATGCTACTAACGTAACTCAAATTGTGTAGCTTAGATTGACTTTCCCCCATAGTGTAGACCTGCTCATAGACTTGAAAAGCTGTTAACAGTGGAAAGAAGTGTTCAGTTGTAAATAAATTACTTGTACCTAAATTGGCACTGGTTGATACACTTGCATGCTGGATGTAGCTAATTTCTATGCATATACTTACCTCTGCTAGCATGTGGTGCAGCACTTAAAGTTTTATAAACATTTTGACTTTTATGATAAGATCGTAGATGGAAAAATTCTACTGAAGGCCAAAATTATCAAATGTGGATGCCTGAAGCAAGGCCTCTAAATCTGTATTTAAATATCTAATTAAATGGCCAAATTTTCAAAGATGCCAGGCTAAGAGGTCCAAGTTACTTCACAGAGATTGTGCATACTCAAGCCATCTGGAAATCAGGTTGACTTTATTTAGGCGTCTTATGTGGATTTTGGAGTATAATTTTGGGGAACCAAATTTGAAAATGTTGGCTTTACAATTGTAAGGTACAATTGCAATTTATAAACAAAACATGTGTAGTCCTGCCACAGATTTATAGGGGAAGAAGGCTGATCATAGTTAAGATGTAGGGCTGGAAATCAGGAAACCAGAATTCTATTTCAGCCAATGTCCCAGGCTACTTCTGCAATCTTGACAAGGTAGCTAAACATTCTGGGCAAAATCCTGACCTTATTGAAGTCAAATATAGTTTCGTTGTTAGTTTGAACCAGGATTTTACCCTCTGGTCCTTAATTCCCTCATCGTCTACTAAGGAAAAATAATAATCCATGGCCAATGGGGTGGTGGTAATTATTTGTTCAGTACTCTAGGTGGGCATGGCAATTCACAGACCACTAAAATACATGGCTCAGGAGTCTGCCCACACAGAAGCAGGATCTTGTTGTGCTAGGACATTTGTGTGGGAATTTCAGATAGACAACGGTCTATAATTTTGCAGTGTTGTTTATTGTTTACTGTACATCATAAGGCCAGAAAGACTAGTTGGATCTGAGCTCCTACTCCCTTGGAGGCACCATACAAAGATTTATGGTTTTATTAGCCACCCACAATCCCTATTATTTTTTTCTTGTAGATTCACTGAAAAATTGGAAGACATCTATGTAAATCTTGTTTAATATGTAGCTTCATTAGTGGTAATAGTCCATCAAGATGATTTTTCTTGTGTAGTGAGCTGTCACACCAAATTCACAAGCTGTCATCCAGATCCTGTCTTCCTAGAAATGGAAATTTACAGTTGGCTGAACATCATCACTTTTAAATGAAGGAGATTTTTCAGGATGTCATCTCAGAAGTCTGGCCTTCCTTTTGTGGGTGCAATTTACACACGGGGTTTGTTGCTGCAAGTGAATTCTAGACATGAATCTGAGTGTCCATACCAGATTGCAGGAACTAGTCAGGTGGCTACATTTTTGGGATTTGGGGGTTTTGTTGTTGAATACTTAAGGGCTATATTTGTCAACATTTATGTAAGTGAATATTCCAATTCTGGCTGATTAATGTTGCTGGACCTTCCATATGTGACTCCCACTCCCTTGAATTCCTTGCTAAAGAGCAATTCATAGTCACAATCCAGAAACTCAGAGACTGCTCTCTCTTTGTACAGTGCCCCGTAGGGGGTAGGAAAGAGGTAAGACCATCACCTGACTTCTTACTCCTCTGCCTTGGCCTTGAAATTAGCTGGGTGCACTGGGAGGGAGCAGGCACTTTTTTGAAGAGCAATCTAGGTTCCTTTGGGTCAGTACAGCCTGCTCAGGGCTATGCTTAAAGGGGCAATCTAGCTCTCCGTATGCAGTATATATAACATATAGTAACACTTTCAATAGTTTTAATTTATGTATGGTTTATAGCTATTGATTAAATTACTAGTAAATGAAAATGCTTTCTTTAATACCTTACTGTAATGCATGTTATGGAATGCATTAGTATCACATGATTAATAGATAATTATATAACAAATGGTTGATAAGCCTATTATAATGTGTAGATATTGTTGAAACAACATCTACAAGCTAACAGATTTTAGGGTTACATAAAGTTGTAAAGTGCCATATAATTTCTGAACAATAGTATACTTTTTCATACAGTACATTAAATTAAACTTTCACCTAGTAGGAAATGTTACCAAAATCTATCCAATGAAACCATCAAAAAAGGCTCAGACTCATTTTATGGAAAACTTTCTTCATGTCTAATGATTCATTAGATATTACTAATGAGTTAGCAATAAATGTAGAGCCCAATAATGCAGACTTTCCCCCAGTTTCCCTGCCAGTTGCAGTTCTGCCTGAATAAGGGCTGCTGGATTAGGGCTCCTAACAAGCATCAATAATAAGTTAATGTACAAGTCAATATCAAGGTGATGAATCAAACACACAAAAGTAAAGCCTCAGTGTCCACTGTCTTCGCATAACTGATTATCTCTGTGTTCTCACTATGACTAAAGCCATGTCAGGCAAATTTATGATACCTCAAATGGCTTATTTTTTTCTTAATCTCACACTGCAAGGAATCCGACTACAACAGCGTCTTTTTCCAAACACTTACAGCAAAGAAAATGGGCCAGCATTTTGAAGTCTCAAGCTAAGGGAGGATACAGGAACCACAGTGGGGGAGTTCCTTTTGTTACTCTGAAGGAGGTTTTTAAACAGAGCCTCTGGTTGTCTCCTACATTGTCTTGAATGCTTCTAAATGTGTTTGGATACTAAACTCTAATTTTGGTGTACAAAAGAAAAGGTAATTTTTATAAACATTTTGTATTACAATTTAGTAAGTGGGTACGTTCTGACTAAAAGGAAAAATAATGTTTAACTGCTTTTGGTTCAGGAAAGCATGATGTTACTGAAAAATACTACATTTCCCATTTACATAATGCATATTGGAGGTGCATATTATGGCTTTAAAAAAAAGAAATGTTACTATCAAACTGTTTTACTGCTGATGTTAAAGAAATACTAAAGTACTGATAGTTTAAGAAATTACAAATATTTGTCAGCAGAGATGTGATCAATACTGGATTTTTTTCCCTTTTCCAAAAAATGATGATGCAGCTATCACATTTACTCATTCATAAATGTCTGTTTGTTTAAAAAAAATTAATATATAGTGGGCATAATCTGGGAAGTCATAGGGTTACCTTTACAAGGACCATTCTTAACTTGCTAATTGCCTTAGATGGCTAAATAATGTTACCTGAGTGTGTTGTATTTCCTACATGGAATATAAGGAAGTATAGAGAATACTGCAGTTAGAGCGGTAGTGTTACTTACTGTAATTCCATATGCTGTGACACCATAAGGAAAACTGGCAACCTTTTTTAAGAGCAGTCACACTTTTCCTCCCAGAAACTCACAATTTTAAATATATTTTTTGCAACTTTCTTTTTAAAAAATGTTTTCCATTTTTCTTAAACTAAGAAATGTTTAATTTTAACAAATAGACATTTGCATAATAAAGCTTAAGTTCACAATATAAACAATGATTCTACTGGAAATAATTTAAGATAATAACCTGAATCACAGCACACAGAGAAATGGAATTCTATAAAATATAGTAAAAGAGTAAAAACAGTCTCTGGGAGTTTAGATTTATCATTAATTTAGCCAGTGAGAGAATCTTTTATAATGATTTGAGTGAACTCTTTTGTCTTTCACCACACTTAATGTTTACGGTATATGGAACAAGCTTATAAATAAATGTTGGGACCAGGCAATGGGAATTTAACTGTTGATTTCAGTAGTAGTAGGATTTGACCCATTGTCTCACAATGTGAAGTGGGATGAGTTTGTGTGTGTGTGTGTGTGTGTGTGTGTGTGTGTGTGTGTACACAGCATATATATACATATATGTGTACTGACAATATTTCTGTGACTTTGACTATATATGTATCAATATTTTAAATAACAAATTCTGACTTAGGTATCTGAGAGTAACACCTAAGTATCAGAGAACAATGTATAAAGCCCAGATCCTGCAAACACTTACACATATGCTTAACTTTAAGCATGTGAATAATTCTAATTGGCTTCAGCAGGAACATTTGAATGCTCAAAGTTAAGCACATGCATGTTTGCAGACTCATGGCCTAATGCTCTGTAGTGGAGACTAACTGCTTAGCAGTCTGTTTCTCTCAGAGTTCATAGAGTCTGTCCATATTTAAAAAAAAAAAAAAGTTTTACAGAGCAGGTTCCTTTCAAAACTCCTGAGTGAAGTTAAACTCTTTCCCAGTGGTTCCACCATGTGAAATGTTCTGTAATTATTAAAACAACAAGGAGTCTGGTGGCACCTTAAAGACTAACCAGACTCCTTGTTGTTTTTGTAGATACAGACTTACACGGCTACCCCCTGATACTTGTAATTATTAAGATATTATAGAGTCCCAGTATTGCTCTAGCTAACTTCAGTTACTCATTAGAGGACCAATATCATTTGAAGGAACCTATAATATTTTAAAATACACACACAGACAAGTCCACAGAACAGGGAATAATCTCCTGGATCTTGATCAAGGTTATTAACACCTCAAAAGTAGAGGTGCTCAGGTCCAAGTTATAGGTTGAAACTATCTCTAGTAAAGATGTTTAGATAGTAAAGGCAGATAGTAGTAGAGAAAAATCCCGCTAGAGTGATTGCTCCTTTAAAACTTGCCAGATTTCCCTTATATGTATACATAAGTTCAGTTTTTGTAGTATTCTTTATACAAACTACTGGAAATATCATGGGGTAGTGTTACCAACTCTCTCTATTTTATCTTGACACCTTAAGCATTCCAACAGCAGAAGTCCAACTAAAAAGAATCCCATGCTTATTTTTCTAAATTCCATAATTGATAAACCAATCTCATAAGTTTAGGGAACTTACCCATGTTTTTTGAATGCTTGGAATTGGCGATACTGCATTGAAAATACTGAGAAAATATTATTGGCAAGCTTTAAGTGTGACTAGTGTAGGTAATTTTGCCAATCCCCCTGCCAATGCAAAGTTATTGCCTACAGTATATTTTCTAGTGCTTTGTGCAGCTTCTTGTTAAGCATCTCCAGGGATGGGGTTTCCAGCATAAACCTAAGCATTCTGTAACTGCAAGACAAAAACTGAGCGGCAAAGTCACTACTAGACAATCCCCTGTTCTAAATGGTCTGTGGATTGTTAATAAAAATACCATCAATGTCATAGTGAAGAAAGAAAGGAGGTAAACAATTCAGTACATTTATAATACTAAATGTAGTGTTTTGGGGCCTGAGTGCACTGAGGTTATGTCTACACATCAATTATCCACCTGTGGCTGGCCCATGGGACCTGACTTGGGCTCACAGGGCTCAGGCTTTGGGGCTGTAAAATTGCAGCGTAAATATTCAGGCTTGGGCTGGAGCCTGAGCTCTGGGACCCTGTGAGGGGAAGGTTACCAGAACCTGGGCTAGGGACATAGGTGTTTCATTGCTGTGTAGACATACCCTTAGGCACTTAGAAGCCTAGCCCTTAGTCAATAAGTATAATTATTCAGTCATGACTATTGAAAGGTAGTGTTCAAATTTTGAAAAATTAATTCCATGTAGGAAGTGAGGCTGCCTTGCGTGACGTAATACATTATTCTTCGCTCTTATACAGCATCTTTTAAAAATAGGTTTCAAAGCACTTCACAAAGGGCAGAGCCTTAGCTCTATAATCAGAGGGATATTAAAAATGGTCTGGATTTAAAAAAATTAAAATTCGAAAATACTCTTTTCATGGGCAACACCGCAGGTGCCATATAAAGAAAATGTGTGTGACACATAGTATATTATATCTGCATTCCTTTGCGATCACCTGCATAATTACTCATGGTTTTGCCATTAATGAGTGATGCAATCATCCAAAACTCATGCCTTTAGAATATCTATACCTCACAAGTCATTATGTATTCACTTTACCCTTCTGAAATGTATTCATTTATTTTGATCTTTTAAAAGATCGCAGCTCAGCTAAATGGTGAGGCTGCTTACATGGTGGAAAATTAGCAGCTGTTTAACACTATGTAGTAACGCCACAGAACAGAAGGAGCAAATATCCTGGTTAGGGTCTAATTCTAAGATCACTGAAGTCGGAGTCCAAGTGACTCTATAGGTTTGAATCAGAATCGATGTATCTAGTTTTGTCCATATGGAATTTGGAAATGGAACTTAATATATTGTCATATTCATTGATTTTCATTTCATGTTTAAATGCATTCCTTGATGCATAGAAAATTGAAACATATTAAGAATGCATAACTGTCAACAAGCTAAAATCCAAACAGTTTGCATCATAATCTCACTTTACTTCTTACCTCACAGGGCTGCTGTGAGAATAAATACATTAAAGATTGGAAATGGTTTGATATCTACTGATAAATGCTATATGAGAGTGAGGTGGTATTATATAATGCTACATACTTCAGTTGCAACTAATCCCCCTTGGTATTATGATAGAACATTGTTTTGAGTTAACACCATCTGGTATACTGTTAGGCATCCAAGATTCTTTAGTGTATGGTCAATGTATTGCACCATTATCAGCTGTTGGACTGTGCTTTATTTGAGATGTGAAAGCAATAATTCATTTGCAAAAGATTAGGCAAAGCTGCTGACTGAAAGATGCAGTATTAATACAGTATGTATATATGCTTTTGTGTATGTAACTGTGTGCATCTACACAACGCATACTGTATGCAGTGGTGATATCCATGTGATACTTACATTTGATGTGGACACAGCAGCAAAATCAGGACAGATGCATGCATGGAATTAAGTGGCAAGTGGCAACTTTTATTGAACTTTAAAACAGGGGCAGGGTGCTACTCACCCATACTATTCTATACCAGGAAATTAATTGGTTCCAGTGTGGGAGTTACAGGGTTCCTATCTTATAAACATGGGGTAGGCTGGCTTCAGCCTACCTCCCAGGACTCAGCTCTCTCTGAGCTCTAGCAATCTTCCCCCTCCCCCATGAGGGGAACAGAGATTGCAGTGGGGTGGGGAACTTGGCCTGCAAGGACCCCAAGTTCTCACCCTATCACATGAGCCCAAGGCCCATCACCAAAATCCCAGGTCTTTTTCCTCTGGGAACTGTTAATTTTGTTCTCTTAACTGAACTGCAAACCAGCGACAAGTTGTGACAAATAAACTACACCACCCCAGTACCTCCGTTAGATATTAGGCGCATTTCCACATAATCCCGTTGTGTCTTGAAGATGCTGTGAGAAGGCAAAAAACTCTCTGGTCTTCTGTCAATAGGCCCATGGGAGAAAAGAATCCTTCTTGACCCCCTAAACAAGCAATTGGCTAGACCCAAACTATCTCTCTGGCCTGGTTCCTGTTCCTAGTTCTGGTGGGTAGGATGGCCTGCTGGAATGGAGCCAAAAGAGGCTCAACATGGCCACTGCACCTGGTTAAATCCTGGGAGCTGGGGAATGCTGGCCAATCAGTACCACTCTCTCCCAGCTGGCCAATAGGTGCCAAATTCTCCCAGTGGGAGGAACTACCTATTGTTCTTTGGCAAGTGCCTCCCTCCCTTGCTGCTGGGGCTGTCCCCCTTTCACTGTAAGCCCCAACAAGTTCCTTCACCCATTGATGCAGGTGGATGGCATTTATCTTTCACCTAAGTCACCTTCACTCTTCTCACTAATCACACCTCTCTGCCAGGGCTATTTATAACATTCCA
Organism: Chrysemys picta bellii; assembly: GCF_011386835.1. NCBI lineage: Eukaryota > Metazoa > Chordata > Testudines > Emydidae > Chrysemys > Chrysemys picta. The sequence continues at coordinate 68,225,268 of NC_088794.1, read as the reverse complement.
AAACTCCGAACAGCTTTGAAACCAATTAAATTGCACCAAGGACCGGGATTAGTCCATAGTTTAAGTGTACTGGGTGTATCACTTATTCCAGCTCCTGGGCAGGAGGGATGATTGAGTGGTTAGGGCACTGTCTTATGAAACGGGAGATCCAGTTCAATTCCCTGCTCTGCCATGGACTTCCTGTGTCACCTTGAGCAAATCATTTAGTTTCTCTGTGCCTCAATTCCCCAGCTGTAGAATGTGTATAATAGCAATTTTCTACCTCACGGGATAGAAAATTTTGAGGATAAATGTATTAAAAGATTTGAAGCACTTTGAGATCTACTGATGAAAAGTCCTATTTAATAAATAGGCATTATTATTTATCATCATCTTGGGTTGGGGCGGGGTAGATCTTGTTTTCATGGTATGTATATTATATATGACTCATTTGTATATGAGCAAGAATATATATATGTTCTTCTTTAGGTGTGCCTTGTCCACCTTTGTGCAAACCACACTCCATTTTGCAGCTAAACAATGTCATTTATTATTAAGGCTAAGATTTTGTCACGGATATTTTTAGTAAAGGTCAGTGACCAGTCACGAGCAATAAAAAAAAAAGTAATGGAAGCTCGTGACTGGTCCCTGACTTTTACTAAAAATATCGGTGACAAAATGGGGAGCTCAGCTGTGGGATCCCCACACCACCCGTGGCGGCTCGGCACACCCAGGGGGCCCCTCGCAACTCCCGGCTGCTGTGGGCTGAAGTCACAAAGGTCTCTGGAAGTGACGGATTCCGTGACTTCCACGACCTCCATGACAAAATCATAGCCTTACTTATTATGCATTCCACAGTTTGGAAGGATTGGTTGACCAGAAATTGTTTAATTTCTAATTGTTTTTTAAGTTAATCACTTAATATAAATTACCAGCTTACTTTGCAACAGTTGTCATTTTAATGTTACATAGCTTCTCTGCTAAACTTACTGTACACTATGTATTCAGTGCTCTAGCCAGAATTTAGCTCTAATATACATACAGTTTTTAGCAATGGAGGGGAAAATAACCTAAACTCAAGGCAGTGACAGTCTCTTGCAACAACATAGCCCTAATCCCAACTGCGACTTCTATATATTGTTGCAATACAGATGCTAAATAAAAATAACAGGCTATACAGAACGATAAACCAGAAATTAAAAAATAGGGAACATTATTTTTCAGTACAGATTTTGTATCAATATTTTTGTTTATACAATGTACAAATCAACTTTTTAATTTCAATGTAACCTAATCGTGTGTGTGCGTTTCTAGGGGGGAAAAAAGGCTAGAAAGATGGAGGAAATGAAAAGCTAGACAAAAACGGAAGCCTTTCTTATTAGCTGGTTTTGTTTCAATGTATGACAATATTACCTATATGTCCTCACATTAGTCTTCATTATTTTGTAATCAGCATTTTGCGCTCTCATAGGAATAATGCAATCTATTCTTTTTCAGTTGGCCTCGTCACTTTTTTCCCATGGTTTTAGTAGTAGTATGATTGCAAAATAACTTTTAAAAATATCCTAAGAGATCTGTGTGATTTATTTTGGATATGTTCTGAACCACATAAAAAAACAAATTAAAGACATATTCGTCTAGTAGTTCAGAGTATGCTTTCTGAGATTTAGCCTGTTTTTTTCCTTTCAATACTCATTGGGTCAGCATCAGAAAGTGTCTCTTGTTTCTGTTAAATCAAGAGCAGCACTAATTTTCTCCTGGTCCTCTGAATTCTACTGTACACATTTTAATGTCCAGTACAACTAAGTAGCCTCCTATATAGCTTACTGTATAAAGCAGGGATGGGCAAACTTTTTGGCCTGAGGGCCACATCTGGGTACGGAAATTGTATGGCAGGCCATGAATGCTCACAAAATTGGAGCTTGGGATGCAGGAGGGGGTGAGGGTTCCGGCTGGGGGTGAGGGCTCTGGGATGGGGCTGGGAATGAGGCATTGGGGTGCAGGAGGGTCCTCAAGACTGGGACTGAGGGGCTTGGGGGACAGGAAGGGGATCAGGACTGGGATGGGGAGGTGGGGCGCAGGAGGGGGTCAGGGGTGCAAGCTCTGGGCTTGCCTCAAGCAGCTCCTAGATGCAGCTCCGGCACCTGTGCGCGCCACCCCGTCTGCAGGCACCGTCCCTGCAGCTTCCATTGGCCATGGTTCCCGACCAATGGGAGCTGCGGGGGTGGCGCTTGGGGCAGGGGCAGCGTGCGGAGCCCCCTGGATGCCCCTATGAATAGGAGCCAGAGGGGAGACATGCTGCTGCTTCCAGGAGCCGCACGGAGCAGGGCAAGCCCCCAACCCTGTTCCCCGGCTGGAGCGCTGGAGCAGGGCAAGCTCTGGACTCTGATCCCCGGCGGGAGGTCGAGGACCAGATTAAAATTTCTGGAGGGCCGGATGCGGTCCCCAGGGCCATAGTTTGCTCACTTCAGTATAAAATGTACTCAGTTGAAGGCCTTTTTTAATTCCTATTGGACAGATTTTGCCATTGTTACTCATGTTGAGTGTAGTACCTTACTTTGCAAGCAGTCCCTCTGAAATTATTCTATAATAATTCCAGTGGACCTGAGTGTGCCACCCTTACATTACAAATAGTACCTTACTTTATGAGGAGTCCCACTGATGCCACGGAAATCATGGGCAATGCTCACCAAGTAAGGTACTGTTCAAGCAAGGAGAAGTTGGAGAATTTGGCCTTATGTTACTCAATCATACAAAAAGCAGGGTTGTTATAGTGGAGGAAACAAAACTATATATAATATACTATAGTCAATATGCATATACATGCATTTTTTCAGTATCTATTTAACTAATTAACATAAGCATAATTATAGGGAAGTCAAAGAGAAAGCTCTCTGCCCCTTCCAATCACCCAAAATTTCAGCTTCGGAAGGATAACAATTGTCTTTCTTAGAATCACCAACACCATGTGCCAGGCCCAAAAATCTTGGGATTGGCTTAAAAATCAGATTCTTTTAAAAACAAAACAAAAAAAAACCCTGAGTTTGGGATTCTTTTTATTTGCCTTCCAGTTTTTGAGTCTGTCAAGTTCATGCTTTCAAACTTTTCTTTGCAACCATGAAGGCCAGAAGCTTACTTTAAAACAGGGCTCCACTGAGTTTTAAGTGATGAATAAATCTTAAATGGTCCCTTTCTGATAGGATATTTACCCACACATGCCATGAAAGGATTAATATGGATTTGAGAAGCCAATTAATCGCCTTGTTTGCACCTGGAGGATGGGCCAGAGATAAAGCCTAGCTTGGGAGAGGGGGAGAGCTAGAGCTTTTTCCATAAAGAACTGGGTGAGCCCAGGTGGAGAGTGGAGACCCAGGGGAGAGGCGGGAAAGAGGTCCCTCTCTCTGGGAAGCAACATAAAAGACAGCTGAGAATTAGAGAAAAGCAGACAGTCTTCTCCAGGGACAAGGTGGAAGCCTGACTTGAGACAGGGACCTGAGGAGTTGTAGTTTGCTTGAATCCCTAAGTGAGGAAAGGAGTGTTCCCAGCTGCTGGGCTGTGGGGTTGATTGAGGCACAGAAGCCTGTGGCTAGACAAGAGGACAGTCTGTTGCCTGTTACAAAGTGGCTGCCAGCTGAGCCCAGCTGGGTTGAATGTTTGGTTTTGCATACATTTTTGTTGAACTTTGGTAAAGGACTCTGTCCCCAGAAGGGACAGAACTCTGTAAAGTAGTCTGGCTGGAGGGCCAGGACACTCCTACATATGGAGTAGGCCAAAGGACAGTGGGAGAGAACTGAGGCAATGGGGGCTGTGATGCCACATCCAGCCCAGAGAGGGTGTGTTGAGGCAGCAACTTTGCTACACCTTATTATACAGGAGTTAATCTTGCAGTATGTATATTTTGAGAAATATAATGATGTTTTTACTGTTACTTTTTCTGACTACAACTACACTTCAAATTTCCATATGGTCCAAGGATCTTAATATATTGAACATCTCCCAGAGCCCATTTGTGTGTGAACTATGAAAGGAAAACATGACACCATCACCAGCTGTTCAGGGCAAGAGATGACTTCCAACATGAAACCTGGATTTGAAGAGCAATGCCTAATTTAAATAACATTGCTAAATGAGAAGATGCTCTCAGGTTGCTTCACATGGACTAAGAAAGACTGTTTTGATTTTTGGTTTGCAAAAACACCTCATTTGCTAGCTTTAGTTTTTGCAAACCCAGAGATATTTAGTATCAAGTTTCTATTTTATCTGAACCATGAATGTTTGGGGGGGTTTCAGTTCTGGTTCATCTCTAAATCCAATGGTTGGATCGACATATAACTTACCCTTTCTATGGTGTCCTTTTATAGATAATCAGTTCTGAAGTTGCATAAACCTTTTGTGCTTAACAGCTATCCATGACTTCAGAAAAGCATTAAGCGGTTGAGTTTACATCAGTACTGATAAGATCAGTAGTTAAATAATGGATTATATGTCAGTAACAGCACATTGGAGAGGTTTTTTTATGAAAGCAACTGTTTTATTGTATGTGAAATATGGAAGTTTTAAAACAGAACCCACAGTACTGAACATCCAGCAGGGTGAGATGTGGTTCATTTCAGGTCTCCTAAGACTCTTTTTACTATATTAGACAATAAGTCCACCGTAGAATTTAGAACCATGTATGGAAAATATTATAACAAACAAAATAAATGTAGTAAAAAGATTCAAAATTTTACGTGACCTCTTGTAATTCTCCAAGAACTTTACTCCAGGGGTTCTCAAACTGGGAGTTGGGACCCCTCAGGGGGTCGTGAGGTTATTACATGGGGGTCATGAGTTGTCAGCCTCCAACCCAAACCCGGTTTGCCTCCAGCATTTATAATAGTGTTAAATATATAAAAAAGTGATTTTAATTTATATGGGGAGGTCGCACTCAGAAGCTTGCTATGTGAAAGGGGTCACTAGTACAAAAGTTTGAGAACCACTGCTTTACTCTCTCTGTGTCTTCTACTTTTGTGCTTTTGGGAGGTGGTTGTTGATATTTTGTAACCTACTGGAATTTGTAAATGGCTTTTCACGGATCCAGAACTACTTAAGTTAGTGGTATATGGTATTAGAAGATTTTACCAGGTATTTTGAAGGGATACTTGCAGTGCTGCAGAGCCTAATGAAACTAATATTTCTATTTATCATAAGCGAAAGTTAAGAGAAATAACACACAGCTTCAAGTACTGTAATTCCCACAATGAATAATCTAAATTACTTGAATCCTGTGAACTTATCAAGAAAATCTCCTGTATGCCAAATGCACATTAAAATGGGGTTGGGTTTTGGCCACGTGTGATGCTGGTACAGCATATCTTACTTTTGCAGTGGAGTGGCCGAGCTGAAACTCTTCTTTGAGGGGTGGTGAACTCCATATGTGTGTATTCAAATCCACGCTCCTTTTTTCCAGAGGGTTTTGTGGGTGGCTTCGCTGTTAGATTTCTAGCTTTCGGAGCATCCAGTGTGACACCAGAAAAGGCTATCCTTCCTGAGGAAAATAAAATATAAAAATAAAAAAATGACTTCCAGAGGTGGCCTGGAAAGCCAAGTTCCTTATAGTGGGATCAGGGTATAATCATAAAAGGAGGAAGTTATGAAAGACTTGAAAATTACAAATAAAAACACTTAACTAAACCAAACCCTCACATGGAGACTAGTAAAGAAATGGTGGCTCTTTACAGCAGATAGTTTTTATCCTTTTTTGATGAAGATAAAATATGATGTTTATCCACTGCTGTAATTGTTCCCCAAATACAACTTTACTCACCATCAGCTGTTCCAAAATTCTATGGGAGACTACAGCCCCAGTTCTGCTTTTGTTAGCGTTACTCCAGACTTCCATCAGTGTAACTAAGATGAGATTCTAGCCCTACTTTTCAGAGGCATACCATCATAATCAGGGCCAGCTCCAGGGTTTTGGCCGCCCCAAGCAGCCAAACAAAACAAAACAAAAAAAACAAAAAAGTCGCGATCGCGATCTGCGGCGGCAATTCGGCGGGAGGTCCTTCACTCCGAGCAGGAGTGAGGGACCGTCCACCGAATTGCCGCCGAACAGCTGGACGTGCCACCCCTCTCCGAAGTGGCTGCCCCAAGCACCTGCTTGGTGAGTTGGTGCCTGGAGCCGGACCTGATCATAATGCTCCCCAGAAGGCAGGGGAAATAACCCTGTAATTTTCCACAAATTTGGGCTCGTTCTTGCAAACACTTAGAGTAACTTTCCCCATGTTCCTACTCTTGTGCATATTGTTATTCACATATCTAAGTGTTTGCATTATAGGGTCCTAAAATGACAATGTTTCTTGCAATTGTTACCATTCTTTGTTGTCATTTTCCCCTGGCTCTTTGAAAGAATAAAGTATCTTTATTGTTGGAAAAAGAGTGAATAAGATTCAGTCACTGGGTTTGAGTCAATTAACAGCGCTGCAACTTTCTTGCTCAGGAGTGTGAAAAAACACCCCCGTGAGGGCAGCAAGTTGCAGCGCTGTAAAGCACCAGTTTAAACAGTGCCCCGGCACTGGAAGCTACGCCCCTTATTGAGGTGGGTTTTTTTAGAGCGCCGCAACCACATAAGCCATGTTAAAGTGCTGCCACGGAGCACTTTAGGATTGCCAGAGTACACTAGCCCTAAAGTGAGTTTTCTGCCATGTCTTTGATATTATGTGTTTGCCATCAGTCTTTATTACACAATGTCAGTGTTTCCCAAACATTTGAAAATTGAGTCCTTATTCAGAAGAATGAAACCAATCTTTTCTTCCACCTGCTGTGTGGTGTTAAAGGCCTACACATCTTGATTTCTATCCCATTTGCTTCCTACACTTTGGGAAATACTTTGTCGTTGGCACATCCTCTCCTTTCTTAAATGATGTGATAAGCAGTGAAATAGTTGTGTGCATCTGAAGTAGTATCTGTTGAAATGAATGGGGGGGGGGGTGGTGAGGGGACTTCATAATTCAGAGCTGCTATTTCAGGTTTTCTGAAAACTCTGGTAGATGTAGGCATCTGTTACTCATTTCATGCTTGAAGGTTTTCTTTGCAAATGTAATAGCTAAAATGTGTGTTATAATTAAACCTGAGATTCTGGAGAACAATTGTCAGGTTTGTCCATGCCTGCCCTTCCAATTACTCCTTCACATGCAATTCAATGAGCACATGCCTTGCACTATGCTGTATTTATGTTTAATTTTTAATTTTTTTCTAATGTATAATCCTGTTTGTAACCAATTTTATTTGTTTTTCAGAATGAGATGAATGCCATAGCATCATCAGGCCTCTTCTTCAAAGATGGTAAAAAGCGCATTGATTACATCTTGGTCTATAAAAAGTCAAGTCTACAAATAGAAAAAAGAAACACTTTTGAAAAGAACTTGAGGGCAGAGGGCTTAATGTTAGAAAGAGAGGTATGTCTTCTAGTATATATAGATGACCTAGAAATTATTGTGATAAACTATTAAATGTTAAGAATATTCCTAATTTGTTACAAACAGACTTTCAAAATTATAAGTGCTGACCAGGATTTTAGTGTTATATGTTACCATCTAAATCAGAAAGGGACAGATTCACCACTATGTTGATCTTGTTTATGTTGGCATTATTCCATTTAAATCAGTGGAGATGAACTGATGTATGGAGTGGTACAGTGGTCAATTGGGCCCTATCTCCTTAGAGTTTTCTTTCTCACTCTCCCAGTTGGCACAGATGGGAGCACTGTGAAGTAAAAACTGAAGTCCACCCACTAGTCAGTCCAAACAGCATTGATAGGCTTGAAAAAGAGTCCCTTCCCAATCTTCTTTTACTGATTCAGACCAGGGACTTGAATGTGTTGTGTCTGTTTTTTGAATTGTAGATTATAGAGCAGGAATATTTATGTACAGACTCAATTCAGAAGCAGGCTCTGCACTTTATTCTCCTCTCGCTTGTGAACTTCCATGGCATTCAGTGGAATTACTCCTGATTTACACCAGTTAAATGGAGACCAGAATAGGGTCTTATTTAAACAAAGTTGTTAGACTCTTTCAAGTCATTCGTGCACATACCTACATACAGTCTCAGCTAATTTGACAATTAAATTAGCTAATTTTGAAATTATTGTATTTAATATTGTTGTTACTATTTTGATCCAATCTAGCAAAACAGAAAAAAAATCTGAAAATGTCTGATATTTTGAAAACAGAACCATTATCCCCAAAAGCCTATTAACAAGCAATAAACTTGACATTTTAGAAAAGTAAAGCTTTCTAAATTCAGATTTTAATTTGAATATCAGATAATTCTCTAACAAGATATTGTTTAAATGTGACAAGTTTAGATGCAAAACAATCATTTTGAAAGAAAAAAAATCATGCAAAGCAACATTATAAGTCTGTAAAATGACTTAAAACAAAACTGTAAATCTTTTTAATTGTAATGTATTTATTCTTAAATTCACTTTATTTTTTCAGTCCCCTTAATATGACACCTTGCAAGCTGCCATGCAAAGACAGTATAGTTAAAAACATACATTATTGTGCACTTCCAGTGTTATGTAGATAACATTTTCTCCCTATTATCTGTGTTTTAAAGGTTGTTTGCAGTGATGTTGTAGCCACACGAGTTGGTCCCAGGATATTAGAGAAACAAGGTGGGTAAGGTAATATCTTTTATTGGTTTATGGAAAAAAAACAAGCTTTCAAGCTTAACTAGACCTGAAGAAGAGCTCTATATAAGCTCAAAAACTTGTCTCCTCCAACCACGGAAGTTGGTCCAATGAAAGATATTACCTCACCTATCTTGTCTGTCTTAAAGGTTAAGCGTTGAAATGATTAATATTCCTTCAAGAATTATAGAATAAAAGTAGCATTTCCTTTTAGGTATGTGTAAGAAATATTGTCATGGACCCAACTATCTATCCTCAGGCAAAATACTCTTTGGCTTCAGCACGGCAGTTTTCAGTGAGTAAGAACTGCAGGATCATGTCCACTGATATGAACTGCAGGATCATGTCTGCCAATATTTATAAATTGGAAGCGGTCCATCAGCATAGTGGATGAAATTCAATCCTTTCCACAACATGCTAAGACTGGATAGGAATTCACCACCAAGTAACAGGCAAAGTGTGGGGCATCTCTGTAACTAATCCCTTTATACCAACTGTTCCGGCTCCCTGCAGTGGAATAGTGGCTCTGATCTCTTTTTGTCAGATTCACTGGGCTCTCTGGGCTATCCAGATCCCCTTTTTGTGTGCTGAATGATGTAGAGCTGGCATTGGAGGGGTGAGAGTCCCCTATATGCCAACTTCACAGCCATCTTCCTCTCAAACAGAGGATGTTCTACTTTTCCATTGTGTTCGGAGCCCTCTGCAACTTGATTATCTTAGGATGTATTTTACTCAGAGTACTAGTACTGAGAAGCCTGATAAAACAAGGGGAAAGAAGTGAGGAGAGATAAAGACAGAAAGCATGTTAACTATGAAGGAGATTTGATGGAATTACTTTCTAATGTCCTTCTTGCTGCTTGCACGAGACACTCAGACCTGAAGTATTCTCAGGTCTTACTCTCACTCAGTGGTGCAAGATCAGGTCCTAAGTGTATATTTAAAAAAATTAAAATCCACATAAAATTTTATAATCCTTTCACTTGAAAACAAAATGAAATAGATAGTAGTAAAAATTATTCCCCATCCACACATACACCATAGCAAACCACTGTCATGTCCTGATTGACAAACCCCCACCCCCCTGCTGCCCATTCCTGACCAGTACTCTGAAATAACTGAGGCAGAAACTACTACCAAAAATCTACAGTAGGTTTTACACCAGAACCAGTGCATAATGAGGTGGTGACTTCAGTGGATTTATACAGATTAACACAAGATGATGATCTTTCCCTTGCTGTTTTAATTAGTTCTGAGGAAATGTCCAGCAGAGTGAATATGATAAATGAGTTTTACATATATTTACATTTCATTATTTACATTCCTTATGTAAAGTCTCATTGTCAAATTAATCACTGGCATAAATGGGTACAATTCCTGTTAACTTCATTAAGAGTTGTACCTGCTTTCACCACGGCCTTAATTTTGTCCTTTGAGTGTATTAACAATAGGCTTTCAAAATCCAATTGTCTGTAGTGATAAACCATTTTCAGTTCCTACTCTCACAGTTAAAACTTGTAAAGAGGACGGAGAGGGAAGGAAGATGAAAGGCATGTATTAAAACAAAGAAGATTGCTAACAGAAAGAACAATAATAAAATGTATACTCAAAATGATTTACCACCTGCTACATTGCCAATTACTTTAATATTAGTTTCTCTCCAGAGATATCGCGTTGATTTAAAAAGTAATCAGCAACCAGTCGGAAAGTTTTCTGGAGTTAAACTGCAGGTGGGGGATAAAACAGAAAAAATAAACATCTTTATCTTGCTCCTAATGTATTTAAAGACCAACCTTTTATATCCATTGCTATAACTCATTTTCAACTTATTCTTTCTGATTTTGTCCCTACAAGCTTGTATATTTCATATTCCTCTTTAGCAATTTGTCAGTTTCCATTTTTTGTAGGATTCCTTTTTGATTTTCAGATCATTAAAGCACTCCTGATGGCATCTTATTATTCTTCCTATCTTTCCTTTGCATCAGAATCAGGGCCGGCTCTAACTTTTTTGCTGCCCCAGGCAAAAAAGAAGAGCGCTGCCCCGCCATAACACCCCCTCCCCCCCGAGCGCCGGACCGGGCCGCTCAACCCCCCGAGCACCGCGCTGCGCCGGGCCGCCGAATCCCCCACCCTCCCCGAGCGCCGCGTCACCCCGCCCAAAGCCCCGAGCGCTGCGCCGGGCTGCCCAAACCCCCGCCCCCCCCGAAGTGCCGCGCCGCCCAAACCCCCCGAGCACCGAGCCGGGCCGCCGAAGCCCCCGCCCCCCCTCCAGCGCCACGCTGCCGAAATACTCCCCGCACCGCCTGGCCGAAATGAAAAAAAAAAAAAAAAAAAAACCCTCTAGCGCCGCCCCGCCAAACAAAAAAAAACCAACAAAAACACTGCGAACGCCCCCCGCCACCCCAACATTTGCCACCCCTTCTAAGGTGCCGCCCCAAGCACGTGCTTTGTCGGCTGGTGCCTGGAGCCAACCCTGATCAGAATAGTTTGTAGTTGTGCATTTAATATTGTCTCTTGAGAAATTGCCAGCTCTCCTGAACTCCTTTATCTCTTGGGATTTCTTCCCATGGGAAGTCCTCTGAGTTTGTCTTTTTTGAAGTCCATTGTTCTTATTCTGCTGCTCACACTCCTTCATTTCCTTAGAATCATGAAATCTATCATGTAAAAAGCAACAAAGAGTCCTGTGGCACCTTATAGACTAACAGACATATTGGAGCATAAGCTTTTGTGGGTGAATACCCGCTTTGTCAGACTCATGAAATCTATCATAATCACTCTCACCCAAATTCCCTTTAACCTTCAGATCAGTGTAAAATGGCTGTACCCCTGATTACTTCCTCTGTCATCTAAAACAAAACATTTTCCCCAATACATTCCGAGAACTTATTGGAAATTTTGTGTTTTGCCATATTATTCTTCCAACAGATGTCTGGGTAATTAAAGTCCCCATTACTACCAGGTCTTGTGTTTTGGATATTTGTTATTCGTTCATCGTGCAATGCTGAAGATCCTTGAGAAGATTTTGCAAATCAGTAAATTCAGCAAATTAGATGTAATTCTATAGTGTTGATTATGATTTGGGAAAAAATTGAAATCTATAAAGGCACAAAACAGACATGATATTTGTCGTCTTCCCTTAGCAGGCCCTCACCGGACTATACCCTTGTTACCACACCCATCTCCCCTATTTAGGGTTGTCATCTTGGGAAGAAGAACATATGGCCTGCTGACACCATCCTTGGGCAGATGGTAGATCCATTCTCCACACTGGTGTCTTCAAGTGGGAGCCACCCATCATAGCCTCTGTGATGCCAATCCAGAATGGTCATGGCGGGGGGTAAATTTTTCATTTACTCACTCTGGCAGAAAGCTGAAGAAAACCACCTCAGACTGCTGTTGGCTCCCAGAGTTACGGAATAGAGCCCTATCCTAAAGCCCCTTATGAATAGTTACTAGGTTACTCTAAGGGCTAAGTCCTTTGGAAAAGTAAGTTACAGTAACATTCTTCTGCCTGGCTCAGAAACAGTTCATAAAACTGAGTCACTTTCTCTAGGAAAATGAATCACAATGACTTCTGTTTATCTTACTGAGGCCATGGAGTAGGCTCAGCCAGTCTGATTCAGAAGCAATGCAAGGCGATGTCAGTCTTTCAACTACCACTATAATGCCATTTTGAAAAGGAAATTTGAAATGCACCTAAAATGAAGTTATCTCTCAATGACTGTGAGCAACAAGATAATGTAAAAAAAATTATGTTCTACTTTGAAGAACACTTTACTTGTGAAAACTTTCATACTAAAACACTGCATGTTTCTGGGAGCTCTGCAGACTCCAAAAATAGTAACATTGAGTGTGTTTAATTACGTAATGAATATTTCACTTCACGTAACATATGGCTTTTGAACTTTCTGTTTTATTATATTGCTTACTTGTTGCTTATAATTTATAATAAATGTAAAAAGGCTAGCACGTAGGGTGAAATCTTGACTCCATTGAAGTCAATGGCAAAACTCCTATTGACTTCATAGTGATCAGAATTTCACCCCAAGAATGGTACAAGAGTGTAAGGATATATTTTTTTTTAAATCAATATATATAGTTCTGTGGAATAGTGTTCCAAAGGCAGTGGGGGAAGCCCTATCTTTAAAGACATTCATAATAAGACTATAAATATAAAACACTAGAAAACAGCAGTCTGTATGGTCAGTGGAATAGACTGGAAGATGTCTTTGATTATTCTCATCTCCATATCTCATTGCAACTGCAGTGCACATATTATCATGTACTATTCTTTACTTAGGACTCTAGATGATGCCATAGACTTTAGTGGGAGCAAAGCGCACACCTCTGAGAGCAGAAGTTGGCCCATAGGCATGTTTTCAGAAACCAGACTGCCACGTGGTACTCAACTGTTAATATATATTTATTTTATCACCCATTGCAGCCAGCTATTACGAGCAACGACATAATGTTTGTTAAAATTCACTGTCCATGGGATACGTTATGCAAATATGCAGAAAGAATGAACATCAGGATGCCTTTCAGGTATTGTAGTAACTATTTTATTTTTAATACTTAGATTTTTATGCTTTATATTTAACTGTTTTTACTCATTTATTAAGGTAACATGGATTCCCATCCTATTGTTCAAACTGAACAAAAAAAGCCTCCTGCTGCATTATAACTAAGTTCCTCTCTTCTGATCTCTTCAAAAACAATAATTTTTAAGGCCAATTTTGGGGGTAAAAACATGGCTGATGATAGAGGCCACTGTATCAAAAGCTTACTTTCTTAACAAATTCGCATATCCCTGAAGAACTTACTGCTCAAAGCACATCACACACATTTTGCAAGACCTTTTATGGAGGTCCTTTTCATGGTCTCAAAAGATCTGTGGTTTGTGGTTTTAGGCTTAGGAGCACAGAATCTTCTTCTGAATGATGGATCACAGCCAGAGCTTGACTGGAATTATATCCAAAGGCAAGGGAAGTTACAGAGTCAACTAATATTCGCTCTTTCAGAGATAAAACCCTGACATTCTGGAGAAAGCCAGAGACTTTGTGTTCCTGGAATTCTCTTCACTTCTTGTTTCCAGATTGATGATCTTCAGTCTCCTTAAAAGGCAGCCTTGTCCATAAACTCTAAACACTTTTTAAATTAAAAATTACAACATAAATGTATTCTTGTAGTAAGTACAGAAATACAATTAAAAATAACCTATCTCCAGGAAACCAGTAGATGTAATATGCAATTCCCCCACCCCTTCAACAATTCCCCATGCTTATAATTTCCCATCATTTTTAAATGACTGTGGGGGGGCGGGAAAGATGACCCTTGTAGTGTGTGCTGAAACTCACTGGATCTGGGATACATCAGGCCAAGGTGGCAATCAAATTCCAAAGTGAGACTGTCTCACTGAGAATGCCCTTACAGCAGCTCCTTCTCACTTACATCAGTGGGGCTCTCGCTGGAGTGCCTCTGCTGATTTCAACTACGACAGTATGGCATGGGGAGAGAGAGATAATCCTTCATGTAAATAGGTCCTAAGCTTAGACTTCACCCAGAAACTCTCAGGCAGCCTGTCTGTCTTCAATTGAAAATAGGTTTGAGTATCCATCCCTACATTAAACCAGAGCATTATGAAATTTAAACTCTTTGACTGAATCATTTCCCAAATCCCTTTTCATAGTAAACAACTTGATTAATAATCATTTACCATGTGATTAAGGAAGATTTTTTGATATTGCCATATGTGCTTCTCTCTCACTTGAATGATTCATTGTTAACGGTTCAAATATTCATTTTTCTCTAAATTTCAGGACCCAAATGAACTCTTTATTTCTTGCCATTTTAAACCACTAAACAAAATGGGCTTTTTATCAGCAGACAAGAGCAGTCTATGCTGGGGTAGCACAACTGTTTTGGATCTAGTGCAGAAGCATGAGGCCTCTACACAAATAGCTCTGGTCTCCAAATGATCCTCTGAGTTCCACAGGGCTGGGGGGTGGGTTCAGTCTATTTTTGGGGAGCAACCCCATTGCTAACAATCAAGGAGAAACTCTGTGAGGGGATTCTCAGTTTTCCTCCTCTTGAGCAAGTTTTATCATATGGGAGGGACATCTGCCCTGGGATTCTAACTGAAGATTGGAATTCATTTAGACAGTTCACCAGTTATTTGTTGCTGTCTTAGCTTGTGATTGATGGGGAATATCACTGAATTTCCCAGTCAACCGCTGCAAACCTTACACATGGATTCCATATTTGGCTTTTTAAGATGTTCTTCGGGGCTTAGAGGATGTGAATTTATTCCTGTTTCTAGTCTTGATGAATCCACGACTAGGTCTTGCACAAAGATAGGGATGTTCTGGATATTCTTTAATTTGTTGGTGAAACGTACAGCCAGCATCTCTAACAAATTGTTTCAGCTTTGTGCTAGATAACTGGTGTTTACTTCCAGCAAGATGGGGAAAAAGCTCTTGGTAAAAATATAATAAAATGGGCTCTTAGAGCTAGTCAGCTGCCTGTCTATCTTGTCATGGGGGAGTGATGCAGCCTAGTGGTCTGATTAGAGGAGTGACAGTTTGGCATTTTAATCCTGGTTCTGTTTATGACTCCTGCTGCTGCATTGTCAAAACTACATGAGCCTGTTTTAATTGTCTTTACTAAATTGTGGAAGCAAAATACCCAATTTGCTTGTGCAAGCTGACGTTGTGTATGTTAATTCAGGTCCATGCATTTTTTTTTTTAAATCAAGACTTTATTAGGTGAGATTCTGACCTCACTGAAGTCAATTGTCTTAAATGTGAGCAAGATTTCCCTGTAAAAAAGAGGAGACGATATTTTTTCCTAGCTGACAGGAATGTTGAGATCAAATTGGCTAATGTCTTTGGAGCACTTTTAGGATGAGAAGTGCAAGTTTTCCAAGTTGTAATATTGCTAATTTAGGCTCAACACTCTGAAATATTTGAACAATCACCATCAAAAAAAGGGGGGGGGGGGCTGTTTTTTGTTTTTGTTTTTAATTTGAGAGCAAAACTGAATAGTTGTCTGCTAGCTCTGACCTTGTCAGCAAGTGAGCCATCAACCAAAGGCAGAGGAGAATGAATCAGTAACAGGGAGTGATTAAAGCTCCCATTAGCAGTTTTGTAAACAACCCAGCCTTCTCATAACTGCTTATTTATTTCAATGAAAAACAAATTAATAAAAGAAGAGCATGGGAACTGATTAGTGTTTTATAGAAGGAATCATAGCTGGCATTCTACTCTGCCTTTGAAGTGTGATAACTAGAATGGGAATTATATACCGCACGCAATACAGCATAAAAATAAAACACTACGTGACTAGTCCTGCAGCTTGGATGCTAGTGAAATTCACTTTGACATAAAAAAAATAAAAGGGCAATATTTTGGGAGTCAGTGAGGTCATGTAATTTGGGCCTAATCCTGCATTTATGACTGACTTGAATGAGACTGCTAACATGCATAAAGTTACTCACAAGCATAAACATATTTGTTGGATTGGGGCCATTAATTGTATATTTCACTTCAATCATTTTTTCCCATTTCCTAATACTGTTTTTTCTCCCATCTTGTTATTTTTAGAAAGACTTAAAGTACATTAATTATTTAGATATTTGATCTAGTTGATTTCCTTACTTTAGAGAGAAATGTATGAAATAAGGTCCAGTTCCTACAAATATTTATATACGCTAACAATTTTATTGGAGTCTAATTAGCAATTTTTCTAGGCAGGCATTCAAACCAACTTTTTAATCAAATTCTTAATCCACGCCCCCCCACCCCCCCACCCCTCTCTCCTTTTGTTTCATGGCCATTGGTTCCTTGGCTATTACTTTGCTTTATTTCGTTCATGTTTCTTTCACTTCAGATATTTGAAAAGAAGATTCTAAAGAGCAAAGGTACACTGCTTACACACACAGAGTATACATATGTTAAATAGACTTTTTTTTAAGTGCATACTTGTACTGAGGTTTTACTTAACCATTTTCTAAGCAGTTATAACATATTCTATATTGTGTTGCTGAGGTAACTGCACGTCTCATCTCTTGGAGAGAGATAGCCTTATTATACACCTGAATAATACAGTTCTCTCCCAAAGGGTGTTCTTACTACCAACAGATTCCTTCCCCTTCTCTCTGGCTTACCGAGAACTAAGGCTCTACCCGTTCCCTAATCCTAGCCACCCCACTCCCTTCCATCTGCATGGGAGAGGGAGTAGTGGCGCCACAGAGGCTGCTTTTCCCCACTGTGGTTGACCCATGATGCATCAAGCCTCATGTGTTACACCCCCTTACTCTCCTGCTCAGCGATGTAAGGGTGGGTCCCAATCTTGCTCTTTAATGATACCACTAGTAGGCATAGCCCCAAAGAGAATATTTTATCTGAATTCATGGCCTATCTCTAAACTCTGTCTTAAATACACATCTCCCATCAGAATAGGGTGACCAGATGTCCTGATTTTATAGGAACAGTCCTGATTTTTGGGTCTTTTTCTTATATAGGCTCCTATTATTCTCCCACCCCGTCCCGATTTTTCACATTTGCTGTTGGGTCACACTACATCAGAAGTCCCATTGAAATCAACAGAATTACCCATGAAAGAGGGAAGTATTTGATCCTAGACATAGCATAAATGTAGCTGAGAAGAACCAAAATCATTTATATGTTTCCATCCCAAGGGACTATCCAAAGACCCAGAGCCTGTTCTCAATGAAGTCAATGCAAAACTGCAAACTAACTCTACTGATAAAAAGTCATACTTCAGTGCATACTATGTATTACTACTACAGCAGGTGCGGGGTGGGAGGGAAATTCGGCTGAAACATTTTTTAATGGAAAAATGCAAATTCAGGTTGACTGAAAAAGGAAATTTATGTTGATTTCAGTCAATTACTTCAGTCTGAATGAATAAAGAAAACATTTTGTAGATGTTGAAATGTATGAAATATTCTGGGTGGGAATATTTTTCCTAACCTCTCTCTTTGAAGTTGTTCCACTTCATACAAAATACTTCAATGGTCACAGAGCTGGGTCAAACTAAATCTTTCATTCAACCCAAATTGAAATTTTCCCAACTTTTTCAACTTGCTGATAATTCTGAAAAATTTCAGTTTTAGTTCCACCTGAACCAAAAGGTTTTCTCCCCCCTTAACCCTGGCCAAGGAACCACCAGTGAACCAAAAAATCAGTAATTTGCCCAGCTCTTTTTCTGACGGTTGATCTTTGAGGCTCAGTATGGTATATAATGTAAAAAGAAAAGTGATACATGACTAGTTATCAATAAGGTTTTTTTAATACTTTGCAATAATTGTTGTCTTTGACATACATTTCAATATTTTCACATGATTACATTGGGGATCATGAATTATTTATACTTATGTTTTTAATGGGATATGTCTGAATGTTCTATTAAAAAGAAACATGTTGCATGCTTAAAATATATGTATAAGAGGCAGCAGCTTTGCCATATAATATTGAAGCTTGAGCAAAGAGATGTTTATGCATGCACAACAAATATCTTCTGTAAAACAGAAATTGCAATATGTATAATGAGTAAATGACCTCTGTAGCTCAGCTGGACTCCTTCTGAGTGGAACAGTTAAGGGTAATTAAAGGTAACAAAAGAAGTCATGTTTCTTAAATATAATATCAAAAAAAATTGTTAACTTCTGTGGTTTCTGTGCTCCCTTTGCAACTCTGTTTAGGAACATCACAAATCAGGCTGCCAAGTACCTAAGAATTATTCTAGGTTGTGAAGTTACCATCCGATGAGGATCTCATTTGTTTAATATCCAGAACTGAAATATTTTTTTTGTTTAATGATATTCCTGTGAAAATACTTCTTGAAAATTGGCTAAAAACAGTTTAGCCATTTATTTTAAGTGCTGATACTCAAAAACGTTGCTTTACTCTTAATACACAGTAGCATAAAGGGTCTAGGCAACTTATACCCTTTGGTGACTAGTATGTACAAAGTAAGGCCATGATCCAGCAAATTGATCCATACAGGCAGTATCCTGTGTCTTCAGTGGGTCTCTGCGCTGACATAAGTGTACACTCACCTACATGAGATTGCAGGATCAGGGCCTAAGTCACTTGCAAAATTGAAAGGTTTGAATTGAGAGAGGTAAATTAAATGGAAAGAGGTAAATAGTGGTATCCCTCAGGGGTCTGTTCTGGGACCAGTCCTATTCAACATATTCATAAATGATCTGGAAAAGGGGTAAACAGTCAGGTGGCAACAGATGATACAAAATTACTAAAGATAGTTAAGACCAGGCAGACTGCGAAGAGCTACAAAAGGATCTCTCAAAGCTGGGAGACTGGGCAACAAAATGGCAGATGAAATTTAATGTTGATAAATGCAAAGTAATGCACATTGAAAGTATAATCTCAACTATACATATAAAATGATGTAAATTAGCTGTTACCACTCAAGAAAGAGACCTTGGAGTCATTATGGATAGTTCTCTGAAAACATCCACTCGATATGCAGCGGCAGTCAAAAAAGTGAACAGAATGCTGGGGATAATTAAGAAAAGGATAGATAATAGGACAGAAAATATCATGTTGCCTCTATATAAATCTATGGTACGCCCACATCTTGAATACTGTGTGCAGATGTGGTCGCGCCATCTCAAAAAAGATATATTGGCATTGGAAAAGGGTCAGAAAAGGGCAACAAAAATTATTAGGGATATGGAACGGCTTCCATTTGAGGAGAAATTAATAAGACTGGGACTTTTCAGCTTGGAAAAGAGACGGCTAAGGGGAGATATGATTGAGGTCTATAAAATCATGACTGGTGTAGATAAAGTAGATAAGAATGTTGTTTACTACTTCTCATGACACAAGAACCAGGGGGTCACCAAATGAAATTAATAGGCAGTAGGTTTAAAACAAATAAAAGGAAGTATTTCTTCACACAATGCACAGTCAACCTGTGGAACTCCTTGCCAGAGGATGTTGTGAAGGCCAAGACCATAACAGGTTTCAAAAAAGAACTAGATAAATTCATGGAGGATAGGTCCATCAATGGCTAATAGCCAGGATGGGCAGGAATGGTGTCCCTAGTCTCTGTTTGCCAGAAGCTGGGAATGAGCGACAGGGAATGGATCACTTGATAATTACCTGTTCTATTCATTCCCTCTGGGGCACCTCGCACTGGCCACTGTCAGAAGGCAGGATACTGCGCTAGCTGGACCTTTGATCTGACCCAGTAGAGCCATTCTTATGTTCTTTTGTAAAGGTTGCTTGATATAGAGGGAGGGGGCATGTAGAGCAGTAGTGGGAAGTGAAAAGAATATTTTGCCTCAAATCTGTATGTGTATTATGTTTCAAGAATAACTGTTCTCTGTGAAGATTTCATAGGAAATTACATGACTTTTTCCCTCAGAAGTTACTGTACCCAGTGAAAAGAAGAGAGAAGAGAACTGAAATATAAAAACAATTTGTTCCAGTTACTGCTTAATGAATCTTGGGTCCATATACTGTTCTTGATTTGCATGCAAAATGGTAATGGATGTCGATGAGCATCACATGTACAGATTTAAGAGAGTGTATATAGCCTTTAATGCAGAACTAAAGCAAGTGCTAATTTTGAAAATGAGTCCTGTAGAATTAATAAAATTAAGAAGGGCCATATCTTAATAGTTTTTTGGACAAAACTTGTATTATCTTTATTGAGAATTCAGTGAATGAATCAGTAGTCGGACATGGCCCAGCCTATATAGATCAGTCGTATCAAAATTTAGATTAATTTTTCAAGAGTCATGATATGAACCATTTCAAATTCGAACAGACACACAGATCAGAATATCCTTAACAAATTACTGTATTTCAATTTAAAGATGTTTTTCACTCTTTAGCATGTAAATGTGCATGGTATGTGTTCTTATATAATGTGGGATTCCTTTTCAACTGTCTTTTACTTGATTGTTCTCCGATGACTTCTGCTATTCTTTCAGGAAAAAGTGTTATTACACTGACTGGAGGAGCAAAACCATGGGCAGGTTGGTGGGTGATGCATAGCTTCTAATCTTGCATATAGTCACCTGCTAAACATTAGCAGTTGTAAATTTATCCAAAGCAACTAAAACCATGAAATTTGATTCATGGAAACTCAAAAATGCATTAACACAAATAATGCCTTAAAATAGCCAGCTGTTACATGATGCAGTACAGTACAGCTTTGCCAATTCTCACTCTGTAACTGAAATACTTCTCATACCAAAACAATGGTCTCATTTAGTCTATCAGCAGAAATTTAATATCAAAGACAGCATTGCAGTGAGGCCTCCGGTTACTAAAATTTCATAAATTTCAGCCCGCTTTACAAAATATACTTTTTACTAGCACATTATGTCTTTGTATTAATCAAAACCAAATTCCAGTTGTTGAACTAGGAACCTGAGCCCGCAAATATACACAAGGTTCACTTTATGCCTATGAGTAAAGGCCTAAATTTAAAAGTACACTTTGTGATGCAGTATCCTTGAGCTTTTGTTTCATATATTTGATGGCTGACAGTAATATTCAGTAAAGGATCTTTGACTCACTGTGTGAGTTAGCAAGGTTCTACTATATTTCTAACATATGCTCCATTCTCACATTATGGGTTGTTAATTTTCCACAGAGAAGCACTCACTTGTAGAAACAGTAGCCTCAAGAGCTGGTAAAACCTATTGTTCTGTTCCAAAATTTAAGTACCAATTGGAACAAGCTTATCAGATTTCTAGACTAATTTCCATACCAAAAATGTGTGTCCTAATGCTTATGAGTAAGCTTGGAAGGATTAGATTTGCATCAGTAAATGTCGATAAATATCAGTTTCACCCATACACACACACACACACACACACACACACCAACAGAAATATTTCCATCGAGTATAATCAAAATTTGTAGAGAGACAAAGTAAGAAAAATGCAGCTTATGAAATTATTGAAATTTGATTTAAGGTTTTATTTGGTATGTTTTGATATGTGATGTTGACAATTTACATTGTAACAGTTATAAAGCTCTAACTTTTTGAATCTCAACATTTACTATCATTAAAAACATTTTCTAATTCCCCATAATTTCCTGCAACTGTGAAAATTTAAATAGATAAATTTTAAAAGCTTAAAACCAATAACTTTGCACAAATGTGAAAATTTAAATTGATAAAATTCTAAAATAAATGCTTAAAAATAGACATTGATATCCATCGAAATTATAAAAAAAAATACAGGAATTCTGCTAAGCATATTTATGAACCAAATATCTACATTTGCTTGACAATTAATTATTACACTATAGAGCCTCCAAGAGTGCAAATCCTGCCAGAGTTCACTATTTCCTGTGCAGTATTCAGTTACTATGTTATTGGCTGTGCAAGACCACCAGTTAACCAAAAAAAAATCACAAAATATCACTGAATTGCAAAATTTGGTTTATAAATCCAGTTTCAATAATAATATTAGACGGAAATAATTTATAACATAAATTTACAACTGCTTTTCTCCTCTCCCCGTCATGCATGTGCTTGCTTCATTTTAGTGTACAATTCAAAGCAAACCACTTACATTTTTGTAATATTAAGGCAAATGTAACAGGGCTATGCCATAAAACAAACTTAGTTCGATACTTTTGGGGATTTCTGGGTGTAATAAAAACTTGGATATTAGGTGGATTTATGATCCCATTTAGTAAAACAGGTATCTAGAATATGCAATTGAAATCAACCTAGTTTCTAAGAGTAGAGTAACAAACAATATTGCCATATTTGCATTCAGGAAGGAATTTTCTCCCAGGTCAAATTGGCAGAGATCCTGTTTTTTGTTTGTTTGCCTATTTCACAGCGTAAAGCAAGACAGTCACTTGCTGGTTTGAACTAGAGTAAATCATGCATTCTCTGTAACTTGAAGTCTTTAAATCAAGATTTGAGGACTTTAAGTCACCCAGCAGTTATGGGTAAATTACAGGAGTGGGTGGGTAAGGTTCTGTGGCCTGCGATGTGCAGGAAGTCCTACTAGATTATCATGATGGTCCCGTCTGACCTTGAAGTCCATGAGAACTTTAACATCAGAGACAAATACACTTACATGTTTCATTTTTATATGAAGTTTGTTTTGTGAGAAATTAAAAAAAACAAGCGAGGGAAGTTAAATATTTTGCTGTTTTTTTTATTCCAGCATTTTAAAAGAGCAAACACCTTTTTAAAAGAATTGCATGTGAACTCTTACTGTTGAAAAGTTCAAATCTAAATAGAAAACTAATCCTAAAAATGCACACAACACAAAATTTGAAAAATAAATCACATTGTTATAATTTTTTCCAATATGTGTGCATCACTGTCCATATTACCATAATAAATCTGTAGAGTGACAAACTGTGACCTATGAACATAAACATAGGTCATAGGAATGACTGTTCTATTAAAATTTTGAAATTAACAGGTAGAATAAACAAGAACTAGAATAAAGAACTACATTAAAATGAATATTTCTCATCACTCCTACTTCATTTTTAAATAAAAGATTATAGTTTATTAGACTGTTTTGCGTATTGGGGACAAATTCTAATCTCAGATGTATCTGCACAGGCAGGATTTGATTTTTAATACCCCTGGTGTCATATTTTAAAAATTCATGATAATATTCATGTATTAGGAGTAATTCTGTAGATGTTCCACACCTATTCAGTCCTGTGGGACTTGCTCATAAATAATCACTGCAGAATTGGACCTGTTGTTTAGGAAAGTTCTGTGCATGCGCACACTTCATTTTTGTCACCCTAAATTTACTTCAAAATTGGCATATTAAAGATACGCAAAATGGGTAATTTTACTTCACAGTCTTTATGCAGGATGAAATACTGATATTTCCTGCAGCAAAATGGCAACTCTTGGAGTAGAGCAATGGAAACAGGAGTGTGGGGTTTTTTTTGTTTGTTTGTTTGTTTGTTTTTTATGGTGAAATAAGGCTCTCTCCTTGCAGAAACTGTCATTAATTCTAGCTTTAAAAAATGCATTTGCTAGTTAGTGAACCCCAATATTTTTCTACATCTCTCTGTAGTATGTGGCTTTAGGGCCTGATGCAGTTTTCATAGAAGTTAATTGGAGTCTTTCCATTGACTTCAGTGGGAGTTGGATTGTGGTTATGACACCAGATCTTAAGCTGGTGTAAACTGACATAATCCTATTGCATTTAATAGAACTATGCCCGTTTACACCAGCTGAGGATCTAGTCCATATTGTACAGATAGATAACCATCCTTACTTAGGAATATGTATATTTGTAAATAAAGAATGTAATAAATTAAGAGCTGTTACGGGGTCATGGAGTACAAGGACATCATGTTCTCCATGAATGGGACTTCCATTGAAGTCAATGGAATGCTTACAGGATCAGAGCCCTATTGTCTATGGGATCAAATATCTGTGTTTTTACCAGCTCATTTATTAAATCACTCGATTAAGTGAATATGTACCTGATCATGATGTCCTTGTACTGCCACTCATATCTCCACATTCTACAGGAACAGCAAGATCGTACTCTATAAGGCTAAATAATTCATACTTTAAAAGTCTGCAAGTAAATACATTGCAGATAAAGAAAGCACATATCAGAAATTATCTGAATTCTCCCAGACTTCAGACTAGATGACCTAAAAGATTTTTGTTTGTCTTTTGGCTCTGATTTTTCAGACAGACTAATTTTTTTTCTTTTTTCTTTTAAGACTCATATTGAAGAAAACACCAAAATAAATTCTACTATACACAGCAAAATGTTTACATAATATTTTAATTCTGGTTTAACCACAAAATCTGGGCAATTATGAATTATAACAACATAGTTGCCATCTCTAATTGAATTTTTTACTAGAGCTGGGCAAAATTTTGCAGATGAATAGTTCATTTTCTGAAAAAAAAAATCAGTCTAGGGTCTATAGAAACTAATTGTGAATTCAAGTCCAATTTGGTGAATTGTTCTGGCTGAAGAAAATCATTGGAAATGTATGTTTCAACATCTTGAAAATGAAATGATTTGACTTTTTTTGTTTCAAAATGATATTTCGTTTTGAAATTTAAGTAGAGGTATTAAAAGGGTAGGGTTAAAACACCTGAAAATGAAATCAAACATGGGAAAAGTTTCAAATGAATCTTTGAAATCAAATTAATCTGATTTGCCCCCTGAACAAAATCAATTATTTTCTCAGCTCTAGTTTTTACTTCTAAGTATTAGAAATTGAAGGATACATTCCAATCTTCCTTCATCAGAAGTTTGCAGAATTGAAAATGACCTAGCTTACATGTGAATTGCAGTAGCTGGGTATTCTGGTGCTTCGTTTACTTAAGTTATAGCCTTGATTTATTCCATTGTGTATGCGTATGGTAACATGCAGTTTTTTTATGTTCAACAACATCTGAATTTTGGAGTACTGAACCATTTATTGGTCATAATAGCTTTTCCTGGTTATGATATAGGCATGTATAGCTTTGTGATTTGTTTGGTTTATTTATTGCAATATCTAACTACAGAATAAACTATATATTTATCTGTTTATTTTTTGTTATGAGAGTTTCTCCACAAGCCCCATAAAAATTAACATATAAATGGAGACCTGGATTTTCTTTCAGAGCCTACTTACTTTGAATCTCTATATCATCCTTTGCAGGTCTAATGTTGATAAATACACTGTAGAGCCAGTTTTGAACAAAATAACTGCTGCTGTTGCCCTTTTCATAAATTTTAATCCTAACAGCTGGATACTGCAAACCCTTAGCCTGACTTGACTTAAAAGAAACTAATTGGGAGAGTAATCACTCTCCACATGAGCAAGACTTTTTAAGGTCAACCCATAAGAGCCTTCATGCAACCCACATATCTACGAAACTCAGGTTAGACAATGACACTTGGTTGCCCAGCAAGTTTATAAGACACCATTAAGTGATCACAAATTATACAAAAAAGAATTAATGTAAAATTGCAGAAAAGGCAGTGTGAGTTAAATAGAATCTGATATCTCCTGTCCTCACATATGGTAATTGGCTAGTAGCAGGTAGCATGGGATGTCTCAGTACATACAATGTTATACTCTGAGAATGCAGACAACTCAGCTGATTCACCATTAAGAAAAAGCTTTTTCTTTCTATTTTGTAAGTGAATTTAACGTTAATGTAAGGTGTCTGACTGGTGTATTTGCAGATGTAATCCTGGAAATTGGAATAGTCTTTGTTCACAACACAGTTCAGCAGGAATACAGTTTGCCTACTAATGTGCCTTAGCCCTGATGTAGAGAACTTCCTCTAGATGTAAAATAGTTCAGTCTGGAAATGCATCCTTTAACCTTCCATTGACAAGTATGCTAATTGTAGTGCTAGTATGTTTCTACTGATGTGAACATTGGCCCTCACTCAATTGCACAGCTATTAGGTTATAAAGACATTACCCGCTGAGACTGGATTCACACCATATAGATGTGGACAGTCCAGTCACAGTCTAGTCTTCCAGGAAAAAAGTCTTTTTTTTTTTAATATACAGTTATGCTTATTAAATCTAGATGCCTAAAGTTAGGCATGTTACTTAGGTGTAATGGATATAGAAGTATATTAGAATTTATCTCCTAGTGACTACAAGGCTAATTAGCCCATTAATGTCAAGGAGAGCAATGAGAGTTTAGCTCCTCTGATATTCAAGCTGCTTATTTAGGTGCCTAATGTTAGGCACCAAAGTTGGACAATTTTGCTTGGAGACTTTATATAACTTGATCTATCAGTATATTGAAGAAATTTACTGTGAACAAACAGGAAAACTACCTGTGTGAAATCTATGAACATAGAAGATGATGCTGATGTCAGGAACCTTTAATCTGGCCAGTGACAATTGCCTAATGCTGAAATTTCATGCCACTATTGAGTACGATAGTTGTAACAATGTAAAGAGAACTAAAAGGGCTGATAATTCTAAGCCAAATCTTTCAGTCATGGGAGTATATATACTGACCAAGAACTGCGCGATTTTGGCACAGCATTGATACCTAAATAATATCAACAGTTGCAATAACATATATAGTTAAGGGTTTTTTCCCAAACCAGAATTATTCATTGGGGTTTTTTTAAGGAATCTGAGGATAAATGGAAAAGTTAGGATAACTCCTGAGATTTAGTCTGAAAGGTTTATGAACACACAATTCTGCAAAAGACCATAAAAGTGCAATTAAGTTGAAGATTTCCGATAGGAATCATACTAACTTAGGGAAGGGATCATTGTCATGACTAAGTGAAATCTATTCATAAATGAAGGATTTAACTTTTCTTGTTATGTCAGATAAAATGCAATGGTATTGCAGAGTAACATTTTATAGTCATTATAAGACAATTACTTTTACAACTGTTAGTGTTGCAACACTAGGTATTTTCAGTTGGAATGTAGCTGTGCTCAGAATTTGGCCCATGGAATTTTCCTCCATTGTGACCTGTCTGATCTCTCCTTCCATCACAAAATCCTGATTTTACAAGAGTTATTCATTACAAGCTAAATTCTGCCACCTTTACTCATGTTGAGTCACAATTTAGTGAGTAGTCCCATTGAATTCAGTTGGATTACTCAGGAACTAAGGTACTGCTCCATTTGTGCAACAGTGCGAGAATCCAGTCCTGTGATTTGGAGTTAAATGTACATTGACAGATTAGTCAGACTACTCTTTTATCACCTTCATGTCTTTACTGAAGTTTGAGAATCCATAACAAACTTATTTGTCTGAAACAGAGTAAGAAATTGAATGAAAACTCTGGGAAAGGGCCTAAATTAAGAATAAAAATTAGAAACCAATGCAAAAATCTGATTTATTATCACAAACTGAACAGCTTTTTATAAAAAGAAAAGTTTGATTCTTAGCTTTAAAAAGAATAAATCTGGCCATAAGACAGAAAAATGAAGAAACTCCAACCCTTACTTGGGCTGAGTAGTACTTCATTCTACAAGCAGTCAGTCTCATCCCACGGGTGAAACAACTTATGGAGTTAAGTACTAACCAGAATGAGTAAAAGTGGCAGAGCTGGACCATATGTTTGGCAGAAAAAGCGAAGTGACAATCCTGTCTGAGAACTGTGTTTTCTGTGTTTGTCCTTTATGAACTCAATTATATTTCTTGGCCCACAAAGTCTAGTAACTGATGGAATCATGTCCCTCAAATACAATAGACTAACAAATTCCAAGGGAATGTAGAAATTTCAAGAATCTGGTGTCAGAGTGTACATTAAAGTACTGTAAGGTCCTGATGTGACTCCCGTTGAAAAAACGGAAAGACTAATGCTGACTTCTGTGAAAGTTGGATTGGGCTCTAGATGCAGTGGGGCTCATTCTCTTCTCACACTAGTGTAATTTAGCAGTAACTAAATTGATGCCCATATAATTACACCAGGTGAGAGGAAAGTCAGGCCTGCTATTCCCAAACCCAATCCATAAATACTAAATTTAATCTGTGCTTTGCACTAACTGGCAGCAAAAATGTGTTTGCAGTATGTAAAACCCTAGTAGGAGACAGACTAATCTGAAAAATAAAATCGTATAGCCTCATCCTGCAAATGCTTACACATGTGAGCAGCTTTATTCCTGTGACTCAGCTCTATTAGACTCAAGAGTACATTTGCAAGATTGGGTCTTTCAACAGCAGCAGTGGGTAGAGGGGTGGTTGTTTTTTGGTTTTTGCAATTTAAAACTAGACCGCTTTTTTGGAAAAAATAAATAAGCAAATATTCAATTGGACTGGGGAACTTTATGCTTCTAAGTGTCACCCTGAAGCTTTTTTTTAATGTTAGATTCTCCCTGAAAATGAAAAATTAATGGAAAAGCCTGAGTGCTCGTACTATGCAGCCTGCTGCCAATTTAAAATAAGCTTTTTCAGCAATCGCACTTATATTCCACTTTTTTCTTTCAGCTTAATTCATGGGATATTTTCATGGCAGATGCAAAATATTTCCCCATAACTTTAACTGCTAGATGCAAATGGCCTGATTAGGATTATATGAGAGTCTGGCTCTACATTTTACGGTTCTAAATAATAAATGTGCACACTATTTTTTTTTTTTTGGTAGCAGTAGTTATTGGCTTTTCTTTTGTACTGTGTTTCTTTGCTGATTGTGAGAGTAATTTTTCTGAAGGGTAGTCTCCCTTTCTAAGTTCAAATTGCAGGTGCAAAATTCATGCCTACATTTTTGCTCCCATAACAAAAAAGTGGGCTCATTCCAAGTAGTTGTATCTCTGACTACCATACCCAATTAGCAGTTTAATTGCAGATGTAAATTAGATATTTATAAGAGTAAGTACCCAGATTTGTGCCCTGGATTCATTTTGTGGGTACAAAATGCAGATGCAGCTTGTGGAAACCAGGCCTTAACCCAGTTGAAAAATATAGCTGTAATTAGGGTGTCTTGACACTCAGCCATGCCTCCAAAGATATAATATATCATAATATGAGACCCAATCCAGTATTCCTTGAACACACAAAATTCCCATTCACTTCAATGGGAGGAGAGTTTGGAGATGCAAGAAATACAGAATCAGGCAAAGTTGAAGGGAAGAATTGTCATTGTTGGGGAATTAACTAGATTACCTAATAGATCTCTTCCATCTCTAATTTCTATAAACTGAGTTCTGACATCCTTAGGTAAGCACATCTCTCATGGGGGGAGTCAGGGAGTTTTGCCTATATAAAGACTAAGCACAGACATAGAACTAAATCCTATAATTGTGTGATAACCTGACTCTTTAGAAAATTGCAGAAAATTATCATCAGTTTTTGTCTAAATGCTGATTGTATGACAATTTTTCATCTTTTGCTCTAAAGTATTCTTGTTTTACTTGACTTGTGCTTATACTCTGAAGGGATATAACAATATGTAGATTTTGACAGAGCTCTACAAATCATATGGAGATTTAATTAAATGTGCCAAAGACCAGGTTCATAAATATACAATTAAGGACTATATTTTTAATTCTCACTTTAAAAGAGGGAAATTTGCGTATGAGGTATCTAAAGGGTTTGTGTTTATATCTTAGAGTAAGCACTTTAAGCATATACTTGAGTAAGGGTGGACATTGTAATTGCTCCAAACGAGCTACCTTGGGAAGAAATTGCAACGCAGAGAGTCATTCTCTAAAGCAGTATGCTATTACCTTCCTCCTGCCATGCTTGCTTGACAAAACTCCCATTGATGGCAGTGGGAATGGTGTTTGAGTGAGGTCCAAAAGATTGGGCCACAAATAACGTAAGCATTGCCTTTTTTTTATTTTGTTTTAGTAATTTAGAAAAAATAAGCACTCTCTTGCTTTCATTTCAAGCTTATAGTTCATTCTCATCCAGCATACATAGCTATGATGGCAACAAAAGTGACGTGCTGCTGGGAGCATAAGTCTAACTTGTCATTGTTCCAGTTTGCAGAGGAATATCAGAGAGCTGAAAAGTTGGTTGCCCAGAAATCCAATGAAGCTTGACAAGGAGGCCCTCCCTGACCTGGAAGAGACAGATTGTTACACAGCACCCTTTAGCCGAGCGCGAATCCACCAGTAAGTGTTGGTGCTGAGAATGCAACAGCAGAGATCCATGTGCACATTTCATTTTCTCATTTCTTCTTTCCAGGTGACAGAAAGGCAATCATTAACAGATGGTCACTGACAAACACATGGTGTCAGGTTTGCTGTTTCCTGTTGGTTTTCTCTTAGGGCCATATTCCGTCCTCTGATACTCACCAGTAGCTTCCATTGATGGCTGTTCAGCAGTATAGTGTAGGGGCAAAATTTCGCTCCAATAGGGAGCATGCTATTCTGTCTCCTCCTACATTATTAAACACAAATACTCCCGGTTTGTTTTTGCATATTCAAGAAACAGCTGGGCTAAATCTGAGAGTATTCCCTCAGCTGAAACAGAAGGAAAACCCTGGGAACAAGCTGAAAACAGTGACTTTGGATTTTAGCCAGCTGTGTACACAACAAATGCTCCTGCCTCAGATATGTATAGAAAACCCTTAATCTTCTATACACAACCTAAAAAGTGTAAACATATCTGTTCAGGCTAACATATCATCTCTGCTTTTGCTGTACTATGGAATAATGTTCCTTGTTTGTAATGCATGATTTTAATGTATTATGCCTCTTTTAGTTTTTATTTAATCTTAAAATTTTAATAAAGTAGAATTAAAGCTTGACTTCTCTTGAATGGAGCCATAAATTCATGTGAATTCTAGTGGAAGCACATGATACTGGGAGCAGCTAAATTCTAATCCCAGGCAGTAATTCACTGTATGGCATTAGACCAATCACTTAGGCCAAAAATTTCAAGTATTTTTTCACACAACACACAGTCAAACTGTGGAACTCCTTGCCAGAGGAAGTTGGGAAGGCCAAGACTATAACAGGGTTCAAAAAAGAACTAGATAAGTTCATGGAGGATAGGTCCATCAATGGCTATTAGCCAGGATGGACAGGGATGGTGTCCCTAGCTTCTGTTTGCCAGAAGCTGGGAATGGGCAACAGGGGATGGATCACTTGATTACCTGTTCTGTTCATTCCCTTTGGGGCACCTGGCATTGGACACTGTCAGAAGATAGGATACTGGGCTAGATGGACCTTTGGTCTGACTCAATATGTCCATTCTTATGTTCAAAACTGTCATCTATTATTAGTGCCCAACTTGAGACATCTCAGCCCAGATGGTGAGTTGCATTAGAGTTGCAGTTATCACAGAGTCAATGTAGGAGTGGAAGGAACCTCAAGAGGTCAAAGTCCATCCCCACCAACATCCCTTGGGTTAGCTGCCTTTCCAGCAATTTGATGACCCTGGATTGTGCTGAACATCTGTAATTCCCATTGACTTCAGCTGGATTTGAGAAAACTCAGTACTTCTGAAAATCAGGCCAGAGGTGTTTCTAGTTCAGGAATCTCAAACTCAAATCACCACGAGGGCTACATGAGGACTAGTACATTGGCCCTAGGGCCGCAACACTGAAACCTTTTCATACAAAGATACAAAAGCCCCACCCCCCACCCCCACTCCACCCCATCCATGAGGCCCCGCCCCTGCTCCACCTCTTCTCACCCCTTCCCCGCCCCCCATTCCAACCCCTTCACCAAAGGCTCGGCCCCAACTTCGCCCCTCCCTGCCCCTATTCCAACCCCTTCCCCAAATCCCCACCCTGGCCCTGCCTCTTCTCCGCCTCCTCCACCGAGTGCGCCGCATCCCCAGTCCTCCCCCCTCCCTCCTGGAAAGTCCTAAACGCTGCCAAACAGCTGTTTGGTGGCAAGAAGTGCTGGGAGGTAAGCAGAGGAGTGGGAACGCGGTGCACTCGGCGGGGAGGGAGGACGACAGGGACTGAGGGGAGCTTGGCTGCCGGTGGAGTCGGCACCTATGGCGGGCTGCAGGAAATAACTCTGGAGGCCACATGTTTGAGACCCCTGTTCTAGTTGGACACCCAAAAACTGAGGCATCTCAAATCACTGGCCACTTAATGAGAATTTTGGTCTTAACCTCGGTGACCATTCTCCCATCAGTAAAATGGGAATGATACATGCTATTTCTCCAGGGTGTTGAAAGGACTCTTTGAAGATGTAAATCACTGTATCTTGTGTAACAACTGTGAATTACTATTATATATGTACAGTATGGTAAAAAGAAACTGTTGGATAGCTGTGCTTTGAAAGCTGTGGATTACTTTAAATATAAAAAGGCATCAATCATTTTAACAGCTTTACAATAAACAACAAAGACAGCTTCTTCAGCAACTCCACAAGAAGTAGAATAGTGCACCACATGCTACAGAGAACGAAGTATGAAGATGGCAAATCAAAAATGGGTAAGAATTCTGATACTTAGAAAAAATATAAATTGGGTCTTATGATGAGAACTAATATCTTTAGTCTATAGAAAGAAGAAAAAGTGTTCATTAAATAAACTAGATAAATATTGCCAGTATTCAAAGAATGACTTAGTCAGTCAGCAATAGAGCTGATTGAGCATTGCAAGCTGCTAATTGTTGTTCAGTGATAATCAATAATATTTTCTGATCAGTGGGTTCATAAAATATTTTATAAATTTGATGGATAAATAGACATTGTTGTTTATCCAGTGAAAGCATTTGTCTGTTGACGTGCAGTGTTGTCTTATGGGTTAAATTCAAACCAGTAGTGTTAGCTATTAATACAGTAGTATTCCTCATGGAAGATGAAAGTTTCTTATGGTTCAGCTTCACTTCTGATTAGCTGTTAGAACAGTTCCTGTCAAAAGGTATAAGTACACTATGATATGTTACTTTGTTTGCATTTTAAGAATTTAATATTTATGTTTATGCTTCATATTTCAGAGGGTACTAGTGTTCACAGCAATGATCCTGGTTATAATTCACTCTTCTTGTGGGAAAACAAGTGTAATTTATACCAAATATTGTAGATTTTCCTAAAGCATTTGTTCAATTTCCTGCAAACACCTACTGAAGAAAAGCTAAACCTATTAATACAAATGCAAGAATATGATATTTAAACCCCAAATATTAGAGTGCTAAAGTTATGATAACGTTAACTCATCCATCTTGTATGAACTGTGTATACATTTAATAGCCTAACTGGTAATGGAAGGCGCCATATATTCTAGGTGAAATAGGGATGAATTCATGTCACTTTGAGAATCTTAGCTTCTGTATTTCCTAACATTTTGTGTATGTGTAACCTTAGCATTGCATTAGCGTAGTGGGCCAGAACCTCAAATCTACAGCCAAACTGCAAAATTGCTGGGGAGGGTGGGCAAATGTGGTTTAAAGGTGTCCTTTGCATTACTTGATCCTGCTGCTGCTCTGTGTACTTGTCCTTGCTTAGCTGTTAGTGAAGTCTCTGAGTTAATATGCACTAGGATCCAACAGCTAGAGGAGGCTGAAAATGCTGCTTCGAATGCGTGTAACACAATGCATCCTGACCACATACCTTTTTCCCTGATATGCCAGCAGCAGGGAAGGGAGGGGTACTTATTCTGTGCTGGCTCTATGCCACTTGGAGGACCATCTTATGAGAGATCATCCTTCCTAATCCAGTGAAACCAGTTTTAAGCCTAAATTATGCCTGTAGTGCAGCACAAAGCAGCTATACCAGACCAGAGTATCTGTCCCAGTGACAGGGTTGTATTTCATGGGAGGGATGCATTTAATTCCCTTTTTTTTATTTGAAATTTTAGGAAAAATAGAAACAGATGCCTTTGAAGGTTAGCTATTAAATGGCTTTGATGTGAATGGGGTGGGCTGTGGGTTTTCTGCTGCTTTCATTTGCCTGGAGAGGTTTTCTTGGAAGCAAAGCAGCAGCACACCTAAAAAAACATGAAGAATAGAGGACAATTGGGACCCAAACCTATTTCCATTGAAACCAATGGCAAAATTCCCATTAAGATCAATGGTAGCAGATTCAGGGTATGTCTTTGAGAGCACAGCACTCTGACCTGTTGAAAGTCCAGATTTCTTTGGGGTTGTCTGGGAGACTATTGATTTTGGGTACTCCCATCAGGGTTCCTGAGTAGTTGTCTGAACTTCCCGTTTTTTAATGGTAGGGCAGTTCCTTGGATATCCCCTAGAGAGGGCTTCATTCATTGAAGAGCTGTCTTAAAGAACTATAGAAGAAAAGAGTATAGAGAGTAGCCACAGTAAGGTCTCTGAAGTTAGAAAGAGCCATGTATCTTGAGGGAGCAAGGGGAGCCACAACTTCACGCTTAATGACAATGAATAGTTATTCTACTTGTGCACAGGACTGATTATTGCCTTTTTTTTAAAAAACAGTAACCCAATTATTTAGCATTATCACATTTCCTCAATTCATAGGCTGAAATGCAATAGCTCTTGAAACAGCGTGTATAAAAACTGGTATTGAAACTCACTTTTTTTCTTCTGCTTAGGTATTAATAGATTACTCAATAATGGAACATATGAAGCTGCATTTCCACCACATGAGGTAGCTTGTTTAGTTTTGCCTTAAGTGTTATATTTAAAGTAAAAAATATTTTAACATTGAGATCCTATTTTATCTATACATTTGCTTTATGATGTTTTTATTTTACTTTGCATTCTGATGGGGCTTTTTATTTATAACACTCCCAACATTGATATGGGCCTAGCTTGGATCGTTATCTAGTCCAATGCCCAGTAATAACTTTCTGGGATGCTCTCCCACTGATTTAGAATGGTCCTGTATTAAGTACATTTTTTAAATGAACATTGCCTCTGAGATTGTTAAAGAGAACATAAATTGTTCCAATTAGCTCAAATTATTGTTGCATGTTTTATACAAAATGTTCTGTTTTTCTAATTTGCTTTCCAGTAGATCAAATACAGGAAAATTGATACTAAAATTTGCAGTGCAAACAATATCTGTATAGTTGTATAGAACTTTACCTTGAAAATAGTCCCATCAATAAATTAAGGATCTGATATAATGCCCATTTAAATCAATGAAAAGACTCCCATTGATTTCAGAGGGCATTGGGTCAGGCCCTAAATGGTTGAAAGAAGGAAACAAATCATAAGTTTTTAGTGTTCTTTCTAATTAAGGGCAGAACTTTACACTGAGTTTCATGTCATGGATCAGACAGTTTGTAACATTGACAGTTATGACTCTGAGACATGAGATTGCTTTAGCTGAGGATGTGATACACCATATTGTGTTTCAAAGTGACTTAAACTTCCCAGGTTGTTGGATAAAGAACTGCTCTTTATATTAAAACTTTAATGCAGGGGAGGATAAAAGAGCAGTACTCTGGACATACCATTCACATTTTCATTATTAATGCTTCAGCTAGATGTTATAGACTTTAGGGAAATACTAACCGTTCCAGTGGAAGAAAAAAATCCTCATAACTGTGAAAGCTTTATCTCACTTCTACAACCACACTCTCTCACATGGTCTCACATATATGCTTCTTTTTATAGTGTAAATGACTGTCTCTAGTTATATTGCAAATTATTATTTCAACAAATCACATTAGTGAGCGATTATTTTATTGCAATTGCAATAAAAGGATCAGCACAAAGACCTGCATGAAAGACTCAGGATAAGCTACTTTTTATTTTGAATTTCCACCCCATTATATACAGTAAGTTAAAAGTTCAACTCCAACGTGAGTGTTATTGTGTTCATATTTTGCTGTGGCAAAACACTGAAAAAAGGAGAAGAGAAAGATAAATTCTAATAAAAATATTAGCACAGTTCTGCTTTATTTATGGCACCCATTTATGGCTGCTTAGGGGTATAGGTGGATAAGAGGCTCCTCTTTAGCTAGAAAACCACATTAGGCCAATTTTTGTACTGAGTTACACCCATGATTCCATACTGACTTTGGAATTGCCTGGGCATGACTGAGTAGAATGTGACCCTTTACTGTTTTTGTCTCTCTATTTTTTTAATTGACTCTTACTTTAAGCACAGAGTTGGGAAGGGGGAAGTGAAGATTCACAAACTCAAACAAGCTTGAAAAATCTTTAAACATAGAGAGAGAGAGAGAGGAATCTTTAACTCTACAAGGTTCAACATGTGTGACTGACTGCTAACCTTGAAGGGACTTCTCTGAACTGGCTGAAGAGTCATAAAATCAATCCTGGGCATCCTGCCAAGGCAGCCAACTATGCCTCCCCTCCTGCCACTGATACCATGATTTGGTTGGCTTGAGCAGTCAACCAGTGAAGTGGATTTCATGCAATACTGGACTCCTTTCTGAGATGGTGAACTGTAACCCCCCTAGCCAGTTGCTGGATCATTGCTAGTTCACTCGAGGGTGGAGGGTAGCTCTCTCCAGAAAGGAAGCACTTGGCTGAATAGGACAAAAGAAATTTTACAGCGGGATGGAAGGTGGTCGCCAGTCTTATACATTGAGTTCTCATCTTTTCCCCATCACAATGCATCTCTTCCACTGCTGGCCCTCCGCGAGTGGCAGGCTCATAAATAATACCAACTGAGAAGTTATCAGATACATTTTACAGTTCATACCCTAGGCAGGAACACTAGTGGTTCTCGGCATGAACATTTTGTGGTGTTGAAAATTGGGTGCAGCTTGCCTATACTGTAAGTCATGTCATGCCCTTAAGCTGTGCTGGGTTCGAGAAGAGAGAATAAAAGATGCTTTTTAAATAATGGAAGAATATTTTCAAGAAAATAACTGTAAAAATGGTTGGGTTTTGAAATTTTAAAATGAATGCAACTCGGGGTGCTTCGGAACATTTAATAGACTGTACGTTCTCTTCAAACTAGTGTACTAAATCAGTCCATACTTCATAATGCCATTAAATGCAAGAGAATGGCCAGTAGAATTGTATGTCTTACTAAATGAAAACATGGCCTTAAACTGGCGTGCTGCCTTATGGTCAGAGTAAAATGAATGTAGAACCACGGAAGATTGGTGACTTCACTTAGGAAGGGCCCGAAAATTCTTCATCATAACTTTTTATTTTAGAGTGTAACGCTGTGCATTAAGCTGTAATGGAATCCAGACTAAGCCAATAAAAGTGTTTGGGTAAAAATGAATAACTCAGTGTTTGTATTCCTCTCTGGTCAGTTTTGTTTTTAATGCCTCAGGGAGTGATTTTTGGGGAGAAAATAGTACCAGCTCTGGTCTTCTCATGTTGTTTCCATTATCTATGACAAGGAATATCAAAGATAGACAAGGGACCTGTGTGACAGAATGAACCCCTATATTCACACCCTTCACACTATTACAATAATCTTTGTACAAAAGTTATTACCGATTCTCTGTAAATCAGAAGTAACTCCATTAAAATCATTGGAGTTACCCAGATGAAAAGAATTGAGCCCCATATTGGAAATCAATGGAATTACACAGGAGAGCAAAATATGCCCATATTTAAAAGCATTTGAAGAATATAAATGCATATACAAATGACCATATATCCAGGACATACAAATACTAGACCAGAACCTGTGCATCCCCACTGAAAAGTGGTGGGGGTCTAGTTAGTCAGGAAAGAGTACTTTGGCACTGGTCTTTAAATCTCCCGGAGGAAATTCATCATTGCAGAGAAGTTTGTAACCACCTCTACTATATCAGGCTTAACAATAAACTCAGGATTGCATTTTTGTAACTATTAGTAATAAATGAACCAACAAATCTGTGTCATCAGAAAAGTAATGTCCTTATTTATATTTGAATCCAAATGCCATCTTTTTAATGCCTCTTTCTTTCCTAGTGACACAGAAATATCTTTTTATTTCTTTCTGTGATTCAGGGAAGCCACAAGAGCAGACATCCCATCAAAACACATGGAGCTCAAAATCACAGACACCTATTATATGAGCGCTGGGCACGGTGGGGGATGTGGTACAAATACCAGCCTCTGGATTTAATCAGGTACTCATACAATGTAACACAACTTGTTTCAATTATGTGAAAAGCTAGGCAGCAGTAACCTACCCATTCTGCTGAAAATTACAGGGATTTTATATTTAAAATGAACAAAACTTTTTGAGCAAAAATGTGTCTTTTTGCTTTCTTGATAGAGTTTAGCTACTTGGTATTACAATGCATGGCCTCGGTCCTGCTAGTTGTTCAGTGTTGGTGGATCCTTGTGTAGTCTTACTGATTTCAATGGGGTCCATGAAGGTGGAGAGATTCACCCTCATGGAACAACTTGCAGAGAGAAGGCCTAAGGCTCAATTCTGCAATCTGACTGGCACAGACAGACCCTCACTCGAGCCAGAGACCTTTTGAAATCAATGTAGCGTCAAATGGCTGCTACCACGTGGATCAATTTGCATGGACGAGGGCTTATGAGAGAAATGTTGACGAAGTTTAAAACAAAAATCTAGTTTTGATACAATCAGTGTTGGAATTTATGTATCATTTCTTTTACCTATCTTACTATTAACACCAGGGCTTATTAAAACTAAAAGAATTTTAAAAATCAGTTTTTCCCTGTAATTAATGCTGGTGTTTGCTTTTTCATTTTGCTTATCTTGGACAGTGAATACAGACAAGTCAATTTCATTTCTGCTTACTGTCAATTTCTAGTCAATTTTAGGTCCTCGTCCTGCAATCTGATGCATGTGGGTGGCCCTTATGTCCCCACAGAGTCCCATGGAAGATAAGGGGGCTGTGCATGGGTATAGGGGTCCTTCTGTCCTGACCAAATTGTAGGTTCAGTGCCTTGTTTTCTAGCCACGGTCACGGCCATCTCAGCTCTTCTGGAAACTTTTGGCCCATTTTTGAAGAATCAAGGCTGAATCTTGAACTTATGTTCACCATGTAGTACCACTTTGCTCTAGCAATAGATTTCTGTGACAATCCAGCATATGTTGTTGTTTTTTTTATAGTGGACTACACCTATGGAGAACGGGCTCTTTGTCACCTTCCTTGTCAGGATCCCAACACGGGCAGTCAAGGTCAAGAGTCAAAGCAGGGGCAAATCTGGGGTTGGGAATACCAGAAGAGTTTGTAGGCAGGTCCAGATCTGGGCTCATACCATGGGTAACAGTCTGAGTCAGGTATCAGCCTCTGAGTCAGGAATCAAAGTCCAAATCAAGCTGAGAATTCAAGAGCAAGGAGCAGGAATAGTAATGGCAGCTACAGGAGATCCACACTGTTGCTGGGGTGCTTTCTGGAACACACCTTGGGTTTATATAGGGCAGGGAGCCAATCAGGAGTCATGCAGCTGCTGTCTGTCAAACCTTTGAGGCAGAACTTCCCATGTCTTTGTCTACAGCGGGTCATGGGAAGTGGAGTGCAAGTTGGTTACAGGCTGGAGATATCAGCTGCATGGTAGTTCTACAGGCTGGGTTCTGTAATTTTGTTACACAAAAGTATTTGCATAACACTGTGTCCAACTCTTCTGAATTTAATACTAACAAATGTGCTGTTTTATAATTCCTACTTTTAACAGAGCTGAAGTTACTGACTACTCTAAATCATTGCAACAGTGTAAAATTGTAGTGCACTCCAGCTATTTCCTTATGGGATGTGTGTATTATTTAGTCTGCAATTAGTGCCACTAAAGTATTATGTCAGAGTGAAATAAAATTGTATTTCACACAAGTGCTACTAAAAAGATAATACATGAAAATAAACCTAATAATGATTATTTCCTTTTAGGATTCCTGTAATGCTATCAAGATGGGCCTGATCATTTACTTCAAACTGTTTGTTTTTGCTTCACACAGGCGCTATTTTGGTGAAAAAATTGGTCTTTATTTTGCTTGGTTGGGATGGTACACTGGAATGCTCATTCCTGCTGCACTTGTCGGGCTGTTTGTTTTCCTTTATGGATTGTTTACCATGGATTCTAGCCAAGTAAGGTATGATGCACAATAAAATTCCATTTTTAAAACCACAATAGACAGTTATTCTTGCCAGTTCCATTGTTGAAAATGCAAGTAGCAGCCAGGCACAACCTAAACCAAATGTTGCATCTCTTCAATCAAACTTTAAACATTTGCTAGACTTATAGCATTTCATAATAATAAAACTGAGGACTCAATTATGTTATCAGCTACATCCCCTCTGTGTAACCATTTATATCAAAAACTGGACATTTACCATTCACAGTAGCTAAATTTATGGCTGCGTTTGTAGCATTTCCAACTCTGTGTACAAGGAAATACAGCAAATACTGTGCTGAAGATAAGTAATTGCAAATGACCACCCATTAATGGTTCTCAGTATAGTGAGGTGAACTCATGAAAATTCTCTCTCGTGATCTGTGGACTGGAGTATGGGATTGCATATAGATCTGGGTGCATCAGTACAGTTCCAGAACTTCAACCTCTACCCTTCCCTGCAAACCTTTCCCACCAAAAGGGATGATGTCATTGAAACTCTGAACCTAATTCTTCTCTCAGCTACATTGGTGTAAATTAAGAGCCAACTCCATTGTAGCCAATGGAGTTACACTCATTTAATACTGGTGTAAGGGAGATCACAATCAAGTGCTGTGCAGCATGAAACCCACCGAAGTCACAAAGTGAATTTCCCCTGATGTGGGTCTGTCCCAGGAGGAGATCATGATATCAACTTAAGAAATAAGTGAAGAGAATTTGTGCTAAAGCAAATGTCTGATATGTTGTAAGGAGAACTATTTCTAAAGAGAGACTTTTCTTTCCAAAGCTTTCCATTAGGAGTGATTAGCTCCTCAATGCAGAACGACAACCCATGGGAATAGAACATAAAGCTTAGTCTGCGGTTACTACTACTTTGCATGCTCAGACTGTTACCTTAATGGAGGAAAATTTTGTAGAAAATTAATGCATTTTAGCCTTTGAACAAGGAGCATTTTACCTTTCTTTAAATTGTCTTTATACTGTATTTTACAAAGTTTTATATTGTCTCCCCTGCAGTGCTTAATTAAAGCTTTGTCAGGCTTCCTGTTATGAACCAAAATGTTCAGATTTGACTGTTTCAGATAACATTCGATGTTATGATGTCAGCCAAACACCATGTATTTTTATTAATATTATGTATTTGATTGTGCTGAGGTGTTTAACTGTTTTTTCCGTGTTGTAAGTTTGAAAGGCAAACCCACAACATGAAATTGAGTCAATTTAAAACCGAGTTAAAAGTAGTTTCAGATACATCTGCTCCCTGTGACATCTTGCTATTTTTCTATTTTTACAATCAGATTTCCCTATTTGTAAATGCTTA
Organism: Chrysemys picta bellii; assembly: GCF_011386835.1. Classification (NCBI taxonomy): domain Eukaryota; kingdom Metazoa; phylum Chordata; order Testudines; family Emydidae; genus Chrysemys; species Chrysemys picta. The sequence goes on along the minus strand of NC_088794.1, from coordinate 68,183,952 downwards.
CTTTCCCTTGCTTTATGAAAGACCTATTCAGACAAAAGAGGAAACTGGCCCTCTACAAGAGGAAGTGTGAAAACTATCTACATAGAGGTGTCAGAATGCTCAGCAGAAGCAAATTAGGTCATCTAGGAACATGAGTTTTATGCTGCACAGCATGGCAGTGACAGCAGGCATAGAACTCAGATCATCTTGCTCCAAAAGCACATGTCCTAGCATTTGAGCTGAAGTATTTTAGCTGTTGATAGTCTATGACACTTAGTTAAGCAGTTCTAATTCTATACAGTAGAAGACAGTGATACACACACAAACTAGTCCATTCATTACAATATGTCCCTGCCTATTCTGGTGTAGGGTAGCAAAGATTAAACAAAATACTAGTAAATTAGATTGTGAAGACAGCAAGGAATCCTCCATTAGCAAGAAGATGGAGTAAATGACCTCATAGGTCTTTTCCATTTTTATATTCTGTGGTTCTAGGATTATTTAGTCAATGTTTGTAAATCACTTTGAAGAGGATAAGTGCTATATAAATGCTAGGTGGTGGTAGTAATTTATTATTTGGTTTTGCACTCTGTAGATGTTACATTACACAAACACAAGGTACATCACAGGATACTGGCTGAACTGTTTTCTCCAAGACTGTTTTTTTTTTTTTATCAGGATGAAAACAATGAACATTTAGCATTTTAATTTTGTGCCAGGGCATTATGTCAATCTGACAAATTGGCATATTACCCCAAAACCTATTCAAAAATTTGATTATTCAGTACAATACCAACTGATGCCAGGTTGACTTTTTATTCTAGTAATGCCCCTTATCAGGAATGTGCAAACTGTAAATATCACTTTGGATTTTGCTCGTAAAACAAACTGTTTATGGACATCAGTGACACAACTTGTTAACTTTGATGAACATAGAGCAGATAATTTATTTTTTTTTAAACCCTGCTCAGTGATCAAATTAGGTTTTGCAAAAATTGCACTTTGCTCAGTAGTGTCAATTCAACTGTTAGGGTTATGTAAAAGTCTGCTTCTTGGGAAATACAAATCCTCCCTCTAGTGGTTTAGGAGCAAATTTGATCATTTGGCTTTTTCATTTTATCTCCATTGTACCATTTACTTCAGGGATAGGCAACCTATGGCACGTGTGCCGAAGGCGGCACATGAGCTGATTTTCAGTGACACTCACACTGCCTGGGTCCTGGCCACTGGTCTGGGGGGCTCTGCATTTTAATTTAATTTTAAAAGAAGCTTCTTAAACATTTTAAAAACCTTATTTACTTTATATACAACAATAATTTAGTTATATATTATAGACGTATAGAAAGAGACCTTCTAAAAATGTTAAAATGTATTACTGGCACTTAAAACCTTAAATTAGAGTGAATAAATGAAGACTCGGCACACCACGTCTGAAAGACTGCCGATCCCTGATTTACTTGCATTGTAGAACTGATGCAATTAGATGGTAATTGAAAAACTAACCTTTTATACAGTATAAATATCTCCAACAAACATTAATATATGGTCCATGTTTTAAAACATGTTTTTCTCACTGCTGTCAGCAGAGTAGCTTGGTAAGCCAGAGGACTTTTCATTTCCCTATGACAGCTGATGGACAAGGCAGAGCATTCCATCAAAAGTCCCATTCTTTGTTGCCAGGGCTCCGCATTGGTATTAGGGCTGCTATGCATGGTAACCTCAGCCTGTGATTTCCAGTGGTGACAGCTGGTTCCTTGATTTTGTTGGGAGATGGATATAGCTATATCAGAAAAACCCAGTGAATCTGTATCAAATTACCTTTGACACACAGTTTGAGATATATACTTTGGGCTCAAACATGCACAAACAAAGCTTCAGTATTTCGACCCATATTTTTTGTGTTGTTTGTTTCTATTGTGATATATATTTAATGATAAAGTTGCCATTTCTTGACCAGGTTGTGAGACAGATTTAATGTGTGCAACATACTGAAGGCCCTCCTAGCTCTTAAAATTCTTTCTTGGGCTTTTTAATCACGCTGTTAAACAGTAGAATACCAATTGAAATGTATTAAATATTTTGGATGTTTTCTACAATTTCAAATATATTGATTTCAATTACAGCACAGAATACAAAGTGTACAGTGCTCACTTTATATTATTTTTATTACAAATATTTGCATTGTAAAAATGATAAAAAAAACAGTATTTTTCAATTCACCTCATGCAAGTACTGTAGTGTAATCTCTTTCTGGTAAAAGTGCAACTTACAAATGTAGATTTTTTTTTTGTTACATAACTGCACTCAAAAACAAACAATGCAAAACTTTAGAGGCCTGTTAAGTTCTTGTTCAGCCAATTGCTAAGACAAACAAATCTGTTTACGTTTACAGCAGATAATGCTGCCCTCTTCTTATTTACAATGTTACCAGAAAGTGAGACTAGGCATTCGCATGGGACTTCTGTAGCCGGCATTGCAAGGTATTTGTGTCAGATATACTAAACATTTATATGTCCCTTCATGCTTTGGCCACCATTCCAGAGGACATGCTTCCATGCTGATGATGCTCATTAAATTTAATTAACACATTATTTTTTTTAAGACTTAACTCATTGGGGGAGAATTGTATGTCTCCTGCTCTGTTTTACCCACATTCTGCCATATATTTCATGTTATAGGAGTCTCGGGTGATGACTCAGCACATGTTCATTTTAAGAACACTTTCACTGCAGGTTTGACAAAATGCAAAGAAGGTATCAATGTGAGATTTCTAAAGATAGCTACAGCGCTCGTCCCAAGGTTTAAATATCTGAAGTGCCTTTCAAAATCTGAGAGGGATGAGGTGTGGAGCATGCTTTCAGAAGTCTTAAAAGAGCAACACTTTGATCTGGAAACTATAGAACATGAACCACCAAAAAAGGAAAATCAACCTTTTGCTGGTGGCATCTGATTCAGATGATGAAAATGAATATGCATTGGTCCACACTGCTTTGGATTGTTATCAAGCAGAATCCGTCATCGGCATGGACACATGTCCTCTGGAATGGTGGTTGAAGTATGAAGGGACATATGAATCTTTAGTGCATGAAGCGGGCAGCATTATCGCCTGCAAATGTAAACAAACTTGTTTGGCTGAGCAATTGGCTGAACAAGAAATAGGACTGAGTGGACTTGTAGGCTCTAAGTTTTACATTGTTTTATTTTTTGAAGGCAGTTTTTTTGGTATATAATTCTACATTTGTATGTTCAACTTTCATGATAAAGGGATTGCACTACAGTATTTGTATTAGGTTAATTTAAAAATGCTATTTCTTTTGTTTTTTACAGTGCAAATATTTGTAATCAAAATAAATATTAAGTGAGCACTGTCCACTTTGTATTCTGTGTTATAATTGAAATCAATATATTTGAAAATGTAGAAAACATCCAAAAATATTTAAATAAATTGTATTCTATTATTGTTTAACAGTGCGATTAATCGCTTGACAGCTCTAATTCTTTCCATATTTTGCATTCTTTTCTTCAGATGAATTATGTGCAGAACCAACCATATATTTAAGCCACACAGAATCAAAGACAGGTGTAGATTTTCCCCTCCCCTTTGTTCAGGGGCTTATGTAGAAATAAGTTTGTTGTTTTTAGAGTAGTTAGCATTTGAGAGATTTCTACACATCACATGAAACATGCCCATGATTGCTCCTCTTATCGACAGTCTCAACTCAGAAAGGCCAAGATGGAACGGGCCATGGAGATTTAAGCACCTGTTCACCAATAAAGGGGTTGGCCCTTCAGGTCAGGGTTGACGTACACTGGGCAAAGAAGTAGGGGGATGCTTTCACTTCTATCTATACTGTTCTTGCTCAGAGGATTTTAGCGGCAAGGGCAGTCATCCTGACATCTGTCATGATTGCTAAATTTGCTAAAAAATTAATAGCTTTACCGAGAATTGTTCATAAGCATCTGGGCTAGTATTGCTGTAACTTTCTTTGAGTTTAGCTGTTGGAAACAAACTGGGGTTTTAAAACAGAATTTATAAGACGATTTCAGCACCATCGTGCATAGATTACAACTGCATGTTGTATATACTTTAATGTCTAAATTCTCAGTTACAGCAGCACAATCTGTCTTATGTTTTTTATAGTTCATATTGTCATCATCTATTGTATTATACTGTAGAGATCTCATTCTTTGCAGTTAACTGCTTGAAAGAAAATTCCCTTACATATTAAGACTTGTGATACAGGTCCAGATTCTATTCCTAGACACAAAGGCATGCATTGATGCACATCTCTGAATCCGCTACTGTGCTTGCTCCTGCTCAGAGATTTTTTTAGAACAATTTCTTTGACAACTCCTAATTTTCTTATAAGATTTAATAATTTAGAGACTGGCATTGCTGAGAAAATTTAGCTAAACGCCCATACAAACATCATTGGAGAGAGCAGTCTGCACCATTATTGTTCCAGAAATGGGATTTAATGTGAATGCACATTTGTAAATAAATGCCAAGTTCAATGTTGTAGTTTTCATTAGAGCTGAGAGTTCAGATTCCATGAGATACTTAACAGAACCCAAACCAGCAGAGTTTGTGTAAACTGAAATCAAACTGGACTCCTTTGCATTTGTATTATACCTCTTTTACTGCCTCAGGGAGCTATTGCAGCCCCAGTTCAGCTGGGGAAAGGGATGTTTGATTGGGCCAGCGCTAGAAAGATAAGGACTTAGGACAGGAACTTAAAAGGTGTGTTAAATGGAGTTGGTAATTTTGTAGTAACCTGTGGCTAGTGTCCATTGAGACTCAAAGGGGCCAGCTCCGAGAGGTACACATGAGTTGGGGACTCAGGATAACTATTAGCCTGTAGGAAGAAGAGCAAGCCTTTGCAGACTGGAATACCCTTCATCGTACCCTCATGCCCCCTCATGGAGGAAGGGGGAAAGGATTTAGAAGTGGTTTGAATCCTATGGGTTAGGCTAAAGAGGCCAACAGTTGATATGGTTATTTAACAAGGAGCCCATTTAACACCACCCTTAGCCACAATAAATATCTAATATTTTGTGGGACAGTGAGGTATTACACACTCTTCATCCCCATTACTGATCCTAAAAGCTCATGCTTCAGGGTTTCAACTGGCCACCTGAAGGGGTCAGGAAGGGTTTTTTTGTATTCTGGGTGATTGTTGTGTTGTTGTTTTTTCAATCTCCTTCCTCTGGAGCATCAGGAATGGATGGTCATGACTGGAGATGGGACATTCATCAGAGAAGGGCTCTGAGGTGGAATCGAGCAATCTCTCTCTCAAGTGATTGGCTGGCTGGTTCTTGCTCATATGCTCAAGGTTTATGTGGGGTTGGGAAGAAATTTTCCCGCAGTTCAGACTGACAGTGACCTTGGGTTTTTTGCCTTCCTCAGCAGCACGTGGGTATAGGTCACTTTCCAGGATTTACTGGGTATATCTCACTTAATCATTTCTCTGCATTGTGGGGGCCTTGGGCATTGGTGCACCTTGGTCCTTCCTATTCTCTTCCTGTGGCACACAATAGTCTAGTCTCTTGTGGGCTATAATACTTCGGTTTCATTTCAGTTATTGGGATTAATGTGCAGGTGCTGGGTGGTGGTCATGGCCTATACAGGAGGCCAGACTAGGTGATCCAGTGGTCCCTTCTGGCCTTAACCTTTGACTCTATTAAAAGCTGCTGTCTTCTGCTTTAAAAGCCATCCCTGTGTCTGCTTTATTTTCCTGTGTGTCCTGATCAAGGTACTCAAACATGTGCCTAACTTTAAGAATGCTAATAGTCCCATTGAAGTCAATGAGACTACTCATGTACTTAAGCACCAGGGCCTTCTGAAGTAGTATGATATCTGAGGATTTTTTTTTCCAACTAGTAACTGAAATGTCATAAGAAGACTGGCTCTTTTTATTTTGTCCCCATACATGATTCAATCTTGGAGGAAATTAAACACAAATACTTGAAATACAAATGCTAGAAGTTCTCCACCCTTTGAGCTCACCCCTCCCCTATAAAACTAGTTGCCACCAGCGCTAGATGTTTTTGACATTAAATGTCTTGGGTGAAATCCTGGCTCTATTTAAGTAAATGTAAATCTCCCATTGGACTTCACTGGGGCCAGGATTTCACCCCTTGTCAATGCCCATGTGGTATGTTTTTTTTTTTAATTTACACATGCTAGGCCAGATCTTTCAGATGATGTAAATTGACATGGCTCCATTAATGTTGACGGAGCTATGGCAGTTTACATCAGTTGAGGATCTACTCCCTGTGTTTAAAGGGTGTTATAAAAGGTACTACCTAACTTTGCTAGTTAGATGTCTGGGACCAGTCCTTCAGTTCTAATGCATGTAATACTTCTGTTGAAATACATGTGTGTTTAGCAGAAATAGGGACTGAAGTATCAGGTCCAAAGATGATGTGTTATTTGCTTAGGGTCAAATCCTGTTGGCACTGAAGTTATTTGTAAAGCTCCTTTTTATTTCAGTGGGACCAGGATTTGGCTCTTAAATTAAATTGATCACTGAAAATTAGATTTTTAAAGAGCCTATTTCACGGTCTAGGCATGTTAAGAACCAATTAAGAATATAAATGGTGTAGCCTGGGTCTGGAAAAATGTGGAGGATGCTGAAAGCCTTTTTTATCATCTTTATTTTCCCATCTTTCTACTAAAGCAAAGAGATCTGCGAGGCAAATGAAACCATCATGTGCCCTATGTGCGAACGCAATTGCACGCTACAGAAACTCAACGAAAGCTGCATATATGCAAAGGTAATTATTAGTTTTGTGCTGCAAGCTGATGCTATCTAAAAGTCAATTCTTTCTGCATAATGATTGCTGCTGTTACTTCAGCAAAGGCTCCTCTACAATTTGGTGATGCTCTGCTAACTTCTCAGTGACAAAAATATTTGCAACCTTTCTACTCAGCATCTATTGTCTTTCAATTGATGATAAAGCAATAACAGCTGATTCTAAAAATGACTTTCTGAGAGCATTTTCTTCCTACCTCTATTTTGTCCATCTGAAGAGCCCCGATGATACAGCAAACTTTTTTTTTTCTGATAAGGTTTTCTACTTTCCTATATGATTATGTTCTCACTTTTCTGTTTCCCTGTAGTGTTGATGACCGGATTTCTGTTCTTTTTAAAGGATTTTTTTTTCATTATAGAGAATTATAATGCTCCTGTGGTGTGCCCAATGTAATGGTCCTACACAGTCAAATCTTTTGCTACAGGAAACTGTCCATCAAACATAAACATTGACTGCTTTTGAATGCAAGCAATGTATATAAATGGACACATATATGAAGCCACTTTGGTTTGTATTATATTACCAAGGCTGGAACCAGTCTCAGCTTTTCTTTCTCAAAATTATTCAGCACAATCATATAATTCTTGTTTAGAACTCAGTATTGTTTACAGAAATTTGAATGGCTGTGGCTTTAAGGCATGATGGTAATAAGTTGAGAAGGAAATTCAGTTTTTAAAGGATTTTGAAATTTAGTTTCACAAATTGGAACTAAGCCCAAAAATGTAGAAATTCTCCATGAAAAGAAAATGCCAAGCAATTTTTTGATCAAAACATTTCATTTTGATTTTTAGTTTACTGTATAACATATACTATAATACACAACAAAAACAATCAAAACAAAAAGTCATTTCAAAATGACAAATCAAAATGTTTAATTTCCAAAATGTGGAAATGAGATGTTTTCATATTGTTGGAGCTTAGTTTTTCCCCCAAAACAAAATTTTAATGAAATCGACTTGATTTCAAGAAGCCTCTTGATTTTAATGGAAGGGCCTTTTCTGACCAAAAAATGGTTCCATCAAAGTTTTTTCTGACCAGCTGTATTAATAATTGTACATATACTGCATGTAACACCTTTCATCAAACGCACACAAAGCATTGTACAAACTGTGCTGTGCTGCCCATCACCTATGGAGTGCAGCTGTTTAATAGCCCAAAGCAGCCCTGCCCAGCAGTTGACTGGAAGGGACACAATAATCTCAAATGTAGTAGTTTTAAATCATGTCGTTTTAGGATCCCTGTCCCTGAAGAAATGTTTTCTCTTTCTTATATTTGCTATGAAAGTTTCAGGCTTAGTGCTGTAAACATCACACGCCCTTGTAAACACTAGCCTGGAAGAAAGAGAGATGACATTCCAGGCCTGAGTTGAATGCCACCCATGCACATCAATGGGTGAGGGAAATTGATGAGGCCAGAGGTGAAAGGGGGACAGTGATGGTAGCAATAGAGGGAGGTGCTCATCTAGGGACAATAGGTAGCTCCTCCCATAGGAATCTTTGGCACCCATTGGCCAGCTGGAGGAGAGGGGCATTGATTGGCCAGCGTTCCCCAGCTCCCAGGATTTAACCTGATTCAGGGGCCATGTGGAACCTCTTTTGGCTCTGTTCCAGCTGCCCACCATACCCACCAAAACTAGGAATGAGAACCCAACCTGACAGATGCTGTGGATCTAGCTGGTAGCCTGTTAAGGGGGTTAGGAAGGAATTTTTTCTCCCATGGGTCAAATTGGATTTTTTTGTCTTCCTCACACCACCTGCAAGCCACAGTGTGTTAAATAGGAATGTGCATGGTACCTAACTGGGTACTGGGGTGACATTGCTTAAGTGGTGGATCTGAATGCACCAAACTTCACAGTAAAGTGGTGATTTTTTTTTTTTACAAGGCTTGAGGGAGTGGGATGGAAATTATGCAATTTTCCTCCTCTCACTCTTGCCCCTGGCCCACCATTTCCCTCCTCCTCCTGAGAGGCAGATCACAGAACCTGCAGAAAACCCTACCCTTGTCTGGGGAGATGGAAGATAATGCTGTGAAGGTGGCTAGCCTACTTCCTTATGTCATCCCCTCCATGCAGCTGTAAGGAGCACAATTTGTACTATGACATTTCTTTTGATATGTCCCCTTAAGAATAACATAACCAATTAGTACTGGGAGATAATTTAAGGAGAATGTAATTATTTAAGGTGTGATTTGGCCAGGACACCGGGGTTCACACTCTTGTTCTTGAAAAGGAGTTCTTTAACAATCAGAGGTGGTCAGCACATCGGTTTTATGTTTTTGTCTTGCCTTCAACTGTATGTTGCCCTATAGCACATTTCCTGACTCACCAGCACTACTTTCTTTACTTCTAACTTCTATGCAGAGGCCCAGCCAGCTCGGCCCACTCTGCTTAGCTTTTGGATAAAATCCTAGTTTGACATATTACTAAGACTACAGGTCAAAACTGGTCTGGTCATTCTAAAGAAAATGCATGATCTGGAGTCGGAAACCCACCTTCTATTCAAGCAAGATCTTCTGAGCCATAACTCTTTTGGGGTTCCTTTTCCATTTCTTCAGAGAGGTGTATTGTTTACAGATATCTTTATTGCGCAGATTCCCCTAACCTGCCACGCATTAAAAATCTGGAAACACTTGTCACTTTTATTGATCTGTAAAATTTTGTAAATCCTGCTGCTTTCATTTTCCAATCAGATTTTCAGTCTCATAAAATACTTTGCTTATATGTTCCTTTTATTATAACAAAAGAAAAACAAAGCCAAAGGCATATTTGCATATAAGTTTCACATGATTATATAATTCACACAAAATTACATATTGTACTTGATGATCTTTGGCATTAAGTAATAACGTCTCCATTTTCTTCAGCACAGTAAAATAAACAGAGCCCTGTTTACTACTAAAACTTGTGTGTTTAATAACTCTACTCAATATTAGAAGTGTTTGCATTCAAGAGAAAATAAAACATACTGGCAAGCAATACAGTGTTTATACTGTTTTAACTTTTTCTCCTGGATTTATAAATGATGAGGATTTCAAGAGAGTTTTTCTAATATTTAATTATCTTCCCTCTTACAGAATAGCCTCTGTCACTTGCTCAGTGTTTATTTTCTAAAAGCAGATGACAGTCTTTTATTTGAAAAAATGTAGATTTGTCTGGTTTACAGGACTGGAGTCTGCTACAGAGGACAACCCCAATGACAAAACAAGGCAGCTATTATGTGTAATAGTTTTGCTAGAAGGTATTACAACCTCCCTTCAGCAAACTGTCAATCCCTTCAATATCCCATAACCCTTGAGACCATCACCTCACAAGCACAGCATTCCTGATGGCCACAGTTACAACATAAGGGCCAATATTGCAAACCTTTACTTTTTTTAAATGGGTTTTATCGAAGCTAACCCATTTAAATCAATTATCCTACCCTCATGAGTAAGGTTACTTGAATGAGTAAGAGTCTGCAAGACTGGGCCTTACATGATGAACAAAATCAACAATAATTAAATTGTAATCTAAGTTGAAGTTTTTTCTAAAATGAAGCTATTAATTCTCATTTGAAACAGTGAAAATACCTAGAAATACTCAATGTTTTATTGCATTAGTTATTAAAACCACTTATGAAAACTTTTCTTTTAGTTTTTGTTTTTCCCTAATTTCCCTGTTTGGTGCTCCTTTTATCAAATGTGTCTGCCCATAAATTCTTTCTCTCATGGGTTTACTCCAATATAATGTAATGATGTATGTGATCTTTCAAATGACACTTTAAACCTGAGGTTCTGGTCACTGATGCTCACCAAACGTCTTATAGCATTGTTTCACTAGAATATGTTTCAGTCCAGTATCCCTGACCAAATTTCATCACTGGCAATTGCCCACCTAAAATCCCTTTTCAGTAGGAGAAATTATTCTTCACCTAAGCCTCCTAATACAGTACTATTGCCTACTGTGGCTCATACACAGTGACTGCTGGATTTCTACCATGGAAATGGCTGTATTTCTATGATGGATAAAATGAACCCTGAACAATACATAGAGGACACCATTTTCAAAATTGGGACAACAAACCCCCTTAGGGCACTCAAACTGACACATAGGCATGTAACAGTTTTCAATTACAATTTATCTACCCACCATGAACTTTATCTGAACTTTGCAGATAAAACAAATCTGTCCCAAAGAGTTTACACTGTAAGTAGAAAATGGGCAATAGGGTGCAACAAACAGCGAAAATGATTGAGAGGTGGAATGTTATGCATAGCGTCGTACTATAATTACTTCATTTTGACATTAATTTTTGTTAATGTCTGGATGGTTTTATTCTTCATTTTGAGAGTGATTAGGATTTATAGACTCTTTAGAAGGGAAGGATATTTTCAAGAGGGATTTAGAGGGAGAGCATGGAGGCAAGGTGGATCAAGTGAGAAAAGGGATCCAAGCATGGAGTTGCAAGGAAGGAAGAGACAATGAAGGGAATGATTAGACAAGGAACATTCCTGGGGAAGAGGTAAATAAAGAGATGAAAGTTGGTAGGTAGGCCTGATTTAAGTTGTTCAGGTCCTAAAAGGACAGGACAAGGAGTTTAAATCTAATGCAGCAGGTGAGAGGAAACCAAGGAAAATTTTGAAGACTGGTGGGATGTGGTTAGAATAGCTGGCTAAGTAACTGAGTTTTGAGATAGTATTTTGGGCACATTAAAGATGACTGAGGCCAGAGTGAGAATTGCAGTGATGAAAGATGATCCATGCCTGGACTAGCAATGGGAATAGTGGGGGATGAATGGAATTGTGCATGTAAATGCTGATGTGTGCACCTTTATGTGGGATTAGGGCTTCTTATTAGGATGCCTATATTTTGGGGTCTAAAACCTGTAAAGCATTTTTTTTGTTGTTGTTGTTTTTTTTGTTTTTTTGGTGTGTGTGGGGGGAAATACTACATGAATGTAAGGTAGTATTGATATTATTTATTTTGCATTATGTGTTTTACTTTCTGCTTAGGTTACACATTTGTTTGATAATGGAGGCACTGTCTTCTTTGCTATTTTTATGGCAATATGGGGTAAGTCCATTTTCCTTCCTAAGTGTTCTGTTCACCTCTCCTTCCATAGATGACTATTAGTTTTAGAGGGATTTGAAGTTTAATGTAATGTTAAGCAAGTAGTATCCATGTTTATTCATATTTTTCTATTTTCTTCAAATCAGTTTTTGTACTAGTAGGACATTAAAAATACTCCACTACTAATTTATGTTCAAAACGTAATGACTGTAGAAAAATAAGACCTTTAATCCTGCAATCTATGTCATGTGTGCAGAGCCTCATGGGGATCCACTCACACAGAGTAACATGAAGGTTTGGGGCCAAAATCAGTGTAATCCAATGTGGAGCACTGTAAGATTAACAGATTTGAAAGCTTGTAGGCGAAGGCTAATTACAGTGAGTTAAAGGCAGGTCAGAGGGTTTTGTGTTAACTATTTACAGGAAGATTTCATGTAATTATTCTGTTCTTCGAGAGCCTCTCTGCATTCACTGTGACATTATGCTCCACACCAGGAGGCATCAAACAAAGAGTAAATGCTCAGAAGTGACTCTTGAACAGGAGTTACCATTGCATAACATTTCTTTGTTCAAAAGAAGGCAGATGCAGTTTTTACAACACTGAGGGTTCTGATCCAGTGATCTTTCATTGCCGTCGATAACAAGTTTGCAATGGGAAGTCAGTGGCAACACCTAGATTATAAGATTAGCATGCTGTAAATATATGAGATAGATGGGGAGATAGTTCTTCCAGTGAAAGTGCTGCATATTTGTACCCTGAGACTTTAACATTGGTCCACACAGAGCACTGACTATTCAAACCAATGCTGTACCATTGTGGTGAGGTTAAATGCCACACAGATGCTGTATTTATATAATACACATGAACAGGCATTTCTCACTCTCCCAGCTGCAGCAAGTGCAAAGGAGAAAAGGAAGAGTTTCAAAAGTGTTAATCCACAATGTGTGGTTGAACATCACTCATGTTTTGATGTCCTTGCTAGCAAAAATAGATATGCAAACCACTTAATTAAATACAAAAAAAATGGGGTGATCAATAGGAGACAAAACCAATGAAAACATCTGGTGTGTGCACTTGTAATGCTTGCAGCTGTGGCAATTCATTGTTACATCCCCACCTTGCTGTTGTAAGCACACAACACAATGGTTCCTATTATTATTTAATTATATAAAGCCCCCAAAATTCATGGCCATGTGATTTGTCCTTCTGCACACAATATGCAGATATGTGTACAGCCATTAGCTATCACCCAGGTGCTACTTGTGTCAATTTTTTGTTTAGTATGAATGTCAGAATAATGAAATACTCCGCTGAGCTTTTCTGGCTTCTCCCCAATCCTAAGGCAAAGTCCCTGCTTTCTCTGAGGCAGACAGCACTGATAGCTGGTTGAGTGGCCCTCTAGCAATTGCTCTTCAGCCCTTGATCCGGTATCAACCCTGTGCTACTCTCTAAAACAGAGGGTATACCAGAAAAAAGTCAAGGGAAATTCCATTTATCCTCATGGTCAAACCCCTGACAGTTCAGGGTGCTTTGAAGACCCAGCACAGTGATGGAGATTTTAATTTTGTTTTGCTGTAGTCATGGTTCACTTATACACTTATCTATATTCACTTACATTAGATTATCACAGTTGCAAATGAGTGAAGTTTAACATCTTATTTCTTTTTTTCTTTGTGAACTTAACACACTCGTGGCCAAGTTCTCAGCTGATATTTGTGGGTGTAGCTCCACTGACTGGGCCCAAAGTGTCCACTCTTAATAACACACATTAAGATCCACAGCAATAAACATATGTCCCACACAAATATTAAGCCCCTTAATCTTTGAGACCCCTAAGCAGCATGTTGTTTTTACCAGTAATATTTTACCTTCATAAAGCCCTTCTTATGTCTTTAGGCATCTTAGGTAGCTATAAACAGATACATTATACTATTATTTTGGATATCTCAATGATTTTTAGACTTGCTGAATGAGCAAGATTTTAAACTGTGGTTCTCTGGATTCTTTTTATATTTTTTACCCAAAGATAATTCCTTCCTTCCACATAGCCCATCCCAAAATATGCTGCATCATTTCTACAGATCCTAACCTGCAATGCAGATAATAGACCAACTGGTGCAGAGGAGGAGGAAGTGTTGACTATTCATTCTTGTTGTCTCCTTTTTGTAGTAATTGTAACTCTATCAGTGTGAGCAAATTCTCTTCATGATAAACAGTAATTCACTTTGGCCTGGCAAATTGCAAGCTGTAAGTAATGTAATTAAAACCAGTGCCTTATAGCTTTTTTTCTCTCGGGAAGATGCAAATATCAAGGCGAGGAGGAAATCCCCCGAGCTGCAGATCTGATGGAAATGACATTTGAAGAAAGCTGCTTCTCATCAAGATAGTCATTATGGTTATTTTGTCTTGGTGCTAAACTTTCCTTAGGATCCTGGTTGTATTTTGCTCCATTACATGTTTGCAACCTCGACTGAGGCCAAAGGAAGTTGCCCAGGTCCAACAAACAGGATTTTTCCTGTTTCTGTGCAGTTTACCAATATTGTTTTTTTAAAAGATAGCATAGTGCCTTTTAACACAGAAGCAGATTGAGCATTGAATTTAGTTTAATTACCAACTGGGACAGTGGTGCTCTGGCACAGCAGTGTATGACTGGCATGTGTTAATATATCTTGTGATTTCAGATATGCTATCCAAAGCCTTTCATGTTAATAGCCATAGGATTACTTCAGGGAAAATAAACTTGCAAAATACTGTGGGAGCAATGTATGTAAAACAAGGCACATAGATCACAAATGAGTTTGTAATCTGAAGCCAGCGGACGTTACCCCCAGACATTATGCTGGGGGTTGAGATGAAGTCATGTCACCCATTGGAATGCCATCATATGGTCTTCCTCTGCTGTTCTGTGCTGCTGGCTCATTTGTTGTGCTGGGATTGTAGTAAGACAAATCACCAAAGCTCACATCATGAGATGAATTATCTAATCGGAGACCTGGAAAAATACATCATGATTATTTATAGGTTTTTCAGTGGTGCTTATCGCTTTAGTGTCTGAGTGCCTCAACATTAATAAATTTAGTCTTGTAACACCTGAGGTAGAAAAAAGTTGTTGTCCCCTTTTTACAGATGAGGAACTGAGACAGAGAAAGATTCAGGACCTGATTCAAAACCCACTGAAGTCAATAAATTGACTTCAAAGGGCTTTGGATTGGGTTCTCAGTGGCTTGCCCACACAAGTTGTCTGTAGAAGAGCCAGGAATAGAACCTAAATATTCTAATCATCTGCGTGGTGTTTTAGCAACGAGACCATCTATTAAAAAGAATAACACTGTTTCACTAAAAACATTTCAGTTAATTTTTTTTCACTCAAAGATGAATAATCCAAAGTACTCTGCGACTAGATTGAATCCAAACTATACCATAAACTATAGTATATTCAATCTCTTCCATATTTCTTTACTGTCAAGAAGATGATCAAAACAGCAAAATGTTGTTCTTTTGAAGATCTGAGTGTAAACATGGAAATGTCAGAAAATGTCTGCACATGAATAGTGCAAGTGACTTTACACTGGATTTTTGTTTTTAATGTTCGTGGATCTGTGTTTGGATACCAAAACAATTGGTATCCAAAATGTATATTGTACAATATAGGTCCATAATTCTGCCAGAACTGGTCGGTGTTTAACCATCCACTATCATAAACACTTACATGGATCTTTAATAATGTATTTGTGTGCCTACAAAGTGCACTACTTGGCTGCACAATTCATTATGGCCCTACTAGTAACATTTTTACAGGACATATACAATAAACCAGCATAGTATCTGCAACAGAAAATAATGTTGCATGTCTCAAACACCAGGCACAATGGGGCTATGGTCTTGATTGGGGTCTCCAGGTGCTACTGTGATATAAATATATATTAATAATAATGGAACAGCTGTGCATGAATGACCTCTCTGCATATGAAGCAATGGGGACCATTGTGTGGTGTGCTGGAAAAAGTGAGTGCCTCTTTAAGGGCTAGAGAGACAGGGAGTGACTTTCTGCTGCAGTGGCAGACCAGTTCAGCATGGGGAGCCTGACCCATCCTCCCACCAGGGGACCAGAAGAGAGGGGAGTCTATATAGGTTCATGCAGTGCAGGAAAAGCCCTCTTTTACCTGGATCAGCACCTACCCATGGAAGTGGTGAAATATCAGGTTTTGTCAGGACCTGCTGTGGGCATTGTGCTGGTCACTCCTTTCTCAGAGGTCTGGGAAGGAATGTGTCCCTCACTGCCAGATTTGCCAACATTAACTGTATGTGGGCCGGGAGGGAGAAGGGTTGCCTTATGCACAGTAAGTTCTGGGGCCTTTGTTGGGGCGAACATGAAACAGGAGTTCGGATATGATGTTGCAACTCATTATGTAAATGTGGGGCAGATGTCCAGTGCAAGGACTCTGTAGGGAAGGGTATATTGATGAAATAAAATGGATTGGTAAAGGATTTAAAGAAAGTATCCTTTAAAGGAGCAGAAATGGGGGGGGGGCAGTTCAGGGCTCCTGAGACTGGTATGGCAGGGAACCAACCCCCTATCCTTTATAGCCCCCCGCCTTTAACCCTCATTTGGGGGTGGGAGGGATGGTGGGCTCTAGCAGCAGAAGCTGCTCGGGTATATATTTAACTGATTATGGAATTACCTGCACTGTATACTTATATCAGCCAGGTACTCCCAGGCATTTAAGAATAAAATTGAGGCTTAATTAAACCACATCCAGTATCTCCTGTCCTACTTCCATTATAGCCGGACAATGGCATTGTTTTCCAAATTATGATTCAACACATTAAGAATTACATTCTTATGTACACCTACATGGGAAAGAGATATTTTAAAAATAGAGTAAAAGAAATTTTATTCACTTCCCCTGCATATTTTGAATGTGGGAACACTCATTTTTTTCTTTTGTATACACTTATGGAAAGAGCGGTGGGTATGTGCATATGTGTGTGTTCACAAATTTCTAGATAAATTACACATTAGCTTCCTGTTTAAAAAAAAGGATGCACTGTAATCAAAAAATAAAAACTACAATAATCTGAGTGCAACATGTTTCAACACATGGAAAAAATATTCTCGAGGTGTTGGATCACTGGCTACTATGCATTAATAATTATGCATAGGCCATATTTTATTAAACACTAATCTATTGTCTATAAGAGAAACTGCTGAAAATGTGCTTGGCTATGTTTGATATAAGTAATTTATATCTCTGTTCTGAAATGTTGTCTTGTGGTTGTTTTTATTGATTCTGTGAGGCAATGAAGATTAAAAAGCTCTTTAGTCTACACTAGATAGAAAAGCATAACAGATTAATGTGTTGAGTGCTAGACTCTTAACTTGTGAGGTATATGTATGCCTGGCTCATTTCAAAAATAAATACAAGAATTTAAAATCAAGGCAGCTCAATAAAATGGATCACTACAGTGAAATTCTGCCTTCAGTCTCTTCAGCAGTCACAGAAGCAAACCTAAAGACAGAAAATGCCTATTAAAGTGCTGAGTTGGACTGTTGATTTATTTCTCTTCTTTAAAGCTACTTGTACAGTAACTGATACCTACTTGTGCTTTGTGAGGTTTTTTGTTTGGTTTTGGGTTTTTTAATCTTTGTCTGCAATTTACACCTTGAGACCATAAATACAAATTTGCACGTCTTTGGAAACTTTCATCGTTATTCCAGCTAACATGGGTTTTGCTAATGATGAGGATTTTTTACAAACCAGTCTCAAAAGTAGATAGTCTCAAGGCAGTCAGATCACTGTTTGCAATTATTTTCAAAAGTCTTTTAATAGTTATGCCACTTTTAGCGACAATGCTGGCAAAACCCTGGTACTAATACCACAACCAGATCCAACAGGTAGGACTTTTGCAGTCATGCACAGCTCCATTATCCACAAGGGTGCAGATCAAATTACAGGATCAAAAATTGTGTTAACAGAATCTGTTTTGTAAACAAAAAAATGGCACAATCAAAATACAGACATGGCCTAATTGTGTTGCAGTGTTTTATGCTAGTGGTGTTCTATGGCAGATATTGTAGTTGATATATCTTATTAATGTCTTCTTTGATTACAATTTTACCTTGGTACCTCAAAATTATTCTGTGTAACCCATGTTAATTTGTGAGCATGGATATTTTTGGGTACTGAAGTTCTGAAACCATATGAATGGTATCCTCCTGGATTTATTTATGGGGGAGTTTGCAGATAACCCATTGGCTTAATGATACTGATTGGCAATGACTGCTGTTCAGTCAACTCAGTAGTTGTACAAATTCCAGTTAGTATGAACTTATTCAGCTAGAGCCCAGGTGTTGCATGTTGTTTAAATACTTTGTATATATGAAATGGTGTCAAAGTCTAAAGGGACTATCTTCACTGTACAGTTAAACCTGGATTTTAGGCCAAACTTCCCTACCATCCATACAGAAAAACCTATGACATTGGGCTGGAGGTGCTTTATGCACCCAGATGGTGGTATGCGTTAGTGTCCAAGTTCTGTTTTAACTTGGACTGGAACCCAGCAACTTTGCAGTGAGGATCAAGGCAAAATCATTCCAGTGCTGATAGTCCTCCAAAGCCCTTCCCACAATTCCCTCTGAAGGACAGACAAATCCTCCCACAATTGACTGAGAGAGCATCTTCTACAGTGTCTCAGCCCAAAGAACTATGGGATATGTCTCCAGGCATACCCAGGCTATTGCAGAACAGTGAGGACACAATAAAGCGGGTAGGGTTTTGCTGTGGGATGCTTGCACTTGGGCTAGACTAACCTGGATTAACTGTGCCAAGCAGAAATACCCTAAACTCTTCTCTCAATACAAAATTTACCAAAGATTTTAAAAACATCCCCTCTCCCTGTTTATGAATACTGAGAAACCTTGGATTTACTTTAAAACCATTTGCCAAACTGATTTGTACAATCTAAATAAAAAGAATAGCAGTGAAATTCTAGCTCCATTGACTTTAGTGGGACAAAAAATTCACCTCAAGAGTTCTGTGCAGAATAGAAAAGTCCTTCTACTCCAGGAACATTTGTGATATTCTTTACCTGGTTCACTCCTTGTGTCATCATAAAGTCGCTGATGGGAAAATGAGCCAGACTTTCTCTTCCCACATATAAAGTACCCAATCAGACCAATTAATGCAGATCCTAGAATGGCTCCTACAATCGCACCAAGCACAACTCCTGCACTGTGGCGATTCTCTGGGAGGGGGAAAAAGGATAAAGAAATTATTCTAATGAAAATTTATAAATTATTCTAATGAAAATTTATAAATCTATAGGGCCAGATCCTCAGCTGACATTTTACACAAGTTGAGAATCTGGCCCACTCTGACATATTTCACTTTACAGACAATAGTTAAGTCATCCCCTCAACAATCCTGTGAAGCAAGGAAGTATGACTCTCTCTTATTTACAAATGGGAAAACTGTGGCACAAAAATGTTTTAGTATAACTTTTCCCAGTCAAGCAAGTATTTGACCAACAGTTGTGAATAGAACCCACGAGTTGTGGTTCCCAGCCACCTGCTTTAACCACAAGGCCTTGCACTGTCCTCTGATAAAATCTCTTTAATATAACAATTGTAAGTATTTAGACCAGACTATTAAGCTAGCCTGTGATCTTAGGTACCTCTGTTTTAGAGTGCCCAATTTTTCAGACACTTTGTTGGGCATCCAAAATCAGAAACATAGAAAGCGTTGGCTGTAACATTTTTAGTTTTTCAGGTAGAAAAATAATTTTTTTCTCCCCAACATTTTTCTTGGGTTTTATAAAACTTTTCTTTGAATTTTCACATCTTCTTTGAATGCTCTTTTTCAGAGTCACTTTCGGCAAAAAGTCCTGATACATTGTAATTATTAGAGCTATAGAGAGAAGCTTGAAAGCATGAAGATAGCCTCCAGTTCTTAGTGTAGACTGTACTGTATATGTTGGAAAAGCATTTTCTGTCCAATGCTAAAAGCCTGCAGGCAAATTAATGGTATAAAAATACTACATCTTCTAATCTTCCTTTCTCGATCACTGAAGCCCCAATCTGAAAGAGCAGAATAGAGAAATGCTATTTTTGGTTTTATGCTGTATTATTTCTCCAGGCTTAACCAAATTGATAGTAATAAAATACAAGGTAGGCAATCCATTTGGGCATTATTTACAAATTGAAGGCTTTAGTCACAAAAGTGTTTTGCACTCTGTGTCCTTCATGCTTAAGAAATTATTAATTTGTTGCTTTAAATGCTTTGAGCATGGGGACTGTACAGATCTATTTCATATATGCAGAAGATGAAGGGGTAGGGAGAGAAAGTTTGCACATTCACCAAACCCAAGCAGAGCTGCATTACATTTCCTATGTGAATAAATAGATAAATAATTTAATATAAAGCAAAACTCAGAAATTCAGTGAGTTGGGGCTACTCCAGACTGATGTAACAGATAAAACATTTTCAACAATTTTCAGTGGACAATTCCATATAAATAGATCCAATTTGAATGGTACTCTGACAGAAGCAGTCTGCTGGGAATAGTCCCATTATAGTATCTATATACCAATATAGTTCAGAAACAAGAATTTTTTCAATATGCCGGTTCACAAATACCATAGTTCTCTGGTTAAACTGGCCTGGGGTTTCAGGAGACCTCAGATTAATTCATGTATCTGCCACCGACTTCCTATGTGACCTTGGACAGGTAACTCAGCGTATCATTTTCAAAAGTGACTAAGAGACTTTCAGTGGATCTTAAGCTCCGAAACCACTAGAAAATGTTACTATTAATCTCTCTGTGCCTCAGTTCCCTATTTGCAAAATGGAGATAATAGTGTTTTCCTTTCTCCTACCCTTCACCAGTTTTTTTTATTTAGATTGTAAGAAGTTTGGGGCTGAGAATATTTATTACTATGTATATAGGCAATCATTACCATAGTCTGGCTATGATCTTGGTAGGAGATCTAGGTTTTACTATAATACAAACTTTATTTCATTCTAGCCCTCCACCACTAAATGGTGTCCTCAACGCTGCTGCTAAATACCAGATGAAATCTGGCAATGCAGTTCAAAGTAGCTGCACGGCAGCCCTGGATCTTTGACTTCCTGTTGAAATTGAAATAAATAAAAAATATTTCTGCCTGTGGTTCAGCTAAACCCCAGAAATGCAGAAAGGTGTGAAAATTATATTTGGTAAAAGTTACCTAAATGTTTTTAATTTAATAAAACTTTCAGGTGAGGTCTAGTTTTATCTGAAGCAGTTCACACATCTTTTCAGCTTCCCAGACAATGTAAACATTTTAGTGTTCAGCATCATTAAACTTTTTTTGCTGTAATTAAACCTTTACCTTTGTTGGGTTCTTTCGGATTTGCTGGGACTATAGAATGGTTGGTGAAATTCTGGTGTACGTTTTTTGTAGTCTGTGAAATTGTTTTGAAGTCTGTTGTGACACTGCCACTCTGGTGTGTGGATAATGTGGTCAGTGTATTTGATGGACTGTTCGTGGATGAGACTTCTGTGGAGCTCTTTAGAGAGTCTTTAGTGGAGATTGTTGCAGTAGAACTGGTCTTATAGGTGACTGAAGTGAAGTTTTTGGCTTCCGTTTTCAATGATACACCAGCATTTGTAGGCATGTTGCTTTCAGTCACTGTGGACAAGTCACTCATGGTTATGGATATTGTTGAAGATGGTGAGATTCTGTTGACATTTTTGGCAGGGGTATTTGTGCCATCTGTTGAACCCTTATCCACATGCGAAGTCGAAAATAACTCTGTGCCATTAGTGGATCTCTGAGTTACACTGTTACTTTGAGTGTTAATCTCTATTACTGTACTTTTTGTTGTTGCATTTTTATTGGCCGTTGTTGGCATAACATGGTTTATAGCAGGAGTAGTTATTCCGTTAGTTCCAGTAAGATCTAGCTGATGTGAAGTTCCTTGGTGTGTAGGTGAAGTCGTATCTATAGTTGAACTATTGTCAGTGTTTGTTGTTCTGACTGTACTACTGTAACCATTGCTTCTGGTCCACCATAAACTAACGGGCAGTAAAATAAAAAGAATTCCACTGGAAGGCAGCATGGTATTGACTTTGTGGTTTGTTTCTTTAGGTAGAGAACCTGAAAGAAGTGAAAAGTTTTGTAATTTAATTTATGATGTGAAACTGAGAGCTGGACAATGAAGACCCAGACATGTTGATGAAAACTTACAAGTGGCTTGATACTAGAGAAGTGAAGTTATGGAGGTTCCTAAAGGTATGTTTACACTGCAGTTAAACAACTGTGGCTGGCCTGTGTCAGCTGAGTCAGGCTTGGGCTGAGGGGGCTGTAAAATTTGTGATTTAGACATTCAGACCCAGGGCTTTGTGACAGGGGAGGGTCCCAGAGCCTGGGCTGTAGCCCAAGTGCAAACATCAGCACAACAGTTTTACAGTCTGAGTCCCATGACCCCAACGCAGCTAACATGGGCCAGCTGTGGATGTTTACTTGCAATGTAGACATATCTGAAGGTTTTCATGTTGAGAACTTAACACTCCTGGATAGCAATAATATTCTCTCAAAGCATTGCTGTTCCTCAACAAAGCTTTTTGCATGCTTCCATAGGCAAAGCTGTATACTCCCCTCCATTCTACAGCTCACAGTCTGTAACAACTTGCTATTACATGTAACCAAGAACCCGTTGCACCAAGACCCATGCCTAAAAGGGCATGTTTTCAGCAACCGATGCTTTCTGGTTACAGGGTAGCACCCAGCAATATGAGAGTAATAGGGATGTGGCAAGGCTGAAGAGCTAAGTAACAGAGTGTGTTTCCATGCAAAGTGGTATAGTTGTTGTTGCGATTAGCTTTTGAAGGTCATGATTTCCCTTACATGTTTTGTGACCTTGAGGGGGAGACCATCACAGGAATACAGCTGCTGCCAGGAGATTAATGACAGTTCAGCAGCTAAGCCAGCCCATGGAATTAGCAGAGCTGCATTTCTGCTTCAGAACCAAACATCAACACCAAAGCAGTGCAGTCTGCCCTGATTTGCAAATGTTCAACCAAGGATCAGCAAGAATCCTGATCCCCAATCTCTTGAGACATATTGCCATATGCTTATCTAGCTTTCCAGAGTAGTGACAGCTTGAGGTCATGCTATTCTTACTTCCCAAAGATCACAGACTAAAATGTGAAGGTTAGCACTACTTTCAATAGTGTTAATTAACCCACTATTCTTATGCATGTTTTGTTGCCTGTAGGAAGGAGACATGCTGCCTAGAGGCAGTGACCTGGCTCCTTTCCCTTTCACCCTTTAGTCCACTGTCTGGCCCGTTTTCCTTTCACCTTTATAAATCTAACTGTGGGTTTTTCCACAGCTTTGCTCCTCTCTGCACAGCACAGCCAGGAAGAGGGATGAGTATAGCTATGGACTCTAACAGTAGCTACTGGAGTAAGCCAGCTTGTCTCTGTGACACCCTCCCTACAGAGATTTCTGTCATTTGACGGATGATATGGTTCAGTTTCAGCTATTAGTCAATGAACCTGACATTAGGTCTGATCCTGCTCCCATTGCAGTCAGTGACTGAACTCCCATTGACTTCAGTGGGTACAAGATGTAGTGCCCAGGACTGGAATCTGTATGTATGTATATTTTTGGGATTCAGCTTTCAGCAATCTGTTTATAAATATTGTTTCCATGTTGGTAAATTGATCAGTCTCCCAATGTAGGGTGGTCATCTGCCAGGTGGGATTAATAGTCCTTACTTATTCAGCTAAAAATAAAAGATTTTAAAACTTTATTTTTATTATTATTATTTTACAGAAATAAGTATTGCAACTTTCTGCTTAGAGCTAATCTTTGTGTTTGGAGTCTCAAATCTGTAACTGAACAGCCAACTCTCACAATTATATTAATGAAAGTTGCATTGTTTTCACATACCTGGGTACAGGGACGTTTTTCCAATCTGAGTAATAATTACAGAAAAGTATAGCAAACAAAACTTTAAATGAGCTTTTACTAAGCTTTCAAATATTTGCTTTCATCTTGAAAGTACCATTGTTTTAGCTCACTGGCATGACCCCTCTTTTTCCTTGTATCAGTAGCCATGTCATTACTGAACAAAGTGAGTTTTTGTCATATTTCTTATTTCACCTTGACTGTAATTTGAAACTACCAAGGGAAATTACTAACAGTTCACTTTAACTGCACCTTTCATTTCTGTCTCCTAACTGAACAATGTGGTTTTCATGATTTCCTTAATCCTGTAATTCTTTTCCTCGGGGACAAAAAGAGAGAAAACACCTTGCCACAAAGATTTTTTTACAGTAGTTCTAAGGCTATATTTAGGTTGTATTTCTTGGAAACCCTTGGTGTCTAATAATTAACTGGTCTTTTATTAGTGTAGCATTAAGATTCAGATCAGAAACAGCTCTACAGCCCTAGAAAACCATCCGTTGCCCTTAGAGCTTAATATGCAAACAGTGGTATTATAGGACAACTGCAAATATTGCAAATATTGCAGCTCCAGCACCTTAGACTAGCCAAAATCTGATGAACAGAAGATTAGCCGGAATCTAAAGAATTTTCCAGTTAGCTTGAGACACTAATTGTAAAATACCTTTTAAAAGGAGAAATGATCTGATATGATGATTCTGATCTTGCTGGCACCTGTAAGTAACTACACTGAAATCACACTAAGGTCAAAGCCGTGTAAATAATATTTGAATCAAACTCTCTGACTTAGACTCTTCCCTCATTATGGCCCCAATCCTTCAATGACATGTGTGCATGCCCTGTCTTAGTGTGGAGCCCTACTAAAGTCAGGCACAGGGGTCCATCTGCAGGCATCTCATTGCAGGATCAGGGCATATAGATGGAACTACATACAGATCCCTAAACAAACCATTTGACATTGGTAGCTTGTCACTTTGGACTTGAGTACAATTTTGAACAAGGTTTGGGCTTATCACATATTTTTACTAGTTTTATTTTGCTTAAAACTGAATACCCAGGAGAAAGGCTAGTGAAAATCCGTGTCACTCTGTGGTTAATGATACTTAAAGCACTAACTTTATTTTATTGATGTTTTTTGGCAGTATTCCTACTGTATATGGCTCCTCCTCTACATTCATATGTGTGCATATGTGCATATGCACAGTGAAATCCTGGCCTCATAGAAGTCAATGGCAAAACTCCTAGAGTATGTCTACATTGCAGATGCAACCATGCCTCCCAGCCCAAGTAGACAGACTCAGGCTGTCGATTCCTAGACTTAGTTCATTAAGAGCAAATCCTAAACTTACATGCTAAAATCACTTCTTAAAAGTGCAGGAAAAGCAATTGTCAGCAAACTTTGAATTACAGTGAAATATTTTCATCTTCTCTTTATGGTTCTAACGTCTCTGCCTATCTTTGCTGTTAAATCTTGGAATTACTGGCCCAAGTTAATTTGTCTTTTAATGTTTTCCTTATGGGGTAGTTTTGCTATGAGTTTGGTTACCCAGTCCCTACATTCACCCAAATATCTTGTCAAAAAAATCAATGCTGCTGTGATTACTTAGCCAAATTCATTAATAAAAATGCACTTACCTTTTAGCTCTATATGCAGGTAGGTTTGAAATACTTCTGTAGCACAGAGTGCAATTAGTTTAGTGAACACAGTAGAACGCAGGTACTGTAAATGCAGCTGTCACGCTCATCGGGAATGCACTGTAGAAACTTAACTAGGTGGGGCCGTATTTCCCTGTGTGTAATAGAACACCTGAGAACCAGACTGACCTGCTTCTCGGTTGTCTTTGTTAAGAGCTACCATTACAGAAATTACAGGTTTCATTGTAAAGTGGGAAGACAAGTGCCCATTGATTCTGTGAAGATTACAAAATCTTTACATTGATGTTTTGACAAGGGTATCAAATTTCTATAAACTATATGGGGTATTGGTCTTCTCTTAATTAGACAGCAGCTATTTTAATAAAGTAGTTTTCTGTTGAGACACACTTTTTTACTGTACATGTATTCCAAACTGAAATAATCAACCGATGGAACTCCTTGCCAGAGGATGTTGTGAAGGCCAAGACTGTAACAGGGTTCAAAAAAGAACTAGATAAATTCATGGAGGATAGGTCCATCAATAGCTATTAGCCAGGATGGGCAGGGATGGTGTCCCTAGCCTCTGTTTACCAGAAGCTGGAAATAGACGACAGGGGATAAATCACTTGATGATTACCTGTTCTGGTTATTCCCTCTGAAGCACCTGGCATTGGCCACTGTCAGAGGAGAGGATATGGGGCTAGACCCAATATGGCCATTTTTAGAGTTTGAAGAGAAATGTTTGTAGAAGATGAATAAGCAAAAGTTAATTATACTATGGCGTACTCTTAATATACATCAACTTTCTACTTATATATATATATATATATGTATGTACATGCTGTTATGCATTAGCCCAAGCCCCTGGGTCCAATTATAATTGTAATTACCCTCCTAATTTGAAGGGATTTGAAATGCAGATTTAGATCCAAATTTGGTAAATCAAACCATAAACCCAGATTGTTGGGAGAAATAATAATCAGATTCAGCTCTGAATCTTGCATGTCAGGCCCTTCTTTACATGCTATATATAATCTTGGGGGTAGATTTAGAGCAAAGGGGGTTGGGGGAAGGCAAACATGCGCCGTTTAATTTTTTACATACTGAAGTAGTCAGGACTACTTGCTACTGTAATTATATTTTTTATTTATTCTAGACTGGTATGTGTTGGAGAGGGATGCAGAGGTGTTCCAGTAATGTCTGAATAACTCCATGAGTGGAATACCATGGCGCTTTTGTTTCCACTTGAAATTTTTGAAAGAATCATGTGCAACTACTATTTCATGCCTTTCTCCAGTGTAATTATTTGTATATTAGTGATAGCTCTTATTTGCACTAGATGTAAGCCCCACGCAGACACTCCTGCACCCATATGGAACCCTCCTGAAGCCAGTGTGGCTCCTCACAGGTGCATGAGTCAGTCCATACTGTATTAATTGCAGATACGGGACCTAATTTTAATTTAACCCCATACCTACCTGCAATAGCAACATTGGGAGCTCTACTGTAGACAAGTCTCTAACAGCTTGCTACTATTTTACCTACTATATCATTTAGACGTGTTCTGAACAGGGTTAGGTGACAAGATCAGTTAAAACACCATCAGCCTACCTACATTAGCACTCTCATCACTGCAACAACTGGTAGAGCTGCAGCAATGGAAATTGGTTGGGGGCTGCTCAAGCCTTATTAGCCCAACTGAATGGCGTACACATGGAGTAACTGTAATCTACTTTTATATATCAGGAAGTATTTCTAGCTTGTTGAGAGCAAGTTGTAACTAATCTTAGGCAATAGATTTATTATTACACATGGAAGTAAACTACATGTAGTTCACACAAGTAATTATAGTGTCTAGGTAGTGCATTTTGATTGCCTGTGAATGTGATGAGATTTCTTTTAAAAACCAACTGTTTTGTTCATTTGAAGATTCTACTGCTAATGAAAATACTTCTCTTAAGGCATGGGAATAGCCACTAAGTAGATATGAGGGACACAGAACCTCCACTTTCAAATCTTTCTTGCCCTGTTATTGTCCCTTCATTGTGGCTATGAGACTCGTTCACATTCATTTCTGGTTTCCCATACCTGTGGTTTTCATGTTGTTTCACCTCTGTATTGAAGCAGCAGTTCATGATGAGAAATAAATTAACTTCTATAACTCACTAAATTGAGTTATGTAAATACCTGCAATTCCTTCTTCCACACGGCATAAAAAGTGGAAGGGGAAGAGCAATAATCACACACAGCAATGGGACTAAAGGTGCAATGGGAAGTAGAGTGACCAGATAGAAAGTGTGAAAACTCGGGACAGGAGGTGGGGGGTAATAGGCACCTATATAAGAAAAAGCCTCAAATATCTAGACTGTCCCTATAAAATTAGGACATCTGGTCACCCTAATGAGAAGGGGAAGAGTGGCAACTTGGTATAATCAAGCTGTATAGCCACTAGAAAAAATAGACACTGACTTCATACAAGAAAAGAGGATATTGACTGGTGGTAGCAATTGTGGGGGTTAAAATACCCATGTAGCCTGAGGGAAACTAGAGGCCATAGTAATTTACTCTCTAGGAGTGTGTAAAGTCATTAAAAACTGCAAATTATTACCAAGTTACATATGACAGGTTAGTAATGGGCCCAATTAATTGCTGGTGTAACTTCAGTCTTGAAGTCTTCCATCTTGAGGTCTATAAAATCATGAACGGTGTAGAGAAAGTGAATAAATAAGGGTTATTTATCCCTTCACATAACACATGAACCAGGGTCACCCAATGAAATTAATAGGCAGCATACGGAAGTATTTAAGCATAACAAGCAAACATAAGGAACAATAAACAAGAGGAAGTACTACTTCACACAATGCACAATCAACCTGTAGAATTTGTTGCCAGGGGATGCTGTGAAGGCCAAAAGTAAATCTGGGTTGAAAAAAAAAATTAAATAATTTCATGGAGGGAATGCTGAGATTAGGAGAACAGTGGAACCTTTTCTCAAACAAGAACAGCTTGGCTTTAGGAAAAGACAAGGAACCACAGATGCCATGTTTCTATTGGCCAAGGTGGTCAGGGATGCAGCCCCATGCTCTGTGTGTCCCTAAGCCTCTGACTGCTAGAAGCTGGGACTAAACGACTGTGTATGGATCACTCAATAATTGCCCTGTTCTGTTTGTTCCCTCTGAAGCATTTGGCATTGACCACTGTCGGAAGACAGGATACTGGACTAGATGGACCACTGATCTGACCCAGTGTGGCCATTCTTATGTTCAGTGGAGTTATACCAGAGATAAAATTAACCTAACTAATAGACTTAGTAGTTCTTTTGGTTCATTGCTAATCAACTGATAATGGGAGCTGTAGTGTACCACCAATCATTCAGGTGATAGGAGAAACCCACTTTATAGGAAGGAAACTTATTTTATATTGACAGCTGGAAAGTATGTAATCCAGTAATGCAGTGGTTCTCATACTGTGGTCTACAGACTCTCCGGTACTCTACAGAACCTTTCATGTAAGGAAACATGTTAGGAAACAGGCTGTGGTAGAAAGAGGTGTTGCCTGGGGGATATAGTCCCTAAAAGAAGTTGTGTGTCTATGTGAGGGTGGGTGGGTGGGTGTCTCTCTCTCTCTCTCTCTCTCTCTCTCTCTCTCACACACACACACACACACACACACACACACACATGAAGTGCTCAACCCAGTGGAGAAGTGGAAGAACTCCTGTAGAGGTGTATTAGTAATGGCAGGATAGGCATCTTTGAGTCAGAGTCAGGTGAAATCCAGGTGTGCTACGTGTATAGTAAAGTTCTCCACAGTGTGAGCAACGGTGGCAGAATCTGACCCCAAATATTTATTTCACTGGATTCTAACATTATCAACCAAATTGAGGCTCAGAAAGGAAATGTTATGTAACATGCACAATCTCTTAATTTTATTTTAAAGGAAGTGTGTTAATAACTTTAACATAAACAGACACACACACACACACAAAATGTAACAACCAACTTGTAGTGTTGGTTTTAATTGCTTGGCTTTACCACGTCAGGGTTCTGCCTGCTATTCATAGGGTTACTGAAATAAGTCATTGGGTGCAATTTTCAAAGGGCCCAAGTGTCTTGGAGCCCAAGTCCAGTTGCAAGCCAATGGAAATTAAGTTTTTAAGTTACTTAGGCCATTTTGAAAATACCATCCACTTTTAGGGACTTGAACTCTGAGTGCCTAGTCTGTGTAGACTGATGTTTTTTTCACAAAAGATTCAACACTTATTTAAAAAAATAATAACATTGGAATCTTCTTTCCCCATTTTCCAGTGTCCCATTTCAGAACACAGCTCTCAAGATGAGTCATTGCCCATTTTTCCCCCTTTAAAAATGAAAATATTTTAGTACATGTAAAGTCATATTAAAATAGAATCACTAGCCTCTCTACACAATCAAGTTTTCCTGCTCAAATACCTATAGCCACCATCCTTTTTCTGTTGTGAGTAATTAAGCACTGTGCAAGACACTTTTAAAAAGGCTTTGATTAATCATCAGTTGGATCACTGACAGACTGAAAGCCATCCACACCTCCCAGAGTGAGTAATAGGTGGGCCTGTACCTACATTATGTGTAACACATGAAGCCAACTCAAGCAAGCAGTGCCTTCTGGCACTTGTAGTTTTTCTTCTTCCTCCTCCCCTTGTCTCATCATCTGAGGTCAGGTTGTCATGAAAGCATCCACCATCATCTTCTGACCGAGGAAGCAATAAGGTCCAACTGTTTACCGTCTCCTTTGATGCAATCCATCCATCGCTTCCTTGACTTTTCTTGGAGTCTCTTTCCTATCACCCACTCCTGCCATTCTGTCCTCACCAGGTCCTTTTCATTCATCCTCTGTATGTGACTGAACCAGCAAAGTTGCATTTCCTAGATTTTGTCAGCCACATCACACTTCGATTTCCATTCTAATGCTTCATTTTAAAATCTATCTCTTTATGCACTCTTTTGATTGCACGCAGACATCTCATCTCAAACACCCGTTGGCCCTGAATCTACTGTCTCTTTACTACCCATGCTTCTGCACTGTACAGCATTGTGGGGTGTCCCATTGTTCTGTACAGCTTGGCTTTCAGTCTCCGTGACATAAACTTGTCATATGCAACCCCTGAGATGTTATTCCACACTCTTCCACTATACCCCGGCTGGACTGTATGTCATGTTCACACTTGCCATCTTCCATAACCCAGTCACCAAGGTACTTGAACTGGTCAGTCAGTTCAGTCATGTGCTCCATTAATCTCTACATCCCGTTTCCCTGTGGCATCTCTACTGACCCGCATGACCTCAGTTTTAGTCATGCTCAACCCATGCCAGCTTAGCTGGCGTTTAGGTCTTCTTTTGAGAATGCCTTTATTTCTATGTCATCCGCATATAGCAGCTTCTCACCTTTTCCTGTTGGGATCTTCCTGCTGACATAATCCATCAATATGATAAACAGCAGTCGAACTGAGGGCAGAGCCCTGTTGCAGTCTGACTTTCACTTCAGAGGGACTTGTTCCAAAACACATTCTGATCATTGTTTTAATGACCTGTAGAGTATATTTCACGATAGTTAAATCCTCAGACTCTCCATATTTCCTCATCACTAGTGTAAGCATTCTTCTGTCCAATTTATCATATGCTTTTTCTAGGTTTATAAAAGCATAGAAGCTGTCCTGCTAGTGCCTTAGCCATTTGTCTATCTCTTGATGAATTGCAAACATGGCATCTGTGGGTTTTTGTCCTTTTCCTAAAGCCAAACTGTTCTTGTTGGAGGAAAGATTCCACCATTCTCCTAATTTTAGCATCCAAGATGTGTTCGAGTATCTTCATTTCACGTTGCACTAACATTATTCCTCAATAGTTCCATATTCATGGATGCTGCTCTTCTTATGTATTGAGACCAAGGTAGAGTTGCACCAGTCTTCAGGAATTCTTGTCATGCCATATTGCTGTAACCACTTTGCTCATCCATTGTCTGCCTCTCTCACCCGAGATTTTCACCACCTCTATCATTCTGGCACTTGTAGTCCAGAAGGACAATGGGAGCTGTAGGGTGGGCAGCAATGAATGCTGGAAAGGTGGCAGCGATATAAAAGTGTGTTTCTTATTTATAAGGCAGAAACCAGGAGAAAGGCAAAACATCAGTGTGGTTTTGCTGTTCAGTACTGTACCTCTGAAAATTAGGCCACTTTCTTTGGTGGTTAAAATGGATTTAGGTGCCTAACAATATTAGTTTTGAAAAATAAAGGTTGCGCATGGGTGCCTGTTTTATGGAGTTCAGCCTACTTGACTTGTGCACTGGCCCATTCCCCTTGGGCACATGGAGAAATCACTCCTTACGTTCTCTGTAGCATGGAATTGCAATACTGACAAGCCCTTTAATGGTATGAATGGGGTAATGGTTCTTGTGCACACTCTCCCCTTCAGTAACTTAGATGGGGTCACTTTTTATATATATATATATAAATATATTACTTGATCCCTAATAATATTTATGCAGAAATATTCTTTTATTTTGCCATATATATAAAAGATTAAATATATAAATATATATGGCAAAATAAAAGAATATTTTCTGCATAAATATTATTAGGGATCAAGTAATATATTTAAAATTATCATGCCTCTGTTTTTAAACCCATGTTTTAATTGTGAAAAATATAAAAAGTATAACTAATGGTTTCCACAGCTACAGTGTTTCTAGAGTTTTGGAAAAGACGGAGAGCTGTACTCACCTATGACTGGGATCTCATAGACTGGGAGGATGAAGAGGTAAGATCGCAAATAAGTAATCTAATGATGATCTTGTTATCAACACAATGACAGTGTAAGTAATAATGCCTCATGCTTTGCTAGGATAATTGAATTTTCTATATAACACTGGTGCAATAGATCAATAATGTATCTTACAAGTAGAGGTGCATCCAAATTAAAATACTACTCTCCTCTTGGCAAAGTTCGTTCTTTCTTTCTGTCGGAAGGGCAACGGTACTCCTTTTGTTTAAGCACGGTATGTGAATAAAAAAATATATATCTAAGTGCCCATATTTAGCAAAGTGTGATGGGGGCAGCCAGGAATATCTGTCTGGAGTAAGCAGGCCCTTTAAGAGGAATTTAGGTGCCAGTTGTGGCCCTATCCCAGTGTAGCTTAAAGCTAAGGGATTCTGGGACTTGTAGTCCTGAGGAACTGTTGAATGTGCAGCAAAGTATTCTGGGAACAAGGTCATGGATAAAAAGAACTCCCTTCTCCCCACAAAGTGGAGACCAGGGAAGAATCAAGAAGTATTGTGTGGCATTCTGCCTAAAGAGAATACAACTTGCTATTGGGTCCCCCCAGACAAAGAGCCCACCTCAGTGGCTAGGGAAGAGTATGCTATTTGGAGCTAGAAACCCAAACACAGCAGGGGACCTGATCCCTTTCCCTGCATACATTGCTAATCAGCCTTCAACTCCCATGATCCCTTTGCACCACAAGTTCCTGATTCAGCCCAGAATGAAGCCATTCTGGAAAAGGGACGGAGCCTAAACCTTGAACCACTCTTAAAGGGCCAGCTCACCTATTTCAGTCTGCCACGGGCACAAGCAAATAGTTCTATCCCTTTGCACATCTCATGAAATTTGCTCTGTAAGTCACAAGTGAACAGTGCTGTAATGGAATTTAAGCCTGCTAGGATAATGATTGAAATTTGGTCCAAATTAATTGAGGCCCAAAGTCATTATCCCTTCATGGCTCTTCTGGAACCTCTTGGAGATGAGTTGATGATGTTAGTCTAGTTCCTAATGAACATTTTCCACATCACAAAAATCACCACCACAACAGTTTTCTTAGCAATCTCAGCAGAGAAACCAGTGATCGAATCAACATGGCAACCGAACTCCCTTTCACCCCTGGAGGTGATTCTTCTAGCACCTTGGCTGGTGAGTGAGGGAAAACCTTTTACCGCCATGATTTGTGCTGCTCCTGATCTCCATGTGCATGTAATGACATGTCTTGGAGGCTCTCCAATTCAGTCTCTTTCAAGGGCAGTTATTTGGATATTTGCTTTAAAAATATGTGAAGCGCTTTGGGACAAAGGGAGCTATGCAACTGCCAGTCATTATCATTATAGAATGTTTATACTGAATGCCTGATGTGTTGCTACTTAAATTGAAGCAAATCTATGTCATTGCAGGAAGAGCTGCGCCCCCAGTTTGAAGCAAAATACTCCCAAGTGGAACGAGTAAATCCCATCACAGGAAAACCTGAACCTTTTCAACCCTTCCCTGATAAACTTAGTCGACTGATGGTGTCTGTCTCAGGAATATTCTTCATGGTAAAGTCTCTAATGATATTGGAAGGCCATTCTAGGCCTTATTTTGATATCACATCAATGTAAATCAGGAGTCCTTCCACTAAAGTTAATGGAGTTACAGTGGTGTAACATGTGTAAGTGAGATCAGATCCGGCACAACGCTTGTTAATGTTCGATGGGTTGGTGGTGGTTTGGGGTTCTTGAGTGTGTTGGTGGAGTTTGCACCTTTAGAAATTTGCAAAAATATATTTGCAAATTTGTATTTGTCGTTATATAGTAATAGAGAATTTTGTTTCAGCAGTCTAGTATTTCGTCTTTAATCTAAGACTGGTCCGTGAAACAAATTGGGCTCTCTCCTTTTTAAAAGCACTCAATAATCTATGGATCTTTATTTCAGCTGTTTATTTTAATAGGTATTTTATTCTTCTAATTACACATGCATTTATTTTACTGCAGATTTCTTTGGTACTCACTGCAGTGTTTGCAGTTGTGGTCTATCGCCTGGTAGCTATGGAACAATTTGCATCCTTCCAGTGGTATTTTATCAAAAAGTACTGGCAGTTTGCAACATCTGGCACTGGAGTCTGTATCAATTTCATGATCATCATGTCACTTAATGTAGTAAGTTTTTAAAACTTTTTAAAAGAGGGATAAGGATTTTAAGTGATACATTGCATTTTTTAAAAACTAGTTACTGTATAATTGTAACTCAAGTAACTTTGGTAATAGAGTGAAACAAAAACAGTTTATAAACTCTCCGCACGTTTCAGTACTGTAACAGTTTTGTTACAAATAGCTGATTGTGTAACACATTCTTGCCTTCCTAAACATGTATTTTATTAATTTATATAGAAAAATGTCTGCACATTGTTTATGTGTATTACAATAACATCCAGAGATGGTGTTGCAATTGCTTTTGTTAAATAGCACGCTGTTGTTTCAATGGTTTTTGAGCTGCCTGTGCAATTCCTCACTACAAATATTTGACTACACCACTAAGTCTCAGTGGTGACACAGAACACCATTTTTACAGTAGCAAAATCCACTGCTATCCAATTTGGAATTGTGACATCAATGCCATCTCCAATAGGGGAAATGTGAGAGGGGAAGAGCATCTACAAATTTAGGACTTCACAATAAATGTAAAGTGTTCCAGAAACCTCCAGATGTTTCAGAAAATACTTCAGTTATTTTCAGTGATTTTACAAAAACAGAAGAAATAAATCTATTCAGTCTATGGAATCAAGTGATGTTCTTCCTAACTGAGAATTCTAGAACCTCTCCCAAATTTAAAAAGGTTCCTAATAATGAAACTAGATTCTCCCATTTCTACTTTTCAACTCAGCTGTGTTATCAACATTTCAAAATCTTAGAGGCATTGCAGAATATGGTTTTAGTTTAGCTTTTCTCTACTAAAATACATGTTTATAGGTTTAAATGTCTACTATATTAGCAGATTTTGTATTGGTATAAAATGTCCTCGGTCACTACTGATGGCATTCATCATTTCTCTACAATGAAATTAGAAGTGTAAATAGGTAAAGATTAGGAATTATGTAGCATTGTAACTTCTTCTGTTATCTACTAAGTAGGTAGCATTCTTCAAAACAGTCTCTCCAAACTTTTTGAAATTATTAATCATCCTATTTCTGGGTCATGAAAAGTACATACCAAGTGCACAAGCAAAACAAAGCTATTGAAAACATGGAGACACTCCTGGAAAACATTTGTGCTTTTACAAAGTCAGTTCTGTGTTAGGGCTGAAGTTTCATTTAGAAGAATGGGTGGGGATCATGACTGTACTATTAAATAGACAAGTAAGGCAAATGCTAATTAAATGACTCCATGTACAAATTAATGCAAAAGGAAATCCTGGTGTAACAAATCTGTGGTTTCTCTCTACTTTCAGCCCAGTCACATCCACTTATTCCTAACAGTAAAGGAAAAACCCATGAATGCTCATGCAGATATCTGTTTATACAGTACTATTTTTGCGAATATGAGATGCATCAGCCATCTCAAAATCTTTGTAGATATGGACACATCCAATCAGAAAATAGATCAATCCCATCTACAACTTAAGTGACCAGTCACACAGAGTAGATAGCAAAGGATAAATTGCAAATAGTTTGAGCATTATGTGGACTGAAATATATTTCTATAAATCATTAAATAGATCAATTCAAGCTGTGAACATAAAAATCTAATTGTGTTTGTGGATAATTAGCCAAGAGGGACTAGAGGGAAAAGAGGGACTAAAATAAATGAATAATTTTTTCATTGCAAATAATTAAGATTCCTGCAGCTTCTTGCCCTCATCCCAATTATCTTGATGTTGTAGGACAGTTAAATACTTGTTTCCTTCAAATGCTTACTTTTAGTCATTATTTAATAGATATCCTGATACTTTAACAATATAAAATCTTTGCTATAATTTATGCTTTCTTATTTCTATTTCAGGTATATGAAAAAGTTGCCTATCTCCTAACAGATTTAGGTAGGTGGATTTTAATGCTGGCATACTCCTCATCAGTTATACTGTGTAACTTTTGTATTTCAATATCAAATCATCAAAAACATTTTTAACATGCATAGTAATGTGGTGTCCTTTCCCAAACTATTAACTGCCTACCAACTGCAGAGAAAGAAAAAAAAAAAGGCGGGGGGAAAAAAATTGTTGGTCAATGGCCACTAGAGATGACCAAATCCCTAGATCAGGAGATGCCTCTTCCCTCACCCCCACCCCACATCAGACCTTAGAGAAGTTTGGATCACAGATGAACTATGCAACTGTAGGCCATTTCTAGAAGCCCTCATCCTGCAGTCTGCTTAATACAGGGGGACAGCTAATGTCCATATGAAATCCTATTGAATTCAGTGGAGCTCTTCCTGGGCTCAGATGTCACCCCTGTGTGGATCAGATTGTACAATCAAAGCCTAAATTGTTCCTTCACCTAAATACAGATAACTTTTGATTTCATCCAGCTGTATCAGAATTGTTAACATTTTGTGCCCCAGGATTAATTCTTTTTCATTTTCAAATGCTATCAGGCAAAGTTGGAAGCCTAAAAAGAATAGGGTTTTTTTTGTAATCTGTCCCACTGATAGAAAGAGGTTATCAGGTTAGGATCATGCCATGTCCATTGGTCTCAGTTAGTGGGGAAAAAATTCCTCTCCCTTTTCCAGACAAATATTCTGACAAGTGCTATGTGAGATCTGGGATTTACATTTCATGAACAATTTCCTAATTTTGACATTTGTTTTCATTCCAAATTGGGATACAACAAAAAATTTCCCATGAATTTTTCAAAAAAAAAATCATGTAGGGTTAATTGAAATGTTTTTTAAATGTTCTTAGTGTTTTTTTTTAAATATAATATAAAATATAATATAAAATAAAGTTAAAAGCAAAATATTCCATCTAAAAATGTGTAATAGGAATGTTTAGACCTTATCAAAATGCTATATAAAAAATTTAAAACTAAATGTCAAAATTGAGACATTCCCACTTAAAGTTGTTTGGTTTCGGCAAAATGGGATTTTCCACTGGAAAATCTTTCCATCAAATTTTTGACGAGTTGTAATTTTGACTCTTTAAAAAGAAACTAATAATAAAACAATTCAGTCAAAAAAGTTGTGATCGGGGAGGCTACTTTTTAAATTTCCAATCTGGTGCTGTGTGAATATTTTATCCTTAACATTTCATCTGATGTGTTCTATCCAATTTAATGATATAGTTGATTATGCTGTAATTCACAAAAAACACACAGTCTTTCAATTTAACAGGAAGCTGCAGGATTTGTACATCTGCAATACTAAAGACATGGTAATTCTCCACACAGAGGAGACTACAAAAAAGTTTTAACTCAGGCGCTTGATGCCCTACATTTACTAGTAGTGCTTTACATGAAACTCTACTTTAATTACTAATTGATAAGTGATCAGGGGTTTGGAAGCAACCATAAAAGTTTGATAGTCATTGGACTCATCCAAGTTAGTTTATATAATCTTGTGCCCGGTTAAACTCAGATTTTACCCTTACTGATCTAACTGTTTCTATCAAAGCACTTTGTTGAATACCACAGGGGAATGAGAGAGAACAAAGCTTTGATTCGCTAGAGCTGTTTTTTCTATTATTCATGAAAAGTCCTTTTGACATCTGGTGTAATAGAGCATCAGTTATTCCTTTCATAATATGGCTTCTGGTCCTGCAGAAGTAGGTCATGATGATGTAAGTTTTGTTTCCATACATAATAGACTTTGGAAAAGTGCTTATTATTGAGGAAAGTGTACAGGTCAGTCACAAGAATGCTGAAGGCAAGAACTAGTGAGAACAGACCATTTATTTATTTATTTAATAATATATATAACTAGCCAAAACACTGCAACTTAACTGACCAGAACTTCACAAAGTAATTCCTAAGAGCAATAGGTCATTTGTGGCTGCAGTTGAAAAACAACTAGCCTCATTCCATTACTGGTCTCTGCATGCGCACGCACACACAAATAATTCTCCAAAGTCCAAATGGCCCTGCCCTAACTGTAAAACCTAAATGGGCCTAAATTAAACACCAGTCAATCTGCTGTCTTGCATAAGGCCAATGGTGATAGGAATCAGGATTACCCAATGACAGCCCTTCTAACAAATATGCCACACAACTGAATGACAGATACCATTAACCCTGCCTAAGCAATCCAGCACCAGTTTTTAGAACTAACGTCCTTTCTCAAGACAAATTCTGGTGTTCAGATGCAGGTAAACTGCAAGGTCTGCCTATAGACAAACAGATAGGAAAGTGTTCACTCATTCATAACTCCAGTTAAAACAGAACTAAAATAAAACTAAAATTAACTAAAATTTTTAAAAGCACATTTAAATTCATGGCAACATTTTCTGAGTTGGACCAGAACACAGTTGGCTACTTTTCACCTACGGTAGAATGACTTTTTATTGCCCTAGTGTTCCTAGATACTTCCTGAATGCAGGGCTTGGCTACACTTGCAAGTTAGGGCACCCAGGACTGATTCTATGCGCTCTAACTCCTGAGATGTCCACACTGGAAAGGCACTT
Organism: Chrysemys picta bellii; assembly: GCF_011386835.1. Classification (NCBI taxonomy): domain Eukaryota; kingdom Metazoa; phylum Chordata; order Testudines; family Emydidae; genus Chrysemys; species Chrysemys picta. The sequence continues at coordinate 68,145,139 of NC_088794.1, read as the reverse complement.
AGAGCACCTGGACTCTACAGCTGGAGCGTTCCTGGTAATCCACCTCCATGAGAAGCACAGAGCTTGCTGCGCCCTGGCTGGAGCGCCGGGGTGTCAGTGTGGATGCCGTGTTGCATTATTGTGCTGTGATTGGCTTCCAGAAATGTCCCATAATCCCCTGAAGTCAAGTGGCCACTCTGGTCATTGTTTTGAACTTGGCTGCAGGCATGCGGCTATCCCCTTTCAAAGCTCCGTTTCTGACAGCTGGCATGCTTATCTGCTCCCGGACAAAGCAAACCATTACTGTGGAATACTGGTGCTGCCAAGACCTGCCTGTGTGAGAGAGAGGCGGGGGAGGGGGCTGGGGGCTGATTTCGGGGTTTCCCCCTGCTGCTGTCTGAATTTACAAGACAGCATGCAGACACATTCTCTGCCCCCCAAAACACACTGTCTCTCCCCCCACATACACACAACACACTCCCTGTCACACTCCACACACACACCCATTTGAAAAGCACACTGCAGCCACTTGCACACTGGGATAGCTACCACAATGCACTGCTCTCTGTGGTGTTGCAAGAGCTGCTAATGTAGCCGCGCCACTGCACTTGAAGCTGATAGTGTAAACACACGGCAGCGTTTTCCCTGTTGCTGTCTCCAAGGGCTGGTTTAAATCCCAGCGCTCTACATCTGCAAGTGTAGCCAAGCCCTCATTACAATAAATAAAAGGAAAGGAAGAAAAAAACAATAACTGGTGTCAACAAGCTGGGATATTCCAACGAAAGGCAAACCACATCCTTATAATGTGTTTGTTTATTTTGTCCCTAAGCAACCATATAAACTTTAGAGGATTGAATATCTCATCCAGTGTTTGAAAAGTGCACCCACCCTATCTCGGTTAATTAATTCTGCTTGTACTAGTTAAACAGCCCACACCTAGAATCTGAAAGGGTTTCTATTAAGAACTCAGAGGAAAAAATGCAGTTGTTTTTTTCACTGCAACAACGTGAATACATTTATTTTAAACACTCCCAAGTGTATTTACTGATTTCTTGGTGATTCTAAATCACTAATCCACATACTGTATAGCATAATTAGTTTTTTAAAAGCATTTTGAAATTTTCATGAAAAATTGCAAATTTCAATAATTAACAAACAGTTCTAATTAAGATAGAATTCCTGCCCTAAAAATCCTAAAATCTACTTGCAAAGAGTGGGAGTGAGGAATTAAATAAAATATTTGAGGTGTTTCTATGCAGATTTATATTTGTAGTTAAAAAATATAAAGAACCAATTCATTCCATCTGCCCCCATGCTGTTGTCAAATGCCTGACACCTTAGAGGCATCATGACAGAGTTGAGTCTTGATGAGAGAGTAGTGTCCCTGTGGATACATTGAGGGAATATGTTCCCACACATAAGGAGTAGCATGGAATAAGGCATGAAAATGTTTGAGAAGTAGATAGGGAGAGGTTGCTGCCAGTTCTGATCACTTCACTGCTTGTCTACCATGCCATTGTGTATTGAGTTGCTGATGCTAAGCACTATCATGCACAACTGCTGAGAAGAATCAAAGAGTTACGGTGGGTAAGCTAATATCTTTTATTGGACCAATTTCTGTTGGCGAGGGAGACAAATTTCTGAGCTACACAGAGCTCTTCCTCGGGTCTGGGAAATGTACTAAGAAGAATCAAGGCATCTCAACATGTCTCAAAGGATTAAAAAAATTGGTTTAAATTTAAAGTTAAGATTCAAACTGAATTCAAAAAGAGAGCCATCAAAATGGAGAATGAAACTCTCACTGGAACTTCTGTGGTGTTGCACAGCTCAGGGACACCATTTTTGTTTTGTGCATAGAACCACACTGGTCATAGCTGGGGTAAGAGTTTTGTGGCCCTCTCACTGCACACTTTACTGAGGGGGAAAATAACCTTTTACTCAAAGGGTTAAATTAATTTTAACCCTATCATTTCTTCTATAGAAGGCATGTTGACCCTGGAACTCTGTAACACACTTGCAACTTCATTTCATTTGTAAATGTGTAATGTGTACTATGTCACTCCTTTTAGAGCATCCTAGAACAGAATCTGAATGGGAAAACAGTTTTGCCTTGAAAATGTTCCTCTTCCAGTTTGTCAACTTAAACAGCTCAATCTTTTATATTGCTTTTTTTCTTGGCAGGTAAGTTATTTTTGGTCACGATTTTATTACGTAAGAATAGGAGGGAAATGCATACCGAACTCTTAGTACTAGATATTTCATTATGGTAATGCATTAAATTGCAGTAAAGACAATGTTTTAACATGATAGATAGATGTCAGAATCAGCAAAGTTTGTGGAGCTGAGTAGAAACTAAAGCCAAAACTTTCAAACATGGGTATAAGTTTAAGAACTTAAAATCATATTTTTTTCCCAGAGGTGCTGAGCACCTGCTGTTCTCATTGACATCAATAGGGATTGGGGATGCTCAACACTTCTGAAAATCAGGCCAGTTATTTAGATACCTAAATACAGATTTGTGTCTAACATGCTGATAAATTTCAAAAGCTGAACCTAGCTCTGTCCCTTTTTGCTCATCTTTCCTCTATTGGTAATGTTTCCTGGAAAACGAATCCTATAAGTAGCAAGTGCTGTGTAGTGGTTCGCAGACAGGATTGGGAGCCAGGATTCCTGGATTCTATTTCTGTACTTGTTGCTTATTCACTGTGTAAGCTTGGGAAAGCCTCTTGACCTTGCTTCATTTTCACCATTTTTAAAATAGGTTTGATAATATTTGCCAACCTTACAAGATTGTTGGAAATACTAATTAATTTATGTCTATAAAACATTTGAGTTCTTTGATTGGAACTGCCAAGTTTTATGATGATGGTTCAGTTAAAGATGGAAAAAATAGAAAATCTCTGGCTAAGAATATCATAGAATTACTATATTTAACTATAAATTACTAAACATATTGAAACAAGCTACAGGGGATATTACAATTCATGCTAATTATGTTAGACACTTCTTTGTGCCGTCCATTTTATGTCTTTTATCCTTTTCTGACTTGCTAAATCCAGTGTCCTGTAAGATCCTGAAGTTCCAGTCCTTCATTTCTTTCTCAGGTGAAATTTCCATTTAAGTCATTCGGAGTTTTGCCTGAGCAGGGAATTACATATCGAGCTATTAGAACTGTGAGAAGGATTTATTACAAATATCTGTTTGTAACAGAGATTGACCTGAAATGCACACTACATATATGAGACCTCAATCCTGGAGCTGGGTCTGCGTGAGCTGATCCCTGTGCCTGTGGATCCTCATTGACTGCATGGGTATAATGGTTTGCCTTCCCGGATCCACTGCAGAATTGGGTGGCTTGAATTTCTAACATCTCAAATTTCAGGGTGTATGAATGCAGGGGTTTGTTTCTGCACATTTTAGAGTTTGGGGCTACTTGCAAAATGTGGATGTCTGTACCGTTTTGGATTCTGAAATAACTCCTACACCCTTTTCCCTCCATAGTTAAGGCTCTCTTTAGATCCTATATTTTAGCACACAGCCTTTAGCGGCTTATCATTTAAACTGTTTATAGTTAACAGGTTTGGTCAATGGATGAAATTCAACAATGCTAGTAATACAAAATGTTATTGGAATTTCTATTAAGAAACAAAAATCTCATTTCACAGATTTGCAGGCCGTCCAGGAAAATACAACAAACTTTTTAATAGATGGAGACTGGAAGAGGTAAACAATCCCATTTTTTTTTCCTTGTAAAATCTCTATGTGCAAAAAGGAAACTCTGGAATGTTTAAAAGAGACAAACTATAGTCATGTGTAAGATTTATTCTTCCATTAAAGTGCAGTGAGGAAGGACATATCTTTTTTTCATAGCAGAGGATTGGGAACCAGAAAATGTGGCTTCCCTTCTGAGCTCTCAGCTTTGCTATGCAACTTTGGGCTGGCGGCTCACCTCTCTGTGCTTCAGTTCCCCTACTTGTGAGTAGGAGGCAGTAATGCTACCCTATCTGACAGGCTTGTTAGGAGGTCTAAATCATTAATATTTCTGAGGACCGTTGAGATTCTTGGATGGAAGGCAAAATAGAAGAGCAGCCTATTATTGCTGATAGGTTCTTAAGTTTCCCTTATGAGAGTACTACTTTAAAAATTAAAGTCAAAGTTTTCAAACCTGGGGATATAAAGATGCTAAACCGCACCACTTCCCCGATTTCAGTGGGGGCTGAGGTTACACAGCATCTCTTGAAAATTACGCCTCTTCTATTTACGTTCCTATATATTGATTTAGGAGCCTACCTTTAGACACCCAGGTCTGAAAAAGTTGGCGTCAGTTATTAGATATGATTGATATCTCATTGTCTAATCAAAACACACATTTTTGGTAAATTGAATGGTTTAAAATTTAGAGACTTGCAGCTCCAAGTCAATAGTATGAATTCAGCTTAGGTCATTAGAGATCAAATATTGCTTCATTCTGTTGCATGTTTATTGGCTGATGTGAAATGAGTTGGTGGTGCCATCCAGAAGACAAGTGTACATATCACAGCCATTGCCCTTTACAGCAATTTATGGCAGAAAAATTCAATGGGTATGGAGATTTATGCAAACTCTCATTCAAAAAAAGGTTGTCCCCATCATGCAGGGTTGACTATATTGGAAATACAGTAGCGGAAGCAATAGGAAATATCTTAGCCCATGCTGTACTACTACTGTGGGTAGTTTAAGTCTACAGGTCTGTCACTCTGTTACCTTTCAAAAGCATTAAAATTCATTTTAGCCACTGTATCAATGGCAAAACTCCAGTTGATTTCACCCTAGAAATTTAAATATTTCCCATTCAGCCAAGCTGCACATGTAAAAACTAGGGGAATGCTTTAAAATATAAAAGTGTTTTAAAAATATATATTAATACTAGGGCGGTCAAGCAATTAAAATAATGGTGATTAATCGTGCGATAAAAAAATAAATGTGATTAATCGTGCTGTTAATAATAGAATACCATTTATTTAAATATTTTTGGATGTTTTCTACATTTTCAAATATATTGATTTAAATTAAGCACAGAATACAAAATGTACAGTACTCACTTTATATTTATTTTTATTACAAATATTTGCACTGTAAAAAACAAAAGAAATAGTATTTTTCAATGCAACTAATACAAGTAGTGTTTGTCTTAGCGATTGGCTGAACAAGCAGTAGGACTGAGTGGACTTGTAGGCTCTAAGATTTTACATTGTTTTGTTTTTTATTGTGGTTATGTAACAACAAAAAATCTATATTTGTAAGTTACACTTTCATGATAAAGAGATTGCACTACCGTACTTGTATGAGGTGAATTGAAAAATACTATTTCTTTTATTTTTACAGTGCAAATATTTATAAAAAATAATCATATAAAGTGAGCACAGTACTTTTTGTAATAGAAATCAATATATTTGAAAATGTAGAAAAACATCCAAAATATTTAATTAATTTCCATTGGTATTCTATTGTTTAACAGTGCGATTAATTAATTGCGAAAAAAATTGAGTTAATCATGTGAGTTAACTGCAATTAATCAACAGCCCTAATTAATACATAACTTTTTTCCTCTTCCTTCAGTGTCATCCTAGTGGCTGTTTGATAGATCTCTGCTTGCAAATGGGAGTTATAATGGTTTTAAAACAAATGTGGAACAACTTCATGGAACTGGGTTATCCGTAAGTTCACTCGTTGAGAGCATTATTTTATCAAAATATGATCATACCCTATGCAAGAGTAGGAGAAAAAGAAAAAGTCCAACTATAGGTGAGGGTAGATTATGGCTTTTAATTGTGAATCTTAACTAGCTAAGCAAAAGTGGTCCCTTAGCATACAGCTGTAACAGTTGTATGGGGAAGCGTATGTTCACAAATACATGAAACACCGAATACTAAATGATTTGTTTTAAATCTCTTGAACTTCATTCAAGCCCCAGCCCTGGTTTTCTCATACATGGACATGAGTACCAAAGTTTGGATCCATATGTGGATCTCAACATGTACCAGATCTGAAGATTTGGTACCGCTCGTTATAGAAAGAGAGGGACACATGCAGAGTTTGGATCTAGATCCATATTTTACCGAGGATCAGGGATGTTAGGATACAGAGGTCTGGTTCAGACCCCAAATTTGCAACACAAGCTGTACTCCAGATTCTGTTGTAGCATTTTTAAAGCATTTTACACATGCACATGGTTTTAGTGTACTCTGAAAATTATAAGCAGCTTATTTTGGGGAGGTTACATTTCTGGTGCCCCTTAAGCAAATGGCTGCTAATTTGCATCACAGAGTCTACCCCAACTGATGTTGTGGGATACCCATACTCAAGACAATCTCCCTGAACACCTAGAACACATTGATTATTAAAATTAGTCCCCTATTTTAGGGAAGGGTGGTTTCTGAGGGGCCCTTTGACCAGAAACCATAACTTGCATTCTTATTTCTACCCCTAGACCTAATGTTGCTCAGCAATATTATGGTGGTGTGGTAGCTCCACCAAAGTTAAGGCTGAACCAGCATTTCCACTTTAACAGGTGGAAAAAATTCTGCAAAAAAATCTTTCTTTTGGGTTAGAGTGTCATGTCAAAATATTTTTGGTAGATTGTGAACTACTTGATTTTTCTAAAGCAGTTTGTGTGTGGGGTGAATATTGTTTGAGGTTTGCTATGACTGTTTTTATATAGGTCCATGTGACTAAAATTTTCGAAATGTCTAATGTTTCCTTCAGACCCCCTTTTCACAGAAACTACAGCACTTTGAGAAGTGAAACTGATAGCTGTGATCCTTTGGTTTTTGTAGACGGGATGCAATGTTGTAGAAAGTTGAAGGTTTTCTGTTTTTATTTTTTATGATGAATATAAGTTACTGTTTTGACTGAAGAGAGTATCCTAGAATCACGCTGATCAACGCTGAACTTACACTGTCCTTAGCACTAGGCTCTCTTTTATGGGGTGTTTCCTGATACTCATTGCCACCTCTTTGATCATGCTAATGTTGAACCACAGTTACTTACTTTTATTTGTTCACACTGTCTCCTTATTCTGCAAGCAAGTGAGGTCCAGACATCGTGGTTAGATTATTCTAATGCTGCTGCATACCAGAGTCTTTCATCTTCCCTCTACTTAATTGTTGCTGTTTTCCTTGACAATATTGCTCAAGTAAAACCTGAGTATGAATGTGGATTTTAGAGCACTTTAAAATAAGAGCTCTTGAACCAGAAGCTTTGCTCTCAAGGCAATGCTTCCAGAAGGAGCCCCTGAAGAATTCAGGTTGAGAGGGCCACTAATGTGCCCAATGCACATTCTCAGAAATCTGCATAGAGCAGGGCTCAGACTCACAGCTCAGGAGAGCTGCTTGTGTTCCATTCCAAACTTTACCCTGACACCTTTTTTTATATGTTGCTTTTCGCAAAAAGGCGTGGGTGCTGGACCCAGAGTTCAGTTCCATGCAGGTGGTATGCCGTTGGGAAGGATAAGAGCCATAGTTTGAGCCCCAGATGTGCGCAAAAAAGTTTGTTATAAGAACCATAAAATTGTCATCTGATTTGGAGGGGGAAGCTCTATCCCATGACCTCTTGCTCAGATGACCTCAAATTTGGACCACTACCCCTGCTCCAGATCCCCACCTAGCACAGCAATTCATCACATCAGTCTCAGTAAGCATGTGGATTTTAGAGCACTTAATAAAATTGGCTATTGAACAGTAAGCTAGTCTTCACATTAACTAGAGTGGTGTCACTGTCCCACTATAAAACAATCCGTGCTCTGTGACCAAAAAAGGATTCCTCTCATCAGTTTCTTGTTTTGTATGTTAGCTTTAAAAACACAATTGGGAGAGCACAAAAATGCAGTTTGAGAAAACATTAAAAAAACGCTGCTTCGCTCCCCTGTAGGATGGATGCTGTAAATAAAGTAAATGGAATTTAAATGCTCTGGTCTCTCTAAAATAGCTATTCCAAAAAGACTTTTTTCCTTGTTATTGCACCTCCCCCATCAGATGCTGTGGGCTTGTTGTTCCCAGGTACAGCATTCACTGCTGCGCAGCAATAGGGGTTTATGGAATACTTGAGCCTTTGAATTGTTTCATGTTGTTTAAAATTAATTATCTTTCACAACCTGTGCAGCTTCTAAAGAGAACAGCTAGGCCAAGATTTTTAACATCTTTAAAACATTGGAAGAATGTGCTACATTTCTTGTGACATCAAATTATAGTCCGGAGTTCCAGCCTTGAAACCCTGTCCAAAAAGCTGTGTTCGTTGTGTGCCAGCAACCTGATAAAAACCTTTGGGGCACTATACAGTTGCTGCTAGATCTGAAACACTGAATAGAACAAATATTTGAGAACATACTTCCTTAGTTCATTATTTCCCCTTTCACAAAGCAATAGTCTGGGCATTCAGACAACGCCTTTGTTTATCCTTGAGACCTTTTCAGCAGCAAAAGAAAGGAGGTGCCAAAGGATAAACTGGATTTTAGAAATGAATAACAGCAGATTGACAACGCTAATAGAAAACACTTTCCAGAACAGTACCTTTTCAATGAAGTGTGAATTTTGCCTCCCTAATGTGTGTATCCAAGTGACTTCCAAATCAGAACACACAATTGAAGTCTCTGATTTCAAGCTGCCCAAGTTAAAATAATACTTAACACTTGCATAACCATTTTCATTCATCTGAGAAGCTTTTTATAACCTTTAGCTGATTATTATTATTATTATTATTTTATTATTTTATTAACAACTCCCCCATCAGATAACCATTGCATAGCATCATAAGAGCTGGTCACAATCCTGCCTTATATTTGTGGTTTCTCCAAATCCTTGTTAAAGACACATCCTTGCTACAGGAGAAAACAATATTCTTTAACAAGTACTCTTTCAAGAAGGCTTTGTGATGTTAAAAAAGGCTCCTTAGGTTTGTGCATTGAAAACATCACCCCAGCATAAGGGGCCCTTCAGTGCCTAGTGTTCCACTTAGGTTGAAATTAAACCCTTAATGAGAGGCTTAAGTTGTATGTAAGGTTTGGAAAGGCTCTCTACTCTGGCTTGAATATTATCTTCTAAGAATATTGAGGAATGCTCTTGAGAAAGTATCTCCACAGGTATGCACTCTCAGGTAGTTTGGAACAGTTCAAAATTGGCCTAGGATGCTAACTCAGGATGATATCAGTGAATCTTGTAAATTCTTGAGCAGGCACTGCCAGTGATATCACAAACTCGATGATCTGTCTGTCTAATGTAGGTTACTACAGAACTGGTGGTCACGACGCAAGATCAAGAAAGGAGGGCAGTTATTGGAGCATAAAATTTCATTACCTCAATGGGAAAAAGATTGGAATCTGCAGCCAATGAATCTCCACGGCTTAATGGATGAGTACTTAGAGATGGGTGAGCAAATGTACAGCAATATGCAGTTTTCTTATGGAAATCAGCAGCAGTTCAATGCTTTTCCTTTTTAAGGCCACATTTGTTTTCATTTTCTAATCTGACAATCTGTTGTTAGTTTTACAGTTTGGCTTTACCACCATCTTCGTTGCTGCCTTCCCACTGGCACCTCTCCTGGCATTGCTTAACAATATTATAGAAATAAGACTAGATGCTTACAAGTTTGTTACCCAGTGGAGGAGACCTATGCCTGCAAGAGCAACAGATATAGGTAAGAGAGCATAATGATACACAGTCATTGAACTATCAGTTCATGTTTTATTCTCTTAAACTGCTAAGCCATGAAAAGTTTAAAAATAATTGAAAGGAAGTGGGTATAACAGGTTAACTGCAAATATCAACTGTGGCCAAAATGTTAAACAATAGGAGTCTGAAGTTAGGCTTTAAAACCGGATTTTATCACCTAAATAAATTACTTTGTTTTTCAAATGTACTGAGCACCCACAATTCCCAGTGAGAGATCATTGTGTTGAACTCTTTTCTTGATTTTAAAGGCCCACCTTTAGGCTACTTATTGAAAAAAAGCTCAGGGACTAAAAGGATATCCAAAATTACTGAATATCAATGGACTTTCAAAGCAGAAACTCTGTGATGTTTAAGAGCAAAACTGGAATAAGGAGATGAGACTCTTTGGCCATAAGTAAAATTCAAGCTGGATTTAAGTCTCTTTGCCACTTTTTAGTGGCTTATACTTGGGCCTTCCTAGTTATACTTTTGGCACTGAGTTATACCTTGTTAAAGAGGTTTGACTTTACAGAGAAGGTGGTCTGCTGCACTGAAGATGTACTATTGATATAATTGAGAATACTCAGGACGCAGTGATGTTAATATACAGCTGTGAGGGGTTCTCTGGGACAGATTGACAGCATATCTGATAAGGAGTAGGGTGACCAGACAGCAAATGTGAAAAATCGGGACGGTGGTGGGGGGTAATAGGAACCTATATAAGAAAAAGACCCCAAAATCGGGACTGTCCCTATAAAATCGGGACATCTGGTCACCCTAGATAAGGCGTAACACAGGTTTATGGTTGGTGTCAGCCTCTGGAATTTCTAGCCTTTTTGCTTGATCTAAGAGTGAGTGTAAGTAGGAGACAGTATACGTACCCCCGTACAGTTAATCAGCTTCACAATAAAAATGTTTCTTCCCTACTGATCTCCATTGTAACAATTCTTTGTTTCCTCATCTTCGCTCTCTTGAATAGACTATCCTTTTGAGTTTATATCCTTACAAGGTTATAGTTTTAAAACAGATTTGGGCATTTGGGATTTACAGATTGGCTCTAAAACTAGAAGGAACTAGATTGTGTGAATCTAGTTCGGGCACAGCCCATGATGGCAAAATTCATGGGAAGCTTAGCTTAATCCCAGTCTGGATCTGTACATAACTTTTTTGGCACAATGATTGTGTTTCTCAGTAAACAAGAAAAATAGTATAAAAAGAATGTTCTTGTTCTTTCAATTGATTCTTCTTTCTCTTAGGTATCTGGTATGGAATCCTTGAAGGAATTGGAGTCCTGGCTGTCATCACTAATGCATTTGTTATTGCAATTACTTCTGACTATATCCCACGTTTTGTCTATGCATACAAATATGGCCCTTGTACAGATGAAGGATACAGACAGGAAAAGTAATTCAGACGTTTTCTATATATACTCCCCGCCCCGCCCCCCCCCCCCCCCCCGACATTAACTTGATACTAAACTTGATACTAAACTGCTCAAGGTAGTTAAGACCAAAGCAGACTGTGAAGAACTTCAAAAAGATCTCACAAAACTAAGTGATTGGACAACAAAATGGCAAATGAAATTTAATGTGGATAAATGTAAAGTAATGCACATTGGAAAAAATAACCCCAACTATACATACAATATGATGGGGGCTAATTTAGCTACAACTAATCAGGAAAAAGATCTTGGAGTCATCGTGGATTGTTCTCTGAAGACATCCATGCAGTGTGCAGCGGCGGTCAAAAAAGCAAACAGGATGTTAAGAATCATTAAAAAGGGGATAGAGAATAAGACGGAGAATATCTTTTTGCCCTTATATAAATCGATGGTACGCCCACGTCTTGAATACTGTGTACAGATGTGATCTCCTCATCTCAAAAAAGATGTACTGGCATTAGAAAAGGTTCAGAGAAGGGCAACTAAAATGATTAGGGGTTTGGAACAGGTCCCATATGAGTGATGTAGAGAAAGTAAAATCATGAGTGATGTGAGAAAGTAAATAAGGAAAAGTTATTTACTTGTTCCCATAATATAAGAACTAGGGGGCCACCAAATGAAATGAATGGGCAGCAGGTTTAAAACAAATAAAAGGAAGTTCTTCTTCACCCAGCGCACAATCAACTTGTGGAACTCCTTGCCTGAGGAGGTTGTGAAAGCTAGGACTATAACAGGGTTTAAAAGAGAACTGGATAAATTCATGGAGGTTAAGTCCATTAATGGCTATTAGCCAGGATGGGTAAGGAATGGTATCCCTAGCCTCTGTTTGTCAGAGGGTGGGAGATGGATGGCAGGAGAGAGATCACTTGATCATTACCTGTTAGGTGCCCCAGAGGGAGTGAACCTGGCATTGGCCACTGTCGGTAGACAGGATACTGGGCTAGATGGATCTTTGGTCTGACCCAGTACGGCCATTCTTATGTTCTTGTTATGTTCTTATCTTGTTCTGGAAGTGATATTTTCCCCCATTGTCCTTCCTGCATTCTGTACATTGGATCAGTAGTATTTTGTCCTTTATAGTTACACAAACCTGACTGTATCACATAGTTTCCTAAGCAACTTCCACAGAGATGTCTACTTAAAATAAAATTACGATTTTCTTTTCAAAATCCCTTCACCACAGTGAAATATGGTGACTGGTTTAAACATCAACAGAGGAGATGAATGGGACAAATGAGACATGCACATAGGCTCATGTAAAATTTAAGTATGTAGCAACAAGAATTGATATCCGTAGTGTGTGTTAGCACTTTGGCCATTCAACATTTAATTTGTATAATTAATTATAGCAGAGGAGGAAATGTGAAATAAATAAATGCATGCTAGTTACAAAAGTTTTAGTCCTGGATTTTTCAAGTGCTTTTGATCATCATGTCAGAAGAAGACCGTTCATAACCCTAACATGGAAATTATTCAGACAAACTGCTGAGATAAGGGTAAAATTGTATTTCACATGGAAGAGAAGTTCTTGAAAACTTTGGGTCTTTAAAATTGTTTTCTTCCTCAAATAAATAATCAAACATGATGAAGAGTTACATGGAGTACTAAGAACTGCAATCAGTGCTTTGTAAAGTATGTCTGTATGATGGAAAAAGTTTTTCCTATAAAGTCCTATAACTGTTTTTTACATATAGCCCTAATTTTCAAGAGTGACTGGTGATTTGGCGTGTCTCAGTTTTGAGGTGCTGAAATTGAGACATCTTAAAGGGGGGCAGGTGCACAACTTTTGAGCTGTGTCAGCTCGAGCACTAAGATAATGAGGCACCCAAAATCACCATTCTAGAAAATTTAGACTTTAACTTTTCATTTTGATGGGGTGTGGTTTACTTGTAGATACAAAGTATTACAAGATCATAGAAATGTTGGGCTGGAAGGGACCTCAAAAGTCAACAAATCCAGCCCCCAGTGTGGTGGCAGGACCAAGTAAGCCTAGACCATCCCTGACAGGTGTTTGTCCAACCTGCTCTTAAATACTTCCAATGATGGGGATTCCACAACCTCCCTTGGAAGTATCCAGAGCTTAAGTACCCTGATAGAAAGTTTTTTCCTACTATCCAACCTAAATCTCCTTTGCTGAAGATTAAGCCCATTACTTTTTGTCCTGGAGACATGGAGAACAAATGAGCATTGTCCTCTTAATATGTTTGAAGATTGTTATCAGTTTTCCCCCTCATCCTTCTTTTATCAAGACTAAACAGGCCCAGTGTTTTTAACCTTTCCACATAGGTCAGGTTTTCTAAACCTTTTGTCATTTTTGTTGCTCTCTTCTAGCTTCCCTCCAATTTGTCCACATCTTTCTTTAAGTGTGGCATGCAGAATTGGACACAGTAATGCAGCTGAGGCCTCATCAGTGCCAAGTAGAGCAGGACAGTTACCTCCCATCTCTTAGATAAAACACTCCTGTTAATATATCCCAGAATGATATCAGCCTTTTTTCTGAACTGCATCACGTTGTTGACTCAGTGTGAATTTGTGATCCACTATGGCCCACAGATCATTTTCAGCAGTACTACCATTTAACCAGTTATTCCCCATTTTGTAGTTGTCCATTTGATTTTTCCTTCCTAATTGTAGTACTTTGCACTTATCTTTATTGAATTTCATCTTGTTGATTTCAGGACACTTCTCCAGTTTGTCAAGTCCCTTTTGAATTCTAATCCTGTGCTCCAAAGTGCTTCCAACCCCTCCCAGCTTCGTGTCATCTATGAATTTTATAGGCATATTTTCCAGTCTGCTACTGAAGTCATTAATGAAAATATTGAATAGTACTGGATCCAGGACTCACGCCTGTGGGGACCTCACTAGACACTCCCTCCCAGTTTAACGTAGCAGATGGGAACAGTGGTCCACTTGTTCCAATATCTTGTGTTGAGACAGGCCAATCCCAGATACTTCAGAGGAAGGTGCTAGGACTCCATATTGGAATAATTTGCCTTATGCCCTTAGGCAGTTAGTGGCTGGCTTATGCCCTGAAGCAGGATGTCTTTATAACCCTGACAAATTTTTATCCTACCTAATGTAACTGTGGTTATTCTTATTTTTCACATAAATGTCTAATTTGCTTCATTTTGGCCTTGTGATAATGAGTTCTGCAGGTTAATGAGGACGGTGATTATTATCTTGTAGCTGTGAGTGCCACAAGTTAATTACATATCTATGTTCAGTAGTGAAGCATTATTCTATTCAGCTTTACTGTGAAATAAAGGGACCAGCATGACATGATTTTTGACTTGTTTGGCTGCTCATCAGAATGGGTCATGTTGAGCTAGCCAGCCAAAAATAAGCCCAGGACAATGAGCACAGTCACAGCAGTAATATTTTTGCTACTGGAATTAATTCTTCAACATTCAGGTTTTAACCTTTGGGGAGGGTTGTTTGGTCCCATCCATCACGCAGGACAAAAATAGAAGGGGTGAAATTTGAAATGAAAAAGTTGTCTTTTTCACTGATCAGAGTTCATTTTGATAAAATTGGTTCAGCATTTAAGTGCTCATGAAAAGTAATGACCAGCTAGAAAATTGTTTATCTTTGTTTAGTGTTCATGGCTGGTACCTCACAATTTCTAAAATGTGAGCTGACAGCATGTTTTATTGTGCTTTGGCTTGAAAGCTATGCATTCAATGCGGGGTATGTTAAAACTAACTTTGTAAATATATTTCATTATTTTATTATGTTTCCTTAATTTATAGTTTTGTTTGTGATTTTAAAAGATGTTGTCATTGAGGCAATAAATACCCTCTTGTTCCTGGGAGACGACTTTATTTTAACTTTGTTCTGTTCCTTATGGTTTCCTCTTGCCCGGTTTCTTGGGTTTTCACCAACTCTTGTATGGTCATCATTTCCCTCCTCCTTGTCAATGTCCCCTTTGGCCTTTTTCATCATTGGTGGGGGGTGGAGTTCAGGAGGCATTGGATAGGATAGATTCTGGCTTCACTAGATTTGATAAATAATACTCATAAATTGTTGTTGCATTGGATGTTGCTGCTACTGCTGATGCTGGCCCACTTAGGGGAGATGAAAGCTTATCAGGGAAGGCACTACATTTATACTCCTCCCTTCGGCATGCCACTTAATATGCACTTATTTTTGTCACATAAAGTCACAAAACCATTCAATTCACAGTGAATTCAGATGGAGCCTTAACATAGTCTTCAGTGGGAACTGGGCCATGCTTCATGATAGCAAGCTGCTCAGTAAAATTATGCTATGGCTCTTTTTCATTAACTCCCCTACACCACTGTGCAGTAGGAGGAGACAAAAGGCATTGTTTTTTAACATGCATCTTTTCAGAGAACCAAATTGTGATTTTCTATGAGGATGACGATGGACTTCCAATTTAAAAGAAAACTAACAAGATGATTTGGGGTACATACGTTGCAGTATCTTAGAAAAGTAGGGTGTTGCTACCGTTCCTTTTAAAGACCTCTTTAATAGCTCAGATTAAAGGTTGCTAATTTTTCTTGTTCTTCTGCATCTTTTCTTAAATCCTCCTTGCCTTTCAGGAGGCACTTCTAAACCAAAACTGATTTAAGTAGCAAGGATAGATTTTCTGAGGAAGAATAGATAGCTCATAATTTTTTTCAGGGACATATGGAACCTTTCACCTCTAGGGTCATCAATCTGTATGTAGTTCCTGTCAGTAATGACCAAAAATTGTTGCCATCAGATGGCTCTTTGCTATCTGTGAAAAGCAGTTTGGTGCTCTCCATTTTGTTCTGAGTGGGTAAAAGTCCAGATCATAAAAGTCACCATCACGTTGGCCCTATTTGGCTCCATTATTGGCAGAATCTGCAAGGAGACTGAACTGCATTTATTCTCTTTACAGGAGGTCCCTTCAGGTTCAGGTATTTTGGCAGGACATTGTGGAGAACCTTGCTTTGCTACTGAATGTGCTGTATGTGTTCATTGGATAAATAGTGAAAATCAGCATCTAACTCCTTTTGAATGCACAAAATTCATTTAAAAAAAAATAGTGTGAGGGTTTATCCCTGAAACATCCATTGACTTTATGGCACTCTTTCAGCTAAAAACCTAGCCACTAAATAATAATAATAATAATAATTAATAATAAAAATAATAATCAAATAAAAGATTTGAAAGGTGTACCATAATCCTTGACATGCATTGGCGATGGTGGGAGATCTGTGAAACATGTTTTGCATGCACAGTCTATGATAAACAGTTGCTCTTTGCAGAAAATATTGAGATTGTGTCTTTTCCTTCCAGATGCTTAAAGGGATATGTCAACAGTAGTTTATCAGTATTTGATCTGAATGAGCTTGGTATGGGATACTCAGGATACTGCAGGTATGTGTTAAAAGCGCAACTTGTTTCATCTCTATATTGAGATGCTCCTTGTTCTTTGAGAATATTTGATTCTAATGGAAATTGACATCTATAACTCCAGGGTTTAAGTTACTGTCAGAAAACAGTTTCTTTTATTATTTTTGTTTATTAGTATTTCCTTATAAGTTTGTTTGACATAGAGGTTCCACCCCTCTGTGGGGAGGCCGTGCGGCCTAGTGGATAGAGCACTGAACTGGGAGTCAGGAGACAAGACCTCAGTTCTGTTCCTGGCTCTTTCACTGGCCTGCTGCCTGAGCTTGGGCAAGTCATCTCAAGTGTCTATGATTCAGTTTCTCCATCTGTAAAATGGGGGTACCTCTTTTTATAAAGCACCCGGAGATTGCAGATGAAAAGTGCTATATTAAGAGCACAGCAGTATTATTATGCTTCTGGTTTAAAACCAGCACAGGATTTGCTCCCAGTGGGAGTAGGCAGAGTGAGTACAGGGTATGCAGCAGAGACCCATGATGCAGGCCGAAGAGAACTTTTTCCTTTAATTTATCAAAGCTGTGCAAAGTGTTTGCAACAAAACTCATACAAGTGAAACACGTCTAGTTTCAGGTTTACTCGAAATTGACACTTAGCTGAGGCTGGCTGAGACATTCCAGAAGTAAATCAAATGAACCTAGGCCTACTTAGGAAGAGATTCACTGAAACTTGAAGTGAATCTGGAGGGTTCTGCTGTATCAAAGCAAAAGAAAATGCTTGTCTGACCCCCTTTTGAAATGAAAAGCTATGTTAAGCTCAGCCCTGTTCAGTACTCACATGCACAGTGAATCATTTTCCTCCCTTTTTTATTGAATTGCTACTGAAGCATGTTTATAGTTATCATACATCCTTAAACATTTGTATTTAGAATGGATAATTTCCATTCCTTTATTCCTCATTCTCCGGTCATATTCTAACCCCACATATCATTTTGGTGATTCTTCGTTCCAGCACCTCTGTAATGATCGAATCCACACATTATTTCAGGAGTGTTCTTACCAAAGGACATTTTTCTTTCTGTTACAGATATCGAGACTACAGAGCGCCACCCTGGAGTTCAGCTCCTTACGAGTTCACCTTGCAGTTCTGGCATGTGCTAGCTGCGCGGCTGGCTTTCATTATAGTATTTGAGGTTAGTCATGGATTAGGAGAGAAATGATACTACTTTTGCTGTTCCAGCTGTGTAAAGGTCTAAATCAGATATCCTACAATGGGCCCAAAACCAAAGTACTGGTTAGTATCATAAACTAGGTGATTTCACCTTATGCTCTATGGAGAGACAAAGAAGAGCCAGATATATTAGAAAATGCCAGTACTGGTCAACTGCCTCATGCTGGGAAACTGTGTTGAGAAAGTTTGCACAAATTCTACAGACTGTTTCTAGAGCCTCATTTCCTCTGTCCAAACTCATTTGGCATGTAGATGTCAGTCAAATCTTTGTGAAGCTATAGAAAAAAAAACTGGAATGAGTCTTGAATGCACATTAAGCTACGTTAGGTTAATTGGAACTTAGGTTTGTTTTTAGGAAGTGTGTTCCTGTTATACTGTACCGCATTGCTTATATGAGGGGTTGCTTTAGAAACATCTTGCATTACATTTTTTTTTATTTACATCACGAGTCAAATCCTGGTCCCACTTTTGCCATTGACTTCTATGGCACCAGAATTTGGTCCTAAACAGAACACTTAAGCATCTTTGAACAAATTATTTCTGTTCTTATTTTCAGCACCTTGTTTTTGGAATAAAGTCTTTCATTGCCTACCTGATCCCAGACATGCCCAAAGACTTGTGCGACAGAATGAGAAGAGAGAAATACTTGGTCCAGGAAATGATGTATGAGGCTGAACTAGAGCATTTGCAGAGAGAGCGGAAAAAGAATGGGAAACAGTATCACCACGAATGGCCTTAGTTGATACCGTATAGCAGCAAAAACATTCCATGAAACTTGACTAGTGCAGGTCTCAAATGGAGGTGGATCTGGCAATGAGGAGCAGTGTGTATATATGCTGCTATTGGAAAATATATTAGCAGGATTTGCTGGGTCCTGGAAAATACATGCTTCCAATGAAGAAAATGAATAGCCATATCTGTCGCTGGTCCGTGGTCAATACCAGGTGTTGCTATCAGTTCATTAGAAAGTGTAATGAGGGGTTGAGCACTTGGATGCATCAGTAAAGCAAGTTGCAATGAACTTTCATGCTATTCATCAAGTCATCAACAGCATAATGAAAATAAATACATTGCCTGTAAAACTTTCATATTAAGGGCATGACTAAAAATCAAGTTATATATCATCTGCTACTTCTAAAGCTTTTGATTGTTCAATTGAAGTTGTAATGCCTATGGAAAAAAAAAGTATGACTAATTGTTGCCTTTGTGGCCATAAATTGATGTTAATGATCCTTCAAGCTTACTGTTTGTCAGGTTTGTTCTAGTCTCTTGGTGAGATTGCGGATGCGGTCCTGATCTAAACAGGGGACACAAGGCTGTTCGATATATACTATGCAGTTCAAGGTTTGCACATCACTTCTCATCCATCTATCTTTATAGATAAAGCCAAAAAATTCTAAATTCAAAGAAAAATCAGTTCCATTGAAAGAATACATCAATGCATTGCCCATGTTGCAGCTATATTTGAAAATAAATGTGACTATTTGAATTGTCTTGCCATTTTTATATGCAAAAAGGCCATCTCCAAATACTTCCAGACTAAATGAAGAATCATTTCCATGCTAAATGTAGCATGCAGATGAATGTGTCAATATTATTTTGTTTATCTACCTAGATAGTGATTCTATGACTTCATAAAACGTTGACTTGAAATTTCTATTGCAGTGCAAATAATTTACTCATGTATATATAGTTAACTTTACAGTATGCAAGCTACTGTCATTTATGCAGATATATATCAAATATACAGTATAACATCATGACTTGCTTGTTCAGGGAAAGAGAAGCAGAGTATTGTATAGCACCACTCTGTCTATTCCAGTAATGTGCATTCCTTATCTTGGGCTAAATAAATCAAAGCATGGAAAAATATGTATATTACTGTTAAGATTAGATTTTTTCTGCTTTTATGCCGCCTTGGGATAATATTTTTTTCAAAATCAGCAGAAAAAGTAAATGTTCTCATAGAGAATTGAACTTCAGTTTTCACATCCATACAGGATACTGAATTGTCAGTTCTGGTTAGAGTCATGAAATTGTCTTCATTTCATATATTTCATAATATGGGAGAAATGAAGTACTAAACTAAAACAAGTGTATAGGATTCACTTATGGAAAAGGGGGGTACTAAAATCATCCTGTTTCTCATTTGTACAGTTTTAAAAAATGGTTTATTTCTATCAGATGAAAAGAATTAAAAGAAAAAAATCAAAGATAATTTGCTTCAGTTTTAAGACTCATGTTAGGATGCAACAAAGCACAGAAACTATAGCAAAGATAAATTCTAGCGTCAATCTTAAGGATAAAGCTGCAGTGAAATCACTTGTTGGCTGCAGACAATGAGAGGAATTGAAGTTTTCCTTCTCAGAATACCTTATTTAGGTAACAAGTATAACTCCACTGTTTACTTGCACAAATCCAAAATGCATCTTACTTTATTATTTCAATGCCAATGAAAGAGGAATTTTTTTTAATAGGAACATTATGCTAATGTACCTTTCTGTGGGTCTGATCCAAAGCCCATTAAAGGAAATGGAAAGACTTCTGCGATCTTCATTGGGCCCTATATCTGACCTCACTGAGGTAGTGAGAAAGTCCAGCTTTTTATGACCAGACAAGAAAACTGCCTGGGTTTCCACAATTTGGCACCAATGGGGATCTAATCAAAGTGTATTAGCCAAAAATTCCACAGCACTAGCTCTGTAGAACTGACACTTTCCCATGCTTCTATTCAAGAGGAAGGGTTTCCATTCTACTCTGTTTACACTGTATTCTCAGTGTCACATGATTCTTAATAAGAAATTCTTAATGTGCTTTTGTCTTGTGCTTAAGACATCTGTATTGTCTGGTTTAATGTATTAACTCCCCAGCTTTATAGCATCCTAGTTTAGTTTTATCCATTAACTCGCATAGGGTCACAAATGATGTGTCTTTTAATGTTTTAACAAAATGCCTTGGCTGGAACAAGGCAGAAGGACTGGTATAAATTTAGCCAAAAATTTATGATTAATATTTCTACATGTGTTTTGGTTTTTTTTGGCCTGAGGATATTTTCACATATCAATGTATAGCTGGAAGAATTTCAATTGGGCATTAAAAATAAAGAAATAAGAAAGGAAATGTTTTTTGTAATAAAGTATGGTCTTAGATTTGGAGATGTACAGCAGTCTTCTATAATGACTTTCAGTGTTGAAATATAGAAGTACGTTAGATAGGAATATATAAATTTGACATTGTTCAGTTAATTTAAAGTGCTGGGAAAGCACAAGAACTTCTGGAGAAATACTGTGTGTTTTTGTTCCTTTGTTTCTATAGTGTATTAACAATGTCTAAGGGCATTGCCTCTACATAGGAATTTGTTTTCGCTGAGAACCTTTCTGCTAGATTTCATTTAGTGTGGTGTTTGGATAAAATACAAATTATCTTACAAAGATATAAGGCACACTCTGTCCTCAGGAATTATGTATTACATGAATTCTGATTAACCTATATTTTCATATTCTAGATATTTCTTTCCAAATAAATGACCACTATAAATGACTTGTGCATGCAGGCTTCATTTATGAAGTCTCCAAAGCTGCAGAGCTTCAAAACGTAGCATCTGTGCAAAAATGCTTTAGATCATTCCCGATCTAGTTTATAATAACTTTGTTCTATGCATGCACCTTAAGAGAGACCGCATGAGCAGGTACAGTACAGCTTTTTAAATATTACAGATCCTAGTCACTAGTACAAAATGGCTTAACTATTCCTATCTGAACTCAGTGTCTTGATACAATCAAAAAGGAATCTTCATTCCAGAAATAAATAAAAAAATCCATCAATTTAGCATTCATCTTTTTCATCAACTTACATTTTAAATTTGTCCTAACATGTGAGATCAGAAATCTGGTGGTTGAGAAAAGAAAAACAATTATCCAAACAGAGCTTGATTCAAAGAATTCTGTTGCATCATCCTCACTAGTATTTACTTTCTGCCACTGAAAGTGAATAGATCAATATATAGATTAACAGCTCAGTATTCATACTTGGGCCCTGACTGGAATTTCTAAAGTCGAAGTTTGGACTCTTAGGCCTTGGCTACACTTACCGGCAAGTTCGACGGCTGGAAATCGAACTTCTGGGTTCGACTTATCGCGTCTAGTCTGGACGCGATAAGTCGAACCCGGAAGTGCTCGCCGTCGACTGCGGTACTCCAGCTCGCCGAGAGGAGTACCGCGGAGTCGACGGGGGAGCCTGCCTGCCGAGTGTGGACCAAGGTAAGTTTGAACTAATTCGAAATAAGGTACTTCGAACTTCAGCTACGTTATTCACGTAGCTGAAGTTGCGTACCTTAGTTCGAATTAGGGGGGGTAGTGTAGACCAAGCCTTAGTACAACAGTACTGTGTAAATGTACACTAGGGAACTTTTAGTGCATGCCATTAGTGTCTTCATGGGCCAATTAGTGTGCAACCATGGCATGCTTTGGAATTCACACCCCTCTAGTGCTCATGGCTGTGCCATGTAAACAAGCTTCCGATTGGCACTTAGAATGTAAATGCCCACCACAGGATAATACACACACTGCTGGATTGGGCATCTTTTTAAGGTGTTTTAAAGATGAAAACTAGTCCCCAACATGTGTATTTTTTCCCTAAAACGCTCCTCACACGACTCTTACATAAAGATTTTGTAGGGAAATTTGAGAATACCTTTTTAGGCTGATCTCAAAAACAGCAAGCCTAAAGTTTCCATGCAGATAATATACCATAATTGTTTTTCTTTAGAAATATGTTATTTCATTTTTACATAATAAGCACATCAAGTGAACTATTACTGTGAATTGCACATGTGCAAGAGCAGTGATTCTCAAACTATGTTCTGTGGACAATCAAAGATACATAGGACCCAGTGTGGATTTCAAGAGGTAGATCCGTAAAAGGATCCCTCCTATAAAATGGTCTACAAAAATTAAAAATGGCTTGGGAATCACAGCTTTTAGAGTAAGTGTTGGTTTTGCCATTTGCATTTTATAATATTTGTTCCTATGGGTTAGCTCATCCTAAATAAAAAAACAAAATAATTTGAGATCTACAAGTAGTCTGCTTTGAGGGATTTTCTTACTGTGACTTACTCTCCTGTAAATTGCAAAAGCTGACACGGACTCAGAGAATTTGTGGGATGACTAAAACCATTGTCATTTACCTGTGATTGCTTGTGCTTTTTTATGACTTAGTTCATCTGCTGGATTGTGCCATGATATGGTTCATTCCACATCAATTAACATAGGCATGTTAACAAGAGTTATTTCCTTTTTTGTTTCACTTGAAATCCCCCTTCTTCATTTTAAAAATCATATGGCTACTATGATATAGATAACTGCATTTTAGCATACATACTCACTAAAATAAGTGTAAACAAACTCTCTTTAACATTTAGTGGGCAACAAGTTTATAAAGAAAATTCATTTTACTTAAGTAGCTACATATGAAAAGAAAAAAGTTATAGAAAGATAAAACTAAATAAACTTTCATATGCAAGGCATGATATAAAGATGGAGATAACTGAGAAGTGCGAAGTAATTTAGGGATAAGTTCACTTAACATTCCTAATAAAAGCAATCTTCTGTCCAACAGGAAATTTTTCCTGTTTCGTAATTTTCACAAAAGACTGAAGACGATAACTCAGGACAAATGTATGGAAATTGAACATGCAACCATGTTTGTGTTTTTACATAATATTGCAGCTGAGACTAAAACTCACAGGAAATTTGGTATGTAGACAGACTGTTATACAGGGCAAAAATCAAAGAAATTACTAAGCCTGTCACAGCACACCCACGTATGGCTTACTATACTAATACAGCTAAAGGGTAACATTTTCAAAAGCTCTTAAGTCTCTTATGAACGCCCCATTGAAAATCACTTATACAGTTAGTCCAAACTCTCTATCTCCTCCCGTACTGTATCCATATTGGTAAAATTATATATTTTACAGTGATAGAATGTAACAATCCAACATTGTAAAAAATCCATTGAGGAACAGATGCAGGATGGTCCTGATCCAATGCCTATTAAAGTCAATGTAAAGACTCCCATTGACTCCACTTGCCTTTGGATCAGGTCCTATATTGGTTGTAATCAAGAATAAGAGGGTTGCAGTTAAGTTGCTGTAGTAGTTTTCATGCTTCATTTCCTTTTCTTTTGGGATTTATTACTCATTCTGGCCAAATTCTGTGCTTAATTTAAAGGCAGCTGGATGGGCGAGGGGATGGGTGATGAGACGAAGTCTTTCATTTTTAGATCACAATTAGATCCTAGCCAGGTGGGTCAACTGATACCTTCTCAGTGACTTACGTGGCCTGAGTCTTGTTTCCAATGAACAATTGTCTACATCACAAAAATTCCACCAGAACTGACTCTCTTGTTGGCATTCTCAGTAGCAAGGTCGAAGTTAGGGAATATGCACAGATACTTCTTCCAGGTCAGAGTGCACTTTGACAGAGTAGTGTGAGGAAGCATGCACTGCTGCTGTATCTGCAGCTAGGACTTCATTTTCGAGAACTGTCCATCCAGCACCTTTGAAAATCACTAAATTCCCACGTATGTTCTCAAAATACTGAAATCTCGAGATCCTATGTCCTTCGCTATTGTATAATATTAACATATATAACTTGACTTAATTGAGATCATTTTGAAACCATCAACACAGGGTTTGTATTGATAGTGTTGGCCTCATCTTTACACTGTAATGTTATGTGCTGCCACCTTATATTGGCATGGTTTAGCATCACCATGACAGCACAACTTCATTGTGATAGTACAGCTAGGGAGTGCATAGAAATCACTTTGCTGTTCCCTATAGAGGTAAATTTTTAATGCAGCATGGTGATTTAGCCATGAAATGTTAATTATTCCTATAGCTGAATATCTGTGCGCTGCATTAAAAAATGTACCCTTTAATGTCTCCATTGGCTTGCACTAACTTTTTTGCCATAGCCTTTGTTATGTAATATATTCTGCATAGACTTGCATTGATATTGCCAGGAATTTGTGATTAGGATACTAATAGTTGAGAAATTAGCATTGAACCCAATGCATTTTAATCACTGAGAACATGGCAGTTGCTCTGCCCACCCCATCCTACTCCCCTAAAAAATAAAAGAATCTGATCATCTTTTTATTTTGAGTTCCATTTAGATGACTCAGAATCTTGTATTTGTACAGTCTGCCAAATTGTTTATTCTAATTTCTACGTAGGTTAGTAACACTAAAATTTCAATTGTTTGAAAAGAATTGTGTGTAAAAATGTTACAAAATAACTAAGTTAAATCATTTTTACTCTAATAATAGTCCTGGCTGACTTGCAATATCATGATCATAGGAGATTTCTAAATATATTTGTGTATATATTTGAAATTTATGTAATATTTAAATACAACTTGGTTTCTAAGTAAAGAATTAGGGAAAAAAATTCCTCTATTTTTTCTATTTACAAGTCCAAACTTTGTAAGTAATATTTAAAATGAGATTGCAATACTTACCAGAAAATGTTTGAGAATAATTGACTCAAGCATTACATACTAAAAGCCTCTGTGGCCTGTTAATTGTTGGTTTCCTTTTGTGTTTAAAATTACTTTTTATGACCCTATGAATAGCCTCAAACTTTAAGAATTCACACAGGAAAAAACAGTTTTATGTCGTACAAAGGAAAAGGCTTTGTTTTTTTTTTCCTGGAAAGTGATTGATCTGATTAACTGTTGTAAGACACTTTTGGCATAAATTTGTCCTTGAGATGCTGTTTACTTTATCAAGGTTTACATGTACAAATTCAACTACTTATTGTATCATACACATTTGAATATTGCATTTTTCAGTAATAAACTTGATATCTTTAAAGCAGATGTGGAATTTCTTTATCACAAACATTGAAAGTTTTAGTAAAACACACACACACTCTTTACACTAATGTATTTCTGGTAAACTGTGTCCTCTACATAGTTGTAGTCCACCTCAACTCAAGGAGTCACCACAACATATATACACCATGTTAATGAGAGACACCACACTGTTGTGAATTTATTCTATATGAATCATTGAATTGGAAATGCTATCTTACTTTTGGTGGGTGCACCCACTTCAATGCAGTATCAAGTCACTGGGATGATGAGCCCATCAGGGATGCAATGAAAGATATTCCCAAGAATGTCTGACAAAGAGCTACTGGATTTTTTGTTTAAAATGATTAACCATGATCACCATCTAGAATCCTTCTCAACCAGGTAAAAATGAAACTTTAATAGAAAAAAGTGGTGATAGGGCTGAAGTCTTGAGTCATCACTTTCTGCACCTCTCCTCCTCCAACCCACAGTGTGAATGTAAGATTTTCCTCTATACTAATCTCTTAGGGCCAAATCTTGGTCACAACAAAGTCTGTAGCAAAACTTCTACTGAATTGAACAGATCCATGTGTTTACACAGATGCAAGTTCAGGAAAACACTTAAATATGTGCACATATGTCATCCCATTGACTCACAAACTTTAAGGTCAGATGGGCCATCATGATCATCTAGTCTGACCTCCTGCACATTGCAGGCCACAGAACCTCACCCACCTCTCCTGTAATAGACCCATAACCTCTGGTTGAGTTATTGGAGTCCTCAGATCATGATTTAAAGATTCCAAGTTACAGAGAATCCACCATTTACACTAATTTAAACTTGCAAGTGACCAGAGCCCCATGCTGCAGAGGAAGGTGAAAAAACACTAGTCCAAGGGTCGGCAACGTTTGGCACGCAGCTCGCCAGGGTAAGCACCCTAGCGGGCCGGGCCAGTTTATTTACCTGCTGATGCGGCAGGTTCGGCCGACCGCGGCCCCCACTCGCCGCGGTTCACCGTCCCAGGCCAATGGGGGCGGTGGGAAGCAGCGCGGGCGAGGGATGTGCTGGCCGCGGCTTCCCGTCACCCCTTTGGCCCGGGACGGCGAACTGCAGCTAGTGGGGGCCGCGATCGGCCGAACCTGCCACGTCAGCAGGTAAATAAACTGGCCCGGCCTGCTAGGGTGCTTACCCTGATGAGCC
This sequence comes from Chrysemys picta bellii, assembly GCF_011386835.1. NCBI lineage: Eukaryota > Metazoa > Chordata > Testudines > Emydidae > Chrysemys > Chrysemys picta. Next base: position 68,118,412 of record NC_088794.1, on the reverse strand, counting down.
GCGTGCCAAATGTTGCCGACCCCTGCACTAGTCACATGCTCAAAGAAAAGCATGTTTTTAAGTGTTTCATTGAATCAGGACCAGCGTTTTCTGCATCTTGCCCCAGCAAGCCCCACAGCACTGAAACGTGTGCTGAAGTCTTCCTAAGTATATGGATATTTTAAGGTGTCCGTAAAGGACTCCTCACCATTCTCCTTCCCCTGACCATGGAGCTGCATTAACCCATGAGTAGAAGCACTGGAGAATCCAACCAGTATTGGAGTCTCTGAACTCATCCATTCATCAGCCCAGGCTGCACAGGAAGTGCTCTGGACTAGGACTCTATGCCAGGTAGAGGAGTGTATCCCTTTGAAGTCCCCCAAACTTTCTCCTGATCTGTGAAGATAAACTCAATCAATTCTGCTGCTCAGGACCCACCCAGCTGTGGAGGAGGGGACAGAATTAGCTTCCAAGTATTTTATCCCTATTTTTCTCATTTATATTACCTCTACTTTTCTCCATGCTTCACCAGCTGCTCTTCTTTGATCCTCAGTGCTGCAGCAGAGAAAGCTAACATTATAGTCTATGATTGTAATGCATTTGTAATCTAGCTATCAGTGATTCCACTTGCATCCTTTCTGTTGCCTCAATATCACCTTCATGCTCCTATACTGAGCCCTGGGTCCTTAGAGTCTTGCAGAGTTTTCCTCTCTCCCCAGATTTCTCCCATAGACTTCCCTTCACTATGGCACATTCTTAACCCTTTACTATTTAAATATTTGCAAATTAATTTAGGATACAGTACAAAAGTTATACTGCAATAGAAGAGCAGCTCTAAAACCTGAAGGACCAGACTGAAACTTTTAAAGTCCAGCAAAAGGAAAGCACAATCAAAAGTACCCCTGCACACAACACTCCTGAACATTCTCCGTCTTTGTTCAAGCAGGTAGGTCATGGCACATGGATTGATAGCTGGGGATTTGTAAATGTGCTTCATGTAAATTGCATATGCAAGTGCAAGGTTCGGTACATGCACTTAATGTTAGTACATTGGGGGGGGGGGGGATTGTTACTTGTCATGAAAAATTGGCCCCAAATGCTAAAGAGTCAGTCTTGAATCTGATGGATGGCAACCTGAGGTTACATTTGAATAGAGGCTATGTTTTTGTTATCCGGTTGGCATTTCTTTGGAGTTGCAGTTTTAAAAAAAAACCTCATTTGGGAGGAATGGGTGACTATATATGAAAGCAGCAGATTCAGATCCTGGGAAGAAAATGGCAAAAAAGCTTAGAACAATGAGGCTGTGAGATCAAATTAGGAAGAAAGGGGGGAAAGAGAAAAGGGAAGTGAAGAAGGAATGTGAGGCCAAATTTTCAAAAGAGTGCAGCATTCAGCAAGTCTCATTTAGTCACCTCAGTAAGTGGTGGGCTGTTCCCAAAAGCTCAGCTCCCAGTTAGGAACAGTAACTCTTCACTTAAAGTCGTCCCGGTTAACGTTGTTTTGTTGCTGACCAATGAGGAAACATACTTGTTTAAAATTGTGCAAAGCTCCCTTCTAAAGTCGCCTTTTGGTAACTGCCTGCTTTGTCCACTGCTTGCAGGAAGAGCAGCCCTTTGCTGTCCCTCCCCCCACTGCCATGTGCTGCTCCTGTCCTCTGCCTCGGAGCTGCTCCCCAAGCCTCCTGCTTGCTGTGCAGGGGGGATGGAAGGAAGAGGGGGGCTAATGTCAGGGTGTCCCCCCCTACAGCCCGCTTACCCAGGAGCAGCACCAGGGTTTTTGCCGCCCTAGGCGGCAGCGCTCCTCCTCTGAGCATTCAGGGGACCTTGGGTCTTCGGCGGGGGTCCTTCCGCTCCGCGTCTCCGGGGCACTTCAGTGGCAGGTCCCGGAGCAAGTGAAGGACCCGCCGCCGAATTTCCGCCGAAGATCCGGAGCAGAAGGGCCCCCCGCCGTAGAATTTCTGCCGAGGGCGGCAAAATGCCACTCCCCAAATCTTGCCGCCCTAGGCAACCACCTAGGGTTGCCTAGTGGAAGGGCCGGCCCTGCGCTTACCCCATCTTCCATAGAGCAGGGGGGACACAGGACAGGGCTTTGCTGGCAGCAGCTGTGGTTTCAGCAAGCTGATCTAATTAACAAGGCAGTGTACTTAAAAGGGAAATGCGCATCTCTCTCTCTCCCCCTCCCTCCATTCTTGCTGCCTTGTAGAGTGTAAGAGTTAACCCTTGAGGGCTCAGCCAATTGCTCAGTAAGGCATTCCCTGGGAAATATCCCACCCACTGGTTCACAATCATCATTACTGTGTACCAGTATTAAATTGTTTGTTTAAAACTTTTGTGTGTGTGTGTGTGTGTGTGTGTGTGTGTGTGTAGGTAGTCTTTTGTCTGGTGAAAAAAATTCCCTGGAACCTAACCCCCTCATTTACATTAATTCTTATGGGGAAATTGGATTCGCTTAACATCATTTCGCTTAAAGTCGCATTTTTCAGGAACATAACCACAACGTTAAGTGAGGAGTTACTGTATCTAAGTATCAGAGGGGTAGCCGTGTTAGTCTGAATCTGTAAAAAGCAACATGCATGCAAGAAGAAGTCTTGCATCTGAAGAAGTGAGGTTCTTACCCACGAAAGCTTATGCTCCCAATACTTCTGTTAGTCTTTAAGGTGCCACAGGGCCCTCTGTTGCTTGTATCTAAGTAGTGTGGCCAGATTTTTTGAAAGTGCTCAGATGCAAGGAACTGAGCTCTTTGAAAATCTGGTCCCCACACCTCCCCTTTGTCCAGTCAGAAGTCAGGTAGAGGGCCAGGAACGGGGCACTAGAAAATTATACTGGTCAGAACTACATTTCATTAGCTGTGTGAGTGACTGAACAGGCAGTAAAGGGACTAGTCCATCCTGTCCAAAGATTTTCAAGCATCTGTGTCTCTGACCTTCCCTTGTGTTTTCTCAGCTCCAGACTTAGCAGAAGGAAGTGTGAATTGATTTGGAATGATCAATGGCTCAGAGATGAGAAGGTAATTCTACCCAATCTTGACCTGAATATTAATTATATTGAAACAGTAGCTCTTTGGAATTCTAATTCTGTAAAACCATATGCCTTGAAGTGCGATGGCAAGATTAGAAAATGCACTAGCAATTGACTGGGCTTCATACCTTATTTAAGTCCATATATGAGATTCAACTTAGATCTTGCTAAATGTTTGACTACATGACAAAATCACGACACCACTAGGTACAACCAGCAACTTTGATTTGAAAAAGAACCAAGGGCTGGGATAACTGACTAAAACAAAGTACGTTGGCAGTTTTATGTGAAGAAGTTTGTCACAGCCTTTGACTCTAACCAGTACAGTTTTCCAGCATTTTTCACATTTAAAATAATACAGTAACTCCTCACTTAATGTCATCCCAGTTAACGTTGTTTCACTGTTTTGTTGCTGATCAATTAGAGAACATGCTCGTTTAAAGTTGTGCAATGCTCCTTTATAACGTTTGGCAGCTGCCTGCTTTGTCCACTGCTTGCAGAAAGAGCAGCCCATTGGAGCTAGTTCATGGGGGCTTGGAACCAGAGTGGACCGGCAGCCCCCCTATCAGCTCCCCTAAGTTCCCTGTGCAACAGCAGGCTATCAATTGCTAGGCAGTTCAGCTGTCCCTCCCCCCACTGCCATGTGCTGCTCCTGCCCTCTGCCTTGGAGCTGCTCCTGGGAGCCTCCTACTTGCTGTGCGGGAGGAGGAGGGGGGAAGAGGATACTAACGTCAGGGTGTTCCACTCCCCCCCACTCCTGCCCCCCATCTCCACAGAGCAGGACATGACAGGGCTCAGGACGGATGGAGTTTGCTGGCCACAGCTGCTGTCTCAACTTGCTGATCTACTTAAAAAGGCAGTGTACTTAGAGTGGGGTCAACACGTGTCTCTCTCTCTCACACACTGTCTGTGTCTCTCTCTGCCATGCTGTCTCCCCTCCCTCCATTCGTGCTGTCTTGTAGAGTGTGAAGCTACATTAACAACAATGTGTTAACCCTTGAAGGCTCAGCCGAGTGCTAGTTCATCATCTAGCAGTAAAGCATTCCCTGGGAAATATCCCACCCTCTGACTTCACCACCTCAACCAAGCTTCACAGTCATCATTGCTGTGTACCAGTATTAAATTCTTTGTTTAAAACTTATACTGTGTGTGTGTGTGTGTGTGTGTGTGTGTGTGTGTATATATATGTATATAGTCTTTTGTCTGGCAAAAAAAAATTTCCTAGAACCTAACCCCCCCCTATTTACATTAATTCCTATGGGAAAATTGGATTCACTTAACATCGTTTTGCTTAAAGTAGCATTTTTCAGGAACATAACTACAATGTTAAGCGAGGAGTTACTGTACTAATAAGAAGCATCTATTTTGTTTATGACAATTAATTTAGGAAGATATTAAGGTTGCTTGTCTTTAAAAATTGGTGAAAACTAGTTTATTGACAAATTTTTGGGGGGGGGGGCTGTATACTCCATCAATATACAGAATTTGAGAAGACTCTTAGCATAGGAGGAAATTGCAATGAGTAAATTTCTAAAAATCTTGAGAAATTATAAAATTGGCTCCTGTTGCCTCACAGTACAGCTATCGCTATGCAACAATTGACCATGTGGTAGGAGGTGCTATATGAAATGCAACCATTGGCCCTCTAGCCTAATATCCTGCTTCTGCCAGGGGATGAAATAATACATAATGCACCATCAGGCTGTAGAGTACTATTTATGGTGAGGTGTTGAGAGTGATTTCGTTACTCACCCCTGCAAGGAATTAGTTCACACCCTGAAGCACAACAGTTATTAGTGGCTTAGCTTACACTCCTATATGTCATAAATTTGTCAGCTATTTTAATAAAACTTCCACATACAATCATTGCCTTGCTAACCACCTGAGGAAGGATGTTCCATAGAAGTAGAAAGAGTGTCAGGTGTAGGGGCAGAGCAGAAAGGGACCTGTATGCAGGGAGGAAAGAAGTCTGGCACCAGCAAGCAGAGTTGAGCCACTAAGAGGACCACAAAAGAAATAATGAAGTGAATTTACCCATGACTCAGAATGTCAGTCCCAACAGTATGTCAGTCCTTAGCCAAACTGATCCCTAGTCAAGCAAATGGACTCATTCATTGGGAGAACTAGCAAACATTTATTTTTCCTAATGAAGGCCTTATCAATACTGCAGAAATGTGCCATGCGAACTGCCGCTTAGTTCCCTGACACACCTGCAATACACCTCATGTCCACATATAGAGTAACTCCCAACAATACACTCATGTTCATAGTGCCATTTGGATTAGACTGGCTTCAAACCACCATGTGGTTCTCTGCTGTGCCAAATTCCAATAATGCAGTGTCAATATGGATGGGTAACACTGGAATAATAGTCTCTATGGTGCAAATAATTCCCCCACTACCAGTCCGTAGTGCACAGGTCACTGATTAGGTGGTCTGTCTGGTCCATTTTCTGAACTGCACTGCACAGCGGTCATGGTTTCTGGAAGCTACTTATCCTTGCACGTACCACTGCGCACACTGTGTGCTATTTCCCCAGAAATCAATTTCTTTGGATAGCATGTCTTCACAGTTCTTATGACTGTGCTGCCAGCTGATCTGAAGCTGATATGTGGGCACTGATGGCCACCTGGGTAGATGAGGCAAGTCAGGCACAGTTGAACTCAGGCATTGAGAATAGATGGATGTATGGCTGGGTGTCTGAGCGACTACCTGAGATGGGCATCAAGCAGAATAGAGAAAAAAAATCCAGGGACTTAAGGCCATTATAACAAGGCCCAGGAAAAATAATAAGGTCTGGGTCAGACTGGGAAAACATGTCCATGCTATGACAGACTGGACCAAATCCTCAGAACTTATCCTTCCAACTGGACCAACATGCTATTGGACAGCGTGGAGCCAGCTTACCAAGAAGTGGGGAGCAATGAGGGGAGAATGATGGCTCTGCTAATGTGGGAGCTCATTCAGCAAAGGAGCGGTGTCCTCTGTACCAAATATCCAACTTTTTATTGTTACATATGTCAATGCATTCTGATGGATACTGCTGCCATTAGAGTTTAGAAAAGGCATATATCTGAGGGAAAAAATGTTCATCATCTTTCTGTTGGTTGAGTGAGTCCTCATATTTCCTTCAGCCTCGCTCATCACCAACTTCGCAGGCCAATCCACTTCAGAGCTCCTTACAAAGTGAAAATGACCAGAGAGTGAGTATGAGAAAGAAGCCTGACCTACAAGTAAAATAGTCGTGATTGACTATGGCTTGATAACATACATTTTTTATAAAAGTTCATTTTTAAATTGTTTGTTCTACAATCAAATGTCCCAGGTTGTTGGCCAGCTCAAGGCCAATATGTGTTCTGGTAGAAGCAGGTCTTCAGGGGAGATTTGAATGTGGAAAGGATTTTCCAACCAGGATGGATGTTCTGTGTCTAACTGCATAAGGAGGGATGTGGGGGAAAGCACAGAGATGGTTGTGGGAGAAAATAACAGCAGATACAGATATCACCTCATCCATAAGTGAGGTGAACAGCAGCACTACATCCTAGTTTCGGACAAAAAGGAAGGGATGCCTCTGGATGGTTGGATTTTCCAAAATAAATTGTTGACAGATGGACTATACTTGCTCAGATTGGAATTTGGCCACAGCACCAACATTAATGCACATCTTTTGCTAAACATGTAATAGAAATTTTCATAATAAGCTTCAGTTTTTTCATCTCTCCTGATACACCAGCATCACGGTGTCTTTAAAGAATGGATGCCCTGGTTTTAATATCAATTTCATAACTAAAATTGAATCTGGCTTTTACCTCACTCTCTGCAGTGACAACCTTATGCTGCTCTGGTCAACCAGGACTTAGTAAAATACAACTGACAAGCTAGGTACAGTCCTTGTTTTCTAAAGCTGGAGCAATGCAGTTTGATTTCCATGAGACGTTAGGTTTTTTCCCCCGCAGCCGCTAGAAGTAGGATTCTGTCTCTATGCTCGTATTGGTGTAGGATTTTTCATGATGATTATAACCAGGTAAATGACTCTGGGTTTCTTTGTTGAAACCATTCTGGAGGGGCTCATCTGTCCCTGCCTTCTTTGCACCGTCTTTACACAGATTGTTTTCAGAGTCCTCCTGAGAAATAGGAATAAAAATACAGTAGTTTGAAGAATAACTGTGATTTTCCATATTTCAAACATGAATAAAACCAACCCTAGTAAATCATAGTTGGATTTATGCATCTCGTCCCTGTAGGAAGAGTTTGAAGTGTGATTCTACTCTGTAAAGTGACTCTTATCCATCACAGACCTGCTCCCTGTGTGTATGACACAAAAAAGGCTTTGAATCATTTTCCTCCTTTTAACCCTGCTCAGCAAACACAGCGACAAGAGAATGAGCTAGATTCTGGATGGGATTTTCAAATGAGTTTATGGGAGTTAGGTGCCCAGATCTCACTGGATTTCAGTAAGATTCAGGCACCTGAAACTTCCTGATGCTCCTCTGAAAACCCCAGAAGATATTCCTTTTTTGTGTGTTACAGGGCCAATACGTTGCACCTGTGCAAACCCACTGAAGAGAAGGGGACACTGAGGGCATAATCTGAAAATAATCCACAGGTGTGATATACATGGATCAAGAGAGTATCCTAAAGGGTCTTTATTACACTTAGTGATGCAAAAGAAGGGATGAGCCATCTCATCTCTCAGAGCTCAGGTTGCACTGGCAGTTAGGGGGGAAAAATATTTATATAGGGTTTGCTTGCTCAGTGCCCTAAGTAGTAGTAATAATTGCTTATATATTCATTATCCGCATTTTACTGATGGGGAAATTGAGGCACTGACTGGTGAAGTCACTTGCCCAAGGTCACCCAGCAGGCCAGTGGCAGAACCAGGTCTCCTGAGCCCCAGGTCAGTGCTCTATCCACTAGGCCACAGTGCCTCCCAAAGTACAGGGCAGCACTATGCTAGGAGGAGCACCAGGATGGAATCATGACTGAGACAGTCACAAATCCTTGCCATTGGCACCTGGGGGAAGGGGTGAATAATCTGTCACAGATATTTACTGGGCATCTCCTCTACTCTCCTCCTCCTGGATACTCAGCTTCACTGGCCAGTGCATTAGGAGGGTGGAACCAAGGTTCCGGCCCTCTTTGCCTCCTCCCTATCCACCCGCTCTGAGACGGGGAAGGAGTAACAGCTGTGCAGTCGTTGGTCCCCATTGCCACCACCTGACCTGCATTTTGACCCAAGATTTTAGGAGTGGGAGCCTTATTCTTCCTTACAGCTCAGCAAAGCTCTATATAGGCCAGGCACAATATGGACCCTTTCAAACACATATATGACAGAATCCAATAGACCATATGGCTTTTACAGTCACTTTTCAGAACAGAGACAAAAGCAAGGAATTGACTTCACATCTTTTCCTCCACTGTGTCCTTCGGCTTGTTAATATTTAGCCCCAGTCCCAGATACTTTTAAAAGGTGTACTAATAATTATCTAAAGCCTGAACCTGACCCCACTGAACTCAGTGGCAAAACTGATGTTAACTTCAATGGGAGCAGAATCGTGTCCTTAGAATGATGCTCTCTCAACTTCCACATAAGAATGACACAAATGAGCAGATCATGGAAACTAGGTGATCAGGTTTTCTTGTGCTATAAGAGGACAGATCATTTCTTTTGCTCTTACCCTAATTGTCATGTTTCTGCTGTAATTCTTGATATGTTTGAAAAAATGTAATATGAGCAAAAAAATTATACATAATCTCAAAGGGAGTCCATGGTGCCTAATTCTCATTTCCTACCCAGATCCTGAACCCCAATTCAGTTCTGATTGCATCCACAGAATTCAAAACCAAATAAGTACTCTTGCAGCTTCCCAGCACGTGTTCTTCACAAACCTACAGTACTTTCATTTCTGAAATACATGCACATTTCACTGGGTAAAAGGAATTTGTCTTAGGCAATTTGTCTTAGGCAATAAAGATTAGATTTTCAAAGGCATTTAGGCACCTAAAGACACAGAGAGGCACCTAGTGGGATTTTCAAAATGTCTAAGTGCCTAATTTCCATTGAAATCAAAGGGAGTTAGGCACCTAATATTTCTAAAAATCTGGCTCCAGACACACAGGTGCTTTTGAAAATTCCACTAGAGACTTATATGCACTTTTAGGCACCTAAATACCTTTCAAAATCTGGCCTTAAGTGCCTACATTTCAATGAAAATCAATGGGACTTGAGCTCCTACATGCCTGAGTCACATTTGAAACTTGAACTTAAGCTCTTAAATCACTTAAATACTTTGAAAATATTACCCTAATTCTAAACTTTAGATATGTTTTTAAGACATCATAGGAAGATTGGTACCTGTCCATTTCTTCTGTATTTTTGTTTCTTTAAAATATTAAATAATGCCTTGCTTGACCTCCCTTCTTGGCCTCTTGGCTAAGATTAAATATAATAATGACATAATATCTGATATGCTCCCTGTTGATGTGTAAGGGGATTATACCATGCATTACAAGGAGCATTGATGTCACATAACAGGGCTTCTTCCTCTCTAGATTCTGTGATCCTTCTGTACCTGTAAATAGTGACACATTGTAACATGATTGGGGGCTAAATAATGAGCAGAATAAGGCTGATTTTTTTCAATTCTGGTCTGATTTCCTCTTAACTGTATGCGGCCTTTTCTGCAGTAATTTTGAATTTGAAGTCTAAATCTGATCCATTTATCAAATACTTTGCACAGCAGGCACAGCCTAATACTGTAATGTGCTGTTCTGTTATGAAATAGACTCACAGGAATTGTTGTGCTGTCGTGCTGCACGCCACACCAGCATAATGTTTTGTATTTTTTAGACCAAAAACAAAACAAGTTGCAGACAGGACTTATTAACACTGGTTTCACATCTTTTCCTTTATCAGGACCTGGAAAGAATACAAATATTTGTTAATGGTATTTTCCATGGACATCCAAGCAGAGAAAGGAGACACAAGACAGCAGATGAAGTTAAGACAGGTAGTTATTCCATGGTCTGTGTGGGGGCTCAAGTGTCATCTTTGCCCAGATGAATCTCAGCTATCATGGTCTCAAGCAATTAATCCATCTGGCTGAGAAAAATATCCACTTAGGGATTTTGTATTGATCTCATCTAAAGCTGCATTGGGGAGAGGGTGTCAGATGAGCATCTCTGTTTATTAATTATGTAAATATCAAGGAAGCGGCTAAACAGGCATATGCCTGTTTGCTTCGTTTTGACTTTTTATTTGTTTGTTTCATTTCAAAAAGGAAAACTAGTTTGATCTCTCTAACAAAGACAGGAAGATATTGAGCTGAATGCTCAGCTGGGCCATGTTCCTGTCAGAGCAGCTGAGAGGGTGAGGCAAGGTGCAGTTAAACCACTTTTCTGTCCCCTGATCTTAGGGCCACTGGAGGCTGAACTGCTCTGCAGTGTAACTTAGAGCGGGCTATGCACTGCTTTACATTCCTCCAGCTGCAGGGGTCCCATAGTTATGACAGTTTTAGACTCCCTTTAGGGCAGTAAGTCTGTCTGCTATGGCTGTTTTTCAACCCTCCAGATCCATTCATAGTTAACATACCCAGAATTTCCTTGGGAAACATCAATGAATGGGAATCTACAAACCAGTTAGACCAGAGGTGGGCAAACTACGGCCCGCTGGCCGGATCAGGGCTTTGGATCCAGCCCGCAGGATTGCCAGCCCCACGCCACTCCCGGAAATGGCCGGCACCACGTCCCTGCAGCCCCTGGGGGAGGCAGGGCAGAGGGCTCCATGCACTGCCCTTGCCTGCAGGCACTGCCCCCCACAGCTCCCATTAGCCAGGAATGGGGAACTGAGGCCAATATGAGCTTCGGTGGAGGTACCCACAGGTGAGGGCAGCGCATGGAGCCCTCTGTCCCGTCTCCCCCAGGAGCCACAGAGACGTGGTGCCGACCATTTTCGGGAGCGGCGCAGGGCCAGGGTCAGCAGGGAACCTGCCCTGGCCCCGGTGTGCACCACTGCCACCCTGAAGCTGCTCAAGGTAAGCAGCGCCGGGCTGGAGCCTGCACTCCAAACCCCTCCTGCAACCCGCACCCCAACCCCCTGCCCTGAGCCCCCGCCACACCCCTCCTGCACCCCAACCCTCTGCCCTGAGCCCTTTCCTGCACACCGCACCCCTCCTGCACCCCAACCCTCTGCCCTGAGCCCCCTGCAACACCCCTCCTGCACCCCAGCGCCCTGCCCTGAGCCCCTTCCCACACACTGCACTCCCTCCTGCACCCCTTTCTCCTGCCCCAGCCCTACATTCATGGCTCTGCATGCAATTTCCCCACCCAGATGTGGCCCTCGGGCCAAAAAGTTTGCCCACCCCTGAGTTAGACTCAAGTGGCCCAGTTTTATCTCCACTGCTTTCCAATAAGTGTCTGGGTTTCAAATTTGCACCCTTGTACGTATCTGCAGAATTCTAAAACAATTGATTCTAGTCAAATCTTAATGCAAAAAACCTTTAATAAGTAACCAACCTGTTAAAAAGCTTATCAGAAGGCCTGCAATAATGCACCCTAAACAGCCCACAGCGCTGTAGTAAAGGTAGGACAAGGAATACCAGGTATCTGCCAGTTGAGGCCTATGGCAGCACAAGAAGAGAGGAAGAATAAGTTAGCAATAATTGCCAGTGACTTATAAATGTCTTTCTATGAAGGATAAAACTATATTGTCTCAGATAAAAAATTATTTCAAAATAACAGAAGTAATAGACAGCTCTATACATAGATAACTGCATACACACAACATCAAGAATAGAATACATGTCCAGTTGGTTGCATTAGTGAAGTATGCATATATCTGCATTGGGTCCAGATAGTACTAGCATTTTAAAAAATAGTTTGCTTCCGGATAATGGTCACTGCTAGAATTGTGTGTGTCACAAAAACTGATATGGTCAAGTGGCTTTATGCTTGTCACTCTCTCCTTTCCAAGTAATTATAAATGCAGATAATTTAAGGCCCAGGCCTTTTGTTGGGTGCAGTTAATTAATGCTCGATCCACAGTTTCAGACCTTTTAGTCTTTTAACCAGCCCCTTATATTTTATTTATAACTTCCCTTCACACCTCTTCTATATTACAGATATACCCTAACATGTTTCTGGAATCATGCTAAGATGGAATTGACTTGTGCCTGCTCAGTTAGTCTCTTAGTAATACATGGTTTGGCCTTTTCTTAACACTAGCTATTGAGCTGTGTGTATCTTGAAAGCGTTCCTGTTAGTTGAAAGTGTTCCTCTTTAAAACTTCCACTGAAGTCAATGGATAGCTTTCCCATTGACATCACTGGGTGTTCAACAGGACCCTAAGCAAGGCACAACATGGTAACTCAAGTGATACTAAAAAACTTTTCACAAGGTGGACCACATCATAGATCATCTTATGGACATCCTCCCCCGACACCTACAAATTCATAATCCAGGAACATCCCTGCAGCAATCTGATTATAAAACGGGGTTGCCTGCAGTAGCCAGGGACTTGACTCCATGACCCAGGAGGTCCCTACCTGTCCCATGTTCCTAATTGTTTACATGGAAAAGTAATATTAGGGATGTATTTAGTGTATTTTCAGCTGTTTTTCTTGTTATGGAGCACCTGAAGGAGAACTTCCATCATGTGACCAACGAGCTGTATGGAGATCATCAGAATACCCTCAGACCCCTGAAGTTTCATGGAGCACAGTTTGGGCAGCACAGCTGAAGCCCAGACCTGATGTCATGCAGTAAGTACCTCTATAGAACAGAATATAAATTTCAAAAACTCATATTGTGACAAAACCACACAAAAATCAATGGAAAATACCTGATTGGGGGGAGAGTAGGAGCCAATGTAGTTATCATCTCTGTGTTATTAGCTAGAGTGCAGTTGGCTGTTGATAAGTGCAGAGGGCGGGCCTTTGAAGGTTGTGCTGGGTAAATAAAAGCTCCAATAGCAACCCAAAATGCTATGGTGATCCCAGTCAATAGGCCTCCTACGGCACCCTTAATTAAAGCAAGATATATTATTAGAGAGAACTGAAATATTGCACTGCACACATGAAATCAGGTGATAATGGCTTGGTCCTGCACTTGAAAACTCCCATTCACATCAAGGGTGCAGAATCAGTCCTTATTTGGTAGAATGGGTCAAAAATAGGACTGGGGCATTGTTAGTAAAAAAATGTCTCCTACTTTTTAATTGAAACTTGAAATGTTGTCATAAGTTTGAAGTCTGAAAAATGCTGACCTTCTCTATTATCAGCTGTGACAATGAAACAGATGGGAAGAATTCAAATGAAAAGCCTATTTTCCTGCATGCTGCACACTGAATGGATAAAACTAGCTTTTAAACCCACTACTGAAAATTTACTTGGAAATGATCCTGCTTGCGCCCTGTAAAAACTAATATTCCCATGTGAAGCTCCTTCATAGTGATTACACTTTTAAAGTGAACATTTTATCATGGTATAAATACCTTCCTGCAGCATACTGTTTATTCTTCACTGCCTATTCTGAATAGATGTTAGCTGAATTATAAATATAGCTAGAGGGAATTATACTATTTTTGCCCGTTTACTGCCCTATTTTGTTGAGCGATTTAATTCAAATAGGGGGTGGTTGCCATTAGACAGTCAACATTTGCCACAACGTGATATCTGAGCTACCAGAGTTATTTCCTATTCTAAATGTAGGGAACTATTCTCAGTGAGTGATAGTAATTGGCAAATGAGGAGTTTGTAATGGTGGCTGAAGCTTTATTCAGCCAAAATCTAAGTTAAGTAGATTTGACTGTAGAGGCTATAGTTACACTTTCTTCATGCTGAATTAGAGTTATATGGCCCTTTCATACATGCACAGTCATCCCACATCTATGACTATGGAAACTAAGCTCTATAAATGATGTACCATTGACTGACCTGAATAGTCTATAATGGTAGAATCCACCCAGCATAGATGGATTACACAAGGCCACTGGAGTCCCCATGCCAACCTATTCTCAGGAGGGTGATGTGGGGTAAGCCGGGGAGGAGCCACTGGATCCACATGTACCCAAATCTGAAGTGGCATTAGAACCCCCACATAGGAAGTGCTATGAGTCAGCAGTTGTTATTACAGCCTGTGAACAAACAGTAGCTACACAAGGGCTACTTCATAGCCTGAAGCCCCACGCCCTTCATAGTGTAGGGGTGGGGAGGGGTCTGAATTTTGTCAATAGTTTTCTGAACAAAATCCAAACTGCAGGACCGTTGATAAATGGGGGATAGGTTTGGACTAATCTCTAGTAAGAAGCCTCTAAGCAGGGCACAGAATCGGTGGGGCTGGGGCTGTCATTTTGTTCTGTGTTTGTACAGTATCTAGCACAATGGTGTCCTGGTCCTTGACTAGGGCTCCAAGTGCTACAGTAATAATTATTATTATAGTAATAATAATAAAAGGAGGATCATATAAATGAAGGACCAGCAAGTGGAAACTCACTGAGACAATGATGGGCACCTCTTACCTTCCAATTAGCACAAGGAAACACAATTCCCAGTGTAAATAATCCTAGCATGGGCCCCCCACACATGCCGTGAATGCTGAGTGAAGCCTGTTGAAACAATGCACAGGAGAAATTTTTCAGGGCTAATCAATGTCACTTGATATATCCACAGTCTCATTCTTATAACACCTTTTTATGTTCTCATTCCAAGGCATGCAGAGCTCTGATTTCTGTTTTGTGACATTTTAATGGCAAATGCATCAAATTCTAATGTCAGTATATTGTTAAAGAAGAAACATTGTCATTGGTATTTTATCTTTTCAATGATAAAGTTTTTGCAATGATTGCCCTTGTTATTTTTGTTACTGGTCACAGAAGTTAATTTAACACTAACGTGGCGGTAGCACTACATATATTAAGCTGGAACTGCATGTCAGAAAGGACTCTAACTTGTTCCCATTTACTTTGGTTGTGCAGGATTGCGCCCAACAAGCAGATTTCTTCACTAAATGGATTTGTAAAGCACTCATCCTGCCAGGAGTGCTTGATATTATTATAATTTATAGTCTGTTTATTAGTTATACAACACAATTTATCTTTCACAGAAAATATGAGTTAATAGAAGAGAGAACAAACAGGGTACAAGATCAATTTTCTTTAGTTGTAGAGCTCAGTGAGTCTCTCGATATTTAAATACCTGGACAACTCCTCCCAGAAGTGATGCTGCCACAGCCATGGAAGTACACAGCACTCCAAATACTATACCTGAAAGAGATTAATGATTAGTATTAGCAGTTACTAGTGCATCAGTGATCAGTGGTATGGACTTCCTCAAATTGCTCTGCAGCTCCAAGATTTTTGTTTTTTAATTGGGTTTATTGTTCTTTCTCATCAGCTGAAAGATCAGGCAGAATGAAGGAATTTGCATTGTGGGTTTTGATGGTTAAAGGGAACCATATTTTATTGAAGTATTCTACATCAGATCCTGATATCTCTTTAACAAAGCAGCATTAAATAGTTAGCATTAATTTGAAAATCCCGACTCTGTGTGAAAAGGAAGGAAGTTAGCGAAACAATAGTCTTCTCCAATGTTTTCAGTTTGTTCAATTTTTGCATCTGACAGTCCTTTCTGTATAATTGGTTTCAGATCATCCTGACCACTGTCCTATCTCATGCACTAGTATGGCAACGCTCTCAAGCATTGCTCGGTGTGGCACTCACATGAATGTTCTTCTCAGGTTCTTCTTTGAATGTTTAAAGTAACAGCAGCAGCAAAACTGAAACTGAGGAGGTCACAGGCAGACAAATGGACAGAGATGAAGGGTCTGAGTGTGTTTGTGGTGTTACCCTATATGGGAACTTAATGAAAATCTGTAGGAGAGCAGCAATATCCATATAAATATTCTAAATATATTTTTAAAATTAAACACATTATTTAAAGGATGCACTGTCAGAAACTTAATTTTTTTTATATATCAACGATTCAAAAATATCAAGCTGACAGTGACCCTCTAAGAGAGATAAGGTGGACGAGGTAAAATCTTTTATTGGACCAAATTCTGTTGGTGAAAGAAACAAGCTTTCAAGCTACACAGAGCTCAAAAGCTGACCTGAAGAAGAGCTCAGTGTAAGATTGAAAGCTTGTCTCTTTTACCAACAGAAAATAAAATAAAAGATATTATGTCACCCACCTTATGTCTCTAATATCCTGGGACCAACACAGCTACAATAACACTGCATAGTGACCCTCTAAGACAGGCTAGAAATGATTTATAGCTGCCATTCTGTGGGGATCACAAATGAGTTTTCCTTGAGCTTCCCCAGTGCTTTCAACATTAAAACTTTATTAAACTTTTTAAAGGAGTTTGACACAGTCGCTTGTTCATATACATAAATGCAGGCTTTCATCCTACAAATAATTAAGCACATGTATAACTTTACTCGTATATCATGATGAAAATTCACATTAAGAGAACAACCCTCTCTGGCCTCAATCCTGTAAACAGTTACATGAATGCTAAAATTCAAGCACATGAGTAGTACCATAGACATCAATATTGAATACTCCACAAGAGTATTCGCTTTTGTTCTCATAATGTGAATTTTTCATCATGCTACATGAAGCAAAACACTGAAAACTTCTGACATGGCAACAGGCAGTATTTTAGAATCAGAGAATCATAGGACTTGAAGGGACCTCGAGAGGCCATCTAGTCCAGTCCCCTGCACTCCTGGAAGGACTAAGTATTATCTAGACCAGTGCTTCTCAAAGCCGGTCCGCCGCTTGTTCAGGGAAAGCCCCTGGCGGTCTGGGCCGGTTTGTTTACCTGCTGCATCCGCAGGTTCAGCCGATTGCGGCTCCCACTGGCCGTGGTTCGCCGCTCCAGGCCAATGGGGGCTGCGGGAAGGGCGGCTAGCATATCCTTCGGCCCGCGCTGCTTCCCACAGCCCCCATTGGCCTGGGACGGTGAACCACAGCCAGTGGGAGCCGCGATCGGCTGAATCTGTGGATGCAGCAGGTAAACAAACTGGTCCGGACTTCCAGGGGCTTTCCCTGAACAAGCGGCAGCCTGACTTTGAGAAGCACTGATCTAGATCATTCCTGACAGGTGTTTGTCTAACCTGGTCTTAAAAATCCCCAATGATAGAGATTCCACAACCTCCCTAGGCAATTTATTCCAGTGCTTAACCACTCTGACAAGTTTTTCCTAATGTCCAACCCAAACCTCCCTTGCTGCAATTTAAGCCCATTGTTTCTTCTTCTGTCCTCAGAGGTTAAGAAGAACAATTCTTCTCCCTCCTCCTTGTAACAAACTTTTATGTACTTGAAAACTGTTATCATGTCCCCTCTCTGTCTTCTCTTCTCCAGACTCTTGAAGCACTGTGAGCAGAAAATAGGTTAGCAAGGAATTCAGCATTATTAGATTATTCAAAAACTCGATGCAATACTAAATTCTGCATTTTACTTCAGAAAGAAAACAAGGATGCTGCAGAAGTCATATACACCTATTTATTAAGTCACCGTGTTGGTTACTTTATATTTACTAACACCTTATTATAAGCTAATGATATCAGGACCTCATTGCATAAATACCCTGAGCATTCAAAAACTGCTATTTTGTGTTGATGTATAGAGAGACAAAGGGGTCTTGACTAGAGAAAAGGGGTTAAGAAAATATTTTTGGCATTATGATAAATACGCATAGGTAGAAGATCCATCTACTGTACCTACATAAACCTTTGCTGACCCAGGTGCTCATTTTTTCAGAGAGATTTGGAAAACGGTACTTGACAAAATCCTCAAATGTTACTGTTGCTAGAGCATTTATGCTTGCAGCCACAGTGCTGTAAAAACAAACATTTTACAATAATGTAAAATTATGATCATATTAACAGAAATAACACCCCCAAATAACATTATGCTGATATAAAATGTGCTTGCCAAAATATTAACAGCTGAATCATATTGTTTATGATCTATCTTGAACATTTCTTGAAAAGACTGGCTGATTAGCAATTATTTCTTTGTTTTATATATTAATAGTCATTAAGCTGTCATTCTGTGGGTATCGCTTGATATAATTGATTAAATAACTACAGAGTTTAAGCCCCACAACTGGGACTTATTGAGACTAGCAAAATCATGAGCACATGCTCCTAGTCTCAGACTGGACCAATGAGGGATGATGACATTGGAACCGTTCCCATTCCTGCTGCAAACATGAGGGGCCTTTCACTTATGCCACTTTCGGTGCTTGCTCAGAACAAGATAGAAGCACCCACTTAATACACACAGTATCAAATCCTCCACTTGCCCAAACTGCACAGACCTTTTCCATGTTCTCAAAAAAGTCAAAGAAGAACATTGCTATGTTAGCATTCAAAGGGCATGAAATAAATAGTGCTGATACCATATTTTTCTGCAAAACATCATAACGAGTTAAGTCCAATTTGGCAAAATTCTCCAAAGAATGTTTCATTTCACGCTATCTAATACATCCATCTATTCTCAGACCGTATTGCTCACAACTATAATAGCTCCTCCTTTCACATATTCTGTGCCAAATAAGAACAGTAATTACTCGGGTCATAATTTTGACACCCTTGCTCATGCTGAGTAGGACTTTACTTAGCCAGTAATCCAGGGGAAATTGTTGTTATAGGTATAGCAGCAACAGTATGTTAGGTTCTTTGTTCCTTCATCAGTTATACCCAGGCAAATCCATTGGTGTTAGCCTGCACAAAATAGTTACTAAAATAATAATACATTAAATCATATTCAGTTACATCTCCCTCCACAAATACTATCATTCATTTCATTGTTGTATTGTATAGCACCAGTAATGTGCAGAGTGGTTGGTTCCACACTCAGTTAGACCCATGCTACCCTACTGAGGTCAATTTTCACAAACTAATGACTAAAATAACTTGGTGGACATAGAAAATGTGTTTTGAGAGTTACTTTTAGCAATGGATTTTTTTTCTTCATCCTGTGGAAGAATTTGAGCTCGTAATGGGCAAGGACCTCATTGAGTTATACTGATGTAAATCCACTGACTTCAGTGGAGTTGCTCTGGGTTCACATTGAAACTGATCAGAATCTGTCCCAATGAGGGTACTTGGGTGTAACTTATGCCTACGAGTAGGATAATTCACATCCCTTTCTTAAGGCATTACAATTAACTTAGTATACTTACTGTACATCTGAGAAATATCAATTCTCTTGGCTCACCTATTCCGAGATAGGGAATGGAATTGGTTTCATATGAATCAAGACAGTTGTGATCCTGACATGACTGTGCAGGGAACAGAAGCATGAATGTGGTAATTCTGAGATGGCTTTTATGAGCTTGAGTTTGTGGCCACTCTGCCCGCTGCAAATCTGGACTTCAACCTTCCATCTCTTTCTAACTTTCCTTTGAACACTGATGTTGTAGTTGCGACTGCCTACAAGCCAATTATTATTATCCACTACCCAGCACAGCCTGAGGGAGAATGATTTCTCCAGACAGATTTTTTTCTACTTTGACCATGTAGTTACATTATTTTCATAGTTGCTTTATGTTGAGCCAGGCTCACTGTTGTGGCCTCCATTTGGTTGCCTAATTGTACAGTTGTACCAGTCGAGTCAAATAAAAGGGATTTAAATCTTCACGGCTGCATTAGCTCAGCAGGCTGAGTTTCATTTAAAGAGGAAATTGATATTTTGCCCGTCTTTCCCCTCCCTTGTTTGTGTTAATAATGTGGTTCTTGAACGCGTTTGAAGGGGATAGGAAAATGTAACTGCCAAAGCACACTCGGGCTCTAGCAGGCGTCTAATATAGAAAGACAAACCACTGCAGCATTTCTTAGCTGGGACAAGGGAAAGACAAATTCTGCTGCATTTTCATGTTTAACATTTTGATCAGGGTTTGGTTCTTTGATGGACTGTTGGTTTTGCCAACATTTGCATAGTCAAGGCAGGATATGCAATGGCACATACTGGACAAAACACAATTTCAGACACAGACCTGAGGGTTCCGCTGAATGCGCATGCAACAAAGAGTCCGGGGAGTCCTGCCATTGTTGAAAATATGTCCATAACAAAATAAGGCATCAGCTAGGAGAAAATAAACACACAGAACAAGAGAGGATGTTAACTGGGACATTTTCTGGACTCTGCAGATGCAGTAGCTACTTCTGACCAGATTGCAATACAAAAACAAGGAGTTGAACAGAAATCATCGTTCAGCCACCTCAATTCTAACTGATAAACCACACACACACACACAAAAGAGAAACCTTTAAGCTATACTGAACCAATACCAAAGTAAGGTAATATTTGACTATGGCATAAATTAAGAACCTAAAATTGATATGTGGCACAGGAAAAATTAACATCATTGTCATATTGTAAAGCCCGATTCAGCAAGGCACCTGCCTAGATGTAGGCATATGAACAGTCCCATTGACTTTGCACATGTTTAAGTGCCTTCTTGAATCAGGGTCTAATGGATATCTTTCCATTTACACCATTAATTTGATTCTATACCTGATCAGGTGCTGAAATGAAACCAGCAGTCCAAGGATCGCAGTTCTTAAAATGGGCATACATCACCAAGCCTGAAAAGACTGCACACACTAGGATTACCCAGAGTCCCACTAAATTAAGGTACAGTGCACTGAAAATAAAGAGAGAGAGAGAGAGAGATTTATGTCTAATTCAACACAAATATGGCAAAGTCATTACTGGCTACCCAAGTTCTTCTCCTATATTTCGAGAAACTCCACTGAAAATAAATGATACCATCTCTTCATTTCTTGGCTTGTGTGAATGTTTAAATTTTGGGGGAGCACCAATATTTTGAAAAAGTGAGGTATTCACTATATCTAAGGACAAATGTAAAGGAGTGAATTGTTTTTGGTGCAGATTCAAAATGAACCACAATTCTGATAATGTCATGAGCTGGAATCGCTCTAGGGCAATCCTTACCTATAAGCCTTTAAAAACTGATTTAATTTCTCAAAAGTTGTTGCAGTTCTGCGTTGAAGTCAGATGGGATATTATTTTGTACTGAATCTGGCCCATTTATAATTTCACCACATAAATTAATCTGTATTCCCCTTCAGCAATTATTTGAGCTACACATGGATGACAGCATTCCACTCTTGGGGTTTTCTGTGGTATTCCTGTGAGGTCTTACATAATCTATATTGCATTTTGACATTGCCCTTCACTGACTTCCTAGCCATGGCCAAATCCAATTCAAAATTACACTCCTGAATTTCAAAACTCTCTACGGACCCTGATACAAAAGACCTCTCTGACTTCTTAGCCATCTATCCTTCCCTCCTCCGGTCTCAGTCTCCCAAGACTCTTCACAGTCAGTGGTCACACTTCCACTTGCACAGCCCCATCCCGCTGAATTCTCTCTCCACCTCCCACTGAGACACTTTGTTACATTTTTTTTCTTTTAATCATATCTTAAAACTTTATTTTCTTCCCAGCCCTTGAAGGAGCATTTTGAGATCATGTGTATTAAGGACACACAAAATGTATATGGAAGTGACAGTGAATAACGACATGGTATTGTGTACAGCCTTGGATCCTCACCCTGTGCTGTAATAGGTTTTCTGCCCCAATGGTGAATTTGCATTGAATAGCACTATGTTACTGTAAAAAAAAGATCCCTCCCTTTTTGTTGGATAGATGGGATTTTAGGTCTCTACAAAAATATGCTGTCTTGATTGTATTACCATGTGTGTCATAGGTAGGGATGGGTGAACTGATTTTGGACAAAATAAGAACTAATCTGAATCTGTGGCTGTTGCCAAAACAAAACCTAAATCTTTTTATGGCCTGAGAGGGTTTGAATAAGTTTCCCTTCTCTCCCCTTTTTCTTATGAATGGTAGTTGGTCTGAAAGCCCCTCTGCTGAGTTCTGCTGCTGCTACATGTAAATCTTGTGTGTCCCAGGACTTGGTATTTGATGCCAAGGGTGTATTTTGGGATCCACTGCTCTAGAATGTAAGGGACCCTGTTGCTGCTGCTTCATTTAATTTCCCCTGAAGCAAGTTGTCCAGAGAGGACTATGGAACGTCCTCCAAATGGAATTCCTGTCATGGAAGGAGGATCTGCAGCCTGCTGCCAAACAAACTTCTCTCCTTCCACTGCTGGAGAAAAATCCATAAAGCAGAGCTTTGAAGATAGGCATTTTGTTTTAATCATGGAGGGATTGTCACATGTAGATCTGTGGGAGTAATTTGCAACAAATAATTTATGTTATGAATTTAGGCTCTTTCTGATTGTGGAACTTCTAGACGTAGATTGTGGTTTCTTTAAATCTCTTTGTTCAGAATTATTTGAAGAATAATATGTGTTCAAAGTCCTTATTTTCTAGGTTGGGTTGATAAATATTTGACATTTGAGAGATCTGAGTTGTGTTGTTCAGTTGTGACAGGTTAAGTGAGGTCACATGGTATTTGTTCTTTTCCGTACTGAATAAGTGTGTAGGCATTTCTTGTGCAAATACCTGTTCATATGAATTTAACATTTAGCTTGAATGAATGATCATGGGTGTGATTTTGAAATTCACTTCCTGCAAATTTTTGTCAGGAAAACTCAGAAAGTGAACATCAAAATGAGTATGATCAAAGTTAATTCATTTACAAAGTCAAACATTTGAGCAAAATCTTTTTTGCATTATTTAATCAGTTCTAGGAACTTGGGAGTAAAGCAAGTTCATGAAGATATTTGAATCTTTTGATATGTTGTATGTCTTATGTACATACTAGTTCTGTTTTTAATGAGACAGTTTATTGAGATATTTATACATTAAAAAGATTTTCCATTTTTTTCAAGAATACTGTAGATACCAATTGTCATGTACTTCTGTACCAGATATGGAGTGGTCACAGAGCTTCCTTTTGAGCAAGATACACACCAGATACACACTCATCATTACATCCCTTAATGCTCTGCCAGGTATGGCTGAGGTTTGTTTAAATAAGGCATTTTTACACACAGTGCCACCTAATGGCTGAACTTGTAATACAGTTTACCATTCCATTACACCAATGTGAACTTTTTAATAGGATATACAAACCACTTTTGAAGATTCACTTTGGGGCAGGTTTTCAAACTATTACTCCAAAGTTTAAATAGTTTCTTACTCCATGAATAGTCCCAAAGAGCATCAGGACTACTCAGTACAACTCTATGTGAATAAAGGTTTCAGAATCTCGCCCTTAGATGTTTAAATCTCTGTTAAGTTGCCCATACCGGGGTTCCTGTGTATATTTGAAAAAATATGAGTATAGTCCCATAGAAGAAGAGTTAGAAAGAAAGTACAGTCTGATTATGAGAATAGTTTGTTCATTCTTGACACTAGACAACTTACAGTTTAGCTTGCTTTTCTGATTTGCAGGAAATGCATCTCTGTATTGTGGACTGATTAACTCCATAGATTCCTAACCACGTAAAGGTTCCCCCAATTGCGATTGTCCAAAAGGTGTGTCGCCTTAAAGGATCTACATCAAAGCTACAAGACAGAGAGGAAAGTAATTCAGCTTCACTCGATTAAACCCAACATTCAGACACAATAGAGATATACCTGAACCAAAGGTCTAGTTCCCAAACCCCTGAGCTTTGAGGAATACCAAAAGATCTGAATCTGTAGTTAGGACACGTCTCTAAATCAGACATGTACTGAGTAGCAAATGCTCAGCTCAAAATCATCATTAAACAGCAAAGCTTGTGTGTCTTTACACTGCTAAAGAGAATATCTAATCACTGTGTTATACCTCATCTATACTGAAACTTATTTGTGTGACAAAGTTAGCCTTATATTTATTGGCCTTGCACCAGTCACTAATGGTAACAACCACACAAGTAAGTGGTTGTGCCCCCCCAGAGATCCATCTCGTTTGGTATCCTGTTCCCAGCAGGGGACAATGCCACATACTATACTTCAGACATAGAAGCCCTGTACTCCACCTAATTACTGTGGTCATACTATCACCATATATTAGCCCAGGAAGATAAATGTCTTCCAGAGTTAAACTAGTAATTAGCTTATGCCTTAAGTTCATCACCCTTGTAATTTTATCTTAATAAATATAACTAAAGTTAATCTTATTTTTATTTGCACAACTTCCTTCCCTTTAGAGCTCTGTTAATCTTGAATCCAATAACTGCTGTTGATAAAATACTACACTTAGTTTTTTTTATAAAAGCACCATTGTAGCTGCTGCTAGTTTCTACCAGTGTCCTGCTGTGATAAGTAACTCTTCAGTTGCTAACATAAACAGCTGCCATTGGGAGGCCAATTCAGCACCGCAGGCACCAATGGAAGCTGTATTAGCTACAGTGGCAAGTGTATTTCAAAGAATGTGGTATTTTTAAAGATGGGGAATGTTAGGATGTCTGAAAAGGGGGTGGGGAATATCCTAGAAAAAGGTCCATAGGGAGATAAACATAAGGGCTGAAATTCTGGCCTTTCTGAAGTCACTGGTAAAACTCCCATTGATTTCAGTGCGGCCAGGATTTTACCCAAACACGTTAGGAAAGAAAGGAATGAGAGTTCTTTATGGAATTGATAGAACATCCCAAGAGCTGGATGACTTGAATAAAGCTTAAATACTTTACAGCAGTGGTTCTCAACCAGGGGTATGCGTACCCCTGGGGATATGCAATGGTCTTCCAGGGGGGTACATCAACTCATCTAGATCAGTGTTTCTCAACTTGGGGGTCATGGCCCCAAAGGGGGTCACTGGATGGGTTTAGGGAGGTCACAAGTGCAGGGCCAGCAAGCAGGGCAATTGCCCAGGGCCCTGCAAAGCTATTATATGCTTCAGCCCCAGGTGGCAGGGCTCAGGTTTCAGATGCCTGAAGGAGGGGTACAGAAGTCGGGAAAGGTTGAGAACCACTGACTTAAAGCATGCTACCTTCTAAAGCATAGTCAATCTGCAATAGTTTTATTGAGGAATAAGAACCACTTATCACAGAAATTAACTCTTAATATTATTATTATTAATGTTTAAATGTAGCTTAATGCCATTAAGGTTTTTTATCTGAAATGTGGAAAAAACATAATGAGAATTACAGGCACCGTTTATTTTGTGCTTACTCAAATACTGCTAGGCGCGATCCATTGTTGGCATTCTCCCAGATGTTGCTAGGTCCTCCATTCTGAATAGTTCCTTGAATCAGAACCGTTAAGAAACCAACCACCATGACAACCAGTTGAAATGCATCTGTCCAGACAACAGCTTTTAATCCTCCCTAAAACAATGAGAAGCTGTATATTTGCATTCTTCCTGTTGTTGTTATTTGCATCACAGTAGAACTTAGAGTCCCCAGGTCAGCTCAGGGCTTAGTGTTAGGTGCTGTACATCCAGGGCCAGATTTCCAATTAGGCACAGTAGGCACGTGCCTAGGGGTACTGGTGTAGTAGGGGTGCATTACCTCTCTAAAACTGTATGCAACATGAAGGTCAGCTGTAGGTGGGCAGAGGGGCTGAAGAAGCAATGCTTAGGGGCACGAAGATGTAAATCTGGCCCTGTGTACAAGCACATAATCAGAAACAGTTCCTGCCCTAAAGGGTTTACATTCTACTTCTCGGATAAAGGATGTATTATTTTACAGATTGGGAACTAAAGTACAGAGAGATTAAGTGACCTGTTCGAGATCACACACAGAAGTGTGTGGCAGAGCCAGGAATTGAACCCTTGAATCCCAGTCCAGTGCCTTATTCACAGGACTATCTTTCCTCCCCTGTTTTGTGTTAAGATAATAGAAAACTCCATGATGTGGAAACTGAAACTAAACTAGCCAATTTCCTTTGCTTTTTATAGTCATTTCATATTCTGGTTATCACGCACTAGCACAATATTGTTTTTGTTTTTTTCATTTTCAGCAGTGGATAGGAATATTTAATTTTCAATAATTGTATTATTGAAATAAAAATAATAATGGAAACATTTCTATTAAATTCTGTAAATCCCTACACCAAAAAGTCCATATTTTAGGCCTCGGGTTATGGGCAATGACCTTTTAAATTATTTTGAGTTTGGAAAGAAAATGATTAATCTTCTTAATTAGAGTGTATCCCTGATTTGTGTACAAATTGCATCCCTAATTAAAGAAATTGACTATCAGCTATGTAAAGTGGCTGCCAGCTCATGGCAGAAGCCATTTTAGGCTCTGCCTCTTGCCACCAACCCTCACTCCATCACTAGTTCTTCCACCCAATGCCTCCCACTGAAAGTTATATTCCCTCCTCCAGCCCCGGAGTCCTTCTGGCTTCGGCTTCATGCTTAACTGTCAAACGTTATCCTGGTCGTCTTGGTCCCAGACATCTCACCCACTGACATTCCCCCAATGACAGGTTCCTTTCCTTACAGGCTATCAGTATCCAGGCTCAGATAGGGACTAACATTTTCAAAAGTGCCCAAGTGGCTGGGGGCTTAAGTTCCATTTTCAAAAATACATTAAGAATCAATGGGACTCAAGCCTCTAAGTCACTTACGTGTTATCCTTGGTATCTACAGTATACTGGTTCTCACTGTCTACTGCACAATGAATCCTCAAAGAGTAAATATATCTGCTCACATGCAAATCATCATGGGTGTTCTCATGATACTTTCACTCAAAATCGAAGTTCTTTATAAAGCCTGGGATCAGTAGGGTGAGTTCATCCCAGGTTCTATCCCTACACTTTTGCTGGAGTTATTCCAAGGATGAATTTGTCCCCTTACCATTTATAAATTATAGACTGAGAAACATAGTCAGGGAGATCGTTATCTTCTTCCCAGAAGCTTCAGCATGGCATGAAAGTTTATCACTTCCTTCTTTGAACTAAAAAGTCTTGGCCTTGGCCTTAAGCTATCTGATTTAAACCTTGAGACATTCAGAGTGTGGAATGAAGATATAAAGCTGTTTGCTTATTCCCATAAAAAGTACAAAAATAGATGTAATACTTAGAAAGATTGTTAGCTTGCCAAACGTTTCTATGTTTACTAATGCAAACTTCAGTCATTCTAGCTATAATTAGAAATCCTGTTTCTATTACTTTTCATCTGAGTAGCATTAGCCTTTAACATCAACTGTATTTAAACCTTTCCGCTGTGTTAGTTACATACCAGAGTGCAGTAGAAAGTGCAGACAATTCCCGTTGCAAATACAGAGCCCCAAAGATTAAATCCTGTCACTGTAAAACCAAAGAAAATCAAATTGGTAGTAAAACAACAGGTGCAGTTCATCAGAATAACTTAGATCCTTTTACTCCAGCAGGATAGGAGTACTTAGTAACTTTAATTTTTGGTTCCTATTTGAAGCTCCTCTACAAGATAAGGACTTCTTGACTTTGATGTATATTGTTTTGATTCATTGCTTTCATTTTGTTGCCTTCTTGCAAATTGTGACTAATTGCATTTCATTTGTGTGAGAGTAATCATTAAGTTGAATACTGTTGTAAGGCCAAATCAAAACTATTTCCGTGAGACATGTGGAAGATCTCACAGTTGATAGAATTAAATATGTAGTTGTTCTAGAGCAATGATTTCTTAGTTCTCTTTTTGTCCAGATTCCCTGAGTAATAAAATTTGCCTTTATGAAAAATTTTCCTTTGCGATTAATAATATCAACTAAAGTACCAAG
This sequence comes from Chrysemys picta bellii, assembly GCF_011386835.1. Classification (NCBI taxonomy): domain Eukaryota; kingdom Metazoa; phylum Chordata; order Testudines; family Emydidae; genus Chrysemys; species Chrysemys picta. Next base: position 68,090,785 of record NC_088794.1, on the reverse strand, counting down.
TTCTTTAGAGACTCCCCAATGATTCAAAGAGGGAGAACAAAATTCTGCTATCAGATATGCATGCAGAACTCCCTTTGATGTAACTGGAACTGAAGTAATTCAAGTGAATTTAACATCAAAACTGTAGGGCCCATAGTGAACTTAGGTAGGGTGAAACTCCCTGTTCATAGTGAAGTAGAATAAAAATGCCAAATTGTTTCACTGCTCAGTGCACAAATTGCAATTCTGTGTACAATGAAGCCTCATCTATAGGGGCAACCCAGGTCCCACTCATGCAACTGAATCAGTCTTCCTAGGAACAGAATTAATTGGTTCCACCTTGCAGGGTATGAATTTGGGGGTAACTCATACCCACATAAAACAGAGCCCAGTTCCACTGGGAAATGGGTTGGATGGGACTGGGACAGGCCAGTATGGAGTCAGATGATGCACCACTGCATGGGTCCTCTGGCATCCCCCAACTCCTATCCTCCCTTTATGGACACATTGGGCTGAAGTAGCCTCTGATGGCACCATTCCATGGCCTGTGTGGGAGGATTCCTTTCTTTCCATGGAGATAGCCAATACGCAACACACACTTAACAAACTGAGCGATGGATCCCTGATTTACAATGGTTTTAGCACAAAAACTGAAGAACATGGTATTCAATTGTCGCTACGGGGAAACAGGGATTGGAGTTATACTGGAATTTGAAAGAGATATGTTACAAAAAACGTTATAGGATCTTTATCATTGTTCAGGACCTCGGTTTTAAATCTTCCCTAAAACATGCCATGATCAGCAGCATAGAGCCACTTAGAGCTATGCAAGGGCATTGGAGAATTGCCACCTGCTGTATCAAAGACACCACAATCTTACTCTTTAACCTTCCTGCTGGCAGTTAGACAATTGAAAAACTTCTAGATAGAGAAATCTCAGTTTTATTCGCTAGAGATTAAGGATGACAGCAGTGTGCGGTCAGAAGGGGAAGAAAGAATCAAAGTACACAGCACAGTATTGGATCATCACCTTGTACTGAGCACTTTGCCAAGATATTGAGCAACTGTTCAGCACTCATCTCCTCAAGTTACTCTTTAGTATAAACTAAAATAGAGCAGGTAAATGACAGACTCCTGCTGGTGTACTGACACAAGGGAGGCGGGCGGGGGAGGTAGCAAATGTAGAGCTACTAAAATGAAGGCACAGAACCTTTTATAAAGCATTTGGTTTTTAATCTGTCTGCTTCAGTTATCCTGCTTGTGTTGTGACAGGGTTGATTGGTGTAGCCAGGTGCTTTGGGCTGGAAACTCACCTTGGTTAAGAGCCAATGCTGGAGCATAAACCACTACTCCAGTATAAAGAATCTAAAGGAGAAAAAAGGTCATGAAGAGTATACTTGAAAAAAACAGCTGATTGGTGTCTGATTAGAGAGGATCTCAAAGCTAACCATCAGATCCAAAGGCCCCCAAACTATGGGGAAATGTGGATGAGGTTCTGAACTTTAAGGCTTTCTGTCCCTAATCTCTTCAAAATCAAACTTCATTTCCTTTTTTAACTCTGTACTTATGCATACATCAACAATATCTATCTAGTTGTTTTTAATACACCTATCGGTTTGGTGTTTAGGTGCCATAAAATATTAAGCAGATAGAGAAAGTCATACCTGGGGATGTGAAACCATATCAACACAGTGACACAGAAATAGCCTCGCCTACTCATGTTTAACCTGGGTGACTGTTAATATCTGACAGATTCTATAGAATCCTTTCCATAACTGGCTAACTTTTTGCTAACTGAACAATTATAAGCACAAATAATGACGCTGTGGAGCGGGGAAAAGAAAAGAGAAGTAAAATATTGAACTCCATTGCAAAGGCTGCTAATATTAAATGACTAGAATTTGTTTGGAAAACAAAGTCTCCCGAGAAGCAAACATGTATACCTTCCACACATCTTTTCCTATTTGTTCAGTTAAAATAATTTGCTGCTACTAATAGTTTTAAATCCTTTGATGTGATTGGAATAACAGAGACTTGGTGAGATAACTCACATGACTGGAGTACTGTCATGGATGGATATAAACTGTTCAGGAAGGACAGGCAGGGCAGAAAAGGTGGGGGGGTTGCATTGTATGTAAGAGAGCAGTATGACTGCTCAGAGCTCCGGTATGAAACTACAGAAAACCCTTAGAGTCTCTGGATTAAGTTTAGAAGTGTGAGCAACAACGGTGATGTCGTGGTGGGAGTCTGCTATAGACCACCAGACTAGGGGGATGAGGTGAACGAGGCTTTCTTCAGGCAACTAACAAAAGTTACTAGATCACAGGCCCTGGTTCTCATGGGGGACTTCAATCACCCCGATATCTGCTGGAAGAGCAATACAGCAGTGCACAGACAATCCAGGAAGTTTTTGGAAAGTGTAGGGGACAATTTCCTGGTGCAAGTGCTGGAGGAACCAACTAGGGGCAGAGCTCTTCTTGACCTGCTGCTCACCAACAGGGAAGAATTAGTAGGGGAAGCAAAAGTGGATGGGAACCTGAGAGGCAGTGACCATGAGATGGTCGAGTTCAGAATTCTGACGCAAAAAAGAAAGGAGAGCAGCAGAATACGGACCCTGGACTTCAGAAAAGCAGACTTTGACTTCCTCAGGGAACTGAGGGGCAGGATCCCCTAGGAGAATAACTTGAGGGGGAAAGAAGTCCAGGAGAGCTGGCTGTATTTTAAAGAATCCTTATTGAGGTTGCAGGAAAAAAAACATCCCAATGTGTAGAAAGAATACTAAATATGGCAGGCGACCAGCTTATCTTAACCATGAAATCTTTGCTGATCTTAAACACAAAAAAGACGCTTACAAGAAGTGGAAGATTGGACAAATGACCAGGAAGGAGTATAAAAATATTGCTCAGGCATGCAGGAGTGAAATCAGGAAGGCCAAATCACACTTGGAGTTGCAGCTAGCAAGGGTACTCTTGTTAAGAGTAACAAGAAGGGTTTCTTCAGGTATGTTAGCAACAAGAAGGTGGTCAAGGAAAGTGTGGGCCCCTTACTGAATGGGGAAGGCAACCTAGTAACAGAGGATGTGGAAAAAGCTAATGTACTCAATGCTTTTATTTGCCTCTGTCTTCACAAACAAGGTCAGCTCCCAGACTACTGCACTGGGCAGCACAGTATGGGGAGGAGATGACCAGCCCTCTGTGGAGAAAGAAGTTGTTTGGGACTATTTAGAAAAGCTGGATGAGTACAAGTCCATGGGGACTGATCCACTGCATCCAAGAGTGCTAAAGGAGTTGGCGGATGTGATTGCAGAGCCATTGGCCATTATCTTTGAAAACTCATGGCGATCGGGGGAGGTCCCAGATGACTGGAAAAAGGCTAATGTAGTGCCCATCTTTAAAAAAGGGAAGGAGGAGGATCCGGGGAACTACAGGCCAGTCAGCCTCACCTCAGTCCCTGGAAAAATCATGGAGCAGGTCCTCAAGGAATCAATTTTGAAGCACGTAGAGGAGAGGAAAGTGATCAGGAACAGTCAGCATGGATTCACCAAGGGCAAGTCACGCCTGACTAACCTAATTGCTTTCTATGATGAGATAACTGGCTCTGTGAATGAGGGGGAAGCAGTGGACTTGTTATTCCTTGACTTTAGCAAAGCTGTTGATACAGTCTCCCACAGTATTCTTGCCAGCAAGTTAAAGAAGTATGGGCGGGATGAATGGACTATAAGGTGGATAGAAAGCTGGCTAGATCATCGGGCTCAACAGGTAGTGATCAATGGCTCCAGGTCTAGTTGGCAGCCAGTATCAAGCGGTGTGCCCCAAGGGTCGGTCCTGGAGCCAGTTTTGTTCAATATCTTCATTAATGATCTGGAAGATGACGTGGATTGCACCCTCAGCAAGTTTGCAGATGACACTAAACTGGGAGGAGTGGTAGATACGCTGGAGGATAGGGATAGGATACAGACAAATTAGAGGATTGGGCCAAAATAAATCTGATGAGGTTCAACAGGGACAAGTGCAGAGTCCTGCACTTAGGATGGAAGAATCCCATGTACTGCTACAGACTAGGGACCGAGTGGCTAGGCAGCAGTTCTACAGAAAAGGACCTAGGGGTTATAGTGGATGAGAAGCTGGATATGAGTCAACAGTGTGCCCTTGTTGCCAAGAAGGCTAACGGCATTTTGGGCTGTATAAGTAGGAGCATTGCCAGCAGATCGAGGGACGTGATCATTCCCCTCCATTCGGCATTGGTGAGGCCTCATCTGGAGTACAGTGTCCAGTTTTGGCCCCCACACTACAGGAAGGATGTGGAAAAATTGGAAAGAGTCCAGCGGAGGGCAACAAAAATGATTAGGGGGCTGAAGCACATGATTTATGAGGAGAGGCTGAGGGAGCTGGGATTATTTAGTCTGCAGAAGAGAAGAATGAGGGGGGATTTGATAGCTGCTTTCAACTACCTGAAAGGGGGTTTCAAAGAGGATGGATCTAGACTGTTCTCAGTGGTAGCAGATGACAGAACAAGGAGTAATGGTCTCAAGTTGCAGTGGGGGAGGTTTAGGTTGGATATTAGGAAAAACCTTTTCACTAAGAGGTTGGTGAAGCACTGGAATGGGTCACTAGGGAGATGGTGGAATCTCCTTCCTTAGAGGTTTTTAAGGTCAGGCTTGACAAAGCCCTGGCTGGGATGATTTAGTTGGGGATTGGTCCTGCTTTGAGCAGGGCATTGGACTAGATGACCTCCTGAGGTCCCTTCCAACCCTGATATTATATGATTCTATGAATTGTTTGTATCTATACCTTGGCTCTCACACTGATTCACTGTGTTGATCTTGGGCAAATTGCACTCATTTCTCTGTGTCTGAGCTTCCCCATCTGTGGGGATGTTACTATTTATTAACCTCCTTCATGGAAGCGGGGGTGGGGGACGGGGCAGCTGTGGGGACTAGTGAGTCGATGTTTATAAAGTCGTTAGCATTTATAGGGTGCTATATATCACTAAGTATTACTGTATTGTTAAGTTATTACTCCCCTGAGTTGTTATCTCTGCTCTGATTAGAGGTCAATCTTCACAGAAACAGTATGGATTTGAAAAAATATTACAGCTTTACTGAAATTCTCCTCTACCTCTTGCACTGACTGATTTTACATAGGCTTTTTGTTGGGAGAAAGCAAGATTATTGGGTTGAAGTAGCTGGCGCTTATTGCTCCTACTAAGTAACTGGAGGCAATGTATTTGATATGCACAGATTACATGCCTGTTCTCCCAACAGCTTCCTCAGTGCGTTCGTTTCAGTGTCATCTCTGCAAGACATAGGAAATACAATAGCCCTGGTGTATTGGTTGTTTGGCCCACCATCCCTGCACAACTTCTCTGTACTGCTCACAGTGTGCAGAGAACCTTGCACCTTGGTGAATTTTACCCTTTGCTGGTAATTCAGTGACATTCAGGGACTGTGTTTTGATGATTGCTTTTGAAAACCTAAGTTAATTCATTGTAAGTGCTTAGTTTCGTTTCCTCATCAGCCGGTTGAATTACTAAAAAGTGGGAAGACATCTTAAAGAGGTTAATTTAGTTTTGTAAAGTACTTCACTAAACTTCAGTCCTATAACAGAGGCACTGTTCTAAATATAGCTGAGGTTCCTAGCATGTACCTTTGGAGAGAAAATACCAGATGGCAAGCTGCTCAGCTGCAATTATGGTCCTTGTCCTCCTTCATAGCCACAGCTGTATTGTGTATATATATTGTTTTGTATTCATGTGATTCACATATAGTTGTGGATGACTTAGAATCCTGACAATGTACATGCACTGGGTCATCTTGTTAAAGAAAAAAAAAATCAATCGCCTTTAGCCTTCTTCCCAAATGAGCTGAGCCAACTACCAGAGGGATTCTCAGGTGGCTATTTAATGTGGCTAGATGAATTGCCACTTTTTGCAATCAGAGTGGTGCAAAGAGGTCAGAGCATTAGCCAGAATCTACCTACTTATCTCAACCAAATCACACTAATTATCTTTTGGAAAATCTAGCTTGAGTGATTGTTTTTATGAGCTTGTGTTACAAATCTTTCAAAGAAAAATAAAAGTGGCTACCCAGGAAACTTCAGAGGTCAAAAATAGTCTTTTAAAACAACCACTTTGCTAACTGCCAAACAGCAGAATCAAGTTTGTCTGCCGCAAATGTGCAGAAGGGATGATTTCTGTAACAAAAGAGACCATGTGCTGGAAATGCACCTCCTTTGGCTGCATAGAGATGTGTTGTTAAGTTCACCACAAAGGTGATTTTAGTCTGTTTTTCTGACTGCGCAAGATGTGGACTTGAAAGTGACTGACTTTTCTTTGAGAGAAAGTAGATGAAAAAAAAATAACCCCTCCTGAGATTGGAGCAAGAATGTTTGAACCATGTGGGTGCACAATTGTGTCCACTGGGAGGTCAAAGTGATGGTGCTGGGGGCAGCAGCCATAAAGACTTTTATTTTTAAACAGGAAGGAGCTGGAAGGGTGAAAGCAGTGGGGGGCTAAGGTGAAGAGATAGGAGTGTCCTGGTGAGGGCAGGAGCTTGCTGGAGGGGAGATGACAGACAGGAGTTTAAATAAGCTGGTGCCTTCAAGCGATCTTCACAACCGCTTTACAACTGTCAGGCCAGTGCTGTGTGAGGGGGAGGAACAAGCAATCCAATAAAAAGCTTTAGTGCCAGAATGTGTTCAGTTAGCTAAGCAACTACACTACTGGACTGCAGAGGCCCCGTGTTCTTCTGGTGAAAGGGGTCATGTGGCTTCAGAGTTCCTCAGAGCAAAGGACTGGGTGCCAGGAGACTTATAGAGTCCAATCCCAGGCGAGCCTATCTGATTCAGTACAGTACCTCAGTAAGGTTGCTAATCCTCCAGAATTGTCCTGGAGTCTCCAGGAAGCAAAAATGATTCTTTAATTAAAGATAAGGTCATGTAATGAAACCTCCAGGAATATGTCCAACCAAAATTAGCAACCCTATACCTCAGGGAACTCACTCACCCTCTCTGAGCCTTAGAAAGAAAACAAAACAAAACAGGACCTCACTGCAAACAGATGCTTCATCTGAGCTGAACTTTTCTAGGTAAATATATTACAAAAGGTTATTTAGACACAAAGACATTTCTTACCGTCTGCACTATGTAGATCAGTGTTGCAGCAAAGCGAACAGACTTGTTAAATCTTAACTCCAAATACTGGGGGAAATGAGAAGTACAATTAGTGAAAAGCATCTGTGACATTTGGGCCAGATTATGATCCACTTATTAGCACTGAATAGAACCTTACTCCCCAAGTAGTCCCACTGACTTTACTAACACTGCTATCATCACTAATGAGCAGGATAGCAGGATCGTTGCAGCTATAGAAAATTACATTTTAAGAAGCCTCATAATTAATCTAAAGTAGCTAAGTATCATAATCATAAGTATCTAAAATAATGTGTTGGGTAGAACTAAACTATCCATTGCCTGATTACTAGACTGAAAAATCCAGAGGCAAATCAGAAAAGGAAAAAGTGCTTTATTTTGATGCTTCATCCAGCTATGTGAGAGGGGAGAGTCGGGGACATCTGCAAGCTAACTAGGAAAAACTTGATTGGCTTCTGTAGAAATCTACTCATTCACTCACTCACTGAAATCATCAGGATAAACTCCAATTGCCTGATTAAGGACACTGCTGCCCTTAATAACTTCTGAGTACCCATCCATAATTTCCGGGGAATTACGTACCATATAGAATGCTCCCCAGCACACATTATTTACAGAAGATTCCAAGGACTTTCTATCTTTAGAAAGCTTCATGCAAAGATACTTGAGTAGCTTCTCTGTTGTTACTCTTAAGCTTGTCATCTTTATTTGCATTCATTGGGATAAACTCTCCTCTCGTTTACACTGAAGTGACTCCAATGATTGTAATCGAATTGCAATGATGAAACTGAGAGGAAAATTTGACTCTGATCTTTTATTAGCCCAATATATTAGGGAAAGTGCCCTTGCTTACTTTGCTTCTGGTGACCGGAACAGATTTCCAATCTGAACTTTTCCTAACCTAGCAATGAAACGTTTCAAAATGCCTATGCACAGTTTTTTAAATGGAGTTTTTCCTTGTTTTTAAGCCTCTGTGGCTGTGTACAAACATTCCCATTACCTTGGTTTGATTTATTGGCCCATGAGGCTTTATTTCACCCAATCCTTTGTTAACTGAATCTTTCGGTAGTGAAGAACAGGAACATGTCCCATGACCTCTGACTATTGAATACCTCACTTGTCCAAAATTTGTCCAGTGTCCCCAGACACTGACATCCAGATAATTGAGGCTGTGCACTGTGCTCTCAGTAATAACACCATAGTGACAATTGATTATCACAGCTGCTGAGCAATCATACCAGGAAATTTCAGAAACGGCTGGGAAATTGCACAGGGAGCAAAAAACTGGTGTTATCCAACTCCCTCAGTTACATCTACAGGCCCCTTAATATTTCCTAACCTAATCACTAGAGATGTGCCCAGATCCTCAACCTGCAAATTTTGGTAGTGGTCAAAATCTGAACCCAGATCTACACTCAGTAAATGTCACTAGCTTTACAAGGACTGAGCCAAAATCCCAGATCAGACAACCCTGAATTTAGTTGTTTGGGGGGTCAGAAATGGAATTTAGCAGTTTGAGCCCCTCTTTAATGCCGAATAGCATTTTCTTTCCTGTTTATGGAGACTAAGACTATGTCTACATTATAGCTTGGAGTGAGATTTGCAGCTTATTAGATGTACCCAGGCTAGCTTTGATCTAGACAGCTCACCAAAAATAGCAGTGCTGACACTGTGGTGCAGGTTTCAGTGCAGCCTGCACCAGCGGGCCTCAGCCTCTCCCCTCCCCGCCAGCTATCTACTTGCTTGTGCTGCCAGTGCTGAACCACACACCATGGTGTCCTCACTGCTGTTTTTAGTGAGCTGCCTAGAGTACAGCTAGCACAAGTACATCTACGTGAGCTGCAAAGCATACCCTGACTGCAATGTAGACATAGCCTAACCACATTTATACCACTCTCCTCATGCAATACCTTTTTTATTTGCATTTACCAATTTTAACCTATTTTTGTATTACTGTATTAAGCAAGGTGGTGAGCTCCCTGGGGCATGTCTGCCTAGTATAATAGGCTCTTAATCCTTGATTGGTACCCTAAGCATAACTGCAATACAAATAATTTATTATTATTATAATGCTATTCAATGCCAAAGTATAAATAAATTCCCTGTGATTTTAAAAATTCCAAAAGACAGGTTTTACCATAGATTTGGGTTAGAAATACCCGTATACATAATAGACTGGTTATAATAGTGTCAATTTTACTTACCTCATAAGTGCTTGTAATCCCAGATCTGTAGAATATGGGTAGGAAAAGTTCAGAAGTAAAGATGATGACAAACGTATATGAAATAAAGAAAATAATGAAAGGTGCTCCATAGCGGTATACCTCTGCTGGTGTTCCCAGAACAGTCACTGCAGACATGAAACTAGCTGTAAGGGACAATGCCACTGGTCCACATGTCATCTGCTTACCACCTACTAAAAATTGCTTTGAAGTTGCATTTTTCCTCTCCTTAATTGCAAAAAAGATACCAATGCCAGAAGAAATTAGAAAGAGTGCAGCAAAAACAACATAGTCCCACACCACGAAGTTTTTAATGTCGGGAGCTACGAACTTGGACATAGTGCCAACTGGATAATTCTCCGATATCTAGGTGGGTTTTTGTTTTTTTTTCTAAATCTAATTCACAGAAGCAATTAGCTCCTTCCTAATAAGAGAGATGTTTCCAAAGCTTATCAATGCTAAAAATTAAAAAAGCAGGAGGAGTATGATCCAAAGACCAACTATGAGCTTTTGATCCAGTTCATTCAAAAGTATTACAAAAGAAATTGGTTTAGATAGAGTTTTAAAGGAACTATGTACATTTGTACCCTGGTCCTATCAATGTGCTTGTCAGTCTACTAATCAAGTATGTACCAAAGAAGCATTCAGGCTCTCTGAGAAATAAATGACTAATGGAAACAAGATAGATTCAATAGTTCACACTCTTTTTATCTGTCAAGTTTTTATTTAAGGTTAAACATTACTCAGACACATTGACTCGATACAGATTTTTACTGCTCAGCAGTTTTTAAATAAAATGAGGGCAGTAAAACAAATCATTTAAGGGGGAAAAAAGGAAGGAGGATGGTGGGAACATATAAGTGAACTGAGTGGTAAATGGGCTCTATTTTCAAAAAGCTGCTTCTGGGACATGTGGCTAAAATCTGCTCTTGTGCACTAAAGAGAGAGCACAGAGTTATTCTTACACAAATAGGAGATTTTTAAGTGTGTTCTCTAATGCAGACTCCAGAAGTTGTTCTGTGCCATTGGAGATGTGATCTTCTGTATTCATGTGTATTTATCACATTCAACCCCAGCGAGCTAGTTTCAGTTCCCAGGTTCAAGAATCTGAGCTCTCGGCTTGGTGTTTTTAATGTTGGGAGCTACGAACTTGGACATAATGCCGGCTGGCTTACAGTGTGCATACAGTGATTTCTTTTCCATGGGCAAACTGGGAACATTTTCTTAAGGAATAGTGTTTAGAACAAGAAATCAAAGTAAATTAATCCGAGCACAAAAAGAATAAGAAGAAAATATCTCCAGCACAAAGTGCCATCCATTCCAGTGACTGCCCCCCTCACACCCCCAAGTGCAGAGCCCAAACCTCTCAAAGACAGTCACCCAGGCAGAAATCCTTATAGCCTTTTCCCTGAATATCTGTGGCCAGAGGACTTTGATGCGGAGCTGGAGTTACGGTAACGTCTCTGATCTGTGTCACACCGTTTTATTTATAGAGATAAGTCTGAATCACAAAACTTCCTCAAAGTTCAAGGAACATCAGATCTAGTGTTCCAGCTCTAGAGCAAATATGTTTGAACATAATAAAATTCAAGGAGGTTGCCTCTTGGGTCAGTGTAATTTATTTTATCTATAAATACCAGACATATGAACCCTGCATAAGGCACCACTCTTATTAGGCAAGCTCCAGTGTTAAAAGACCTGCCCTCCCCAAGAGAATTTCAGTTCATATTTTACAGGTGGGAATCGACACCCTTTAAAGAGATGCTAGTCACGCCTGCTTCACATTGCAAGTCACTATCAGAGCTACATGACAGTAAGGGCCAAAATTCCATCAGATTAGTCATGGACAAGACAATTTGCATATTGAAAGGGTGCTGGCAATGTCTTGATTAATCAAGTGGTACAAATTATGCCTCCTTTAAAAGTATGTTACATATTCTTATCATGTGGTATTAGATTCAATGTGTGTTGACTGATCTTTACAAGAGGCAGACAATGGCTGGTTATACCCAAAGAGAGTAATTTACAAATGGATAGGTAGCTTATTGTATCTTTAGCCACAATGCTGAAGCATGGGTGGAGTGTACACTGCAGCATCCCAGGAATATTCCTAGGTGGTATTGCGATTTGGAGATACAAATCTCAATGACAGTGCTTCCCCCTGCTTCTTTCTTGCTTTGGGTGGTGAGTTGGGGGCTATGCGAGCAATGAACTACAATATTCCTCCTGCTAGCTCAGGTACACTTGACAGCAAATAGGAGTAGGTAGTTAAAACCAGTACCCATCTCATTCCCATCCATCTGCTATGGAGGGCACACACAAAAATGGATGTGCAGTGGCCTCTTACTCCTATGTGCCTGGGCTCAGAGTTCAAATAATTCCCACAGGGGCATAAGAGTGGATCATATTTACTTGCAGTTTTGCCTTTGACTTCAGTGCGGTCAAGATTTCATCTCTGGCATTTTTTAAGGCATTTGTCTGTTGCAATGTGCTCACCAATGGTGCTATAGAAATAATAATCAGAAGATCTGAAATGGCCACGAACCAAAGTTTCTAAGGTAAAATACAATGTGAGTTTAATATTTCTCTTTAGTATGGTACAACATATCTTCAAATGACTCCATAGTCAAATGAACTTTAATTTTCCACCTGTCTGCCAGTTCTTTAGCTGTTGTAGCATAAAACTGTAAGAACATTTAAAATGTTTTCTACACAGATAGCAGTATTAATGTTAAACTTGCACGGTATGATTAACAACTGATAGATGTTTGTGACAGTGGTAAATACTGTGCCATTACAATAGTGAGGTCCTGAGGTCAAATACCAACTGGGCTGTGCAAGAAAATATTAACTTAACACCATGTGGAAAAACAACAAGGAGTCCGGAGGTGCCACTGGACTCCTTGTTGTTTTTGTGGATACAGACTAACACGGCTACCCCCTGATACTTGACACAATGTGGAAAAATATACTCTATTCTTTGATAGTTAACATGGGGAAATAAATCATTGGTGAATTGAATATACTTCTCTAGAGTGTCTCTTCTCCCTTCAATAGGTATTCATTGGGATTAATTGAAGTAAAGTGGATTTCCATCAATGGTGACAAATAAAGCTACTTGTCTGCTCACGTGTGTTCTGTATAGTATACCCTCTACCCCGATATAACACGACCCGATATAATACGAATTTGGATATAACGCGGTAAAGCAGTGCTCTGGGGGGGGGGAGAGCTGCGCACTCCGGCGGATCAAAGCAAGTTCAATATAATGCGGTTTCACCTATAACGCGGTAAGATTTTTTTGGCTCCCGAGGACAGTGTTATATCGAGGTAAAGGTGTAGTTGGATAATAATTCCAGAAGGTCTTTTCCACCTGACACCAACAGCAGAATCAACATTGATATAATGTAAGATTTAGCCCAATGTAAAGTCTTTTTTTATGAATGGGCCTAAATAGGACATGTGCATATTTATTTTCAGATGAGAATGTACAACACTGAAAATGGGACTCAACAGCAGAATGGGGCAATCCACTGAAAAGAGGATTAGACGTATATATGCCAGTAACTTCTACCAATATTTTCATAACATCTAAATAACTTCATTCTAAATTGGTGATTCTTAGTTCAGTTTACTAACCAAACCCTCACGTGCCAAAATAAAATATCTCAGAAATGTGGCTTCTGATAAGCAAATGTTCCTTCCTAATCTTTCTTAATCCTTCAGAGAGTTGAAAACGAAAACATACTGCTTTTGTAATGAGCAATCTATCTCATGTGGAAATACGTAGAGTCATCTGCTGCGACGACTCAAAGGTACAGGAAACAAAACAACAGGATTTTTTTACTTACAAAAACTCCAGTGAAATTAAGATTGCAATTAGTGATTGACAAATCTCCAAACATTTGAGGTTCAGTCTTGGTTAGTATGAACATCCCAGAGTCTGAATGTAGGGTCAGTAATTGAGCTAGAAATCAGAAGAGAAACTTCCAACCCTTCTACTCATGTGCATCCTGAATGAAATTTACCCCCTCTACAGGGGGCCTATAAAAGGCCTATGCCAAATCAATGTTCCATTTTGGTATCTTAAATGTGTGCTTGAGATGCTTTGATCAATCAAGTGGTACAAATTATGTCTTCTTTTTAAAATATGTTAAATATTCTTGGCATTTGTAATTCTTTTATGAAGCCTTAAAGTGGAGCTTAAGTGGTACATAGGCCTGTGTAAACATTCTGCACAGCGGTGAATTTCTATATATGAGAATAATTTTTCTTGTGATGATTTGTTTTTTTCTGGCCAAAGCTGAAAACCAGAGCTATATTTAAAAAAAAAATTCAGAACTTTAAAAAGTTTGCTTTTAGTTTATTGTTAGAAATGCTAAATGGTTTGTAAAGGACAGAAGGGACTGTTGTAACAGTTTCTGAACCAGTATGTGCATCCTATATGACGTGGTAGTCATTTTAAGCTTTTAAGAATATAAACTCTTCAGTGAAGGGGCTGTCTTTTACTATGAGTTTGCACAGAGTCTAGTACAATGTAGCTCTGATCTTGGCTGGAACTTCTAGGCACTATTGTAATATAAATAATACGTGTATTATGAATTCTAGTTGGTGTCAGTTGAATAGTTATATTATAGTACAACTATAGAACTGGATTCATACCCACATACCACTGAGAGCTCTCAGTATTGGAATACAAGGAGAAATGATTATCTTGGCTGTGTAGTCAGTTAACATATTCTAAAATTTATGGTTTATGGTAACTATATTTTCTATTTCATGTGACCTGGGGGAAGAGAACCAGGAAGATATAAACAATGTGGAGGACCTTATACTGAGCTTTTCTGCTGAAGGTCAGTATTTTTCCCAGTCAGGAGGGATAAGAACAGTCGTCATAGTACAAAACTGCCGGGGGGGAAGGGTGGAGATTTAGAAAGGAAGTTGTTTTTTCAATATGGTGGAATAATGCTTCTCTACAAAAGAATATAGAAAGCTCCTTCCCTTCCTCCCTGCCCCATCTTTTAAGTAAACGTTTTATTTATTTGAAGAATATCCACAGTCACTTCCACAATTGCTTGGCAATTTAACTTGCAGCCATTTAGTCCATGAGAGCTCATTCCATGTGCTATGACGTCCCGGGACTCCCAAGCAATATTCTGGAGAAGAAGGGGAGAGAGCAGAATATCCAAACTTGTGCTTCTGAACCAGTCTTAGACACTGTAGGTGCAAACATATGATGGGCCAGATACTCTGCTGCTCTGCGCTTTGTGTAGTGGGTGTACAATGCTACTCAATCAGAACCATAGCATTTTTTACACACTTGCACTGGTATAAATGGCTACACAAGCTGCAGGGCAATGGAGAATATGGCCCGATGGATATAAAGTTTGTGCACTTTAGCATTCAAGGACATCCAGTTTAAGTGAGACTAGAAACACCATTTCCAAGCCTGGGGCCATATCATAAAACTAGAGAGACGGGGACGGAGCCCAGCCAACTGTGTGAGGCAGAATGTCACTCTTGTGGAAGATGGGTTTGACAGGTCACGCAGGAAGGTGGAGCACAGCCTCCAAACCCTCAGATCTCAATTTGCTGCAGGGAAAGGAAGCATTAACTCCACAAAGGTACTGACTCTGCAATGCTGCCCTGGCCCCCTCACTTGGTGTGCAGTACCTCTTTCCATGGAGGTCAGGCAATAATACTGTTAGGTATCCATGGGGTTCTAAAGGGAACATGCCAGCATCTCACCCTATGGAGTTGATAAGGAATGGCTTCTGCAAGCTCTAAGAGTTTCACTCACCCTCTTCCATCTGTCACTCCTTCCTTAGTAGCTTGAACACATAGAGTTTGAGAGTCTGCTACCACTATCATTTAACAGAGTTATTTCTTTAGCCCATGAGGCAGAGTTCTCTCTTGCAATGCAGGTCCAGGCTTCATACCCTGTTGATGACCGGTTTTTGTGGGGGAAAGATTATTATCTGTGATCCTTGCAATAATTTGCTCCCCTTAGTCCAAATAAATGGATCGGACCCCTGGTATGTAAGTGTTTTATATCTCTCTTGATTCACAGGAAATTCACTGAATGGTGATACATTTAACATTAATCATTCTGTCAGGAAAGTTTAGCTGTCTATGTTCTGTGCACCTGTAAGGAAAATCTTCCAGCCTTAAACACAACTGTGTCATGAGCTCACATACAAGTACTTAATCTTGTACTTGAATCAGAAAATCACACTTGCAGGGTTTTTTCGTCTAGTAAATGAATAGCTTTCAGTCCTTCAGAATTGTCCTGCATCTCTCATAGTAAATTTCTCAATTTGAACCTGTTCCTATCCTTGTGTTAATACATAACCAACATCTTGGACTAGTATGGACAGATAAACTTCAAGTGCTGCAATCTTCTTGAGTTGCAAAGTGAAAATGCTGCCCATTTAGGACTCCAAACATTACTTAATCAATAATGGTCAACAACAATTTGATGTTCATGTAAGGGAAAATATATCCATAATTCCAAACAACTGCTGTAGTTGTGTTTTCTTTTCATATTGAACTCATGAGATCGGGTATCTTCAAAGAATTCTCTTTTATCATTAGGTCAGCAGCATGCATTAGGTTGTTATAAATGTTTTACAGATGACAGCTATTCATAAAAATAGAACATCTACCATTAATGATTCAGTTCCTTTGTTTGCAATTGTATCTTCTTTCTAAGAGGGTACAAATATTTGCTGATCTCATCTGTTTCAGTGAGATGACTAAAGTATCTAGCATTATTTATATCCTTTGTAGATTATCTTTTGTAGGCTAAGTCTCTTTTTATCCTTGCATGTCTTGTATCAAACAATCCTGTCTGTCTATATCCCATCATCTAGACCTGGGTTCCCTCCCTTCTAGCCAGGATCTCTTTCCCATTTAGCAATATGGGAAGGGCAAGGTGGTCATGTTCCTCTTTGGCTTCAGAAATTTCAGATTGAGACCCCCTACTCTAGGCATTATAGGACCGTATCTGCTCTTTAGGCCTAATCTCACAATGCTCAGTGCAGTGTCAAAGGAGCTATGCCTGTGTAATAATAAGGAATCCTCCTGTATAGTGTTTTTTGTTTAGGGGTTACTTTTTTCAAAGCAGCGTGTGGGATTTAAATGGTATGATGTTCCCAGTATAGCCAGTTGGAATTATACAACTGAAACTTTACACAATACTTTTGCAACACTTTAAAATTTACTCTAGGTCATGGTATTGACTAAGGTAATTTACCCAGGATGTTTCTGTAACAAGCAACACTGTTCATTTCTTAGTTAGCAAATCATTAGTTTTGATATATATTCAATTATTTAGCCATTTAAAAAAATCCCACTGCATTTTGGAGGAGATGTACAAAGAATGTTAATTTGAAACAATTTTAATCTTTGCCAAGGTAGATGCTTGGTTTCCAGCAACTGAAAGGCGGCTGTTAAGACTGTTACATGAAAGATGGTATTGACCTTTGAATGATCACTGATGGATGATCATTTTAGTGTGTGTTGGATATTCGAGGAAATGACAGCTGCATGAATAGTGAGCTATAATTCATAAAGGGGAAGTTTATAACATTTTCTGAATATTGGATACAAGAGGTGAACAAGTCCCAAGGCATAATTTAATTTCTGGAACCTGCCACCATGCTAATTTCACTGGCAGAGATTTTTTCACAAACTCTGGCATTGTCTGCAGCATGTTTTCCTATGTCTCATTTAAATACATTGCTTGTTAAAGATACCAGCCTGACAGTCCTCCATATACAGAAAAGGTGCAGCATGGACAATTCTAATGCAAGCATCCTCATCCCACTAAAGTGCCTCAGTCATGATCTAGAGGGATTATTTCTAGAAGGTAGTTCCCATCCTGGCCCGTTCAATCCCTGGTCTCTGTAAAAAGAGACAATTAGGAAGAATAGTGGTAGTGTTTATTGTGTTGTGGACACCTGCCCATCAGATCGGACAGTGCACAGGCCACAAGATGGCACAACTAAGACTGGATTTATTTCAATAACCTGTTGGTGAATTAATATATTTGGCACAGATAAAAGATGCTTATCTGGCATAATTGACCTTATTTAGGCTGATAAAAAATGAATATTGGAAGACTCTCCTTATGATATTGGCAGGCTGAGCATCATGATTGGTGAAAGTAATGCATATTAGGAGAATTTAAGCTAAATTTCTCAGAATGTTGATAAGCTCTAAATTAACAGATTCCTTCCAGGAAAAATATTTTGCGGGTATAGTTAACAACTCAATGAAATACGTGCAGCAGCAATTCAAAAAGTAACTAAGATCTATGCATAAAAGGATAGAAAAAATACATGCAATATAATAAATGCCCCTGTGAAGCTATGCATTCTGTTGGTAGATGGTTATTTCTGCTTCATTCCCTTTGCACCACTCAGCTGACTCAAAGAGGCCAGATTCTGGCAAAGGGAAATGTTCTACTGGCATAAAGCTGGTAGAGTCAGTTCCTGGGCCAACACCCCTCCCACCCAGTGTTAATGGGAGGAGACATGGTGGATCTTTCTTTTGCTATGTCAATCCTCCACCTGTCCCTATAAGGACTGTCGATCAGTGCCCCAGTTAAAGCAGTCCCATAATTGTTCTAATTCAATCTGGGGTGTTGTTAACTAGCCCACAAGATCTGGGAACTGGGTATCTGGCTCTCTGGCACTTGCCCATTCCCCTTTATCAATCAGAACTTGGCTGCAGGGAAGAAAATGACCTTGTCCTTTTAAATCTAGAGGAGAAAGCCAGGCAGGAGGAGCTGAGGAAGATTTTAGCCAGAGCTCTACCCTGAATCAGAGAGTGAGATGAAGTAGCTGTAGGGATAATCCTGCTTTCCTTATTCTAATACAGTGCCTTCCCCAGTGTTAGAAGAGTGATCCTTTATGAACATCAAACAGCTGCTATTCAGAACAATGGCAATCTGTCCAGGAAGATACAGGAGAATTGTAAAAGTTCAAAGAAGGGCATCAAACTGTCTAAAGGCATAGTAGTGTTTTTATATTGGAGAAGACCACATGCCCTAGGAATGTTAAACCTTTGAAAGGAGAGAAATAAGAGGTGATTCAGTTGAGGCACACCAAAAGTAATGAAGGGTACAGGGAAAGCTGACCAGGTGTTCTTATTAAATAGAGATAATTAATAATAATTGCAACTATACAAGCTGATGGTAATATAAAATAATCCAGTCATGCTCAGTGAATTTAAAATTTCTGGGAACCATCCAGGCATTTTCCCTGTGTTTTCTTTCTACCTTCTTTTCTAAACAGCTGGTACTGGCCACAGCTAGAAGTAGGATGCCAACAAAATGGTCCAATGCCTTGAAGCACAGCAATTCCTATAGTCCATATCAGGGATGTTTAGCTTTGTCCTTCCTGCTTTCACTGGATTGCAATTATGTTGTGACAAGACAAGAGCATGGGCAGTGCAACTCTTCCCTTGTGTTTCCATTCCCCATATCTCGCTCACACAGATGATGGGGGGATACAGGGATCATAAAGCCCTAGATGGGATTTCTTCTCTTGCATGGGTCCCCAGCATAAGTGGCTATATGTGTAGCTTCAGCATGCTGAAGGCACTGAGACAGTAGTCTCTACTTGAGCAGGAAAGGCTGCAGCAAAGCAACCTGTGACAGGGTCAGGCCAGACGACTACAGGAGAATGTAGAAAGGAAGGTATATTAGCCCCAGGATAAGAAGGTCCCTCTTCCCCTGGTAACTGAGCAAGTGTTACTCCAGGTTAATTAAGACACCTGGAGCCAATTAAGAACCTGCCAGAATGGGTTAAAAGCCTTCCCCACAGCCAGTCAGTGTGGGTGATAGGTGTGGTGAGAGAGAAGGTGAGCTGAGTGGAAGCTGACAAGGACTGGAGAGAACCCTGCAGATATAGAGATTGGGGAGAAACTGTACCCTAAACAGGAGGTAAAGACCCTTCCAGGTCCAAAGACCTGAAGAAAAGGACCCTACCAGAGGGGAGAGACTGAGCCATGTATTTGGTGTGGTGCTGCCACACCCGGAAGTGCTACCAGAGACTAGGGGCTCTCCCTCCCCCAGCTAGAGGGTTGGGAGGAACACCACCCAAGCAAAATGGGGACAATAAGCCAAGGGGTGTGGGGAAGTAACCCAGGGGAACTAACAGCTTTCCTGGGAACTGGCAGTGTGAGGCTGCTACTTGTAGGGTCCCTGGGTTGGGGCCCAGAGTAGAGGACAGGACTGCCCCCCTCTCACCCTCTTTTCCTCTCACTGGATGTCCACCAAGGAGGTCAGAAGCCCCAGTGAAGCAGTGAGGACCTAGCAGGCCCCGAAACGGGAAGGCTGCTAGGAGACAGAATTTCCCCGCCTACTATAAACAGAAGGGGAAAATTCTGAGAGATGAGATGCTATCCTGACCCACCACTAGAAGGAAGCACGGGACCCACTGAGGTAGAGAAGAAGCCCTGTTACAAACCACACAAGTAATGTCCTCAGGAAGGAACTGCGGACAGTTCTCTTATGTGATCCCAGTCAAACAGGAGCCAAACATAATGCAAGGTTTCTTTTCACTAGCCCTCCCAGTGCTAAGCCCCATTACCTGGGCTTGGGGTGGGATAAGACTTGCCCTTTAATGATGAAAATAGTGCTTGAATAGTTAATGAACCTATGTAGCTCTGTATCTGGTCCAGTAGTGTACCAATAAAAGGTTAAAATGTTCTGCCGGATTCCTTCCCATGTGCTACAAGTTGAATAACTTCTATGTATGACTTCATACCTTTAGAGCAGAAAAACTGGAGCTCCTGGTGGCCGAGAAATAGCTTCATTTACTTGGAGAGACTGGTACCCAGGGACTGATAGCATTAATAACTGAGAAGCTCACTTGAAATTCATGAAAAGGGCCAATTTAAAGATCAGAAGAGAGCATGTGGTGAGACTTAATGCCCCTCGTTTCAGCGTCCATCTGCAAAATGCTGACTCTGGAGAAGAACACATTATTATTTAACCTATTTTTATCTTGAATGAAGCAGAGTCGTCAGTTACCAAACAAGTCAAGCAGGGCATGATTCTTCAGGGTAATTGCGTGTGAGGATCTTGTTCCTCTTAATGTATATTCATTAGAGTCCTAACAGCTCAAGATTCTAATTAAGGAAAAATAAGTAGTGTCTTCAGCTAAATATTCTGGAGTTTATTAATGACCAACAGAGGCAGCTTCTTATTTTTAGTTTCCAGCTTGAAAACATACAACTCACTGGGCTTTTTCTCCTCTGCTCTCCACTCTGTGTGTCATCACACCAGTGCAAAGTGAGTGTAAAATGACACCAGATCAGAATGGAAGCAGGTTACACCCAAGTTGCACTCTGTCTGCAGTCCTGCAAATGGCTATACAAGGAACAGGGCAACAGAGAATCAGTCTCAGTGTGTTCTGAATAAGAATCACAAAGCCATTCACATTGTCAGTTTTTTCTCTCTAATGACTGATAAAAACATGGAGAGTGGAGTAATATAAATGATTAAATATAAAGATTAGATTTAAGCTAAAAAAAACTATGTATAAATTGCACTGTGTTCCTCTTAAATCTGCCAGAATAAATTTAAGCCATTGTGTTAGAGAGCCAACATTTTGAGTAACCCACTGTTACTACTTAGTGCATTTCTGTTTCCATCGCAGCCCCAGAGTCCCTGCTTTGTAAAAGCAGATATTGGCAGATCTACAATGAGCTCATGCACCTGTCTCTTGAATGTTCTGCTATTCTGTAAGTACCAGAATATGCTTCAAACAAGACATCTGCTCCATACATTTTGTTTGTTTTGTTTTGTTTGGCCCATACACTACAGTATTTCCCCTAAAGACTATGTGCCTGTGCAGTGATAAAAAATTTGTAATATTGGTCTTAGAGTTTTGGCCAATTAATTATTTTTCCTTGGTGATTGCCTTTAATTTCAAAGCTTTGCCACTCCTGTATATTTGCAACCAAAAATAATCTCTATCCTAGTCCAGACTGCAAACCCCATACTCACATAGGTAAGCAGTTACTCCCATGAGAATTCCCCTTGGCTTCAGCAGAATTAATCATGTGAGTAATTGCTTGTCATCATGAGTAACAGGTTCAAAATCAGGGCACTTGGACAAAATTGACCAGATCTCAGCTACTTACACAGTGTGAGTCTGGACTAACTCCTTTAGGGTTTCAAGTATCAGAGGATAGCCGTGTTAGTCTGTATCCACAAAAATAACAAGGAGTCCGGTGGCATCTTAAGGACTAACAGATTTATTTGGGCATAAGCTTTCGTGGGTAAAAAACCTCACTTCTTCAGAAAGCTTATGCCCAAATAAATCTGTTAGTCTTTAAGGTGCCACCGGACTCCTTCTTCCTTTTGGGTTTGAATCACCAAGGTGCTGAGAATCCTGGCTCTGGTCCAGCAAAGTACTTAACCATATACTCAACTTTCAACACCTTAGTAGTCCCATTGACCAAAGTGGGGAGAGAATGCTCAGCACCTTGTAGGATTGAGCCCTTAAAGTCAGACTTACTTGCTAACTGTCTACATAAATATGCTGAGATTCTATCCCCTTGCAAAATGTGGGTCAGCGTGTAGCAGCTATTATGAATATATTATGTACTATATATATGCACATGTATTTGTATGTGCTTAATATTTTTTTAAATGGGAGGAAATCTTCAGCTGGTGTAAATAGTCACAGTTCCATTGAAATGTACCCACTATCCTCTACATTTACTACTTATATCCCCTCCACCTATAATTCCTTATAAATACTTCTTTGCTCAGCTCTGCAGAGAAGGGGAACCTGTCTCAGTGGAACACACAAGATTTACTGAAGTAAGATTTTGTTCCTACAGACCGTATATGTCAACTCAATTTCATACTCAGTACCCATTAAAATCAAAGCTGAGGAAATTCCACACACGAAAAATTGTTAGACAAGTACAAGTAGGTAGTTTAAAATCAGTGGAGGTGATAGTGAATGATCGCTGATGGGGGGGGGAACTGTCTGGCTACCTTAAGTATATATTAGCACACTTCCTAACAGTTAGATTTTTGTAAAGTTAAAGAAGTGTTGTAATTAAAATCCAACATTGTTTTTAGGGGTTAGCAGAACTCCATTGCAACACATTTTCAACTAGAGCTAAGTTGAGTTAAAAAAGCAAAAAATATCATGAATATTTTCAAAATTGTTTTCAGCTTTTGAATTCTTGATATGTCATGGAATTTGCAAAATTAGGGGGGAAATAACCAGTTCAATGTAGATTTGTGAAGAATTATACAACTCCAGCCTTCCCATAACCCAGGACAGTGCTTCATAGGTACAATCCAGCCCTTACCTTGCTTAATTCTCTGTTTACCCAGCTACTAAAAATGCTATATTTGTGATTTGCAGTATTTGACACCCACAAAAATGTTATTTGGAAAATGTCAGTTCTAAATAGTTGTTAGCTGTCAGCATTGCTAATCCACCAGCGACAGCTTGTTCTGATAATGTAATGTTTCACTGTAGTGTTTCGGTGGTTTGGGTATCCTGATGTCAATAGTCTACTGGGGTGAGAGAGGATTCTGGAAAGAAAATAATTCTCCCCAGTTCCTATTGTTGATTTCAGCTCCTTGTAAAGCAGTCATTATGTTTTGTCACAGGGATCTTCAGGTACTCTTACTCAGGGTGTTGAGATGTATTGAATTAAAGTTTGTAAGGCACTTGGAGTTTCTCAGATAAGTACCAAATATGGTGATGGATAAAACTTTCAAAAGTGCCTAAGTGACTTAGAAACCTAGCTGCCATTGAAAGACAATGACTCCTAAGTGCTTTAGTGACTTTTAAAAATGGGACTTAGAGTTCTCAGTCACTTATACGCTTTTCAAATTTTTACCCTTTAATCTTCCCAAAGCTTAAGGGTGTTTGGATTTTGGCCTATTATAAGGCTATGGGCCAGCTTTTAAGTTAGATCCAGATGAAACTTAACTATAGATCAATAGATCTATGCATTTGATGTTGACTTGTCTATTGAACACAAAATATGGCTGATTTAACACTCCAAACACCAGTCTACCCATTCACAAACAGACCATATATGCAGATTTATAATGGAAGACGGAATAAAACAATAATAAAGTCTCTCTGTATTACTGTGACATACGAAAATAAATCATTTATATTTTATCACTAAGCACATTTAAGATTTCAATACAAAGAGCAGACAGTCCTACCATAGTCAATATACACCATTTTTTATTTAACTATATTTTTCACAGTATATTAAGTGGTAGAAAAAGAAATACCATTGATGGATATGGTGTCTAAATAGTCACTTTAGAAGGCTAAAACATCTGACATGCAGGGAAGCTTTCCTCCTGCACATGCACATAGTGGCATGGGATCTGTGACTAAACCATTTACTCTGCAGTGTACTAGGCAAATATTTCTTAAAATATACCCTAATATGTATGATTTCATGAGTTATGTTTCAAATTCCTTATTGAAATTTAGGCTGGCACTATTGTGCTGTGCAAAAGTGGTGGGGCAGATGCATCACATTTTTAGGTACACTGTTGACAGAGAAACATTAACTAGTCTGTTAAAAGAAAAAGCTGCTCCACAAGATACACTTCAAACAAAATGTGCACCGTACAAAGTCATCTTTCAAGTTAAAGATTTTCCTTTGTGATTACAGTGGACTTTGGTTTTTTCAAGGCATAGCATTTCATTAATGATTACTTCTTCCAGCTGGCTTATCTCTTTAGATGAAGGTCATAAGAATTAAAAACACAGTCATTCAAGACCTGGATAAGTATCCTGAAGCTATAAACGATATGATGCTATTTTTATTAGAAGTCACCATTCTAATCAGCTATCTCCAGCATATCGTCAGAAGGTTTCTGTGTTCTCCATGAGAGTCTTGATTATCATTTAGAACAGTCAATAAACCGTGGTCTCAATCTGCAGATCCTGTACAATAGTGTAAAATTAGCTCTAATTACATGGTGCTAGTCTATATTTCCAATTGTGTCTTTAGGCCTTGACAGTTGTATAATATGAGTAGCTTTGACTGGAGCTCATTGAATTTTTTTTAAAGAAAGTTTTTAATGTGGAAAATATCAAATTGTCAAAAATGAACTTTTTGTGGAAATGTATCACAAAGCCTAATAGTAATAGAACTATGTGACAGTCAATACCCTTATGTTCACTCCTTTTAGAGAATTATGGTAAATCTTGAACAAAGTATGACTTGTAGGGTATCATTTGAAAACTTGTGATTTGCTGATCATTGTTGTCTTGGTAAAATGTGTGTGGCAACATTGTATATAAAGCTATATTACTGGGACATGTTCCAACATATTCTGGAGGGAAGTCACAAACCAGTTCCCCAGAGACACAAGGTTAGCCAATGCCTCAACCAGGCGTCAACTAGATCAAATGGACCATCACCTGATTAAGTGGCCACTCTTCGACAGGAGAGGGTGTGGGCAAAAAATCTATATTTCGACAAAGCAGCAATTTAAGGTTCTGGTCCACACAGACTTTCTGTCTCCTGAACATCATCTGGAGATGATTCTTGCACAAGAAAAAGGGCTATAAGAGGAGAAAACAAATCCCCCAAATCATCTATCCCTTTCTCTCTACCAACAGCATCAACACCTGAAGAAGAAAGGAAACAGCATTGGCAGAGGGGAGATCCTGACTGAAGGATTCAGCCAGTAAGCCTGTTGGAACTTATGGTGAGAGTGACCTTTGCTTTGAATTCACTTAGTTTGTTAAAAGAAGAATAAGGACTGGGAATGGCTGAGCCATTACAAACATTGAATCTATCTCCCCTTGTAAGTATTCTCACACTTCTTATCAAACTGTCTGTACTGGGCTAGCTTGATTATCACTTCAAAAGTTTTTTTTTCTCTTAATTAATTGGCCTCTCAGAGTTGGTAAGACAACTCCCACCTGTTTATGCTATCTGTATGTGTGTATATATATCTCCTCAATATATGTTCCATTCTATATGCATCCGAAGAAGTGGTCTGTAGTCCACGAAAGCTTATGCTCTAATAAATTTGTTAGTCTCTAAGGTGCCACAAGTACTCCTGGTCTTCTTTTTGCGGATACAGACTAACACGGCTGCTACTCTGAAACCTTAGTTTGTTAAGTTAGATATTAGTTGTGTTTTACCTTTCATTTTCTTGTAACCAATTCTGACCTGTATGCATCATTACTTGTAATCACTTAAAATATCTCCTTCTATACTTAATAAATGTGTTTTATTTTATCTAAACCAGTGTGTTTGGTTTGAAGTGTTTGGGAAACTTTATTTCGGATAATAGGATTTCTCCATATCATTTTCTATTAATGAAATGACGGACTTTATATGAGCTTGTTTTGTCCAGGAGGATGCTGGGCATTTCTGGGGGAAGTCTGGGACTAGGAATTTGGTAGTGTTGCCCTGAAGTGTAATTCGTGAGTGAATGGCTGCAGCACTCACACACCATAACTGGGAGTAATTTACACATTGGAATTACTCCACTTTCCTGCAGAACTTGTGGAGGTCACTCTGCGGAGCTAAACACCAAACTGAGGAAAGGGGCAAAATCTAACTGGGTGGGGTCGAGGAATCATTGCTTCTCTGTGAAACTCTGTTATTTTTTTCTGTTTAGCAGCCTCAGAGCAGCCACCACAGGGAGACTCTCTTGTAGAAAGCTTTAACGAAGCCATGTTGCCAGGGGAAGACCAAGTGCCAGAGCCAATGCACAAGCAGAGAGCCACTGTGCAGATAGCGTTGGACTCCTGTGGAACTCTGGAGATGTGCATGGATACCCATGGTTCTGCCGGGTTTGGGGATGGTTCCAATGGCCTGGTTTTCAGGGGGCATGCCATCACTACTGTAGACAAACTGTAGGATCTTCTGCAGAATTTTCCATGCAAGGAGATGATCCATGTCAGTATCTGGCTGCCTGTATTATGAGATATTAGTTTAAAACTTCTTTGAGGCTGGGAGCATCTTTTTGTTTTATATTTGTAGCACTTAGCTACAAATATAGTGTAGCACAATGGGTGTTAGTCCATAATGGGGACTCTAGGTGCTACTACAATAGAAATCATAAGTAGTAATAATGACCCCCAACATATACACTAATCCATACACACACAAATTGCTCGTTCACTCTCTGGTTCAGTCAGTTGTGGCCCAATTTCTACTTAGGAGTTACTAACATAGCTGTAAATAATTTTCCTCTGTATTCATCCAGCTCTAATGGTTACTGTGGCTATATATCAATTGTCCATTTGAGTGCTTCTTTTTCTTTTTAATCCTTTACAAATGATGTAAAATGACTGTAATAATTTATTCTCCTCTCTATTAAGTGTCTCTGTCTTACATTGCATTGCAATTTTCCTTTAATTCACGAATCCATTTGCTTCATGGATCTTTGCATGTGATTAAGCACATCTAGTACAGAATATTTTAAACTACAGTTTGTTTCAGAGTAGCAGCCGTGTTAGTCTGTATCCGCAAAAAGAACAGGCGTACTTGTGGCACCTTAGACTAACAAATTTATTCGAGCATAAGCTTTCGTGGGCTACATCCCACTTTTTTGGATGCATAGAATGGAACATATATTGAGGAGATATATATACACACATACAGAGAGCATGAACAGGTGGGAGTTGTCTTACCAACTCTGAGAGGCCAATTAAGTAAGAGAAAAAAAAAACTTTTGAAGTGATAATCAAAATAGTTGATAAGAAGTCTCCTGTCTGTACTGGGCTATCTTGATTATCACTTCAAAAGTTTTTTTTTCTCTTACTTAATTGGCGTCTCAGAGTTGGTAAGACAACTCCCACCTGTTCATGCTCTCTGTATGTGTGTGTATATATCTCCTCAATATATGTTCCATTCTATATGCATCCGAAGAAGTGGGATGTAGCCCACGAAAGCTTATGCTCGAATAAATTTGTTAGTCTCTAAGGTGCCACAAGTACTCCTGTTCTTTTTACAGTTTATTGTGTAGTTTATAGGAATGGGGCAGTATCCCTACATGTAGTTGTGAGCCATCTAATGGTCTTTATGGGTATGTCTACACTAGAGTTGGAAGGTATAAATTCCAGCTCAAGAAGAAATGCATGCTAGCTCTGACCAAGCTGGACTACTAAAAATAGAAGTGTAGCTGCAGTGGCATGAGCAGCAGGAGGAGCTAGCTGTCCCAAGTACCATCCCCTATGAGACCCTAGGTACGTATTGCTGCTAATTGCAGCTCCTCTGCTATTTTCAGCACGGTATCTCAATGAAAGCTAGCGTGAGTATGTCTCCTCAGCTGGAATTTACATCTTCCAGCTCTAGTATAGACATATCCCCTGTTTTCCATTTTTCAAACGCCACCAGAACCTAGTGTTGCACTTCTGAGAGGCCACCCCTCACCAGCCTGACCCTTCCCATCCCTTCTCTGGTGCCCCACCACCACTCTGACCCATGAGTCCCTAAACCCATCCCCTCCAATGAGCCTCAGACCTCAAGAGAACCCCCCTACCATCTCCTTCCAGGAACCTCTGTACACAATAGTCCCCACTCCTTACCCGCCCTGCTGGCAAGTCTAAAGTCCATGAGTCCTGCTTTCTGGTTTCCACTGCTGAGAGGAGCAGGATCCTCAGGTGCCGTGGTTTTGTCACATTGAGGGCCTGGATCATAGTAGGACCCAGGTGTCATGCAGAAGTGCTCAGAGCTGTATGACTTGTGCATGGTTCTTACAAGTTCACTGTGTGGCCACAGATGCTGCCACACATGTGTGTGGCATACAAGTGGGGTGGGGGGGAGGGGGGAAGCACACATTCACCAGCAACTGGCAATGCAGTAGAAAAACCAGCCTAGTGGCAACCCTATCAGAGCCAGCCCAGAGCAGCAGCGTGCATGAAAGTATAGGTAGCTAGACCCTGGATGTTGTCTGTAGTCGTTAAACGTGGTTTTTTGTACTCCACTGGGCCTACATGCATCCCCTTTGTATTGCATTTAGGGTTACCACCTGGCCAGTGTTTTTTATTGATTTGTCAGTTGCCAGAAATATAATTTAATCTGCTGGGGGTTTTTTTACGGGGGTCTAAAGATTTGAATTATCACAATACACTGGGACATCTAATGTTAAAAGTTTCCGTGTCTAGCTAAAGATGCTGCAGTGTTTCTACTTCCACGGTTTAAGTGACAACTGGTCAAAACTGTTGAAAATCCAGCAGCTATCTGCCCACCAACACATAAGTGCATCACTAGGCCGTGAGTAAACAGCTAATTTAGAGAAAAAAATTAAACCAGGTTTAAAATGTCTCTCTCTTTGGGGAAAATGGACTTCTCTGATAGCTCAACAGAGAACTGGAACAGCAGATAATTGCTAATAGTATAACTGATGAGGAAAAGATGCTGATTTTACTGACTATAATGGGGGCTAAAATGTATAACCATTGTGCAGCTGAACGATCCTGTTAAGCAAGAAAAAAATTGGTGAGAGTGGGGAAATTATAA